>NC_080086.1:146156844-146783511 GCF_950005125.1 Chionomys nivalis
ACTTAACACTAAGACTGGAATTTATGTGTCTAATTAAGATATTAAGAATGAAAGAACTAATTGTAATTAGCAGAAACAGAAGAGTCCTATGATAGATGAAATCGGAGTAACCAAGAGAATGGGAACTAGTCATTTTTTATATTGGATCCCATTTTTCTGCAACAATTTTGAATATAGCCAAATTATCTCTAATGATTCATGAGTATACTTATATAAAAACTTTTATTTTAATTCCACAAAATACCTCCTTTTTCTATATAGAGTAGGTTGAATGCCCCATCATATTGTAGAACTACTTCAGAAAATAAATCTGTCTATTGATAAATCTGGGCATATTTGATTTTACTATGTATCTTTTTGTATGTTAATTGAAACTATAGGCAGATATTTTGTCCCCTCCATCAGGGACATACAGTTTTGACCCAAGAATCCAGCCCGTTGAGGACAAAGGGTCGAATACTCTCTTCTGTAACTATTTCCTCTTATAAACAGGACATCAGTATCAGGGCCCAGAAAGGCAGGAATACCAGCAAAATGCCTGGAGGGATTCAGGCACTGGAATTTCTTCAGAAGCATCTGCTTATCTGAGCCAGCTAAAGAGACAGGGAACAATCTCATCAGCTGGACTGGCGCACATCAGCTTTCAGCAAGTCCAGAGCTCACAGCACCTTGGAGAGATTTGTAGTCCACAGTTGATTTCTAGATGGTGTCTGTCATCCAAGCTGAAATCTGCTGAGAGAGGATGAACAGGAGCTTACTCCTAACTGTCTTAACTGCAAACAGACACCTTAGCTAGTGAGGTATATAGTTCCTGTTTTGGTCTCACAGTATGACTCTACTGACCTCCAATGATAATGGTCCATGGCTGACTGTTAAATAGCCCCTTGGGCAGTACTGGCACAGACTGGACACATGGCTTTGGAAGGAATAGAGATCTGACTCAGTTATGGTCTCACTGGAAGTTGGGTTCAGGGTTTCAGCAATAATGAGAATTTCAGTTCTCGACTGTTTCACTTCCTTTGCTCTGAGCTGCTCATATTCTTCAGTTAGTCTGTTAAAGCAAAAAGGTCACTACTCATCCACATGTGCACTGTTTCCTTGTAGTGTGTCCCCAAGAGTCTCTTCCTGGTAAATGTTCTTGTTTACAGAATCCAGAGAATCTCTAATGGGAATAGAAATGGCCCTTTCCCGTCTCTCCTGGGGGCCAAGATAGGAGGCAGAGGCATGAAAACCCAGCAGTTCATTCCACTGGGAAGAGCGCAAGAATTTTCTGTTTAGTTAAGTACTCCATGTTTAATTGGGTTATTTAGATTTAATACCTAATTTCTTGAGTTCTTTATATATTTTGGAGATGAGACCTTTGTCTGATGTGGGGTTGGTGAAGATCTTTTCCCATTCAGTAGGCTGCTTTTTTGTCTTATTGACTGTTTCCTTTGCTTTATAGAAGCTTCTCCGTTTCATGAAGTCCCATTTATTTATCATTGCTCTTAGTGTCTATGCTACTGGGGTTACATTTAGGAAGTGATCTCCTGCCCCCATTCATTGAATGCTTCTTCCCACTTTCTCTTCTATCAGGTTCACTGTGGTCAGATTTATATTGAGGTCTTTAATCCATTTGTACTTGAGTTTTGTGCATGAGGATAGATATGAATCTATTTTTATGTTTCTACTTGTTGACATCCAGTTATGCCAGCACCATTTGTTAAAGATTATTTCTATTTTTTCATTGTATAATTTAGTTTCTTTGTCAAAAATCAGGTGTTCATAGGTGTGTGGATTAATATCCAGATCTTCAATTCAATTCCTTTGGTCAACGTCTCTGTTTTTATGCCAATACCAAGCTGTTTTCCTTACTGTAGCTCTGTAATAGAGCTGTAATAAAGCTTGATGACAGGAATGGTAATGCCTCAGGTGGTTCCTTTATTGTATAGGATCGTTTTGGCCATCCTGGGTTTTCCTGTTTTGATTATTGTTCTTTCAAGGTCTATGAAGAATTGTGTTGGGATTTTGATGGGGATTGCATTGAATCTATAGATTGCTTTTGGTAGAATTGTCATTTTTACTATTTTGATCCTTCCTATTCAAGAGCATGGGAGATCTTTCCATTTTATGGTATCTTCTTACATTTATTTCTTCAAAGCCTTAAAGTTCTTGACCAATAGGTCTTTCACTTCCTTGGTCAGTGTTACCCCAAGATATTTTATGTGATTTGTGGCTATTGTGAAAGGTGATGTTTCTCTGATTTCCCTCTCAGCTTCTTTATCTTTTGCGTATAGGAGGGTTACTCAGTTTTTTTGAGTTGACCTTGTATCCTGCCACATCACTGGAGGTATATATCAGCTGTAGGAGTTCTCCAGTAGAGTTTTTGGGGTCACTTATGTATACTATCATATGATCTATAATTAATGAAAATTTGACTGCTTCCTTTCCAATTTGAATCCCCTTGATCTCCTTATGCTGTCTTATTGCTATTACTAAAACTTCAAGAATTATGTTGAAGAGATATGGAGAGAGTGGACAGCCTTGTCTTGTTCCTGATTTTAGTGGGATCCCTTTGAGTTTCTCTCCATTCAATTTGATGTTAGCTGTTGGCTTGCTGTATATTGCTTTTATTATATTTAGATATGATCCTTGTATCCCTAATCTCTCCAAAACCTTTATCATGAAGGGGTGTTGAACTTTGTCAAATGCTTTTTCAGCATCTAATGAATGATCATATGGTTTTTTCTTTCAGTTTATTTATATGATGTGTTACATTGATAGATTTTCATATGTTGAACCATCTCTGCATCTCTGGTATGCAGCCTACTTCATCATGATGGATGATTTTTTTTGATGTGTTCTTGGATTTGTTTTGCCAGTAACTTATTTGTCATTTTTGCATCGATGTTCATGAGTGAGACTGGTCTGTAATTCACTTTCTTGGTTGAATCTTTGTGTGGTTTTGGTATCAGGGTAATTGTAGCCCCATAAAAACAACTGGCAATGTCCCTTCTGTTTCTATGAAGTGGAACACTTTGAAGTGTATAGGTATTAGCTCTTTTTGGAACTTCTGGTAGAATTCTTCACTGAAACCTTTTTTTTTTTTTTTTTTTTTGGTTGGGAGGTTTTTGATGACACCTTCTATTTCCTTGCATCTTATAGATCTATTTAATTTGCTCACCTGGTCTTGATTTAATTTTGGCATATGGTATCTATCTAAAAAATTGTCTATTTTTTTTTACATTTTACAATTTTGTGGAGAACAGGCTTTTGTAGTAAGACCTAATGATTCTCTGAAATTCCTCAGTGTCCATTGTTATGCTACCATTTTCATTTCTGATTTTGTTAATTTGGATGCCTTTGCTCCTTCTTTTCATTAGTTTGGATAGGGGTTTGTCAATCTTGTTGATTTTCTCAAAGAACCAGCTCTTTGTTTCATTGATCCTTTGGACTGTTTTGTTTCTATTTTGTTGATGTCAGCCATCAATTTAATTATTTCCTGCCTTCTACTTCTCCTGGGTGAATCTGTTTCTTTTTGTTCTAGAGCTTTCAGCTGTGCTGTTAAGTTGCTCTGTGAGCTTTCTCCGTTTTCTTTATGTGGGCACTTAGTGCTATGAACTTTCCTCTTAGTACTGCTTTCATAGTGTCCCATAGGTTTGGATACGTTGTGCCATCATTTTCGTTGAATTCAAGGAAGACTTCAATTTCTTTCTTTATTTCTTCCTTAACCCAGGGGTGGTTCAGTACTTGACTGTTCAATTTCCATGAGTTTGTAGGCTTTCTGGGGGTAAGTATTGTTGTTAAATTTTAATTTCACTCCATGGTGATACAATATGACACAGGTGATTACTCCAAATCTTTGTGTCTGTATAAGTTTGCTTTGTTACCAAGTAGGTGATCAGTTTAGAGAAGGTTCTCTGAGGTGCTGAGAAGAAGGTATATTCTTTTCTGTTTGGGCGGAATGTTCAATAGATATCTGCTAAGTTCATTTGATTCATTACATCTGTTAGTTCCCCTTTTTGTCTGTTAAGTTTCTGTCTGGTTGACCTGTCCATTGGTGAGAGAGGAGTGTTTAAATCTCCTACTATTAGTGTGTGTGGTTTGATGTGTGATTTAAGTTTTAGTAATCTTTCTTTTATATATGTAGGAGCTCTCATATTAGGGGCATAGATATTCAGGATTGAGACTTCATCTTGAGGAATTGTTCCTGTTATAAGTATAAAGTGTCCTTCTCCATCTCTTCTGATTGATTTTAGTTTGAAATCAACTTTGCTAGATATTAGGATAGCCACACCCACTTGTTTCTTAGGTCCATTTTATTGGAAAAGCTTTTCCCATCCCTTTACTCTTAGGTTGTGTCTGTCTTTGAGGTTGAGGTGTGTTTCTTGTGAACAGCAGAATGCTCGATCCTGTGTTCATATCTATTCTCTTAACCCATGTCTTTTTATAGGTGAATTGATTTCATTGATATTAAGAGATTAATGACCAGTGGTTGTTTACTCCCGTTAATTTTTGGTGGTAGTGTTTGTGTGTTTCCCTTCTTTGGATTGTGTTGGTGTAAGGTTATCAGATGTCTGTGTTATTGTGGATGTTGTTAGCTTCCTTGGGTTGAGGTTTTCTTTCTAGTACTTTCTGCAAGGTTGGGTTTGTGGATATGTATTGTTTAAATCTGTTTTTCCTCCATGGATTATCTTGTTTTCTCCATCAATGGTGATTGAAACCTTTTAAAGGTGGGAAAAACTTTTTTTTCTGATTCCTCCCTTTAAGAATTCCTACTTGTCTTATCAAATCTACCAAGGATGTTGATGTATATTTGAGGCTGGTTGCTGCTGCATAGAATACTAAAATCATGGATTTCAAGGCAGCTACCTAGTTTGACAGCAGTCTGAGAAAGAGGTTCAGGGAAAGCCTGCAACCCATGGTGGAGAGAGAGAGACAGAAAGAGAGAGAGAGAGAGAGAGAGAGAGAGAGAGAGAGAGAGAGAGAATATAGCAGGGTGTGGCTAGAGCCCCACATGCATCCCAGCCTGTGTTGGTGTCTAAAAAGGCTCAGGCAAACAATTGTTTTTGAGAATTTGTATCCTAAACTTTGAGCACCAAATGTAGAATGAATAATAAGAACCCAGAGACAGATATCAGAGTTCAATCCAAAAACCAGAAAATCAAAGCAACGAAGCCACTTGAGAAGTCATATATCTGCCAAGGCTTGATGACTACAGACTACACAGGCTAAGCCTCTCTCCTCCCTTTTTATATTCTTTCTAGTGCTGGGATTAAAGGCATGACTCCCCAGTACTAGGATTAAAGGTGTGAGCTGCCATCACTTGGATTTGTTTCTGCATTGATCTTGTGTAGGCCAGGGTGACCTTGCACTCACAGAGATCCATCTGTCTCTGTCTTCCAAATCCTGGAATTAAAGGCATTTGCCAACACTGCCTGACCTCTAGTGGCTTAGCTTTGTCCTTCTGATTTTTAGGCAAGCATTATTTATTAAAATGTAAATAAAATATCATAAATATTCACAAAATGGCCATGACTTCTAATGAATGTGTAATTACAGAATCAGCCTTTTCAGAATTTAAAGCAGTTGCCCATTGAAATCCTGGATATGTATCTATTGTATGATGCTTATAATTTATTTTTTCAAACTCTGCACAATGAAACACATCCATTCAACAAAGTTCATTTCTTTGATTACCTTTTTGGCTACTTTATACAGGTAATGGAGTTCAGTTATGCAAAGAACAAGTAGGACATTTCCTTATAATTTCTTTCGGTCATTGCCAAGTGATACAAAAATCTATCTTCAAACTTTTGCTGTTCACGTTGTGTTTCTTATGAAATCCTGAGGCTTTCACTACATTTACTACCAATAGCTGGTCAATTTCATCATTACTTTGCAATCATCAAAGGCTTGTAGTCATCAGTCTGGTCCAGTAGGGACTCGTCAAGACCTGTCTAAACCGGTCTGGTCAGGTCTAGTCAGGTCTGCTCTAAACTGGTCTGGTCTCAAAGAACCAGCTCTTTGTTTCATTGATTATTTGTATTGTTGTTTTTTTGTTGTTGTTGTTGTTTCTATTTTGTTGATTTCATCTCTCAATTTGATTATTTCTTGTCTTCTACTCCTCCTGGCTGAGTCTTTTTGTTGTTGTTGTTCTAGAGCTTTCAGGTGTGCTGTTAAGTCACTGATGTGAGCTTTCTCCATTTTCTTTATGTTGTGCCTTCATTTTCATTGAATTCTAGGAAGCCTTTAATTTCTTTATTTCTTCCTTGAACCAGGTGTGGTTCAGTAGTTCATTGTTCAATTTTTAACAGTTTGTAGGCTTTCTAAAGGTAGTATTATTGTTAAATCCTAACTTGAATCCATGTTGATTCAATAAAACAGAAGAGGTTACTCCAATTCTTTTGTATCTGTTGATGTTTTCTTTGTTACTGAGTATGTGATCAGTTTTAGAGAAGGTTCAATGAGGTGCTGAGAAGAAAGTATATTCCTTTGTGTTTGGGTGGAATGTTCTATAGATGTCTGTTAAGTCCATTTGATTCATGATATCTGTTAGTTCTCTTATTTCTCGGTTAAATTTCTGTCTGGTTGACCTGCCCATTGGAGAGTGGAGTGCTGAAGTCTCCTACTACTAGTGTGTGGGGTTTAATATGTGATTTACTTTTTAATGTTTCTTTTACATATGTGGGTGCTCTTATATTAGAAGTATAGATGTTCAGGTTTGAGACTACATCTTGATGGATTGTTCCTGTTATGAGTATAAAGTATTCTTTTCCATCTCTTCTGATTGATTTTAGTTTAAAATCTATTTTGTTAGATATTAGGATAGTTATACCTTCTTGTTTCTTAGGCCCATTTGATTGGAAAAGCTTTTCTCAATTCATTACTCTGAGGTAGTGTCTGTCTTTGAGGTTGGGGTGTGTTCTCTGTATATAGCAGAATACTGGATTCTGTTTTTGTATGCATTCTTTTAGCCTGTGTCTTCTTATAGGTGAATTGAGTACATTGATATTAAGAGATATCAGTGGCCTGTGGTTGTTAATTCCTGTATTTTTTGGTTGTAGTGTTTGTGTGTTTTGCTTCTCTGGGTTTTGCTGGTGTGAGGTTATTTGTTGTCTGTGCTTTTGTGGGTGCAGTTAGCTTCCTTTGGTTGGGGTTTTCCTTCTCATATGTTCTATAGGGCTGGGTTTGTGGATACATATTGTTTAAATCTGTTTTTGTCATGGAATATCTTGTTTTACCCATCCAAGGTGATTAAATTTTTGCTGGGTATAGTAGTCTGGGCTTGTATCCATGTTTTGTTAGTGCCTGTAGCAAATCAGCCCAGTACCTTCTGGCTTTCATGGTTTCCATTGAGAAGTCAGGCATAATTCTGATAAGTCTACCTTTATATGTTACTTGACCTTTTTCCTTTACAGCTCTTAATATTATTTCCTTATTTTGTATGTTTTGTGTTTTCATTATTATATGGTGAGGGAATTTGTTTTTGATCCAATCTACCTTCATAGGAATATCCTTCTTTACCTTGGGAAAGTTTTCTTCTTCTATGATTTCACTGAATATATTTTCTGTGCCTTTGAGCTTGAGTTATTCTCCTTCTTCTATCCTATTATTCTTAGGTTTGGTCTTTTCATAGTGTTCCAGATTTCCTGGATGTTTTGTGTTAAGAATTTGTTAGATTTAATGTTTTCTTTGATCAATGAGTCTATTTCCTCTAAAGTATCTTCAACACCAGAGATTCTGTCTTCTATCTCTTGTATTTTGTTTGTTATACTTGTCTCCGTAGTTCCTGTTCATTTTCCCAGATTTTCCATATTCAGAATAGTCTCAGTTTGTGTTTCCTTTATTGCTTCTATTTCAGTCTGCAAGTTTTGAACCATTTTCTTCACCTGTTTGTTTTTTTTTTCTTGGTTTTCTTGGGTTTCCTTGAGGGATCTATTAATTTCTTCCAATTTTTGTTTGTCTTTTTCTCCATTTCTTGAAGGGAGTTTTTTATTTCCTCTTTAAAATTCTCTATCATTTTCATAAAGTTACATTTAAAATAATTTTCTTCTGCTTCTGTGTTAGGCAGACCAAGTCTTCCTTTTGTGTGACCACTGGGTTCTGCTGTTACCATGTTGCTTTTTATGTTTTTGCATGATTTCTTACATTGGCACCTACCAATCTCTTCCTTCACATGAGGCTGGCAGAATTTTTGTATGTTGGTCCAATCCTTGCAGTGGCTGTCTGAATGTTTGAGAACTTTTCTTGGCCTGCTATGTACTGTCAATGTCTGTCTCTCAAGAAGCCTCTGAGGTCTCTCTAAGCCTGCTCCATTGGTCTTCTCTCCTGGTTCACTCTCTTGCTCCTCTCTCTTGGTCCC
Organism: Chionomys nivalis; assembly: GCF_950005125.1. Lineage (NCBI taxonomy): Eukaryota > Metazoa > Chordata > Mammalia > Rodentia > Cricetidae > Chionomys > Chionomys nivalis. The sequence continues at coordinate 146,165,189 of NC_080086.1, forward strand.
TACAGTGTTGTAGCCAGCTCTTGGTCCCCTGAGTATTATAGTAAGCTCTTGGTTCTCTCAGTATTGTAGCAAGCTCTTACTTTTTTCAGTATTGTAGCTGTTGAAGGAGCTGCGGGCTGCGTTCCTGCCACCCGGCTCCCGGCCGCCTGGCTAGCTTATGCCCCGAAATAATTACATGGAAACTGTATTCTTTTAAACACTGCTTGGCCCATTAGTGCTAGCCTCTTAATGGTTAATTCTCACAGCTTGCCTAGCCCATATTTAGTAATCTGTGTAGCACCAGTCTTACCGGGAAAGATTCAGCATGTCTGACCTGGTGGCTTGCTTCATTGCGTCTGTCCTGGAGAGGGGAGGCATGGCATCTGAGCTCACTTCCTCTTCCTCCCAGCATTCTGTTCTGTTTACTCCACCCACATATGTTCTAACCTATCAGGCCAAGCAGTTTATTTATTAATTAAGCAATAGCCTTCCTCCATCATGTAGTAAGCTGTGTTTCAGAGTTCTGCCGAGGTCACAGGAGGATAGGCGAGTTTGGAGGTGGAATGGTGCTAGTATTTTGCAGGATATGGTGGATTGGGTTGGGTAACTGGGGAAGCCTATCTGCAGGGAACTTTCCTGCTGGCTAGATAGAAAAGCCAAGGGAGTTGGAGGAGAGGCCTGGGGTTTTGTCCCACTGTGGAGGTCCTAGAGAGTGGAATGTCCCACCATATGGCTGTTCACTCACTTCTTAAGTTCCCTCAGTATTGAAGCAAGCTGTGTTTCAGAGTTCCACCGAGGTTGCAGGAGAATAGATGAGTTTGGCGCTGGGGTGGGATGTAACTTGGAGGGTCTGGAGGATGGGGTTGGATAATGGGGAACCTACCTGCAGGAAACTCTCCTCCTGGCTTGCTAGAAAAGCCAAGAGGGTTGGAGTAAGGGCCTGGGGTTTTGTCCCACTGTGGAGGTCCTCGAGAGTGGGGTGTCCTGCCATGTAGCTATTCACTCCTCAGTATAACTTTCTACCACGTTTTAAATAAAAATTGTTTTAAGGCATATAAATGAAAGTTATTAAGGTGTGTGTACCTACAAGTTATAAAAATCTGAGGACAAACACAAATTATCAATTTTTTCTCCCTCATTGTGCTGCCATTCATAGTCATGACATTATCAATAAAATGCTAATAAGCTATTAATCTAACTCTTGAAGAGTATCATACTGCAAAGTCAACATTTTAAATTCTTTTTGGTCATTTTCTAAAGATACTTTTCATCATGCAAAAACATCTATCACAGTCATTTTGGCATAAATATGTTGTTGTTTATACAATGTATGTGTCTAAAACTTATTTTTTACAAACTCAAAGAATTCTTATGAGTTCCAGGGAGTTGAATTGAAAGATTCACTTTAAAGAGGTCAGATACTCCCATCTCTCAATTTCCTGCTCTGATACACTCTTCCTCAGTTACCAGAACCCAAAGAAAAAATTTTTTTCTTCTTATACTTAACCTTGTCCTCTGCTCTGCCAACACCCCGCCAGGTCCAAAAGACACACCACAAATCCTGGACAGGATTGAAGCAACCAGATACCCCAGGACATGACCAGCACCCAGCTTTCTCAGGGTTTCCCAAGACTCTGACATTCATAAATCAGCAGGAAAGTAGTCTTCAGTACTTGATGCCCTAACCCCCTTAACCTGCTATGCCTAACTCCTTGCCTTTTTATTATAAGAGAAAGATGAGAATGTTATAATTCTGCAGGCCTTCCCTGTCACCTGAGTACTCTGTCCCTTTAAGAGTAAGTTCTGCCCACCCCTAATCTCCCCCTTTCCACCAAGGCAAGCTGATCTGGTCCTCCTCTCCTCTCTCTCTTTCTGTCCTTCCTTCTTCTGAAGACTATCCCCCTTTCTCCCTACCCTCCCCCCTCGATAGATAGATAAATATAGAGATATAGATACAGATATAGATATATTTCTCTCTTCCATCCATAATCCCCTTACCCTTATAGCTTTCTCAATACCCATAAATAAACTCTGTACCCAAGTTCACTCCACAAGGCGTATCTGTGTGTCACACACGCCACAGTCTCCCACCCACTAGCAGACCTGCCAGGTTTCTGCTGCCATAAATCTTTCATCCTTGTGAGTTATAATCCAGTTCTTTTTTATGGGATCATTATGTGGAATGTGGAGGGGGTTCAATCGTACACCAGCATTCTCTCATGCAAGGCAAACAGCTGCCCATCTGGTTCTGGTTCTAGTTCTGGTTCTGTTTGCATAATTTTGTTTATTTCCCATGGAAAGTTTTTTTTTTTGTTGTTTTATTGGAAACTTTTATCTGTACTTTCTGGTGTGTCCATATATTTTGCTGCATTGTTTGTCTTGTTGGAAAGTTTTGCCTGTTTGCTTATTGCAAAAGTTATTCCTCCCTGTTTCATTGGGAAGTTAGGTCTGTCTGTATTTTCTGGTGTGTCCCTTAAGTTTGGTTACAACCATGGCACTGAGACAGAAATAGGTAAGATGTTTTTGCTCTGTCTGTGCAACAGTCACAAGGCTGCTTTATCACCAGGGCTCAGAATTTATCTCTGAGCTCGCTGGTCACTGGATTCCGGTTAGCGGGACGTCAGATGTCTTTTTGGTGTAGATAATGTTAAAGGAGGCTGGTTCTATGTTGGGGATTATAGACCCTCCAGACTCTAAATTTCCTGCAAACACCTTGTTTTTTCCTATGCTTGCAGCTGCTCTGAGCCAAACAACTTATTTTTCTGTGCTTGCAGATGCTCTGAGCACGAAACAGGGGAGTGGTTTCTGGTGGGTTTGCAGCTGAAATTTCCGAAAGCAAGGACATGGTAATTGGTCAGGGAAGGCACTATATAAGCTTCCCTGGAGCACACTAAAGTTGGTATTCTTGGAAAATTCAAGGATAACCCATATCTCTGTCTCTGGGTGTGTATGTTCCAGTCTCCGGCACCTTGCCTGGCTCGCAAATCATACTGTAGATTGCAGAGCAGACGTTAAGTTACAGATCTAGAGTTAAATCATGGCTCTTACTTCATGAGACCCAGGCATATTTAAAAGTTTTTGCTATATCTGGTGTCAGTTGACCCACCTGGCAAAGTGACAAGGAAAAAAAGCAAAGCAGAATATCCAAAATATTAGATTTAGTTTATATGAAAATTTTGTACCTCAAGATTTATATCTGTGAGTTCAAGGCCAGCCTGTTTTACAGCATCAGTTCCAGGACAGACTCCAAAAGCTACAGAGAAACCTTGTCTTGAAAAACCAAATAAGAAAACGAAAGAAAGAAAAAGAAGGTGAAGAATGAAGAAGAGAAGATGGAGAAGTACTCAAAAGATTCTTAAAAAGAATTATTGTTAAAGACTCCTACAAGAAAACAGACTGCTCAACAGAACATCACGTGATATATAAAGTGTAAACACCCACACCCTGAATCACAGAGGGATTTTCTGATTGACTACTGTGTAGATGATAGGAAAATGATGCCCACCATCAAAGTGTAAGAAATGAGGCAGCAGAAAGCAGGCAAAGGTGATACCTGCCCTCGGATGCTACTGCCACTTGCAGAAGTACTTGGAAATGTTGTGATGAAATCCAGAGCCCTTAATTTCTAATCTTGTGTTATGTGACACACACTGCAGAGTTCAACATGTTTATCTATAGACCACATTGAATTTATGTATAAACTTTGGTCTCTGGCCTGTACCAATTTTATTTTTCATATTTTAATTTTCATAATGGCAACCTTGATGTACTACCTAGGACATAGCACCTCAGCCTCTGCTGTTTCCATTATAATGTCTCTAACAGCATGTTTTCTGATGGTTTACAGGCATGCTGTTGCCATCTGTGAGTATACATCAGGCTACATCCCTCCTGTTACTCACTCACTTCTCTATACTGGAACTATAGATACCAGACTACAGTCAAATGACTTATGTTGCTTCTCTGTGGAAGAAAATATTTCCATCCTCTTGCTGTCAGGCTGGACCATGATGCTTTTATTGGCAAAAGAATGTATGCAAAGGCACTGGTCATTACTGGGAAGCTGACACATCATGGGGTTTATCCACTCTTTTCCTTCTGATATAGAATGCACTGGATACAGGAATTCTCCTTCAGGATGGATCTAGCTACACAAGATTACTCCCCAGCTACAACTAACAAATGTGAGCAATAAGCAAGTCTTTCTACTTATAACCACAACCACAAAGATTACTGAGATGTTTTCACTTAAATTGTACTGTAAGCTATTCATTAAGACTGTCATCTCCGTTTCAAGAATATTGTCCCCAGTTATTAAATAGCTATATTGGATTCAATGCTCAGTGTTGTTTACGTACCATAACTAGACTGTCTCTGTCTTAAATATTGAGCATTTATCCAATGTTTACCTAAGATTCAACAATCCACCTACCATATCTATCATCTTGAGAAATGGTCTCTTGATGTCTCTGTTCCTTAGGCTGTAGACCATGGGGTTGAGCAGGGCTGAGAAGACATTATAAAAGAGTGAGATCTGCTTGTCATGCTCGGGGGAATAGCTGGAGTTGGGCCTTAGGTATATGTAAGTGGCTGGACCGTAGAAGAGTGTGACCACAGTCAGGTGGGAGGCACAGGTAGAGAATGCCTTGGAGTGGCCCTGGGTGGACTTGATCTTGAAAATAGCCGTGGCAATATGAATATAAGAGGCGACAATGAGGGAGATTGGGACAACATTTATGAAGAAACTCATGGCTAGATCCACTATTTCAATAAGATGAGTGTCCATGCAGGCCAAACTACGTACTGAAGATCCTTCACAGAAATAATGGTTAACCATGTTAGGGCCACAGTATGGAAGCCTCATGGTGAAGAAGGTGTGTATCAGAGAGAAGAAGAAACCACAGACCCAGGTTCCAGCTGCCAACCATATGCACAAGTCCCAGGTGAGGATGACAGTATAACTCAATGGGTAGCAAATTGCCACATACCAGTAGGTCATAAGCCATGACCACAAAGAGGATGCACTCTGTGATTGCCAATGCACCAAACATATACATCTGAAGCCAATGTCCAGCAAAGGAGATGGTCTGGGATTTAGCAAGAAGATGTACCAACATCTGGGGAATAGTGGTGGTGACATAGCCCATATCCAACAGGGCAAGATTACAGAGGAAGAAGTACATGGGAGTGTGCAGATGTGTGTCCAGGCACATCAGCAGGATGATGAGCCCATTGCCCAGGACTGAGCTCAGCTAGATGAGAAGGAACACAATGAACTGGGCCTGTAAGATAATCATATTTAACAACATGTTACTGGATAGATGGTAGGCCAGCAAGATGGCATCTACAGAGGTAGGAAGGCTGGAGTATTTATTCCAAGCATACTGCTCAGTTTCTGTGCACTCTTCCCAACTTACCCAAGTTATGTGACCTCTTCATGCCTCAGTCTCTTCATCTATAAAATGAGGCTGATGACACTCATGTCTGGCATTATTGTGAATATCTAAATTAGCTCACAGAGCTCCTAGAAACACCATGTAACACATTACATGTTGTATGAACATTTACTCTCTCATACCAGGGATTCCCATTGTGAGAAGCTACCTACACCAATTGAAATGACAAAGACTGGGTTCAACAGAGAGACCCTGCCTCAATGAATAAGATGGAGGGAAACTGAGGGAAAACCCCATGTTAGTCTGGTGTGGGAGGTCCTTCTCTCCATGTTCAGCTTGCATTGGTTAATGAATAAAGAAACAGCCTTGGCCTGATAGGGCACAACTTAGGTAGGCATAGAAGAGAGAACTGAATTCTGGGAGGAAGAAAGCAGAGTCGGAGAGACACCATGGACCCACTGCTGGGGATAGATGTTTTGAGACTTTGCTTGTAGGCCACAAACTCATGGAGATATACAGATTAATAGAAATGAGTTAAACTAATATGTAAGAGTTAGCTAATAAGAAGTTAGAACTAATGAGCCAAGCAATGATTTAATTAATATAGTTTCTGTGTGGTTATTTCAGGGCTAAGCTAGCTGGGTGGCTGGGATGAACAAGCGGGCCCTAGTCTTACACCAGTCTCTTAACCCGCTACACACACAGACATGTATGCACACAGATATATGCAGAAGAGAGAATAAACAAATGGGTGAAGGTAACAGAACACAGCAGACACAGACCCATGCACACATTGCCTTATGACTGATGACATAAGGTCACACTACAATGCACCTGGGACTTGCTAGCCATGCAGATAAGCTGCTATTCATGTGATAGATCTGTCTTTTAAACCCGACCTCCTGCTGCACCCACACAAAAACAATTCAAGGTGTACCATAGATTTAACTACTAAATGTAAAACAACCAGATTTTTAAAGTCAAACCATATAAATATCTTTATCCTTTTTGGGGATAAAGAAAAAAATTCTTTAAAAATTATGGAGAAGTACTTACATAGAGAGAAGAGTGGCATACAAGAATGAATTAAAAAGATGTATGCTAAGAATTAAAAATTAAACTTGTACATAAACATGAAAGCAGCCTTCCCAACAGAATAATAGAAAAGAAGTTAGAACATTCACAAAGGAGTCTATCTAAATGAGCCTGACTGATCAAAAAAGCACTCAGAACCATTGCTCACAGTGTCAATGCCCACTCCTACTGTCCTAATCTCTGAAGCTCCCATCACCTCCTGCCTGTTGGGGGAATTGCTGATAACACCGTGGACCACAAGTTTGTATTTGAGTTCATTACATAAAATTAACCCTGTGTCAAGAGATTGAGTCATCAACTACTTGATGTAAAGTAAGCATAGAGCAGCAGAAGGTATCTGGAAGAAACAGAGAGATGCACAGGAAGTAGTAGGGAGGGATTTTAAAGTGATGAAGGTTTTTGTTTGGCAGAGCAGAAGAATGTTCCTTTCAGAGATGCAAGTGAGGAGAGAAGTTAGTAAGCTAGGTGCTACTCAACCTCTCTGAACTATCAGGCTTTCACCCCAGTCTTCGAACCTTGAATCTTATTTATGAATATAACCATAGAGATTTAAAGCTGGCTTCAGTGGCAGGAGCAGATCCAGTGACTGCAGGAAGAGAATTCCCACCAGGCTGTGGAATGAGTGTCCAGGCCTCTGCCAGAGATGCAGGAAAGTAACTGTGGAGTCACGGTTGCTAGCTGAAATAGCAGCAGATTAAGGTGCAGTCACTGTGCCGAGGATAAACAATGTTTGATGCCCAATGTGGGTCATAACCATGTAGACTCAGAAGTCAAGACAGCTAGATCTGCCACAGCTGCTGCCCGGCATTCTCTGCGGGAACATTCACAGCAGGGGGACAGCTGCTTGCTAGGACTCTGAAAACAGGTTACAGCTTGAAAATTACAGAAGGGGCTTGAGTTTACTACAGACACCATGGAAAAACTGAGAAGTCAAAAGATTTGGTGAGATACCTGGAAAGTCCTTTAGGAGAGTGAATATCACAATGCAGGTGATAGGGCCCACAATGTATAGTTCTATTATAGATGGCTTGAAAGTGAAAATTTTAAATGATAGGATAAATGATTTATCTGGGATTGACTTAATGTTGATGGTAGTTAATATCATCTTAGTAATTGCTATTTTATCCTTTAAAAGTGGTTTGATAACCATATCAAATATAATTTGACTGATGATATACAAGCCTTAGAAAGACTTATCATTGATAAAATACAAACTTTAGAAAGACTTACTTACTGCTGATGAGATATAAACCTTAGAAAGAGTCATCAATGAAAATAAGAAAATTTTCACTGCTAACATAAAGGCTTTAGAAAGACCTACTAATGAAAATAAGAAAAATACTCAGACACAGCACAGAAATTTAGATCAGAACCTAATGCCCCATTACATTATGAAACTGAAAAGGAGCAGCCTCAGGTTATTACAAAACCAACCTTAATTTATTCAGTTACTATACAAGATGATAGGCAGACACAGGGCTATGCAGAAGTTAACTGGAATCCAGTAGAGATGCTATATTTGAAGAGATGAAAGGAAGCAGTCATTTCATATGGTACATATTCATCTTTCATGAAGCACATGTTAAATTAATGAACAACAAGGAACATAACTATTCCACAGACTGAAAATATTTAGTTACAGAAGTATTAGAAGGGGCTGCAGTTACAATGGAATAAATGGTGGAGAGAGGAAGCTAGGATCATAGAACAATAAAGGGTTAGAGGTAATAAGATTTCACAAGACCAGACGACTAGAGAAGGGGCTGACAGGTGTCTGCAGAGACTGCCATCCCCTCCACTCAACACCTGTATCCTCTCCTGTTGAGGACACCTCTGGTGAGGATTCAGATTAAACAGAAACATCTTACCGTTCTTTCCATTTCTAAGAAGGCTACCCACAGATCTCTCCACACTCATCCTCTCCAATTACACATCGTGATTCTGCTTCTTCCCAGAGGGAGCATTGGCTGCATTGGTCCATGGGAATAGAGGGAGCAGAAGCAGGGAACAGGGTTCCTCTGGCAATGGATACAATAGAGACAGCTCTCCGGGAGACAGACTTCAGTGAATCACCTCGGCTTTATTCCAGAGCGTAAGAATTATATGAGAATAAAAATCCTGGGGACAATCCCTAATTTGCATTAAGTGGTACAATCCTATCATAAGGCAGCAGGGTCCTATAGCAGAGTTACTAGTACAAGTCTTAGTCACCATGTGTGCAGCAGGGGAGGCTTCAGCAAGGATCTGTACCAAGAGTCATGCTAAAGATAAATCAGGCATCTAGACTTTGAGACAGCTTTTAGATAGGGTAGTCGTCCAGGCGCAGAGATATTCTCCAGATATCAGCAGGTAAAGAGCAGAAAATCTCATTGTGGAGAGTCCAGGAGTCCCATGCCTTCAAGCTTTGGATAAAAAGCTGAGAGGCCATGATAGACAGCACCTTTGATCAGTCAGCAAGGCCTCTCAACAATTATATTCCATGGATATTCATGGCCATGTAACCAACCTATGATATTTTGTTCATGATCTAACAAATAAAGCTTGCCTAAAGATCAGAGTGCAGAGCTAGCTCATGCACCACGGATAGATCCTGGTCCTACCGCCATGGGTCTCACAGACAGTGCAAGTTTCACCGCTGTCTCCCACGTATTGAGGACCAGGTCCGATCCCATGCAGTCTGCACAGCTGTCAGTCTAGGGTTCGTGAGCTCCTGTGAGCTTGGTTCAGCTGTCTCTGTAGATTTCTCCCTTGCGGCGTACCACACCCGTCTGTGCTCTAGGCACCACCGTTCAGTTCGTGAACTGGGCAAGGGGCTGGAGATTGAAACACACAAAGACGCACAGACAGAGAGAGACAGGTCATCCTTGATGCCAGAATGCCCCAAGAATTCCCCCTTTATTGTGTTCAGGGGCAGCTTTAGCCACGCCCCAGCCAAACTCACCAGAAAGCACTCTCCTGCCATCAGGAACTCTAACTGCAGTTAGAGTTTCTCAGAGCAGCTGTAGGCACTCAGATCAGGGGAAAACAAGTTGTTTCAGGATCTGGGTGTTCACAGCTCCCAACACTCCCTCATGATCTTTACCTCCCTTGCTCATGTATTACCTCCTCCCTCTCTTCAGTTGGATTTCTGGAGCTTGGCGTGGTGGTTGGTTGTGGATCTCTGCATCTTGTTCTGTTAGTTGCTGGATGAAGGCTCTATGATGTTAGTGGTGGTATTCACCCATCTGATCAGAGGGAAAGTTCAGTTCAGGCACCCACCCCACTATTGATAGGACTCTTATTTGGGGTCATTGTTGTGGATTTGGGGGAATTTCCCTAGCACCAGGTTTCTTTCTAACCCCATAGTGGCTCTATCAAGATCTCCCTTTCATTGCTCTCCCACTTCATCCCTCTCCTCCCTAAACTATCCCATTTCTCCATGTTCTCACTCCTATCTCCTCCTTTCTACCACCCTCTCACCCCCAGATTGAGTGCCAGAATGCTGTAGTTATACGACAATGGAGACTTACACCAAGTGTGTGTAAAACAGCGTCTGTGGCCAGACAGTGTATGGCAGAGGGAGAACCTCTACCCAGAGTCTTTGAACAAACTTCAGGTCAGAATTTATTCATCATGGGCAGTCCAGAATATTGGCAATGACAGGAATTTTAGAAATCTGCCAAAGAAAGATCCATGCACAAGAGTAGCCTTCCCAAGGGACAGGACAAACGTGCTACAAGTGTTAGTGCTGTAGGAGCAGACCAGAAAACCTAGGGAGTCAGGAGGCTCAGGCACTGGCGAGCCCCGAGCCTGTCTCTCTTCCTCCTTTGCCTTCTCTTGGGAGGAAAGAACCTGGGGCATAGAGGTAAGGTGGAGGCAGATGACAGGCCCAACTGCAGTTAGAGCCCTGGGTAAAGTCCAGGTGTGTGTTGGTTGGAGCCCCGTGCCCAGTTAGCCTGGCATATCCAGATGAATAGACAAGGCTGTCAGATCAGAGGAGTCAGACAGGAGGGGAGCTAAGTCATGGGTAGAAGCCTAGGTGGCAGTCAGCAGCACAGCAGGGCCCTCTGCAGGATGCAGAGGAGTCAGACTGAGACTCAGAGGTGGGAATGTGACTTCTGCACTCTGGGCATGGGAGGGGTTGGCTGTGGAGTAGGGTGGTGTTTGAGATATGACTGTCTGAGCCCAGCAGGGAGAGTGTTTCTGAGACCGGTTCAGGCTGGCTAAAACCGGTTGAGACCGGTTCTAGCTGGTTCAAACTGGTTCAGGCCGGTTCAAACCGGTTCAGAAGACTTCAGTCTGGTTCAAGCCCGGTCAGATTGGCTCAAACCGGTTCAGGCCAGCCAGCTAAAACTGGCTCAAACCAGTTCCACCTGGTTCAAACTGGTTCAAGCCGGTGCAGACCAGTCCAAGCCGGTTCAGACCAGTTCAGGCCGGTTTATGCCAGTTCAAGCCGGTTCAGACCGGTTCAAGCCGGTTAGAACGGGTTCAAGCTACTTCAGGCCGCCAAAAACCCGGTTCAGACCGGTTCAAGCCGGTTCAGACCGGCTCAATCCGGTTAAGACCGGTTCAGACCGGTTGAATCCGGTTAAGACCGGTTCAGACCAGTTCAAACCGGTTCAAGCCGGGTCAAACCGGTTCAGACCGGTTCAAACCGGCTCAGACCGGTTCATACCGGTTCGGACCAGTTCAAACCGGTTCAGACCAGCTCAAACCGGTTCATACCGGTTCGGACCAGTTCAAACCGGTTCAGACCGGTTCAATCCGGTTCAGACCGGTTCAAGCCGGTTCAGACCGGTTCAAGCCGGTTCAGACCGGCTCAGACCGGTTCAGATCGGTTCAAGCCGGTTCAGACCGGCTCAGACCGGTTCAGATCGGTTCAATCCGGTTCAGACCGGTTCAAGCCGGTTCAGGCCGGTTCGGACCGGTTCAGACCGGTTCAGACCAGTTCAAGCCGGTTGAGACCGGCTCAGACCGGTTCAGACCGGTTCATTCCGGTTCGGACCGGTTCAAACCGGCTCAATCCGGTTCAGACCGGTTCAGACCGGTTCAAGCCGGTTTAGACCGGCTCAAACCGGTTCAGACCGGTTCAGACCGGTTCAATCCGGTTCGGACCAGTTCAATCCGGTTCAGGCCGGTTCAGACCGGTTCAATCCAGTTCAGACCGGTTCATTCCGGTTCGGACCGGTTCAAGCCGGCTCAATCCGGTTCAGACCGGTTCAGACCGGTTCAAGCCGGTTTAGACAGGCTCAAACCGGTTCAATCCGGTTCAGACCGGTTCAGACCGGTTCAATCCGGTTCGGACCGGTTCAATCCGGGTCAGACCGGTTCAGACCGGTTCAATCCAGTTCAGACCGGTTCAATCCGGTTCGGACCGGTTCAGACCGGTTCAGACCGGTTCAATCCGGTTCAGACTGGCTCAATCCGGTTCAGACCGGTTCAGACCGGTTCAATCCGGTTCAGACCGGTTCAGACCGGTTCAATCCGGTTCAGACCGGTTCAGACCGGTTCAATCCGGTTCAGACAGGTTCAATCCGGTTCAGACAGGTTCAATCCGGTTCAGACCGGTTCAGACCGGTTCAGACCGGTTCAGACCGGCTCAAGCCGGTTCAGACCGGCTCAGACCGGCTCAAGCCGGTTCAGACCGGCTCAATCCGGTTCGGACCGGTTCAGACCGGTTCAGACCGGTTCAATCCGGTTCGGACCGGTTCAATCCGGGTCAGACCGGTTCAAACCGGCTCAGACCGGTTCAGACCGGTTCAGACCGGTTCAAGCCGGTTCAGACGGGCTCAAGCCGGTTCAGACGGGCTCAAACCGGTTCAGACCAGTTCAATCCGGTTCAGACCGGTTCAAGCCGGTTCAGACGGGCTCAAACCGGTTCAGACCGGTTCAGACCAGTTCAATCCGGTTCAGACCGGTTCAAGCCGGTTCAGACCGGTTCAGGCCGGTTCAATCCGGTTCAGACCGGTTCAATCCGGTTCGGACCGGCTCAATCCGGTTCAGACCGGTTCAGACCGGTTCAAACCGGTTCAGACCGGTTCAATCCGGTTCAGACCGGCTCAAACCGGTTCAGACCGGTTCAGACCGGTTCAATCCGGTTCAAACCGGTTCAGACCGGTTCAGACCGGTTCAATCCGGTTCAGACCGGTTCAAACCGGCTCAAACCGGTTCAGACCGGTTCAATCCGGTTCAGACCGGTTCAAACCGGCTCAAACCGGTCCAGACCGGTTCAAACCGGTTCAGACCGGTTCAATCCGGTTCGGACCGGTTCAGACCGGTTCAATCCGGTTCAGACCGGTTCAGACCAGGGTTCAGACCGGTTCAGACCGGCTCAATCCGGTTCTGACCGGTTCAGACCGGTTCAGACCGGTTCAGGCCGGTTCAGACCGGTTCAATCCGGTTCAGACCGCTTCAATCCGGTTCAGACCGGTTCAATCCGGTTCGGACCGGTTCAAACCGGCTCAGACCGGTTCAGACCGGTTCAGACCGGTTCAATCCGGTTCGGACCGGTCCAGACCGGTTCAGAGCGGTTCAGACCGGTTCAAGCCGGTTCAGACCGGTTCAATCCGGTTCGGACCGGTTCAGACCGGTTCAATCCGGTTCGGACCGGTTCAGACCGGTTCAATCCGGTTCGGACCGGTTCAGACCGGTTCAGACCGGTTCAAACCGGTTCAATCCGGGTCAGACCGGTTCAAACCGGCTCAGACCGGTTCAGACCCGTTCAGACCGGTTCAATCCGGTTCAGACCGGTTCAGGCCGGTTCAGACCGGTTCAATCCGGTTCAGACCGCTTCAAGCCGGTTCAGACCGGTTCAAACCGGTTCGGACCGGTTCAATCCGGTTCGGACCGGTTCAGACCGGTTCAATCCGGTTCAATCCGGTTCAGACCGGTTCAAACCGGTTCAGACCGGTTTAAGCCGGTTCAGACCGGTTCAGGCCGGTTCAGACCGGTTCAATCCGGTTCGGACCGGTTCAAACCGGCCCAGACCGGTTCAGTCCGGTTCGGGCCGGTTCAAACCGGTTCAGACCGGTTCAATCCGGTTCGGACCGGTTCAGACCGGTGCAATCCGTTTCAAACCGGCTCAAACCGGTTCCGACCGGTTCAATCCGGTTCAGACCGGTTCAGACCGTTTCAATCCGGTTCAGACCGGCTCAAACCGGTTCAGACCGGTTCAAACCGGCTCAAACCGGTTCAGACCGGTTCAATCCGGTTCAGACCGGTTCAAACCGGCTCAAACCGGTTCAGACTGGTTCAAACCGGTTCAGACCGGTTCAATCCGGTTCGGACCGGTTCAGACCGGTTCAATCCGGTTCAGACCGGTTCAGACCAGGGTTCAGACCGGTTCAGACCGGCTCAATCCGGTTCTGACCGGTTCAGACCGGTTCAATCCGGTTCAGACCGGTTCAGACCGGTTCAATCCGGTTCAGACCGGTTCAAACCGGCTCAGACCGGTTCAGACCGGTTCAGGCCGGTTCAGACCGGTTCAATCCGGTTCAGACCGCTTCAATCCGGTTCAGACCGGTTCAAACCGGTTCGGACCGGTTCAGACCGGTTCAATCCGGTTCAGACCGGTTCAGACCAGGGTTCAGACCGGTTCAGACCGGCTCAATCCGGTTCTGACCGGTTCAGACCGGTTCAATCCGGTTCAGACCGGTTCAGACCGGTTCAATCCGGTTCAGACCGGTTCAAACCGGCTCAGACCGGTTCAGACCGGTTCAGGCCGGTTCAGACCGCTTCAATCCGGTTCAGACCGGTTCAAACCGGTTCGGACCGGTTCAAGCCGGTTCAGACCGGTTCAAGCCGGTTAGTACCAGCTCAAACCGGTTCAGACCGGTTCAATCCGGTTCGGACCGGTTCAAACCGGCTCAGACCGGTTCAGACCGGTTCAGACCGGTTCAATCCGGTTCGGACCGGTCCAGACCGGTTCAGAGCGGTTCAGACCGGTTCAGACCGGTTCAAGCCGGTTCAGACCGGTTCAATCCGGTTCGGACCGGTTCAGACCGGTTCAATCCGGTTCGGACCGGTTCAGACCGGTTCAATCCGGTTCGGACCGGTTCAGACCGGTTCAGACCGGTTCAATCCGGTTCGGACCGGTTCAAACCGGCCCAGACCGGTTCAGTCCGGTTCGGGCCGGTTCAAACCGGTTCAGACCGGTTCAATCCGGTTCGGACCGGTTCAGACCGTTTCAATCCGGTTCAGACCGGTTCAAACCAGCTCAAACCGGTTCAGACCGGTTCAAACCGGTTCAGACCGGTTCAATCCGGATCGGACCGGTTCAGACCGGTTCAATCCGGTTCGGACCGGTTCAATCCGGCTCAGACCGGTTCGGAGCGGTTCAGACCGGTTAAGACCGGGTCAATCCGGTTCAGACCGGTTCAGACCGGTTCAGACCGGTTCAATCCGGTTCAGACCGGTTCAAACAGGCTCAGACCGGTTCAGACCGGTTCAAACCGGTTCAGACCGGTTCAATCCGGTTCGGACCGGTTAAGACCGGTTCAATCCGGTTCAGACCGGCTCAATCCGGTTCGGACCGGTTCAGACCGGTTCAATCCGGTTCGGACCGGTTCAGACCGGTTCAATCCGGTTCGGACCGGTTCAATCCGGGTCAGACCGGTTCAAACCGGCTCAGACCGGTTCAGACCGGTTCAGACCGGTTCGATCCGGTTCGATCCGGTTCAATCCGGTTCAGACCGGTTCAAACCGGTTCAGACCGGTTTAAGCCGGTTCAGACCGGTTCAGGCCGGTTCAGACCGGTTCAATCCGGTTCGGACCGGTTCAAACCGGCCCAGACCGGTTCAGTCCGGTTCGGGCCGGTTCAAACCGGTTCAGACCGGTTCAATCCGGTTCGGACCGGTTCAGACCGGTGCAATCCGGTTCAAACCGGCTCAAACCGGTTCCGACCGGTTCAATCCGGTTCAGACCGGTTCAGACCGTTTCAATCCGGTTCAGGCCGGCTCAAACCGGTTCAGACCGGTTCAAACCGGCTCAAACCGGTTCAGACCGGTTCAATCCGGATTGAACCGGTCTGAACCGGTCTGAACCGGTCTGAGCCGGTTTGAACCGGTCTGACCCGGATTGAACCGGTCCGAACCGGATTGAACCGGTCTGAACCGGTCCGAACCGGATTGAGCCGGTCTGAACCGGATTGAACCGGTCTTAACCGGTCCGAACCGGATTGAACCGGTCTGAACCGGTCTGAACCGGTTTGAGCCTGTTTGAACCGGTCTGAACCGGATTGAACCGGTCTGAACCGGTCTGAACCGGATTGACCCGGTCTTAACCGGTCTGAACCGCTCCGAACCGGTCTGAACCGGATTGAACCGGTCCGAACCGGATTGAACCGGTCTGAACCGGTCCGATCCGGATTGAACCGGTCTGAACCGGTTTCAACCGGTCTGAACCGGTTTGAGCTGGTTTGAACCGGTCTGAACCGGATTGAACCGGCCTGACCCGGTCTGAACCGGCTTGAGCCGGTTTGAACCGGTCTGAACCGGTTTGAACCGGTCTGAACCGGTTTGAACCGGCTTGAACCGGTCTGAACCGGTTTGAACCGGTCTGAACCGGTCTGAACCGGTTTGAAACGGTCTGAACCGGATTGAAACGGTCTGAACCGGTCTGAACCGGATTGAACCGGTCGGAACCGGTTTGAGCCGGTTTGAACCGGATTGCACCGGTCTGAACCGGTCCGAACCGGATTGAACCGGTTTGAACCGGCCTGAACCGGACTGAACCGGTCTGGGCCGGTTTGAACCGGTCTGACCCGGATTGAACCGGTCCGAACCGGATTGAACCGGTCTGAACCGGTCTGAACCGGATTGAACCGGTTTGAGCCGGTCTAAACCGGCTTGAACCGGTCTGAACCGGTCTGAACCGGATTGAGCCGGCTTGAACCGGAATGAACCGGTCTGAACTGGATTGAACCGGTCTGAACCGGTCTGAACCGGATTGAACCGGTCCGAACCGGATTGAAACGGTCTGAACCGGTCTGAACCGGTCTGAACCGGATTGAGCCGGTTTGAACCGGTCCGAACCGGAATGAACCGGTCTGAACCGGTCTGAGCCGGTCTCAACCGGCTTGAACTGGTCTGAACCGGTCTGAACCGGTCCGAACCGGATTGAACCGATCTGAACCGGTCTGAACCGGCTTGAACCGATCTGAACCGGTCTGAGCCGGTCTGAACCGGCTTGAACCGGTCTGAACCGGTTTGAACCGGTCTGAACCGGATTGAACCGGTCTGAACCGGTTTGAACTGGTCCGAACCGGTATGAACCGGTTTGAGCTGGTCTGAACCGGTTTGAACTGGTCCGAACCGGTATGAACCGGTCTGAGCCGGTCTGAACCGGTTTGAACCGGTCTGAACCGGTTTGACCCGGCTTGAACCGGTTTGAACTGGTCTGAACCGGTCTTAACCGGATTCAACCGGTCTGAACCGGTCTTAACCGGATTGAGCCGGTCTGAACCGGCTTGAACCGGTCTGAACCGGGTTTTTGGCGGCCTGAAGTAGCTTGAACCCGTTCTAACCAGCTTGAACCGGTCTGAACCGGCTTGAACTGGCATAAACCGGCCTGAACTGGTCTGAACCGGCTTGGACTGGTCTGCACCGGCTTGAACCAGTTTGAACCAGGTGGAACTGGTTTGAGCCAGTTTTAGCTGGCTGGCCTGAACCGGTTTGAGCCAATCTGACCGGGCTTGAACCAGACTGAAGTCTTCTGAACCGGTTTGAACCGGCCTGAACCAGTTTGAACCAGCTAGAACCGGTCTCAACCGGTTTTAGCCAGCCTGAACCGGTCTCAGAAACACTCTCCCTGCTGGGCTCAGACAGTCATATCTCAAACACCACCCTACTCCACAGCCAACCCCTCCCATGCCCAGAGTGCAGAAGTCACATTCCCACCTCTGAGTCTCAGTCTGACTCCTCTGCATCCTGCAGAGGGCCCTGCTGTGCTGCTGACTGCCACCTAGGCTTCTACCCATGACTTAGCTCCCCTCCTGTCTGACTCCTCTGATCTGACAGCCTTGTCTATTCATCTGGATATGCCAGGCTAACTGGGCACGGGGCTCCAACCAACACACACCTGGACTTTACCCAGGGCTCTAACTGCAGTTGGGCCTGTCATCTGCCTCCACCTTACCTCTATGCCCCAGGTTCTTTCCTCCCAAGAGAAGGCAAAGGAGGAAGAGAGACAGGCTCGGGGCTCGCCAGTGCCTGAGCCTCCTGACTCCCTAGGTTTTCTGGTCTGCTCCTACAGCACTAACACTTGTAGCACGTTTGTCCTGTCCCTTGGGAAGGCTACTCTTGTGCATGGATCTTTCTTTGGCAGATTTCTAAAATTCCTGTCATTGCCAATATTCTGGACTGCCCATGATGAATAAATTCTGACCTGAAGTTTGTTCAAAGACTCTGGGTAGAGGTTCTCCCTCTGCCATACACTGTCTGGCCACAGACGCTGTTTTACACACACTTGGTGTAAGTCTCCATTGTCGTATAACTACAGCATTCTGGCACTCAATCTGGGGGTGAGAGGGTGGTAGAAAGGAGGAGATAGGAGTGAGAACATGGAGAAATGGGATAGTTTAGGGAGGAGAGGGATGAAGTGGGAGAGCAATGAAAGGGAGATCTTGATAGAGCCACTATGGGGTTAGAAAGAAACCTGGTGCTAGGGAAATTCCCCCAAATCCACAACAATGACCCCAAATAAGAGTCCTATCAATAGTGGGGTGGGTGCCTGAACTGAACTTTCCCTCTGATCAGATGGGTGAATACCACCACTAACATCATAGAGCCTTCATCCAGCAACTAACAGAACAAGATGCAGAGATCCACAACCAACCACCACGCCAAGCTCCAGAAATCCAACTGAAGAGAGGGAGGAGGTAATACATGAGCAAGGGAGGTAAAGATCATGAGGGAGTGTTGGGAGCTGTGAACACCCAGATCCTGAAACAACTTGTTTTCCCCTGATCTGAGTGCCTACAGCTGCTCTGAGAAACTCTAACTGCAGTTAGAGTTCCTGATGGCAGGAGAGTGCTTTCTGGTGAGTTTGGCTGGGGCGTGGCTAAAGCTGCCCCTGAACACAATAAAGGGGGAATTCTTGGGGCATTCTGGCATCAAGGATGACCTGTCTCTCTCTGTCTGTGCGTCTTTGTGTGTTTCAATCTCCAGCCCCTTGCCCAGTTCACGAACTGAACGGTGGTGCCTAGAGCACAGACGGGTGTGGTACGCCGCAAGGGAGAAATCTACAGAGACAGCTGAACCAAGCTCACAGGAGCTCACGAACCCTAGACTGACAGCTGTGCAGACTGCATGGGATCGGACCTGGTCCTCAATACGTGGGAGACAGCGGTGAAACTTGCACTGTCTGTGAGACCCATGGCGGTAGGACCAGGATCTATCCGTGGTGCATGAGCTAGCTCTGCACTCTGATCTTTAGGCAAGCTTTATTTGTTAGATCATGAACAAAATATCATAGGTTGGTTACATGGCCATGAATATCCATGGAATATAATTGTTGAGAGGCCTTGCTGACTGATCAAAGGTGCTGTCTATCATGGCCTCTCAGCTTTTTATCCAAAGCTTGAAGGCATGGGACTCCTGGACTCTCCACAATGAGATTTTCTGCTCTTTACCTGCTGATATCTGGAGAATATCTCTGCGCCTGGACGACTACCCTATCTAAAAGCTGTCTCAAAGTCTAGATGCCTGATTTATCTTTAGCATGACTCTTGGTACAGATCCTTGCTGAAGCCTCCCCTGCTGCACACATGGTGACTAAGACTTGTACTAGTAACTCTGCTATAGGACCCTGCTGCCTTATGATAGGATTGTACCACTTAATGCAAATTAGGGATTGTCCCCAGGATTTTTATTCTCATATAATTCTTACGCTCTGGAATAAAGCCGAGGTGATTCACTGAAGTCTGTCTCCCGGAGAGCTGTCTCTATTGTATCCATTGCCAGAGGAACCCTGTTCCCTGCTTCTGCTCCCTCTATTCCCATGGACCAATGCAGCCAATGCTCCCTCTGGGAAGAAGCAGAATCACGATGTGTAATTGGAGAGGATGAGTGTGGAGAGATCTGTGGGTAGCCTTCTTAGAAATGGAAAGAACGGTAAGATGTTTCTGTTTAATCTGAATCCTCACCAGAGGTGTCCTCAACAGGAGAGGATACAGGTGTTGAGTGGAGGGGATGGCAGTCTCTGCAGACACCTGTCAGCCCCTTCTCTAGTCGTCTGGTCTTGTGAAATCTTATTACCTCTAACCCTTTATTGTTCTATGATCCTAGCTTCCTCTCTCCACCATTTATTCCATTGTAACTGCAGCCCCTTCTAATACTTCTGTAACTAAATATTTTCAGTCTGTGGAATAGTTATGTTCCTTGTTGTTCATTAATTTAACATGTGCTTCATGAAAGATGAATATGTACCATATGAAATGACTGCTTCCTTTCATCTCTTCAAATAT
The DNA here is from genome assembly GCF_950005125.1 of Chionomys nivalis. Classification (NCBI taxonomy): domain Eukaryota; kingdom Metazoa; phylum Chordata; class Mammalia; order Rodentia; family Cricetidae; genus Chionomys; species Chionomys nivalis. Next base: position 146,185,100 of record NC_080086.1, read on the forward strand.
AGCATCTCTACTGGATTCCAGTTAACTTCTGCATAGCCCTGTGTCTGCCTATCATCTTGTATAGTAACTGAATAAATTAAGGTTGGTTTTGTAATAACCTGAGGCTGCTCCTTTTCAGTTTCATAATGTAATGGGGCATTAGGTTCTGATCTAAATTTCTGTGCTGTGTCTGAGTATTTTTCTTATTTTCATTAGTAGGTCTTTCTAAAGCCTTTATGTTAGCAGTGAAAATTTTCTTATTTTCATTGATGACTCTTTCTAAGGTTTATATCTCATCAGCAGTAAGTAAGTCTTTCTAAAGTTTGTATTTTATCAATGATAAGTCTTTCTAAGGCTTGTATATCATCAGTCAAATTATATTTGATATGGTTATCAAACCACTTTTAAAGGATAAAATAGCAATTACTAAGATGATATTAACTACCATCAACATTAAGTCAATCCCAGATAAATCATTTATCCTATCATTTAAAATTTTCACTTTCAAGCCATCTATAATAGAACTATACATTGTGGGCCCTATCACCTGCATTGTGATATTCACTCTCCTAAAGGACTTTCCAGGTATCTCACCAAATCTTTTGACTTCTCAGTTTTTCCATGGTGTCTGTAGTAAACTCAAGCCCCTTCTGTAATTTTCAAGCTGTAACCTGTTTTCAGAGTCCTAGCAAGCAGCTGTCCCCCTGCTGTGAATGTTCCCGCAGAGAATGCCGGGCAGCAGCTGTGGCAGATCTAGCTGTCTTGACTTCTGAGTCTACATGGTTATGACCCACATTGGGCATCAAACATTGTTTATCCTCGGCACAGTGACTGCACCTTAATCTGCTGCTATTTCAGCTAGCAACCGTGACTCCACAGTTACTTTCCTGCATCTCTGGCAGAGGCCTGGACACTCATTCCACAGCCTGGTGGGAATTCTCTTCCTGCAGTCACTGGATCTGCTCCTGCCACTGAAGCCAGCTTTAAATCTCTATGGTTATATTCATAAATAAGATTCAAGGTTCGAAGACTGGGGTGAAAGCCTGATAGTTCAGAGAGGTTGAGTAGCACCTAGCTTACTAACTTCTCTCCTCACTTGCATCTCTGAAAGGAACATTCTTCTGCTCTGCCAAACAAAAACCTTCATCACTTTAAAATCCCTCCCTACTACTTCCTGTGCATCTCTCTGTTTCTTCCAGATACCTTCTGCTGCTCTATGCTTACTTTACATCAAGTAGTTGATGACTCAATCTCTTGACACAGGGTTAATTTTATGTAATGAACTCAAATACAAACTTGTGGTCCACGGTGTTATCAGCAATTCCCCCAACAGGCAGGAGGTGATGGGAGCTTCAGAGATTAGGACAGTAGGAGTGGGCATTGACACTGTGAGCAATGGTTCTGAGTGCTTTTTTGATCAGTCAGGCTCATTTAGATAGACTCCTTTGTGAATGTTCTAACTTCTTTTCTATTATTCTGTTGGGAAGGCTGCTTTCATGTTTATGTACAAGTTTAATTTTTAATTCTTAGCATACATCTTTTTAATTCATTCTTGTATGCCACTCTTCTCTCTATGTAAGTACTTCTCCATAATTTTTAAAGAATTTTTTTCTTTATCCCCAAAAAGGATAAAGATATTTATATGGTTTGACTTTAAAAATCTGGTTGTTTTACATTTAGTAGTTAAATCTATGGTACACCTTGAATTGTTTTTGTGTGGGTGCAGCAGGAGGTCGGGTTTAAAAGACAGATCTATCACATGAATAGCAGCTTATCTGCATGGCTAGCAAGTCCCAGGTGCATTGTAGTGTGACCTTATGTCATCAGTCATAAGGCAATGTGTGCATGGGTCTGTGTCTGCTGTGTTCTGTTACCTTCACCCATTTGTTTATTCTCTCTTCTGCATATATCTGTGTGCATACATGTCTGTGTGTGTAGCGGGTTAAGAGACTGGTGTAAGACTAGGGCCCGCTTGTTCATCCCAGCCACCCAGCTAGCTTAGCCCTGAAATAACCACACAGAAACTATATTAATTAAATCATTGCTTGGCTCATTAGTTCTAACTTCTTATTAGCTAACTCTTACATATTAGTTTAACTCATTTCTATTAATCTGTATATCTCCATGAGTTTGTGGCCTACAAGCAAAGTCTCAAAACATCTATCCCCAGCAGTGGGTCCATGGTGTCTCTCCGACTCTGCTTTCTTCCTCCCAGAATTCAGTTCTCTCTTCTATGCCTACCTAAGTTGTGCCCTATCAGGCCAAGGCTGTTTCTTTATTCATTAACCAATGCAAGCTGAACATGGAGAGAAGGACCTCCCACACCAGACTAACATGGGGTTTTCCCTCAGTTTCCCTCCATCTTATTCATTGAGGCAGGGTCTCTCTGTTGAACCCAGTCTTTGTCATTTCAATTGGTGTAGGTAGCTTCTCACAATGGGAATCCCTGGTATGAGAGAGTAAATGTTCATACAACATGTAATGTGTTACATGGTGTTTCTAGGAGCTCTGTGAGCTAATTTAGATATTCACAATAATGCCAGACATGAGTGTCATCAGCCTCATTTTATAGATGAAGAGACTGAGGCATGAAGAGGTCACATAACTTGGGTAAGTTGGGAAGAGTGCACAGAAACTGAGCAGTATGCTTGGAATAAATACTCCAGCCTTCCTACCTCTGTAGATGCCATCTTGCTGGCCTACCATCTATCCAGTAACATGTTGTTAAATATGATTATCTTACAGGCCCAGTTCATTGTGTTCCTTCTCATCTAGCTGAGCTCAGTCCTGGGCAATGGGCTCATCATCCTGCTGATGTGCCTGGACACACATCTGCACACTCCCATGTACTTCTTCCTCTGTAATCTTGCCCTGTTGGATATGGGCTATGTCACCACCACTATTCCCCAGATGTTGGTACATCTTCTTGCTAAATCCCAGACCATCTCCTTTGCTGGACATTGGCTTCAGATGTATATGTTTGGTGCATTGGCAATCACAGAGTGCATCCTCTTTGTGGTCATGGCTTATGACCTACTGGTATGTGGCAATTTGCTACCCATTGAGTTATACTGTCATCCTCACCTGGGACTTGTGCATATGGTTGGCAGCTGGAACCTGGGTCTGTGGTTTCTTCTTCTCTCTGATACACACCTTCTTCACCATGAGGCTTCCATACTGTGGCCCTAACATGGTTAACCATTATTTCTGTGAAGGATCTTCAGTACGTAGTTTGGCCTGCATGGACACTCATCTTATTGAAATAGTGGATCTAGCCATGAGTTTCTTCATAAATGTTGTCCCAATCTCCCTCATTGTCGCCTCTTATATTCATATTGCCACGGCTATTTTCAAGATCAAGTCCACCCAGGGCCACTCCAAGGCATTCTCTACCTGTGCCTCCCACCTGACTGTGGTCACACTCTTCTACGGTCCAGCCACTTACATATACCTAAGGCCCAACTCCAGCTATTCCCCCGAGCATGACAAGCAGATCTCACTCTTTTATAATGTCTTCTCAGCCCTGCTCAACCCCATGGTCTACAGCCTAAGGAACAGAGACATCAAGAGACCATTTCTCAAGATGATAGATATGGTAGGTGGATTGTTGAATCTTAGGTAAACATTGGATAAATGCTCAATATTTAAGACAGAGACAGTCTAGTTATGGTACGTAAACAACACTGAGCATTGAATCCAATATAGCTATTTAATAACTGGGGACAATATTCTTGAAACGGAGATGACAGTCTTAATGAATAGCTTACAGTACAATTTAAGTGAAAACATCTCAGTAATCTTTGTGGTTGTGGTTATAAGTAGAAAGACTTGCTTATTGCTCACATTTGTTAGTTGTAGCTGGGGAGTAATCTTGTGTAGCTAGATCCATCCTGAAGGAGAATTCCTGTATCCAGTGCATTCTATATCAGAAGGAAAAGAGTGGATAAACCCCATGATGTGTCAGCTTCCCAGTAATGACCAGTGCCTTTGCATACATTCTTTTGCCAATAAAAGCATCATGGTCCAGCCTGACAGCAAGAGGATGGAAATATTTTCTTCCACAGAGAAGCAACATAAGTCATTTGACTGTAGTCTGGTATCTATAGTTCCAGTATAGAGAAGTGAGTGAGTAACAGGAGGGATGTAGCCTGATGTATACTCACAGATGGCAACAGCATGCCTGTAAACCATCAGAAAACATGCTGTTAGAGACATTATAATGGAAACAGCAGAGGCTGAGGTGCTATGTCCTAGGTAGTACATCAAGGTTGCCATTATGAAAATTAAAATATGAAAAATAAAATTGGTACAGGCCAGAGACCAAAGTTTATACATAAATTCAATGTGGTCTATAGATAAACATGTTGAACTCTGCAGTGTGTGTCACATAACACAAGATTAGAAATTAAGGGCTCTGGATTTCATCACAACATTTCCAAGTACTTCTGCAAGTGGCAGTAGCATCCGAGGGCAGGTATCACCTTTGCCTGCTTTCTGCTGCCTCATTTCTTACACTTTGATGGTGGGCATCATTTTCCTATCATCTACACAGTAGTCAATCAGAAAATCCCTCTGTGATTCAGGGTGTGGGTGTTTACACTTTATATATCACGTGATGTTCTGTTGAGCAGTCTGTTTTCTTGTAGGAGTCTTTAACAATAATTCTTTTTAAGAATCTTTTGAGTACTTCTCCATCTTCTCTTCTTCATTCTTCACCTTCTTTTTCTTTCTTTCGTTTTCTTATTTGGTTTTTCAAGACAAGGTTTCTCTGTAGCTTTTGGAGTCTGTCCTGGAACTGATGCTGTAAAACAGGCTGGCCTTGAACTCACAGATATAAATCTTGAGGTACAAAATTTTCATATAAACTAAATCTAATATTTTGGATATTCTGCTTTGCTTTTTTTCCTTGTCACTTTGCCAGGTGGGTCAACTGACACCAGATATAGCAAAAACTTTTAAATATGCCTGGGTCTCATGAAGTAAGAGCCATGATTTAACTCTAGATCTGTAACTTAACGTCTGCTCTGCAATCTACAGTATGATTTGCGAGCCAGGCAAGGTGCCGGAGACTGGAACATACACACCCAGAGACAGAGATATGGGTTATCCTTGAATTTTCCAAGAATACCAACTTTAGTGTGCTCCAGGGAAGCTTATATAGTGCCTTCCCTGACCAATTACCATGTCCTTGCTTTCGGAAATTTCAGCTGCAAACCCACCAGAAACCACTCCCCTGTTTCGTGCTCAGAGCATCTGCAAGCACAGAAAAATAAGTTGTTTGGCTCAGAGCAGCTGCAAGCATAGGAAAAAACAAGGTGTTTGCAGGAAATTTAGAGTCTGGAGGGTCTATAATCCCCAACATAGAACCAGCCTCCTTTAACATTATCTACACCAAAAAGACATCTGACGTCCCGCTAACCGGAATCCAGTGACCAGCGAGCTCAGAGATAAATTCTGAGCCCTGGTGATAAAGCAGCCTTGTGACTGTTGCACAGACAGAGCAAAAACATCTTACCTATTTCTGTCTCAGTGCCATGGTTGTAACCAAACTTAAGGGACACACCAGAAAATACAGACAGACCTAACTTCCCAATGAAACAGGGAGGAATAACTTTTGCAATAAGCAAACAGGCAAAACTTTCCAACAAGACAAACAATGCAGCAAAATATATGGACACACCAGAAAGTACAGATAAAAGTTTCCAATAAAACAACAAAAAAAAAAACTTTCCATGGGAAATAAACAAAATTATGCAAACAGAACCAGAACTAGAACCAGAACCAGATGGGCAGCTGTTTGCCTTGCATGAGAGAATGCTGGTGTACGATTGAACCCCCTCCACATTCCACATAATGATCCCATAAAAAAGAACTGGATTATAACTCACAAGGATGAAAGATTTATGGCAGCAGAAACCTGGCAGGTCTGCTAGTGGGTGGGAGACTGTGGCGTGTGTGACACACAGATACGCCTTGTGGAGTGAACTTGGGTACAGAGTTTATTTATGGGTATTGAGAAAGCTATAAGGGTAAGGGGATTATGGATGGAAGAGAGAAATATATCTATATCTGTATCTATATCTCTATATTTATCTATCTATCGAGGGGGGAGGGTAGGGAGAAAGGGGGATAGTCTTCAGAAGAAGGAAGGACAGAAAGAGAGAGAGGAGAGGAGGACCAGATCAGCTTGCCTTGGTGGAAAGGGGGAGATTAGGGGTGGGCAGAACTTACTCTTAAAGGGACAGAGTACTCAGGTGACAGGGAAGGCCTGCAGAATTATAACATTCTCATCTTTCTCTTATAATAAAAAGGCAAGGAGTTAGGCATAGCAGGTTAAGGGGGTTAGGGCATCAAGTACTGAAGACTACTTTCCTGCTGATTTATGAATGTCAGAGTCTTGGGAAACCCTGAGAAAGCTGGGTGCTGGTCATGTCCTGGGGTATCTGGTTGCTTCAATCCTGTCCAGGATTTGTGGTGTGTCTTTTGGACCTGGCGGGGTGTTGGCAGAGCAGAGGACAAGGTTAAGTATAAGAAGAAAAAAATTTTTTCTTTGGGTTCTGGTAACTGAGGAAGAGTGTATCAGAGCAGGAAATTGAGAGATGGGAGTATCTGACCTCTTTAAAGTGAATCTTTCAATTCAACTCCCTGGAACTCATAAGAATTCTTTGAGTTTGTAAAAAATAAGTTTTAGACACATACATTGTATAAACAACAACATATTTATGCCAAAATGACTGTGATAGATGTTTTTGCATGATGAAAAGTATCTTTAGAAAATGACCAAAAAGAATTTAAAATGTTGACTTTGCAGTATGATACTCTTCAAGAGTTAGATTAATAGCTTATTAGCATTTTATTGATAATGTCATGACTATGAATGGCAGCACAATGAGGGAGAAAAAATTGATAATTTGTGTTTGTCCTCAGATTTTTATAACTTGTAGGTACACACACCTTAATAACTTTCATTTATATGCCTTAAAACAATTTTTATTTAAAACGTGGTAGAAAGTTATACTGAGGAGTGAATAGCTACATGGCAGGACACCCCACTCTCGAGGACCTCCACAGTGGGACAAAACCCCAGGCCCCTACTCCAACCCTCTTGGCTTTTCTAGCAAGCCAGGAGGAGAGTTTCCTGCAGGTAGGTTCCCCATTATCCAACCCCATCCTCCAGACCCTCCAAGTTACATCCCACCCCAGCGCCAAACTCATCTATTCTCCTGCAACCTCGGTGGAACTCTGAAACACAGCTTGCTTCAATACTGAGGGAACTTAAGAAGTGAGTGAACAGCCATATGGTGGGACATTCCACTCTCTAGGACCTCCACAGTGGGACAAAACCCCAGGCCTCTCCTCCAACTCCCTTGGCTTTTCTATCTAGCCAGCAGGAAAGTTCCCTGCAGATAGGCTTCCCCAGTTACCCAACCCAATCCACCATATCCTGCAAAATACTAGCACCATTCCACCTCCAAACTCGCCTATCCTCCTGTGACCTCGGCAGAACTCTGAAACACAGCTTACTACATGATGGAGGAAGGCTATTGCTTAATTAATAAATAAACTGCTTGGCCTGATAGGTTAGAACATATGTGGGTGGAGTAAACAGAACAGAATGCTGGGAGGAAGAGGAAGTGAGCTCAGATGCCATGCCTCCCCTCTCCAGGACAGACGCAATGAAGCAAGCCACCAGGTCAGACATGCTGAATCTTTCCCGGTAAGACTGGTGCTACACAGATTACTAAATATGGGCTAGGCAAGCTGTGAGAATTAACCATTAAGAGGCTAGCACTAATGGGCCAAGCAGTGTTTAAAAGAATACAGTTTCCATGTAATTATTTCGGGGCATAAGCTAGCCAGGCGGCCGGGAGCCGGGTGGCAGGAACGCAGCCCGCAGCTCCTTCAACAGCTACAATACTGAAAAAAGTAAGAGCTTGCTACAATACTGAGAGAACCAAGAGCTTACTATAATACTCAGGGGACCAAGAGCTGGCTACAACACTGTAGGGACCAAGAGAGAGGAGCAAGAGAGTGAACCAGGAGAGAAGACCAATGGAGCAGGCTTAGAGAGACCTCAGAGGCTTCTTGAGAGACAGACATTGACAGTACATAGCAGGCCAAGAAAAGTTCTCAAACATTCAGACAGCCACTGCAAGGATTGGACCAACATACAAAAATTCTGCCAGCCTCATGTGAAGGAAGAGATTGGTAGGTGCCAATGTAAGAAATCATGCAAAAACATAAAAAGCAACATGGTAACAGCAGAACCCAGTGGTCACACAAAAGGAAGACTTGGTCTGCCTAACACAGAAGCAGAAGAAAATTATTTTAAATGTAACTTTATGAAAATGATAGAGAATTTTAAAGAGGAAATAAAAAACTCCCTTCAAGAAATGGAGAAAAAGACAAACAAAAATTGGAAGAAATTAATAGATCCCTCAAGGAAACCCAAGAAAACCAAGAAAAAAAAAACAAACAGGTGAAGAAAATGGTTCAAAACTTGCAGACTGAAATAGAAGCAATAAAGGAAACACAAACTGAGACTATTCTGAATATGGAAAATCTGGGAAAATGAACAGGAACTACGGAGACAAGTATAACAAACAAAATACAAGAGATAGAAGACAGAATCTCTGGTGTTGAAGATACTTTAGAGGAAATAGACTCATTGATCAAAGAAAACATTAAATCTAACAAATTCTTAACACAAAACATCCAGGAAATCTGGAACACTATGAAAAGACCAAACCTAAGAATAATAGGATAGAAGAAGGAGAATAACTCAAGCTCAAAGGCACAGAAAATATATTCAGTGAAATCATAGAAGAAGAAAACTTTCCCAAGGTAAAGAAGGATATTCCTATGAAGGTAGATTGGATCAAAAACAAATTCCCTCACCATATAATAATGAAAACACAAAACATACAAAATAAGGAAATAATATTAAGAGCTGTAAAGGAAAAAGGTCAAGTAACATATAAAGGTAGACTTATCAGAATTATGCCTGACTTCTCAATGGAAACCATGAAAGCCAGAAGGTACTGGGCTGATTTGCTACAGGCACTAACAAAACATGGATACAAGCCCAGACTACTATACCCAGCAAAAATTTAATCACCTTGGATGGGTAAAACAAGATATTCCATGACAAAAACAGATTTAAACAATATGTATCCACAAACCCAGCCCTATAGAACATATGAGAAGGAAAACCCCAACCAAAGGAAGCTAACTGCACCCACAAAAGCACAGACAACAAATAACCTCACACCAGCAAAACCCAGAGAAGCAAAACACACAAACACTACAACCAAAAAATACAGGAATTAACAACCACAGGCCACTGATATCTCTTAATATCAATGTACTCAATTCACCTATAAGAAGACACAGGCTAAAAGAATGCATACAAAAACAGAATCCAGTATTCTGCTATATACAGAGAACACACCCCAACCTCAAAGACAGACACTACCTCAGAGTAATGAATTGAGAAAAGCTTTTCCAATCAAATGGGCCTAAGAAACAAGAAGGTATAACTATCCTAATATCTAACAAAATAGATTTTAAACTAAAATCAATCAGAAGAGATGGAAAAGAATACTTTATACTCATAACAGGAACAATCCATCAAGATGTAGTCTCAAACCTGAACATCTATACTTCTAATATAAGAGCACCCACATATGTAAAAGAAACATTAAAAAGTAAATCACATATTAAACCCCACACACTAGTAGTAGGAGACTTCAGCACTCCACTCTCCAATGGGCAGGTCAACCAGACAGAAATTTAACCGAGAAATAAGAGAACTAACAGATATCATGAATCAAATGGACTTAACAGACATCTATAGAACATTCCACCCAAACACAAAGGAATATACTTTCTTCTCAGCACCTCATTGAACCTTCTCTAAAACTGATCACATACTCAGTAACAAAGAAAACATCAACAGATACAAAAGAATTGGAGTAACCTCTTCTGTTTTATTGAATCAACATGGATTCAAGTTAGGATTTAACAATAATACTACCTTTAGAAAGCCTACAAACTGTTAAAAATTGAACAATGAACTACTGAACCACACCTGGTTCAAGGAAGAAATAAAGAAATTAAAGGCTTCCTAGAATTCAATGAAAATGAAGGCACAACATAAAGAAAATGGAGAAAGCTCACATCAGTGACTTAACAGCACACCTGAAAGCTCTAGAACAACAACAACAAAAAGACTCAGCCAGGAGGAGTAGAAGACAAGAAATAATCAAATTGAGAGATGAAATCAACAAAATAGAAACAACAACAACAACAAAAAAACAACAATACAAATAATCAATGAAACAAAGAGCTGGTTCTTTGAGACCAGACCAGTTTAGAGCAGACCTGACTAGACCTGACCAGACCGGTTTAGACAGGTCTTGACGAGTCCCTACTGGACCAGACTGATGACTACAAGCCTTTGATGATTGCAAAGTAATGATGAAATTGACCAGCTATTGGTAGTAAATGTAGTGAAAGCCTCAGGATTTCATAAGAAACACAACGTGAACAGCAAAAGTTTGAAGATAGATTTTTGTATCACTTGGCAATGACCGAAAGAAATTATAAGGAAATGTCCTACTTGTTCTTTGCATAACTGAACTCCATTACCTGTATAAAGTAGCCAAAAAGGTAATCAAAGAAATGAACTTTGTTGAATGGATGTGTTTCATTGTGCAGAGTTTGAAAAAATAAATTATAAGCATCATACAATAGATACATATCCAGGATTTCAATGGGCAACTGCTTTAAATTCTGAAAAGGCTGATTCTGTAATTACACATTCATTAGAAGTCATGGCCATTTTGTGAATATTTATGATATTTTATTTACATTTTAATAAATAATGCTTGCCTAAAAATCAGAAGGACAAAGCTAAGCCACTAGAGGTCAGGCAGTGTTGGCAAATGCCTTTAATTCCAGGATTTGGAAGACAGAGACAGATGGATCTCTGTGAGTGCAAGGTCACCCTGGCCTACACAAGATCAATGCAGAAACAAATCCAAGTGATGGCAGCTCACACCTTTAATCCTAGTACTGGGGAGTCATGCCTTTAATCCCAGCACTAGAAAGAATATAAAAAGGGAGGAGAGAGGCTTAGCCTGTGTAGTCTGTAGTCATCAAGCCTTGGCAGATATATGACTTCTCAAGTGGCTTCGTTGCTTTGATTTTCTGGTTTTTGGATTGAACTCTGATATCTGTCTCTGGGTTCTTATTATTCATTCTACATTTGGTGCTCAAAGTTTAGGATACAAATTCTCAAAAACAATTGTTTGCCTGAGCCTTTTTAGACACCAACACAGGCTGGGATGCATGTGGGGCTCTAGCCACACCCTGCTATATTCTCTCTCTCTCTCTCTCTCTCTCTCTCTCTCTCTCTCTCTCTCTTTCTGTCTCTCTCTCTCCACCATGGGTTGCAGGCTTTCCCTGAACCTCTTTCTCAGACTGCTGTCAAACTAGGTAGCTGCCTTGAAATCCATGATTTTAGTATTCTATGCAGCAGCAACCAGCCTCAAATATACATCAACATCCTTGGTAGATTTGATAAGACAAGTAGGAATTCTTAAAGGGAGGAATCAGAAAAAAAAGTTTTTCCCACCTTTAAAAGGTTTCAATCACCATTGATGGAGAAAACAAGATAATCCATGGAGGAAAAACAGATTTAAACAATACATATCCACAAACCCAACCTTGCAGAAAGTACTAGAAAGAAAACCTCAACCCAAGGAAGCTAACAACATCCACAATAACACAGACATCTGATAACCTTACACCAACACAATCCAAAGAAGGGAAACACACAAACACTACCACCAAAAATTAACGGGAGTAAACAACCACTGGTCATTAATCTCTTAATATCAATGAAATCAATTCACCTATAAAAAGACATGGGTTAAGAGAATAGATATGAACACAGGATCGAGCATTCTGCTGTTCACAAGAAACACACCTCAACCTCAAAGACAGACACAACCTAAGAGTAAAGGGATGGGAAAAGCTTTTCCAATAAAATGGACCTAAGAAACAAGTGGGTGTGGCTATCCTAATATCTAGCAAAGTTGATTTCAAACTAAAATCAATCAGAAGAGATGGAGAAGGACACTTTATACTTATAACAGGAACAATTCCTCAAGATGAAGTCTCAATCCTGAATATCTATGCCCCTAATATGAGAGCTCCTACATATATAAAAGAAAGATTACTAAAACTTAAATCACACATCAAACCACACACACTAATAGTAGGAGATTTAAACACTCCTCTCTCACCAATGGACAGGTCAACCAGACAGAAACTTAACAGACAAAAAGGGGAACTAACAGATGTAATGAATCAAATGAACTTAGCAGATATCTATTGAACATTCCGCCCAAACAGAAAAGAATATACCTTCTTCTCAGCACCTCAGAGAACCTTCTCTAAACTGATCACCTACTTGGTAACAAAGCAAACTTATACAGACACAAAGATTTGGAGTAATCACCTGTGTCATATTGTATCACCATGGAGTGAAATTAAAATTTAACAACAATACTTACCCCCAGAAAGCCTACAAACTCATGGAAATTGAACAGTCAAGTACTGAACCACCCCTGGGTTAAGGAAGAAATAAAGAAAGAAATTGAAGTCTTCCTTGAATTCAACGAAAATGATGGCACAACGTATCCAAACCTATGGGACACTATGAAAGCAGTACTAAGAGGAAAGTTCATAGCACTAAGTGCCCACATAAAGAAAACGGAGAAAGCTCACAGAGCAACTTAACAGCACAGCTGAAAGCTCTAGAACAAAAAGAAACAGATTCACCCAGGAGAAGTAGAAGGCAGGAAATAATTAAATTGATGGCTGACATCAACAAAATAGAAACAAAACAGTCCAAAGGATCAATGAAACAAAGAGCTGGTTCTTTGAGAAAATCAACAAGATTGACAAACCCCTATCCAAACTAATGAAAAGAAGGAGCAAAGGCATCCAAATTAACAAAATCAGAAATGAAAATGGTAGCATAACAATGGACACTGAGGAATTTCAGAGAATCATTAGGTCTTACTACAAAAGCCTGTTCTCCACAAAATTGTAAAATGTAAAAAAAAATAGACAATTTTTTAGATAGATACCATATGCCAAAATTAAATCAAGACCAGGTGAGCAAATTAAATAGATCTATAAGATGCAAGGAAATAGAAGGTGTCATCAAAAACCTCCCAACCAAAAAAAAAAAAAAAAAAAAAGGTTTCAGTGAAGAATTCTACCAGAAGTTCCAAAAAGAGCTAATACCTATACACTTCAAAGTGTTCCACTTCATAGAAACAGAAGGGACATTGCCAGTTGTTTTTATGGGGCTACAATTACCCTGATACCAAAACCACACAAAGATTCAACCAAGAAAGTGAATTACAGACCAGTCTCACTCATGAACATCGATGCAAAAATGACAAATAAGTTACTGGCAAAACAAATCCAAGAACACATCAAAAAAAATCATCCATCATGATGAAGTAGGCTGCATACCAGAGATGCAGAGATGGTTCAACATATGAAAATCTATCAATGTAACACATCATATAAATAAACTGAAAGAAAAAACCATATGATCATTCATTAGATGCTGAAAAAGCATTTGACAAAGTTCAACACCCCTTCATGATAAAGGTTTTGGAGAGATTAGGGATACAAGGATCATATCTAAATATAATAAAAGCAATATACAGCAAGCCAACAGCTAACATCAAATTGAATGGAGAGAAACTCAAAGGGATCCCACTAAAATCAGGAACAAGACAAGGCTGTCCACTCTCTCCATATCTCTTCAACATAATTCTTGAAGTTTTAGTAATAGCAATAAGACAGCATAAGGAGATCAAGGGGATTCAAATTGGAAAGGAAGCAGTCAAATTTTCATTAATTATAGATCATATGATAGTATACATAAGTGACCCCAAAAACTCTACTGGAGAACTCCTACAGCTGATATATACCTCCAGTGATGTGGCAGGATACAAGGTCAACTCAAAAAAACTGAGTAACCCTCCTATACGCAAAAGATAAAGAAGCTGAGAGGGAAATCAGAGAAACATCACCTTTCACAATAGCCACAAATCACATAAAATATCTTGGGGTAACACTGACCAAGGAAGTGAAAGACCTATTGGTCAAGAACTTTAAGGCTTTGAAGAAATAAATGTAAGAAGATACCATAAAATGGAAAGATCTCCCATGCTCTTGAATAGGAAGGATCAAAATAGTAAAAATGACAATTCTACCAAAAGCAATCTATAGATTCAATGCAATCCCCATCAAAATCCCAACACAATTCTTCATAGACCTTGAAAGAACAATAATCAAAACAGGAAAACCCAGGATGGCCAAAACGATCCTATACAATAAAGGAACCACCTGAGGCATTACCATTCCTGTCATCAAGCTTTATTACAGCTCTATTACAGAGCTACAGTAAGGAAAACAGCTTGGTATTGGCATAAAAACAGAGACGTTGACCAAAGGAATTGAATTGAAGATCTGGATATTAATCCACACACCTATGAACACCTGATTTTTGACAAAGAAACTAAATTATACAATGAAAAAATAGAAATAATCTTTAACAAATGGTGCTGGCATAACTGGATGTCAACAAGTAGAAACATAAAAATAGATTCATATCTATCCTCATGCACAAAACTCAAGTACAAATGGATTAAAGACCTCAATATAAATCTGACCACAGTGAACCTGATAGAAGAGAAAGTGGGAAGAAGCATTCAATGAATGGGGGCAGGAGATCACTTCCTAAATGTAACCCCAGTAGCATAGACACTAAGAGCAATGATAAATAAATGGGACTTCATGAAACGGAGAAGCTTCTATAAAGCAAAGGAAACAGTCAATAAGACAAAAAAGCAGCCTACTGAATGGGAAAAGATCTTCACCAACCCCACATCAGACAAAGGTCTCATCTCCAAAATATATAAAGAACTCAAGAAATTAGGTATTAAATCTAAATAACCCAATTAAACATGGAGTACTTAACTAAACAGAAAATTCTTGCGCTCTTCCCAGTGGAATGAACTGCTGGGTTTTCATGCCTCTGCCTCCTATCTTGGCCCCCAGGAGAGACGGGAAAGGGCCATTTCTATTCCCATTAGAGATTCTCTGGATTCTGTAAACAAGAACATTTACCAGGAAGAGACTCTTGGGGACACACTACAAGGAAACAGTGCACATGTGGATGAGTAGTGACCTTTTTGCTTTAACAGACTAACTGAAGAATATGAGCAGCTCAGAGCAAAGGAAGTGAAACAGTCGAGAACTGAAATTCTCATTATTGCTGAAACCCTGAACCCAACTTCCAGTGAGACCATAACTGAGTCAGATCTCTATTCCTTCCAAAGCCATGTGTCCAGTCTGTGCCAGTACTGCCCAAGGGGCTATTTAACAGTCAGCCATGGACCATTATCATTGGAGGTCAGTAGAGTCATACTGTGAGACCAAAACAGGAACTATATACCTCACTAGCTAAGGTGTCTGTTTGCAGTTAAGACAGTTAGGAGTAAGCTCCTGTTCATCCTCTCTCAGCAGATTTCAGCTTGGATGACAGACACCATCTAGAAATCAACTGTGGACTACAAATCTCTCCAAGGTGCTGTGAGCTCTGGACTTGCTGAAAGCTGATGTGCGCCAGTCCAGCTGATGAGATTGTTCCCTGTCTCTTTAGCTGGCTCAGATAAGCAGATGCTTCTGAAGAAATTCCAGTGCCTGAATCCCTCCAGGCATTTTGCTGGTATTCCTGCCTTTCTGGGCCCTGATACTGATGTCCTGTTTATAAGAGGAAATAGTTACAGAAGAGAGTATTCGACCCTTTGTCCTCAACGGGCTGGATTCTTGGGTCAAAACTGTATGTCCCTGATGGAGGGGACAAAATATCTGCCTATAGTTTCAATTAACATACAAAAAGATACATAGTAAAATCAAATATGCCCAGATTTATCAATAGACAGATTTATTTTCTGAAGTAGTTCTACAATATGATGGGGCATTCAACCTACTCTATATAGAAAAAGGAGGTATTTTGTGGAATTAAAATAAAAGTTTTTATATAAGTATACTCATGAATCATTAGAGATAATTTGGCTATATTCAAAATTGTTGCAGAAAAATGGGATCCAATATGAAAAATGACTAGTTCCCATTCTCTTGGTTACTCCGATTTCATCTATCATAGGACTCTTCTGTTTCTGCTAATTACAATTAGTTCTTTCATTCTTAATATCTTAATTAGACACATAAATTCCAGTCTTAGTGTTAAGTGCATGATTACTAGATCCCAATATAACCAAAAGCCCACTATAGAATCAAAAATTTCACACAGGATACAACTGAAGGGGGTGTGAAATCAAAACAGAAACAATGCATCTTGCAAGTTAATGTTTCTGTTTGCAGTTAAAACAGTTAAGAATATGTTCCTGAGCCAAGGGGTGGTGACCCACAGCTTTAATCTCAGCACTCAGGAGGCAGAGGCAGACAGATCTCTGTGAGTTTGAGGCCAGCCTGGTCTGCAAGTGCTAGTGCTAGGATAGGCTCCAAGGCTACACAGAGAAACCCTGCCTTGAAAAACAAGAAGAAGAAAAAAAAGAAGTAGAAGAAGAAGAAGAAGAAGAAGAAGAACAACAACAACAAGAACAAGAAGAAGAACAAGAAGAAGAAGAAGAAGAACAAAAACAAGAACAAGTAGAAGAAGAAGAACAAGAACAAGAAGAACAAAAAGAAGAACAAGAAGAACAAGAACTAGAAGAACAAGAACAAGAAGAACAAGAACAAGAAGAACAAGAAGAAGAACAAGAAGAACAAGAACAAGAAGAACAAGAAGAAGAAGAAGAAGAAGAAGAAGAAGAAGAAGAAGAAGAAGAAGAAGAAGAAGAAGAAGAAGAAGAAGAACAAGAAGAAGAAGAACAAGAACAAGAAGAACAAGAAGAACAAGAAGAACAAGAACAAGAAGAACAAGAAGAAGAAGAACAAGAAGAAGAACAAGAACAAGAACAAGAAGAACAAGAAGAACAAGAAGAAGAACAAGAAGAAGAACAAGAAGAACAAGAACAAGAAGAACAAGAAAAAGAACAAAAAGAACAGGAAGAAGTTCCTATTTGTCGTGTGCAGGTTAAGATTTCTATTGGTAATTAAGAATAAGGTCCTGTTTCTTAAATCTGATGTAAATGGAAAACATGTTTTTAACCTACACTAAACCTGCAACCCCATCAACATGATGTATATCTTTACCCTTGTTCCTTCCTGATCATTGTACTCCTCTAACAATGCATAACTGCCAACTCTCCTGCCCCTGTAAACATTTTGTCTCTCTTATAATAGAAACTTAAGGAGGCTGATAAGGCTGCTCTCTAAAAGGGACTTAGGGAGAGACAGACAAACTGACCAGTTCGGAGTGTTCCCCAAAATAAAGCCTGTATTACCTAGACAATCTTAGATTCAATTTACTCCTCACAATTCCAAGGTTTAGCAGTACCCTCCCAGTAGAGCAAGGGAACTCACCCAGGGACTATTAGGCTCTTGGGCACATCGTAAGTCCTGGTTTTCAGATATGCTGACCTCTCAAGAATTCTCTCTTATACTCACTGTGGTCTGGCCTATCCTCTCTCTCCTCTTAATTGCCAACAGTAACCTCTTCGCATCTGCTGTTGCTAGAAGAATTATGTGAGATTATACTGAATACCTGGTAGAGAGATGGCCAACATTCCATGACCATAAATGCTCATCCTATCTTCTGCCTGGGACCTGGTTTCCTAAACATTCCAAAGTTGAAAATCTGATCTTTCACAGGCCACCAGAATATCTGACTCAGGGATATTCCCTGATGCTCCACAGGCCACCAGAGCCATGGATTATGATTTTAGCAATACCATGAGCTGGTCCTGAAACACAGTCAATATTAAAAGTTACCTAAATCTATAATTAAAGAGAGTGTGGCTGGGAATGCAGCTCAGATACACAGCACCTGACTAGACAGTATGCGTGAGGCATAGAATTTGTTTCATAGCATTGAAAATTACCCCCCCCCAAATAATGGCAATGAATGTTCAAGTCTCTTCAAATCCTGATGTTCTACCCATATTTTACTGCAGTTTGGAGCCTAAAAGCTACTACCTACTGCACTGGATTCATTTGGTGAAAGACTGTGGAACAATGTGCAAGCTTGGACCCTCTTTGGTGACACATGTCATGACTGTCATGACATTGACATTGAATGATGTATTTATACCACAACTATCCAAACGAGACAGTTGATGCCTCAGCCCCTGGCCTGGCCCCTGCAGTGCTGTTGCTAAGCATCAATTGCACACAACAAACCTAACTCTTCTCATTCAAGTCATTGACCCACTTTATAGCTCAGAGGAGACAATACAGTCCAGATAAACATTCACCTTCCCTTGGACAGATCTTGAAAGTGAGGTTCAGAGACATGAAGTGACTTGCCTGAGAACAGGTCAAAACAAGTCACTCTGTCCTTTAGTGACAGAAGAGCTAACCAGATCCTGTCAATCATGATCCTACCTCCCTGCATAGATAAACAAACAGTGACCACAGAGAGAGGAAGGATTTGGCAAAGGTCATACAGCTGTCAATGGCACAGCCAGCACCAAAACTTCACCATGTCTCTTGGGTGGAGGCTGGCTCTGCCATGTATGTCACATGTTTAATCATCTAAGCTCATAGCTGCACCTCAACTCTAACCAAGTTCTCTGCTGATGCCAATAGCTGGTCCTGCTCCTGCAGGTCAAGGGACCATCCCAGAGGTCAGCAAGATGTAGACAGAAACTCTACAGTTTCCCTTTGTCCCAGGTGGGCTCCTAGGACTCAGAGAATGTGGTGAGATTTGAATCAGAGGGAGCAAGCAGCTTTCCTAGTCCTAACAAACCAGGGACTCCTTAATTGGTCTCCAGCTGACAAGACCTCATTGAGGTGCCTGTGGGAATTGACTCATTTACTAAGATGTATACTACAGAAAGTTTTCTGGGTTACTGTCTGGAGAAGGAAGCAGGGGGAATAGCATAAGGTTGTGCTATTACAAAACACTGAGGGCTATGAAATGGTCCCTTGGGACGTCACAACAATGGGGGATGCAGAGTTAGACCCGAGGAAATAGTACTTGCTGGGCTTACAGAAGACCCAGTTTGGTTCGCAGCACTAACATGGCAGTTCACAGACATCTGTATGTTCAGCTCTAGAAGATCTAGTACTCTCTTCTGATCTCCTCAGGAACAAGACATGCATGTGAAATACACACATACATGTAGCAAAACACTCATGCACATAAACAAAAGGGCAAACAAAAAGATGTCAACCTTGACATTGCAGACAGAATTTACTTTGGGACAAGAACTCACAAGAAACAACATGAAGAATTATTGATGACAACAGCTCAGTCTTTGTTCAGGCTTGTCCCACTAGCTCTTATAACTTGAATTAATCTCCACATCTCTGTGGTGTCTCCTGGGTGCCTCAATTTTTCTCTTCATCTATCTGCCCAGAAGACCTACCTATAGCTCTTGCATAGCTATTGGACATTCAGGTTTTTCTTATACAGATCACATCAATACCTCTTCATAGTGTACAAACATCTCACAACCTGACATACCAACATGGAGTCAACCGTGACATCTCCATGCCTCTGGAGTGAGAAAACACTCACAAGGCTCATGTATCTTAGATGCGAATAAAAATTTAAGTCCACATATATCAAACTCTCGAGCAGTTTTGAATTTGTTGTTTCTCTGCCATGGTTGCCTCTCCTATAGAATTCTAATCGTAGCTTCTTTTCTTCTAGGCTGGCTAGAGGAATAAAATGTCATGATGTCTACACACTGTCACAAGTTCTGGCCAGTGCTCATGAACTCGAATCTCCATCCCTGCCTTCTGCCTGTGTTTTGGTTTCCCAAGGATTCAATAGGAGGAGAACTTCCTGTTGAGAGTGATGATTGATAAGGGGTTAGAATTCCTGTGAGCTGCTCCTTAAACACAGCCAGTAGTAAAAGTTAATTATGAAATGATAAATAAATTGTACTGGAAGCAAAGCCAGAGTGCCTAGGAATGTGGCTCAGCTGTATAGCACCTGAGTAAATAGAATGCTTGAGGCTAGAGTTTGAATCATGGCATTAAAAAAAAAAAAATGAAGGCAACACAAGCTATGAACTCTACACATCCTGACGACCAAACCCATTTTCCTGTGAACTTTATTGCAGCAATTGTTTAGTGTAATACATTTGCTGGTTGAAATACATTATAATAACATGCAATCTCAACTGCTGTTCAATGGCCTGTGTTGCAATCATTGCTTTGGTCACGATTGGTGTATCTACACCTTTCTAATTGGCAATTGGCACTAATCAGAAGCACCTTGGGCCCTGCAGTGCTGTTGCTAAGCCTTGTTCCACAGCTCTAACCCCAACTCTCCTTGCTCCTGTTGCTGATCCTCATCAGCTCTGGAGAGGCAGTCTAGTCCAGGCAGAGAGGCTTCTCCACCAGGATTAATGAAGAAATAGAGGTTCCCAGAGAAGTAGGCAGTTCTGTGATTGAGTGTCACATATAGAATGACACAGCCACCCTGACACTGTTGGTTTTAGTCATGGAGATTTTATTATAGATGTTTAGAAACGGGTTCAAGAGGGAAACACACACACACACACACACACACACACCAATTGAGTTAGACATAAGAGAGCCACATGGCTGCTCCAAGAGATTGCACATGCTGTATTTTAAAAAGACTGCAGCACTTAGAGATTCCATAGAATAGTTCTATCTGCCCATTGAACAGATAAAGAACCCAGAAGACATAAGCAGTTTGGCAAAGGTTACCCAACAAGTAAATGATAAAACCAACTCCTGGGACTGGCCACTTGTGTCTGGGGGTGAGGCTGAATCTGACACGTCTATCAGATGCTTAATGTGTGAGTTCAAGCTATTTGCTGTACATGGGTTCTAACCAAAAAGGCTCCTGTTTCTCAGAGCTGGGCTGACTCCACAGTAGTCATGGCATCACCCTAGAGGCCAGCATGAAAAGAAATCAAACTCTAGAGACTTCATTCTGACTCAGGTGGACCCCTAGGCCTGAAGGAGAAGATGCCAAGCTTTGAGGAAAGAGAATCCGCAGGTATCACAACTGGGTCTCCTTAATTGACCCCAGCTGACAAAACCTCATTAATGGAGCATGTGAGAATTGCCTCATTTTGTAAGATGAGCACTTCAAAAAGTTACCTGGTTTTGTGTCTGGAGAAGGATCCTACAAGAAAGAGCAGGATATTGAACTGTCACTAAACAATGTGACAGTTAAAATGGTCCCTTGGGACATCACTATGAATCTCATGGCTGGTTTCACATGTGTGTTTCCTCACCAGATCCTCACAGCAGGCCTAGAAGCTAAGCCTATGGTTCCCATTTCACAGATGTGGAGAATATGACAGACCCTGAGCCTTTGCCATGGCCAAGCCTAGGAGAGTTACTGACTCTAGTTTAAGGCATTTTGGTGTTCTTTCCATCAGAAAGGCCGTGTAAGGCCAGCATAGCCAGATCCTTACCCTTTTAGAACCATAAAATCTAAATCCTCCAAATAAAAGTGATTCTCAACCAGGTGGGATAATCTGTGGGAGCCTGAAAACTTCATGTGTGGCCTCCTTAAGGTACATGTGTGTGTGTGAACATATGTATGTGTATATATATATATATATATATATATATATATATATATACACACATTCATATATATGGTTGCACATTGACATTTGATGATGGCAGCTTTGTGACCATGTTATGGTTACCCAGTTAATTATGAACCCTGATTAAAAAAGAATTATAAAAGTTAACAAGAGCATTTTTATCTACTGAAATATATTTATACATATCTCTAACGTACATAGATAGATAGATAGATAGATAGATAGATAGATAGATAGATAGATAGATATGGATGGATGGATGGATGGATGGATGGATGGATGGATGGATGGATAGATAGATAGATAGATATATGGATAGATATGTAGATAGATAGATAGATAGATAGATAGATAGATAGATAGATATGTAGATAGATGGACTGAGTTCACATGGTCATTTAAAGGCTTGTGTTCATGGATCAGAAGACTATGTTCTTAGGATGTCAGTACATCATAAACAGATACACAGACTCAATGTGCTCTATCATATCCTAGCAGTCACTGTTTTGAAATTATCAAATGGATCCTAAAGTTCAATGGAGAGGGCGAGGGACTCAGAAGAGGCCTGTGGTGGTTTGAATAAGAATGACTCAATTGGCTCCTATATTTGAATGTTTAGTTTCTAGACAGTGGAACACTTTGGAAGGATTAGAAGAATAGGAGGTGTGGCCTTGTTGAGGAAGTGTGTCACTGGACGTGGGCTTTGAGATTTCAAAAGCACATACTAAGTCCACTGTCTCTCTGCTGTGGATCAGGATATAGATTTCAGCTACTGTCCAGAGCCATGAGCGTCACCATACCACTACCATGATGATGAATAGGGAACTAAAACCTCTGGAACTGTAAGCAAGGACCCAATCACATGGTTTCCTTCCAAAACAGAGTAGCTGTGCTCCTAATGTCTATTCACAGCAATAAACCAGTGAGGAAGAAAAGGCCAAATAATCTTACATGATGATATTTTGTTTATGATCTAACAAATAAAGCTTGCCTAAAGATCAGAGTGCAGAGCTAGCCACACTAGTTAGCCATGGAGGTCAGGCAGTAGTGGCAAGCACCTTTAATCCCAGCACTCAGGAGACAGAGGTAGGCAGATCTCTGATAGTTCAAGGCCGCCCTGAGCTACACGAAATTGATCCATTCTAAAAGTGAAACAGCTCACACAAAGGTGATTCCAGCACTTGAGATCACATTCCTGTAATCCCAGCACCAGGGAGGTGGAGACAGGAGTGATTCAGCTGAGTGGAGAAGGGAATATAGGGTGGGAGGAGACAGGAGCTCATTGCAGTCAGTCTGACGCTGTCAGTCTTAAGCAGTCTGAGGACAGAATCATCCATTTGCTCTGAGCACTGGGAGAGGTATGAACTCTAGTGGCTGCCACTCTGCTTCTCTGATTCTTCAGCTTTCACCCCTTGATAGCTGACTCCGAGTTTTGATTATTAAGAACAATTACAATTCAAGCTACATCTGGTGCCTAACTTTTGGAGATGGATTCATGAGGAAGCTGTTTGCCTGGACAGACTTTGCAGCAATTGGCATATGCCTGAGCTACACTCGACTGGAGTCACTGCCCCGCCCCCTAGGTTAATCTTTCTTCTCTCCTGGTGGACTTTCCCTGGACCCCCTTCTCCAGATGCTGCCAAAACTAAGTGGGTGCCTTGAAATATGGTCAGGCGTATAAAGTTCTAAGCAGCGGTAATCATCAGCCTCACATCTTCATTTTTGCCATCAGCAGATTCAGTGAGAAAATTAGGAATTCTTTTTTTTCACTATTTAATATTAAAAAACTAAAAGCAATCTTTTTTCATTTTACATATCAATCCCAGTTCTCACTCCCTATCTTCCTCCCATTCCCTCCACTGACCCCCTCACCACGCCCCCCCATCCACTCCTCAGAGAGGGTAAGGTACATTACTTTGGGGAACACCCAAGGCCCTCCCTACTATATCTAGGCAGAACAAGGGATCCAGCTAAAGAGAATAGGTTCCCCAAAACTAATAAATGCAGTAAGAATAAATCCTGGTGCCTCTGCCAGTGGCCCCTCAGTCTGCCCCAGCCATACAACTGTCACCCACATTCAGAGGGAATAGTTTGAACCTATGCTGTTTCCTTCCCTGTCCAGTTGGAGGTGGTGAGCTCCCATTAGCTCAGGTAGACTGTTTCAGTGGTGTTACCATTATGGTCTTGACCTTTTCGCTCATATTCTCACTCCTTCCACTCTTCAACTGGACTTCAACTCTAACTCTGTTTCCATCAGTTGCTGGATGAAGCTTCTATAGTGATATTTAAGATATTCATCAATCTGACTACCGGGAAAAAGGCACCCTCTCCTCTATTGCTTAGGGTCTTAGCTGGGGTCATCTTGTGGATTCCTGGGAATTTCCCTAGTGCTAGGTTTCTTGCTAGCCCATTAATGGCTCCCTCAATCAAAATATCTCTTATCAGGAAGTGGCTGTACCCCGGCCTGCGCGGACGGAAGCAGCGGACCCCCGGCCCGCACAGTTAAATCAAGTAGGTTTTTTGGGGCCTGGCCTGTAGAGAGGGAGGCCTTTTATTGGCGAGGTCCACGGGCGAACGGGGAGCCAGGTCCTGTCCCTGAAGACCCTCCTGAGTGGGGAGAGTGTTCTGGGCCCGCGCCGGGACACAGGAAACGGAGCGGGAGCATTCTCAGACCCCCTTCACCCCCCTGGTAAGCCTGCGAAGGCTGATACCCTCTGCGGGGGCTGCTCCTCCTCTGCTGCGACCTCTCTATTTCTGGCACATCCCAGCTTGTGCCCAGGGCCCTCTTCCACTCCCCCTCCCTTCTGCGGGGCTGCAGGATCACCCAGTATAGCCTGTTTGGGCACCGGGTCGGGAGCTCGGGGCAGAGGACAGCTGGAGTTTCTCTGTTTTGGTGGCTGGCCTACAGAGGGGTAGGCCTTTTGTGGATGAGGTTCTGGGCAAACGGGGAGCCTGGTCCTGGTCCTGAAGATCCTTCTGAGTGGTGTGAGCAATCTTGGCCCACAGCGGGAGCCAGGAAATGGAGCGAGGGCACTTTGTAAGCGGAGCCCTTGGCCAGCAGGGAAACCTGTTCTTGACTTAAAAGACCCATTAGATAGCATTGTTAGGAGGAGATGGGCAGGCGCCAAGGCAAGAATTCACCCAACAATATGAAAAACAACATGGAAACACCAGAACCCAATGATCTTACAACAGAAGGACTTGAACACCCTAACACAGAAGAAGTGGAAAAAATTGACTTTATGATAGCCAGGTGGGATAATCTGTGGGAGCCTGAAAACTTCATGTGTGGCCTCCTTAAGGTACATGTGTGTGTGTGTGTGAACATATGTATGTATATATATATATATACATATACACATTCATATATATGGTTGCACATTGACATTTGATGATGGCAGCTTTGTGACCATGTTATGGGTACCCAGTTAATTATGAACCCTGATTTAAAAAGAATTATAAAAGTTAACAAGAGCATTTTTATCTACTGAAATATATTTATACATATCTCTAACGTAGATAGATAGATAGATAGATAGATAGATAGATAGATAGATAGATAGATGGATGGATGGATGGATGGATGGATGGATGGATGGATGGATGGATGGATAGATATATGGATAGATAGGTAGATAGATAGATAGATAGATAGATAGATAGATAGATAGATAGATAGATGGATGGATAGATAGGTGGATAGATAGATAGATAGATAGATAGATAGATAGATAGATAGATAGATAGATAGATGATAGATAGATAGATAGATAGATAGATAGATAGATAGATAGATAGATAGATATGTAGATAGATGGACTGAGTTCACATGGTCACTTAAAGGCTTGTGTTCATGGATCAGAAGACTATGTTCTTAGGATGTCAATATATCATAAACAGATACACAGACTCAATGTGCTCTATCATATCCTAGCAGTCACTGTTTTGAAATTGTCAAATGGATCCTAAAGTTCAATGGAGAGGGCGAGGGACTCAGAAGAGGCCTGTGGTGGTTTAAATAAGAATGACTCCATTGGCTCCTATATTTGAATGTTTAGTTTCTAGACAGTGGAACACTTTGGAAGGATTAGAAGAATAGGAGGTGTGGCCTTGTTGAGGAAGTGTGTCACTGGACGTGGGCTTTGAGATTTCAAAAGCACATACTAAGTCCACTGTCTCTCTGCTGTGGATCAGGATATAGATTTCAGCTACTGTCCAGAGCCATGAGCATCACCATACCACTACCATGATGATGAATAGGGAACTAAAACCTCTGGAACTGTAAGCAAGGACCCAATCACATGGTTTCCTTCAAAACAGAGTAGCTGTGCTCCTAATGTCTATTCACAGCAATAAACCAGTGAGGAAGAAAAGGCCAAATAATCTTACACGATGATATTTTGTTTATGATCTAACAAATAAAGCTTGCCTAAAGATCAGAGTGCAGAGCTAGCCACACTAGTTAGCTATGGAGGTCAGGCAGTAGTGGCAAGCACCTTTAATCCCAGCACTCAGGAGACAGAGGTAGGCAGATCTCTGATAGTTCAAGGCCGCCCTGAGCTACACGAAATTGATCCATTCTAAAAGTGAAACAGCTCACACAAAGGTGATTCCAGCACTTGAGATCACATTCCTACAATCCCAGCACCAGGGAGGTGGAGACAGGAGTGATTCGGCTGAGTGGAGAAGGGAATATAGGGTGGGAGGAGACAGGAGCTCATTGCAGTCAGTCTGACGCTGTCAGTCTTAAGCAGTCTGAGGACAGAATCATCCATTTGCTCTGAGCACTGGGAGAGGTATGAACTCTAGTGGCTGCCACTCTGCTTCTCTGATTCTTCAGCTTTCACCCCTTGATAGCTGACTCCGAGTTTTGATTATTAAGAACAGTTACAATTCAAGCTACATCTGGTGCCTAACTTTTGGAGATGGATTCATGAGGAAGCTGTTTTCCTGGACAGACTTTGCAGCAATTGGCATATGCCTGAGCTACACTCGACTGGAGTCACTGCCCCACCCCCTAGGTTAATCTTTCTTCTCTCCTGGTGGACTTTCCCTGGACCCCCTTCTCCAGATGCTGCCAAAACTAAGTGGGTGCCTTGAAATATGGTCAGGCATATAAAGTTCTAAGCAGCGGTAATCATCAGCCTCACATCTTCATTTTTGCCATCAGCAGATTCGGTGAGAAAATTAGGAATTCTTTTTTTTTCACTATTTAATATTAAAAAACTAAAAGCAATCTTTTTTCATTTTACATACCAATCCTAGTTCCCACTCCCTATCTTCCTCCCATTCCCTCCACTGACCCCCTCACCACGCCCCCCCCCGTCCACTCCTCAGAGAGGGTAAGGTACATTACTTTGGGGAACATCCAAGGCCCTCCCTACTATATCTAGGCAGAACAAGGGATCCAGCTAAATAGAATAGGTTCCCAAAAACTAATAAATGCAGTAAGAATAAATCCTGGTGCCTCTGCCAGTGGCCCCTCAGTCTGCCCCAGCCATACAACTGTCACCCACATTCAGAGGGAATAGTTTGAACCTATGCTGTTTCCTTCCCTGTCCAGTTGGAGGTGGTGAACTCCCATTAGCTCAGGTAGACTGTTTCAGTGGTGTTACCATTATGGTCTTGACCTTTTAGCTCATATTCTCACTCCTTCCACTCTTTTTTTTTCTTCTTTTTTTTTCCTTCTTTTTTTATTAATTAATTTATTTAATTATTAAAGATTTCTGCCTCTTCCCCGCCACCACCTCCCATTCCCTCCCCCTCCCCCAATCAAGTCTTCCTTCCTCCTTAGCCCAAAGAGCAAGCAGGTTTCTCTGCCCTGTGGGAGGTCCAAGGACCACCCACCTCCATCCAGGTGTATTAAGGTGAGCATCCAAACTACCTGGGCTCCCACAAAGCCATTACGTGCAATAGGATCAAGAACCCATTGCCATTGTTCTTCAGTTCTCAGTAGTCCTCATTGTCCATTATGTTCAGCGAGACCGGTTTTGTCCCATGCTTTTTCAGTCCCCGGCCAGCTGGCCTTGGTGAGTTCCCGATAGAACATCCCCATTGCCTCAGTGTGTGGGTGCACCCCTCGCAGTCCTGAGTTCCTTGCTCGTGCTCACTCTCCTTCTGCTCCTCCTTTGGATCGTGAGACTTCAGTCCAGTGCTCCAATGTTGGTCTCTGTCTCTGTCTTCTTTCATCGCCTGATGAAGGTTAATATTCAGGGGGATGCTTATATGTTTTTCTTTGGGTTCACCTTCTTATTTAGCTTCTCTAGAATCACGAATTATAGTCTCAATGTCCTTTATTTATGGCTAGAAACCAAATATGAGTGAGTACATCCCATGTTCCTCTTTTTGGGTCTGGCTTACCTCACTCAGGATAGTGTTTTCAATTTCCGTCCATTTGTATGCAAAATTCAAGAAGTCATGGCGGTTTCTCAGGAAAGTCGGGTTCAACCTACCTCTCGACCCAGCAATACCACTATTGGGAATATACCCAAGAGATGCCCAAACATACAACAAAAGTATATGCTCAACTATGTTCATAGCAGCATTGTTTGTAATAGCCAGAACCTGGAAACAACCTAGATGTCCTTCAATGGAAGAATGGATGAAGAAAGTATGGAATATATACATATTAGAGTACTACTCAGCAGTAAAAAACAATGACTCCTTCCACTCTTCAACTGGACTTCAACTCTAACTCTGTTTCCATCAGTTGTTGGATGAAGGTTCTATAGTGATATTTAAGATATTCATCAATCTGACTACAGGGAAAGGCACCCTCTCCTCTATTGCTTAGGGTCTTAGCTGGGGTCGTCTTGTGGATTCCTGGGAATTTCCCTAGTGCTAGGTTTCTTGATAGCCCATTAATGGCTCCCTCAATCAAAATATCTCCTATCGGGAAGTGGCGGAACCCCAGCCCGCTCCGGACGGAAGCAGTGGGACCCCGGCCCGCGCGAACGGAAGCAGCAGACCCCCGGCCCGCACAGTTAAATCAAGTAGGTTTTTTGGGGCCTGGCCTGTAGAGAGGGAGGCCTTTTATTGGCGAGGTCCACGGGCGAACGGGGAGCCAGGTCCTGTCCCTGAAGACCCTCCTGAGTGGGGAGAGTGTTCTGGGCCTGCGCAGGGACACAGGAAATGGAGCGGGAGCATTCTCAGACCCCCTTCACCCCCCTGGTAAGCCTGCGAAGGCTGATACCCTCTGCGGGGGCTGCTCCTCCTCTACTGCGACCTCTCTATTTCTGACACATCCAAGCTTGTGCCCAGGGCCCTCTTCCACTCCCCCTCCCTTCTGCGGGGCTGCAGGATCACCCAGTATAGCCTGTTTGGGCCTTGGGTCAGGAGCTTGGGGCAGAGGACAGTGGGAGTTTCTCTGTCTTGGTGGCTGGCCTACAAAGGGGTAGGCCTTTTGTGAACGAGGTCCTGGGCAAACGGGGAGCCTGGTCCTGGTCCTGGTCCTGAAGATCCTTCTGAGTGGTGTGAGCGATCTCGGCCCACGGCGGGAGCCAGGAAACAGAGTGAGGGCACTTTGTAAGCGGAGCCCTTGGCCAGCAGGGAAACCTGTTCTTGACTTAAAAGACCCATTAGATAGCATTGTTAGGAGAAGATGGGCAGGCGCCAAGGCAAGAATTCACCCAACAATATGAAAAACAACATGGAAACACCAGAACCCAATGATCTTACAACAGAAGGACTTGAACACCCTAACACAGAAAAAATTGACTTTATGATAGCAATAGAGTCCCTTAAACAACATGTAAAAAACACCATTATAGAAATGGATGAGAAGTATAACGAAAAGTTTGATGAAATGAGTAAATACGTAAATGATGCCCTGGGAAACCAAGAAAAAACGATCAAACAGGTAATGGAAACAGTTCAAGAATTGAAAACGGAAATTGAAGCAAGGAAGAAAACACAAAATGAGGACCAGTTGGATATGGAAAATCTAGGTCAACGAGCAGAGGCTACAGAAACAAGCATAATCAACAGACTACAAGAGATAGAAGAAAGAATCTCAGATTCTGAAGACAACATAGAGAAAATAAATGCACTGATCAAAGAAAACAGCAAAACCAACAAAGTTTCGTCGCAAAACATTCAGGAAATATGGGACACAATAAAAAGACCAAACCTAAGAATAATAGGGATACAAGAAGGATAAGAGTCACAACTCAAAGGTCCAGAAAATATTTTTAACAAATTATAGAAGAAAACTTTCCCAACATAAAGAAAGATATTCCTTTGAATATTCAAGAAGCATACAGAACACCAAACAGACTGGATCAAAGAAAAACATCCCCTCGCCATATTATTATCAAAACACAAAATATACTGATTAAAGAAAGAATATTAAGAGCTGCAAAGGAAAAAGGGCAAGTTACTTATAAAGGTAAACCAATCAGACTTACACCTGACTTCTCTATGGAAATCATGAAAGCCAGAAGGTCCTGGATAGAGGTACTGCAGAAACTAAGAGACCATCGATGCAAACCCAAACTACTATACCCTATAGCTATCGTTCACTATCATTGGAGAAAACAAAACATTCCAGGATAAGAACAAATTTAAACAATACGTAGCCACAAATCCAGCCCTACAGAAAGTAATAGAAGGAAAATCACAACACAAGGAATCCAACATAGCCAACACTGCCTACAATAACTCAGGCATCTAGCGACCCTTCACCAGCACGACTCAAAGAACGGAGACACACAAACTCTACTACAAAAAACAATAGGAATAACCAGAGTAATCAACCACTGGTCATTAATATCACTTAATATTAATGGTCTCAATTCACCTATAAAAAGACACAGACTAAAAGATTGGATACGAAAACAGGATCCAACATTCTGCTGTTTGCAAGAAACACATCTCAACCACAAAGACAGGCATCTACTCAGAGTAAAGGGTTGGGAAAAGGTTTTTCAAGCAAAAGGTCCTAAGAAAAAAGCAGGTGTGGCCATACTAATTTCTAACAAAACGGACTTCAAACTGAAATCAATCAGAAGAGATCGAGATGGACACTTTATACTCATAACAGGAACAATTCATCAGGATGAAGTCTCAATCCTGAATATCTACGCCCCTAATATAAAAGCACCCACTTATGTAAAAGAAATATTACTAAAACTCAAGGCAGACATCAAACCACACACACTAGTAGTAGGAGACTTCAACACACCTCTCTCACCAATGGACAGGTCAAGCAGACAGAAACCTAATAGAGACTTAAGAGAATTGTTGGAGGTAATGAAGCAAATGGACTTAACCGACATCTATAGAACACTCCACCCCAATAGGAAAGAATATACCTTCTTCTCTGCAGCTCATGGAACCTTCTCGAAAATTGACCACATACTCGGTAACAAAGGAAACCTCCACAGATTCAAAAAAATATCAGTGTCCTCCTGTGTCTTATCAGATCACCACAGATTAAAGTTAGAAGGCAACAACAATGCTATCCCTAAAAAGCCGACAAACTCATGGAAACTGAACAGTCAACTACTGAACCACACCTGGGTCAAGGAAGAAATTAAGAAAGAAATTAAAGTCTTCCTTGAATTTAATGAAAATAAAGAGACAACATACTCAAACCTATGGGACACGATGAAAGCGGTGCTCAGAGGAAAGTTCATAGCACTAAGTGCCCACTTAAAGAAAACGGAGAAAGCATACATTGGGGACTTAACAGCACACCTGAAAGCTCTAGAAAAAAAAGAAGCAGATGTGCCCAGGAGGAGTAGAAGACTGAAAATAATCAAACCGAGGGCGGAAATCAACAAAATAGAAACACAGAAAACATTCCAAAGAATCAATGAAACAAAAAGTTGATTCTTGGAGAAAATCAACAAGATCGACAAACC
Organism: Chionomys nivalis; assembly: GCF_950005125.1. Lineage (NCBI taxonomy): Eukaryota > Metazoa > Chordata > Mammalia > Rodentia > Cricetidae > Chionomys > Chionomys nivalis. Next base: position 146,216,709 of record NC_080086.1, read on the forward strand.
CCTATCCAAATTAATTAAATGACAGAGAGAGAACACGCAAATAAACAAGATCAGAAATAAAAAGGGGGACATAACCACAGACACAGAGGAAATTCAGAGACTCATTAGATCTTACTACAAAAGCCTGTATGCCACAAAACTGGAAAATGAAAAAGAAATGGACATTTTTGTAGATAAGTACCATATACTGAAGCTAAACCAAGAAGAGGTGAACGATCTACATAGACCGGATAGTCGCGAAGAATTAGAAATGGTTATCAAAAATCTTCCTTCCAAAAAAAGCCCAGGACCAGATGGTTTCAATGCAGAATTCTTTTTTTTTTTTTTTTTTTTTTTTGGTTTTTCGAGACAGTGTTTCTCTGTGGTTTTGGAGCCTGTCCTGGAGCTAGCTCTTGTAGACCAGGCTGGTCTCGAACTCACAGAGATCCACCTGCCTCTGCCTCCCAAGTGCTGGGATTAAAGGCGTGCGCCACCACCGCCCGGCTCAATGCAGAATTCTACCAGACCTTCCAAGAAGAGCTAATACCTATACTTCTTAATGTATTTCACAATATAGAAACAGAAGAGTCATTACCAAATTCCTTTTATGAAGCTACAATTACCCTGATACCAAAACCACACAAAGACCTAACCAAGAAAGAGAATTACAGGCCTATCTCACTCATGAACATTGATGAAAAATCCTCAATAAAATACTGGCAAACCAAATACAAGAACAAATCAGAAAAATTATCCATTATGATCAAGTAGGCTTCATCCCAGAGATGCAGGGCTGGTTCAACATACGCAAATCTATCAATGTAATCCACCATATAAATAAACTGAAAGAAAACAACCATATGATCATTTCATTAGAGACTGAAAAAGCATTCGACAAAATTCAACACCCCTTTATGATTAAGGTCTTGGAGAGATAAGGGATAAAAGGATCATACCTAAATATAATAAAAGCTATCTACAGCAAGCCGACAGCCAACATTAAATTAAACGGAGAAAAACTCAAAGCCATCCCACTAAAATCAGGAACACGACAAGGATGACCACTCTCTCCATACCTCTTCAATATAGTGCTTGAAGTTCTAGCAATAGCAATAAGACAACATAAGGGGATCAAAGGGATTCGTATTGGAAAGGAAGAAGTTAAGCTTTCGTTATTTGCAGATGATATGATAGTATACATAAGCGACCCAAAAAACTCTACCAAAGAACTCCTACAGCTGATAAACACCTTTGGGAATGTGGCAGGATACAAGATCAACTCCAAAAAATCAGTTGCCTTCCTATACACAAAAGATAAGGAAGCAGAGAGGGACATCAGAGAAGCATCACCTTTCACGATAGCCACAAATAGCATAAAATATCTTGGGGTAACTCTAACCAAGGAAGTGAAAGATCTATTTGACAAGAACTTTAAGTCTTTGAAGAAAGATATCGATGAGGACACCAGAAAATGGAAGGATCTCCCTTGCTCTTGGATTGGGAGGATCAACATAGTGAAAATGGCAATTCTACCAAAAGCAATCTATAGATTAAACACAATCCCCATCAAAATTCTTCACAGATCTGGAAAAGAAAATAATCAACTTTATATGGAAAAACAAAAAACCCAGGATAGCCAAAACAATCTTATACAATAAAGGACTGTCTGGAGGCACTACCATCCCTGACTTCAAACTCTATTACAGAGCTACAGTATTGAAAACAGCTTGGTATTGGCATAGAAACAGAGAAGTCGACCAATGGAATCGAATAGAAGACCCTAGCTTTAACCCACAAACATATGAACACCTGATTTTTGATAAAGGAGCTAAAAGTATACAATGGAAGAAAGAAAGCATCTTTAACAAATGGTGCTGGCAAAACTGGATGTCAGCCTGTAGAAGAATGAAAATAGATCCATATCTATCACCATGCTCAAAACTCAAGTCCAAATGGATTAAAGACCTCAATATCAGCCCAAACACACTGAACCTGATAGAAGAGAAAGTGGGAAGTACTCAACAACACATGGGCACAGGAGAACACTTCCTATGTACAACCCCAGCAGCACAGACATTAAGGGTATCATTGAATAAATGGGACCTCCTGAGACTGAGAAGCTTCTGTAAAGCAAAGGACACTGTCACTAAGACAAAAAGGCAACCCACTGACTGGGAGAAGATCTTCACCAACCCCGCAACAGACAAAGGTCTGATCTCCAAAATATATAGAGAACTCAAGAAAGTAGACCGTAAAGGGCTAATCAACCCAATTAAAAAAAATGGGGCTCTGAGCTGAAAAGAGAATTCTCAACAGAAGAAGTTCGAATGGCCAAAAGACACTTAAGGTCATGCTCAACTTCCCTAGTGATCAGGGAAATGCAAATCAAGACAACTTTAAGATACCATCTTACACCTGTCAGAATGGCTAAAATCAAAAACACCAATGATAGCCTTTGCTGGAGAGGTTGTGGAGAAAGGGGTACACTCATCCATTGCTGGTGGGAATGCAAACTTGTGCAACCACTTTTGAAAGCAGTGTGGCGGTTTCTCAGGAAATTCGGGATCAACCTACCCCTGGACCCAGCAATACCACTCTTGGGAATATACCCAAGAAATGCCCTATCATACAACAAAGTATATGCTCAACTATGTTCATAGCAGCATTGTTTGTAATAGCCAGAACCTGGAAACAACCTAGATGCCCTTCAATGGAAGAATGGATGAAGAAAGTATGAAATATATACATATTAGAGTACTACTCAGCAGTAAAAAACAATGACTTCCTGAATTTTGCATACAAATGGACGGAAATAGAAAACACTATCCTGAGTGAGGTGAGCCAGACCCAAAAAGAGGAACATGGGATGTACTCACTCATATTTGGTTTCTAGCCATGAATAGGGGACGTTGAGCCTATTATACGTGATCCTAGAGAAGCTAATTAAGAAGGTGAACCCAAAGAAAAACAATTAGGTGATGAAAGGAGACAGAGACAAAGACCCACATTGGAGCACCAGACTGAAATCTCAAGGTCCAAATCAAGAGCAGGAGACAGAGCACGAGCAAGGAACTCAGGACTGCGAGGGGTGCACCCACACACTGAGACAATGGGGATGTTCTATCGGGAACTCACCAAGGCCAGCAGGCCTGGGTCTGAAAAAGCATGGGATAAAACCGGACTTGCTGAACATAATGGACAATGAGGACTACTGAGAACTCAAGAACAATGGCAATGGGTTTTTGATCCTACTGCACGTACTGGCTTTGTGGGAGCCTAGGCAGTTTGGATGCTCACCTTACTAGACCTGGATGGAGGGGGATGGTCCTTGGACTTCCCACAGGGCAGGGAACCCAGATTACTCTTAGGGATGATGAGGGAGGGGGACTTGATGGGGGAGGAGGAGGGAAATGGGAGGTGGTGGCAGGGAGAAGGCAGAAATCTTTAATAAAAAAATTTAAAAAAAAAAGAATCCAAATATTTTAAGTAGTATGTGGACAGAAACACAGGTTTCTGGGAGAAGAAAAACAATGCTTCACTATCGGGTCTATTGACTTGAAAGTCACTCAAAATAGGTTTTTTGTAGAATTAACAGTTTGGACTTATTATTAAAGGTATTCTTCTTAAAAAAAATATCTCTTATCTTCTCTCATCTTTCTCCTTCCTCCATCTCAACTATCCCATTCCCTCAAGTTCTCCTCCCTCCTCCCCTTGTCTTCCCCTCGTCTTCCCCTTCTGCCCTCCCTACTCCCCCCACCCCCATGCTCCCAATTTTGTCAGGCAAACTTGTCTATTTCCTTTTTCCAGGTGGAGATATGTATGTTTTTTTAGGGTTTACCTTGTTACTTGGCTTCTCTCAAATCATGAACTATAGCCTCGATATCCTTTGCAGAGAAATGCAAATCAAAACAACTCTGAGATACCTAATCTTGCACCAGTCAGAATGGCTCAGATCAAAAACACCAATGATAGCTTATGCTGGAAAGGATATGGAGTAAGGGGTAATTTCCTCAATTGCTGGTGAGAATACAAACTTTTACAACCTTTCTGGAAATCAGTATGGCAGCTTCTCAGCAAATTGGGAACCAACCTACCTCAGGACCCAGAAATACCACTCTTTGGCATATACCCAAAAGATGTTCAACCATACTACAAGGACATGTGCTCAACTATGTTCATAATAGCATTATTTGTAATAGCCAGAACCTGGAAACAAACTAGATACCCCTCAACCAAAGAACTGAAAATTCTTAAGTGGGGAAATACATAAAAAGAGAGAGCTTCTTCCAACAATAAAAAATGAGAAACATGATTATGATAGAGGAAGTTAGGTCTCTGTATGATTATGCAATGCATGATTTAAAAATGGAACAATTAAATGAAGGGATGATCAACTTAACTGGGACTGACATAATGTTAATTATTATTTTGATAATCCATGTCATTTTTCTGATTTTTTTATTTTAATCTATTTTTTTATAAAACTACTTTTTCTCATTTTTCATGCCAAATCCATTTCCCACTTCCTCCCCTCCTCCTGCTCACTCCACCTTGCACCCCTTCCACCCCCTACCCCACTCCCCCTTCCACTCCTTAGAGAGGGTAAGGCTTCCCATGGGGAGTCAACAAAGTCTAGCACATTGCTTTGAGGCATAACCAAAGTCCTGCCCAATATATCTACTCTGGGCAAGGTATTCCTCCAGAGAGAATGGATTCCAAAAAGCCAGAATAAGAAGTAGGAATAAATCCTGGTCTCACTGTCAGTGGCTCCACAGTCTACCCAGCCATACAACTATCACCCATATTCAGAGGGTCTAGTTAGGTCCTCAGCTCGCTCCCTTGCTGTCAGACTGGTGTTGGAAGGCTTCCATTAGCTCAGGTAAGCTGTTTCAGTGAGTGTCCACATCATGGCAGGTGGGCTAACAACCTTAGGCAGCTCATCTCTAATTCTGTGAGGTAATGATAATGATAATCTTGATTGACCAACAGTAGAATGACTGTTCTGGTAGCTGGTGTGTATGAGAATTTTAGGATATATAGTGATGTTTGCAGCTGTCACAGTTGTGGCACTAAAGCAGGTCCTGGTGCAGGACCTGAATGACTATGAGACCTAGCAGAGCTGAAAGTAACTACACCTAACAAATCTGATTAGTTAGAGCCACTGTGGGGTAGAGCACAACCTGACTGTGGAGCATGCTGAGCAAAAAGTCAGGCACGCAGAGCCACCTGGAAGCACTCCCATGAGCAGGTCCATGAGACTCAGTTGCCCATGGGAAATGCTTGCACCAGGGTGGACATAGGCAAATCTGCCACAGGCACCACTTTATCTTTTGATTTTAATTTATTTTTTAATTTTATTTTATTTTTCTCTGCTCCTCCTCCTCCTGCCCACTTCTGCCTCCCGTCCAGCCCACCCCCATCCACTTCTCTCAATGGGTAAGGGCTCCCATGTGAGGTCAACAAAGTCTGACACGTTAAGTTGTGGCAGGGCCAACCCCCATCCCCCACATGAAGGCTGAGCACGGCCTGCCACCATAGGGAATGGGCTCCAATAAGCACACAGTGCAAGTTTCACCGCTATCTCCCACATATTGAGGACCAGGTCCGATCCCATGCAGTCTGCACAGCTGTCAGTCTAGGGTTCGTGAGCTCCTGGGAGCTTGGTTCAGCTGTCTCTGTAGATTTCTCCCTTGCGGCGTACCACACCCGTCTGTGCTCTAGGCACCACCATTCAGTTCGTGAACTGGGCAAGGGGCTGGAGATTGAAACACACAAAGACGCACAGACAGAGAGAGACAGGTCATCCTTGATGCCAGAATGCCCCAAGAATTCCCCCTTTATTGTGTTCAGGGGCAGCTTTAGCCACGCCCCAGCCAAACTCACCAGAAAGCACTCTCCTGCCATCAGGAACTCTAACTGCAGTTAGAGTTTCTCGGAGTAGCTGTAGGCACTCAGATCAGGGGAGAACAAGTTGTTTCAGGATCTGGGTGTTCACAGCTCCCAACACTCCCTCATGATCTTTACCTCCCTTGCTCATGTATTACCTCCTCCCTCTCTTCAGTTGGATTTCTGGAGCTTGGCGTGGTGGTTGGTTGTGGATCTCTGCATCTTGTTCTGTTAGTTGCTGGATGAAGGCTCTATGATGTTAGTGGTGGTATTCACCCATCTGATCAGAGGGAAAGTTCAGTTCAGGCACCCACCCCACTATTGATAGGACTCTTATTTGGGGTCATTGTTGTGGATTTGGGGGAATTTCCCTAGCACCAGGTTTCTTTCTAACCCCATAGTGGCTCTATCAAGATCTCCCTTTCATTGCTCTCCCACTTCATCCCTCTCCTCCCTAAACTATCCCATTTCTCCATGTTCTCACTCCTATCTCCTCCTTTCTACCACCCTCTCACCCCCAGATTGAGTGCCAGAATGCTGTAGTTATACGACAATGGAGACTTACACCAAGTGTGTGTAAAACAGCGTCTGTGGCCAGACAGTGTATGGCAGAGGGAGAACCTCTACCCAGAGTCTTTGAACAAACTTCAGGTCAGAATTTATTCATCATGGGCAGTCCAGAATATTGGCAATGACAGGAATTTTAGAAATCTGCCAAAGAAAGATCCATGCACAAGAGTAGCCTTCTCAAGAGACAGGACAAACGTGCTACAAGTGTTAGTGCTGTAGGAGCAGACCAGAAAACCTAGGGAGTCAGGAGGCTCAGGCACTGGCGAGCCCCGAGCCTGTCTCTCTTCCTCCTTTGCCTTCTCTTGGGAGGAAAGAACCTGGGGCATAGAGGTAAGGTGGAGGCAGATGACAGGCCCAACTGCAGTTAGAGCCATGGGTAAAGTCCAGGTGTGTGTTGGTTGGAGCCCTGTGCCCAGTTAGCCTGGCATATCCAGATGAATAGACAAGGCTGTCAGATCAGAGGAGTCAGACGGGAGGGGAGCTAAGTCATGGGTAAAAGCCTAGGTGGCAGTCAGCAGCACAGCAGGGCCCTCTGCAGGATGCAGTGTTTCAGACTGAGACTCAGAGGTGGGAATGTGACTTCTGCACTCTGGGCAGGGGAGGGGTTGGCTGTGGAGTAGAGTGGTGTTTGAGACATGACAGTCTGAGCCCAGCAGGGAGAGTGTTTCTCAGACCGGTTCAGGCTGGCCAAAACCAGTTGAGACCAGTTCCAACCAGTTAAAACTGGTTCAAACCGGTTCAGGCCAGTTCAAACCAGTTCAAGTTGGTTAGGACTGGTTCAGACCGGTCCAAGCCGGTTCAGACCAACTCAAACCAATTCAGGCCAGCTAAAACTGGTTCAGGCCAGTTCAGACCGGTTAAAACCGGTTCAGACTGGTTAAGCCTGATTTAGACCGGTTCAGACTGGTTCAGACTGGCTCAGTTGGGTTTATGCCAGTTCAAGCCAGTTCAGACCCGTTCAAGCCAGTTAGAACGTGTTCAGGCTGGTTCAGACCAGTTCAGGCTGGTTCAGACCGGTTCAAGCTGGTTTAAGCCAGTTCAGACCAGTCCGGACTGGTTCAGACCAGCTCAGTCCGGTTCAGACCAGTTCAAGCCATTTCAGACCAGTTCAAACTGGTTAATCCAGGCACAAAGAGACAACTTTTTTTGTGGTGATTCCACTTACACTAGGTACCATCTGTCAAATCCATAGAATGAGGAAGTAGGACAGAATTTGCCCCAGGCAAGCAGGACGAGAGGCCAGGGTATCAGTGTCTAGGAGAGCAAGGCTCCTGTCTGTGATGATGATAGCTTTGGAAATGACCAGTGGTTAACAACAATTGGATGCATGGCTGCAATGCCACTCAGCTGTGCACTTAACAAGAGACTAAAATGCTAAGTTTTCCACATATATTTTGTTACATATACACAAAAAAGCATTCAAAATTTTCAGTTGTCCTTTAATATAGATTAAACCACTAATAGATGAGTTTGACCTAAATGTAGGGATAAGTCCCGCCCCTTAGGGGGCATGTTCGCCTCAGGCTAATGTTTACCTATAAATCTGGAGAGCATGCTCGCAGCAGCACTTGCATCTGCTTTCCTGGTCTCTGCCGGAACGGTGGTTCTGTAAGTCTATTTCCCCATTAAAGCTGTATATATTTTTAACAAAAAAAAAAAGAAGAGGGAATGATGGGATAATAGATTTATAATTGTGAGTTACTGTTTTTAGACAAATATATTGATATCGATTCTTGTATATTGTATTCTTGTATATTGATACAAAGTTATTGTATTGACTATTGTATGCATGCATGTTTCTACCTCTGCTTAAAAAATTTTTGTATTGACATATATTGTATTGATATATATATATATTGTATATATTTACCATATTGCAGTGTACATTTCTACCTCTGATTAAGATACTTATATAATGTTTGTGTATTGATATATATTTACCATATTGCAATGTATATTTGTACAGTGTTTATATTTGGAGGTCATTATCCTCATTTGTTACACAGTTGTTTATTGTCTTTGTCTTTAAGTTAGATAGATATTGAGAATTATATAGATTAATAGTCATCTAAGTTTGTAATTTATAATTAGACTAATCAGGTTCTTTAGATATATAGAGATTATACTCAGTATAGATAGATAATCTTCAACCTCTTCAAAGAGCTGTAGAAAATGGCCTTTAGTCTAACTCAGAGTTTTGTGATAGTGAGACACAATTGCTCCTGGTAACACCACTCTATTCCTGAGAGAATGTTGAGCACCAAAGACACTCCACCTGGAGCCTTTCTTTTTGGCAGAACTGGCCTTTGGGCAAAGAAATGCCCAAGATCTCAACCACTGACAGAGATACAGAGCGTGCATCAATGGATAAAACAGGACTGTCATATCCTGCCAAGACAGGGTAAGATAGTTTTGAAAAGTTCCTTGCCTTTAATAATGGTATGTCAGTTATGTTACGCCTTAGCCAAAGTTGGTTGACTCAACATTGCAAACGAGACTTTGGGTAATTGCGCAGGTAATCAGTTGTCTCTGTCAATTGTTGCACATTTTGGATATATCTCGTTTGTTAAGTAATATTTATTCCCTTCTCAGATCTTTGACGGAGTTGAAGATTATATAATTGTAGTTACTTTATACATTATTTAGACTCCTTGAGATAGAATGTTTAGCAAAACTTTTGTTCTCAATATTGCTTGTCATATTTATTATTTGTTATTATTGTATATAGTTGTATTTGGTTTAGTTCTGTCTTATTTAGACAAAAGGGGGAGATGTAGGGATAAATCCCACCCCTTAGGGGGCGTGTTCACCTCGGGCTAATGTTTACCTATAAATCTGGCGAGCATGCTCACAGCGCTTGCTTCTGCTTTCCTGGTCTCCACCGGACCGGTGGTTCTGTAAGTCTATTTCCCCATTAAAGCTGTATATATTTTTACAATCTGTCTGCATTCGTTTACGCCGTTACACCTAAAAATATACCCGACTGGAGAGGCCATGACTTTGGTCTGGTCTGCCTGCAGGCCCATCACATTGTCTATAAACCACTGTATGGTGTTGTTTGGGCTCATAATTTCACAATTACTTTCCTCTTGATACATGTCATTATCTGTGGTGGGTACACTATATATCAGTGAAAAGGCCTATCCCGATTTATTTACCACCCCACTGTTGTCTTCTTTTGTTAGAGACTTCTTGTATCATAAAACACAACTGTAAACTTACTTCTCCATGAATCTTAGAATTTTTTTTTTTTTATTGCATCAACTTTTAGAGAAGGATCCAGATTTCATGGAGTAGAGGAGTCTGGGAAATAGTGGGAGAAGGAGACTGGCTGAAGGTTGCAAGGCAGGAGATGCGAGGAGGGGGATGGGCATTAGAAATATAGCCAGGATGTTTCCTGGGAAAGGGGGATGCTTCCTGGGAACGGAGGTGCAGGCAGAAAGCATCAGGGAGGTGGGTGATTGCAGAGGACAGGACGGAGTGGACTGTGGAGTTTGAGTAGGGGGCAGGCACTGAAAGAAAGGACACCCGGTGGTGGCCGTAGGCACAGAAAGGTAACTGATGATGGTCATGGGAAGGTCTGGGAATCAAGTGGCAGGTAGAGCGGGGTCTAAGCCTCGAGAGCAGCAGCGGTGGCACATTTGATGCCAGAGTGTGAACTGGTAGATGACCAACTAGCAAGAGCCTGTGACCTGCATTTGCCCTCAGCATCCCTGAAGAGGACTGGACAAAGCGGGCCAAAGGGAAGACCACAGGTGATGTGGAAGTGTCATATCAATCTGTTGATTTCATTGGTTAAGTAATAAAGAAACTGCTTGGCCCTCATAGGTTAAAACATATGTGGGTGGAGTAAACAGAGTAGAATGCTGGGAGAAAGAGGAAGTGAGCTCAGATGCAGGGCAGCTCCTCTGAGAGACAGACGCTGCCATGCTCTCCTTTCCAGAGCAGACACGATGAAGCTCCAACGCAGGATGGACGTAGGCTAGAATCTTCCCGGTAAGCGCACCTTGGGGTGCTACATACATGAACAGAAATGGGCCAAGCAGTGTTTAAAAGAATAGAGTTTGTGTGTCGTTATTTTGGGGCATAAGCTAGCCAGGCAACCATGAGCCGGGCTGTGGGAAGAGGCCCGCAGCCCCCACTACAGATGGCCCCCAACGTGTGGACAACTGAATCCACAGAAAGCTTGGGAAAGAATAGAGTAAAGCATGTTTTCTTGGTAGCAACAATTTCTCGGGTCTGCTCTGCTTGCTAGAGGCAAGCAAGTGCTCTCATCTAAGAGAGGCTTCCTGACTCAGCTTCAGCTGTGAAACCTTGCAGCTCATTTAAGAGGTCCTGCCACGAAATACTTAAAACGGTGTTGTTGAAAAGCTGAAGGCATGCTTTTCGGTTTTCAGCCTTAGCAGGAAAAAAGTTGTGCTGTTTTAAAATGCCGGCTTTCTGGGCCGTCCTGCCAGGGCAAACTCTGACTCTTTGAGGCAGGAGGTCAGCTACAGAGAGAGCATTTGAGTGTTGTAGCTTGTTTGCTGGCAAGGACCTTGAAACGCCACGGAGTTGTGGTGATAAACATGGCTACAGCCAGTACCTCAGCCATGAGGCTGGAAAGCTAAGGAATGGCTGAATCCAGCCGTCAAAGCCACGGCTTTCATCCTACTGATATTGCTTGGTAAATTAAAGACTCGTGTGGTCAGAAAAAGAGAGATATACAGTAAAAGAAAGATTCAAAGTCAAAGAAAATGTTTAAATGATTTACAGTGTGTTAAAAATATATGCAGGCTAAAAATTTAGTTCTTAAAAGTAAAAAAGGAAGAAAGAAAGTAGTTGGGTGTGGTAGTACACACCTTTAATCCCACCACTTTGGAGGCAAAGGAGATTGACCTCTGTGACTTCAAGGTGTGGTAGCACACACCTTTAATCCCAATGCCTGGAAGGCATAGACAGACGGATCTCTGAGAGTTCAAGGATAGCCTGGTCTAAAAGAGTTATTCCAGGACAAATATATACAGAGAATATAAAACAAAAGTAAAAATAAACAAAATAGAGTTAAAATAAAGCTGCACAAAGATGGAAAATACACAGAGAATCTTGATACTGTATGCTATTATGCTCTCTTTGAATTGTTTGAATGCTGAGGAAGGAGCAACAGATGCTAAAAGATATTTGTTTATAAATGCTGCTGAACTAATCCAAGATAGATATTTTCAAAATACCTTGACTTTAAAATTTGAATCTAAGGACATGATGCTTTGGAAAGGAGTTTCTTCTTTTGTTTTCACAGAGGATGAGACCCTGTCGATTTTTTCTATTCCAATATGGTATGATAGACCACGCCCTCCTGAAAGGTTGCTGTGAACACCTTCAGAAAATTACTTCACTCAACTGCTGACTGAGATGACCCTGGCACACAGGTTACTCCATGAAAGATCTGAATAACAGCGCCCCCATTCAGCAGGAAGCAGTTTGGAGAGAAAAAACTGCGCCCATGTTCCCATATATTGTTTATAAATGTTCTTTTACATTTAAAGGGGGAGATGATATAGATGTGAATAATTTGCATTGATATGAATCTTGGTTTACTGATATTAATTTAAGGTCAATTTTATTATATGTATATGTATTTCTGATATTGATTAAGGTATTGTGATTGTGTAGTTCACTTAAAAATGTAATGTATATAGGTTGTTAATGGATAATTATCAAGCTTGTAGTCATGTTAGTTAGATTTTCTAGATGTACATAGATATATTTTAGATAGGCATTCTTCATATCTTTCAAAGATTATAAAATATGGCATTTTAAGTGTTTTAATAACTTAAGGGTTTTCATAACAATGAGACACGTCTGCTCCTGGCAGCACCAGCTACTTCAAGAAGAAGATGGGCATCGAAGAGGCACCTTATGGAGTTTGATAGCCATTTGGGCAAGAAACTGCTCTTGCCTGGACTGTTGCATAAACTGGACGCAAAGAACCCGCAGAGAGAGGACTACTGAACTTGCCTAAAAGTGAGATGATCTTTCGGGGTTCCTGATTCATGAAAGAGTCTGCGAGACATTCTGCAGGACACAGCAGATAGTGACTGAACTACCTTTGAAATTTCCTGCTTCATGGAAAAGTCTCTGGATACTATGGGCCTGTAGGCCGAAGATGGATGCCCCAACGGTACAGAGAAACTTTGGGTGACTGTCCAGGCAGCGAGATGTCTCTGTCATTTCTAGAGTTTTGAAAATTGCTTACTTTTTGTTTGCTTAGGTAATATTGTATTCTTCTGGCGTCTTTGATGGAGTTGAAGAATAGATAGATAGTTATAGTTATAGTTTTCCATTGTTATGATAAAAGATAAAATAGATATAACTGTTTTGTCATATGTAATTTTGCTATGTTAAAGTTAAAGCCTTCCTTTTTTTATTTAAACAGAAAAAGGGGAAGTGATGTGGAAGTGTCATATCAATCTGTTGATTTCATTGGTTAAGTAATAAAGAAACTGCTTGGCCCTCATAGGTTAAAACATAGGTGGGTGGAGTAAACAGAGTAGAATGCTGGGAGGAAAAGGAAGTGAGCTCAGATGCAGGGCAGCTCCTCTGAGAGACAGATGCTGCCATGCTCTCCTCTCCAGAGCAGACACGATGAAGCTCCGACGCAGGATGGACGTAGGCTAGAATCTTCCCGATAAGCGCACCTTGGGGTGCTACATACATGAACAGAAATGGGCCAAGCAGTGTTTAAAAGAATAGAGTTTGTGTGTCGTTATTTTGGGGCATAAGCTAGCCAGGCAACCATGAGCCGGGCTGTGGGAAGAGGCCCGCAGCCCCCACTACACACAGGCTGAGGGCAAGCCTGGTGGGCTTGGCTTCCTTTGCCAGAGTTGCCCAGTCCATACCTAACCAATGCTGTGCCATCCTGATGGCTTTGTCATTGGTTAAACACTGATAAATGTCACCATCACCACCACCCTGGGGAACAATCCTTGTCAGTTCACCATGTGCCAATCAGTGCTTTCAATGCTCTCGGGTTCTTCTGGCGTAAATTTCACAGCAGCCCTCATGGGCCTCCTCCCCTGTAGGCTGGTGAGGGCTCAAGGGGGCACTGTCCCAAGGTTACCCCGAGAGGCCACACCTCTGAAACCTGGGTTACACTGCTCCTTAGAAGAGTCTGTACCCCGGGACAGTGTGCCAACTCCTACGCCATAAACTGACCTTGGACAGCTTATTTCAACCTGAGCAACACACCTCATTTCTTCGGGGGTTTTATTCCTCTATTATTACACAAGGAAGCTGAGCTGTGTGGTCTTCAGTTTTCTCTCTGTGGTTAGGAAAAGGATCTGCAAGTGAGAAACTAGAATCGAGTGGGAGTAGAAAGCAAAGTGTGAGCTGGCTGGGGAAGGAGGAGAGGGTGTTAGGAGGAATTGCCCAGCTAAGGTGGGGAGCAAAGCTGCACTCACTAAGTCCAAAGGCACAAGGTCCTGGATTCTCCCCTTTGGAGATGGCACAGGCTGAGTCACGTGCGGCACTATACTCCGTGTCCAGCAGATGGCAGTGTCCTCACTAATGCCACTGGCCAGCATCAGCCTCCCAGTTACAACATGCATCGATTTCTTTATTTGGAGTTTATTTTCAAAATTTCATTTGGTAATTCTGTATTTAACAATTTAAAGAGTTACACACATAATTGTTTTCATAAGCAGTTTCAGAGGTTTATAATCTCACTAGCCACCAGAAATACACAGAAATTCTAATCCTTCCATATCCTAGCCACTTTCAATATTTTCAATATTTTCCTACTCCCAATTCCTCCCAGATCTTTCCCCTTTCCCACCCACCCCACTCCACACCTTCCTTCTCTATCTTAGAAAACAAATAGTATACAGCAAAGAAATTTTGAAATTTTGTTTTTGAAAAAGAATGATTACAAAGAAAGCATAAAAAACACACACGAGTCATACACACATGCCCATACATGCACACATGAGTATCACATACATTCACACACACATGCACAAACACGCATACATGAGTCACACACAAATGAGTCTCTCACACACACAGGAGTTACACACATGCATACACAAAACAAAAACTTTGAAAAACATAAAATTGGAAGTCATAATATACAAGTCAAAGATCAGTAAGACCAAAAAAATGCTCAAACAATGCAATTTCAGACAAAAAGTCTACAAAATTACCATGGACATAAAATTCATTCTGTGTTGACATCCGCTGTTGGCCATGGACTTGCCCCCCTTAAATGTTGTTAATATACCCAGTGAGGCTCCACTGGGGAGAACAAAGTTTTCCTTTCCAATGGATGTCAACTGGAGGTAGCTTCTTGGCAAGGGATGGCAGGTCCTGTCGCCTCTTATCTCTCAGTGCTGGGACCCTGTGTGTCTTGACCCTGTGCAGTGCTGTGCATGCGGCCCCAGTCTCTGGGCTTGGATGTGCTCAATCAATCTGTGCCCTGAAGATGCTCTTTCCTCGGAGTCTTCTGTCCCCTCTGGCTCTAAGAATCTTCCTGTCTCCTCTTCTGCAGAGCTCCCTGAACACTCAGAGAAGGGTTTCAATTTATTTTATTTAATCCTATTTTGATTTCATAAGTATTTTAATGTTAAGTTTCCCTTTTATTGAAAATAGATTTTTTTTCCCTACGTAATGTATCTTGACTACAGTTCCCCACCCCCTTCTACTCCTTCCAGTTCCTCCTCCCCTCCCCTCCCCTCCCTTCTAGATCCACCGCCTTTCTGTCTCTCAGTAGAGAACAAACAGGCTTCTAAGGGATAATAATAAACTATAATAAGACCAAACAAAAACTAACATCAGAAAAGGACAAATAAGCAGAAGGAAAAGATTCCAGGAAAAGACACAAGAAACAGATAGAGACATGGTGACCCCCATTCGCACACTCAGGAACCCCAGAAAACCACTGAACTGGAAGCCATAACATATACACAAAGCATCTGTAGGGTAAAAAGAGAGAGAGAATACACATGAAAAATAAGATTAAAGAAAAGCTCCAAGACAGCATTATGAGACAGGGAACCTCTGGAGACATTACTGAGGTAGTTTTCTGTTGGCATCTCCTGCTGGGCACACAGCCTGCCCTTAAGAGTGGTTTGTTTCCCCAGCCAGACTCCCTTGGAGAAAACTAAATTTCCATAGAAAATAGTTATCAACTGGAGACGGCTTCTGGGTTGGGATGTGGGCCTGTGTCCACGTCTCCTTTCAGCTCTAGACCCATCTGGGGCAGACCGGTGCAGGCCCTGTGAGTGCTGCCTTGTCTCTGTGAGCTCATGTGTATATTTGTTCTGCTGATTTCCAGACTCTTCTTTCCCCCACCCTCCGGCTCTTACCCTTCTTCTGCCTCCTCTTCCACAGGGTTCCCTGAGCCTCGAGGGGAGAGAGTTGATGGCGACACCCTGTTTAGAGCTGGCACCCTCCACCTTATTAACTCCTCAGAAAGGCGGCAGCTGCCCACCTTGAGCCGCGGCGTTCTTTGTTCCCACCACTAGAGGTGCTAGGTCAGATGGCACCTTTGGGTTGTGGCATTCTGCCTTGCCTGGCTCCAATCAGGTGCCTCCCTTTGTCCTCACTCAGCCTCCTGTGGAGCTGCCCATCTCCACGACTGGGGAAGAGATGCAGGGAGGACCAGTAAGGAAATGGAGAAGAAGCCGCTGTTTGCGTCCTTCTTATGTTCAAATTGAAGAAAAGTTTTATCTTTGAGATTAGTGTTTTGGGGGCTTGGGGAGATGACTCAGGGGTTAAGAGCACTGGCTCCTCTTCCAGAGGTCCTGAGTTCAATTCCCAGCCACCGTATGGTGGCTCACACCATCTGTGATGAGATCTTGTGCCCTCTTCTGGTCTGCAGTGCAGGCATATATGCAGGCCAAACACTGTATACATAATATATAAATAAATCTTTTTTAAAAAAAGAAAAAAAGATCAGTGTTTTGACTAGTAGCTGAGATCCAATTTTAGTTAGTGGCTTGGCCCTGGAGAATTAATTGCCTAGCAGGAACGCTGGGGTTGAGGCAGCCCACGCTAGGAGGTTGGACCAGTCATTACAATACCGAGGTCTTCATGTACTCATTGGTAATCAAGCCCCTTGATGTCTCTGAATGGCCCAGCTGCCATGACCCTTCTGGAACTCTCTACAGTTCCCACAGTTTAACAGGAAGTGATTCCTGACCCAGCAGAAGCTGTTGGTTCCAGCATTTGGGTCAGAGAAATCCCAGATGTTAGGGGCTACAGCCAGACCAATATATTGTCAATAATTCAGTGATGCACCCATGTAAGATTGGCCAGGGAAATGTGAGGACCTGAACTGATTTGTCTGGGGGCTGGGATGGAACCTTTCCACTGAGTGTGTCTTAATATGCAGTGTGGGGAAAGGGACCACTTAGACTATCTGCTACACTATCGTGAGTGTGCGTTCAACCTGAACTCCATATTAACGCCTTGGAAAAGTGAGTCAAATCACAGAGCAGATAAATCCACACAGATCAGTGCTATGTTGGCTTAAAATGTAACATCCCTTTCTTGCTCAGGACCAGTATTTGCGAAGCTCCTGGTTTGGGCTTTGATGTTTTAGTCGCTGCCTGGGTCATGAAGACAGAAAATGCTTCTGAGGAGATGGCAGATTCCCTCTGATTCTTGGTGCTTTTATCCTTTCTCTCTTTCCGTAGCTTAATTTTGCAGTTTTAAAACTAAGTTTTAAGATAGGTGGACAACTGGTGAGTTTCCCCATGGTGTTTTCTCTCAGAAACGTGACTACACCTGGCTCTTCAAGAGCTAGAAACAATCCCACAGGAAAACAACCGCTACCAATGAAAATAGGCCACAAGATGGCGACTCTCCTGCTCCAAAAAGCAGGACGGAACTGGTGTGAGGGCACAGGTGCAGAACCTCAGGACATGACCTAGAAAGAGTTTCACTGCCTGGCAGAGCCAACAAGATGTGAGGAATGAGAGCAGGGACTCACGGTTCTGGGTAGAATGGGCAAACAGTCGGTGCTTGCAGGATGGAACAGAAAAACGGAGAAATGGGGGGCCTCCTAGTGTCAAAATACCTGTGTCCCAGCAGGTCTGGGAAACACTGATCCCAGGGTCAGGTATGAGCATCCTTCTGGTCTCATGGTCTATGGATGAGTCTATAACACAGATTTTTCTGGTTTATTTAAATTCATCTTATGTGTATTGATGTGGAGGTATCAGATCCCCTGGAACTGGACAGTTGTGAACTGTCATGTGGGTGCTGGAAATTTAACCCAGGTCCACTGGAAGAGCAATCACTGCTCTTAACTGCTGAACCAACTCTCCAGCCCCACAGAGTCTTATTTTTGTTTAGTCTGACAACGTTTGCCATTTACTTAGCATGTTTAGATAATGTATTTAACTATTGGTGGGACTGGATTCTGGGCTACATAGCTTTATCATTTTGCTGTTCGCTTTTGATCTCTATGGGGTTTTTTTGGTGTTGTTCATTTGTTTTGTATTTTGTTTTGATTTCTCGAGACAGGTTTTCTCTGTGTAAGTTCTGACTGTCCTGGAACTCACTTTGTAGACCAGACTGGCCTCAAACTCACAGAGCTCTGCCTGCCTCTGCCTCCCAAGTGCTGGCATTAAAGGTGTGTGCCACCACCATCTGGCTTTGTTTTGTTTTGTTTTGTTTTGTTTTGTTTTGCTGTTTCCCCTTGCTAGACCTTCTTTCAGAATTTATGTTTGATTTTTGTTTTTTGAGACAGGGTTTCTCTGTAGCTTTGGAGCCTGTCCAGGAACTAACTCTGGTACACCAGGCTAGCCTCGAACTCATAGAGATCTGCTTTCCTCTGCCTCCCTAGTGCTGGGATTAAAGGCGTGTGCCATTACTGTCCGGCTTAGAATTTTGTAAAATTCCATTTTAACTTGTGTTTTGGACTTGGGGCTGTATCTCTTTAAATGTGGGGGTTTTTTTTGTTGTTGTTGTTGTTGCTGCTGTTGTTTTAGTTATCACTCTGAGAATTATGTACATTTTCTAACTTCTGTAATTTAGATTTAACTCTGTAGCAGTCCATGTAAAAGGTAGAAACCTGTATGCTCTACAACCTTCTGCAACTTCCCATATCTTCACGTATGTTCCACGTATGTACACATTTTACTTTCCACATACGTAGATGCTTAAAAAGAAAAGGTTGCTTTCTGCATCTCTGCACATCGATATCAACAGGCAGCTATCATTTCTACTGCCTTTCTCCACTCTCAG
This sequence comes from Chionomys nivalis, assembly GCF_950005125.1. Classification (NCBI taxonomy): domain Eukaryota; kingdom Metazoa; phylum Chordata; class Mammalia; order Rodentia; family Cricetidae; genus Chionomys; species Chionomys nivalis. Next base: position 146,235,372 of record NC_080086.1, read on the forward strand.
AGCACAAACTCTCCCTGGGTTTGGTTAGTTAGTTAGTTAGATAGTTAGTTGGTTGGTTGGTTAGTTAGACCAGCTATCAGATCAAGAACAGATTGGCTGCGCACAAATTCCTGAAGTTTCCTTCTTCCGAGACTCGATTTCACCTTCATTCTTGGAAGTTCTTTTTCAGTCTACATCAATATAAAATCCTGGGTAGAATCCTTTCTTTAACCCTCTTAAAGTATGCTCTTGCTCTGGTGTCTTTTAGTTCTGGTGTTTTTTCACTCTGTGGTGAAAATCCATGATGCTCTCCCTATATAGAATGCATTTTTTGCTAGTTGATTTTAAGACTTGTGTGTGTGTGTGTGTGTGTGTGTGTGTGTGTGTGTGTGGTTTCAGATATTTAGTTATAAAGAGTTTAGGAGCTTTAAAAAAATCCTTATTTTGCTTGTGAATGGCTTAGTATCTTAAATCTACACACACAGGTTTTTCAGCAAATTTGCCAAGTTTTTACCCTTTATTTCTTCAAATACCTTTTCTTTTCAATTTTTTTTGTTTTGTTTTGGTTTTTTGTTTGTTTGTTTGTTTTGGGTTCTAATTGTATGCCTATATGACCTTGACCTTTTGACCTTTTGACCTTTTGACCTTATTATTAGTCAGTGTTCACCAGAGAAACAGAAAATAGGATCTGTTTAATCTATCTATCATCTATCTATCTATCTATCTTTCTATCTATCGTCTGTCTGTCTATCTATCTAGCTAAATCATTTCTCTATCTGAGAGAACAGCTAGGGAGGAAGGGCCACCTGGCTCACAGTTTGGGGGTCTTGTCTCCTGGTAGCTTTCCCATGGCATCTCAGCCTGTGGTGAAGTAGCCTGCCATCATGGAACGCCATGGAGTGTATAGTTCTTCAGCTCTTAGCGAGGAAGCAGAGCTGTAACAGGAAGGGGTCAGAGCAAGAGCCCGCTGACACATCACCAGTTACCTTCTTCCTCTACTGACGCCTCACCTCCACCACCTTCCAATCGTCCATGTAAACTCTGAATCCATCAGTGAATTGAACCATTGATTAGGTCCAAGCCCTGGTGATCTTTGGGAAAATCCGCAGACATGCCCCGAAGGGTGCTTTGCTGGTTTCCTGGGTGATATCACCTAGTAACTGACAATGGTGATTAACCCTCACTCCAGGGCAGACACTGAAAGGACTTACTTTGAATTCATGCCCCAAGAACCACAAGCCACGCCTAGAAGCCATGGCAGGAAGCAGAATATGAATGTCAGCTTAATAGGACGCTCCTGGGCAGCTTTGCTCTTCTGCAGTGCTGTGATCAAACCCAAGGGCTTGGCACATAATAAACACTCTAACACCTGGCTACACTTCCCACCCACCTAACAGGAAGCAAATTTGCCCGTCTATACTTTTGTTCTCTGTGGTGTCTCGGTGGGTTGAATGGAACGCCCCCAATTGGCCAGTGTGATTTTCGCATTCTTCCAACTTGAATGCTTTTCTCTTCCAGAAACACACTTCCACAGGCACACTCAGAAATACTCCAGCAGGCCTTCTGGGGGATGCATTTTTCTTAGGAGCATGGCTGGTGCCTGTGAGTTTGTTGCCAAAATATAGAAAAGTGCTGTGATATTCGCAAAGTATCTGTTAGAAGATACTAAGAAGCCGCTTAGTTTTCAGTATTTCTATCAAAGGAAAAGAAGCCTACTGTCTTTGTGTCAGAGGTTAGGACTGGCTGGCTATTTTTGTTTGCATTTTCTGCCTCAAACAGAAAAGTAAAAGAGTCAAAATATTTCCTACCCTTTGGAGCAGTCTCTTGCTCACATTGGAGAAGTTGGGTGCCCGGGTTGAAGACATCCACACCCTTACCACCCGGCCCGTAAGCTTGGCTTCTGGGGCTCTTGTCTCTTTTGTCTCATTTCATAAATAATAATGACAGGGATGCAGTGGAGGTAATGGGGTTGGGTGGGCAGTGGGTTTGATCCAAGCTCTGTCCTGGAAGAGGCAGCCTCTCCAGCCCTGGCGGGTCACAGAATGGAGTCTAGGGCAACATGGCTGCTTCGGTTTTCTACTCAGTTAATTCTATGTATTTTCTAAAGATGAACTCACCATTAAGAAAAGATTATAATTGAAAATAATGACAAAACGTTCATATAACTGGTTTTCTTTTGTTAGTAATTTTTGGATGGAGAGAACCCTTTGCTGCTAGCATTTTAAGGACATTTTGTAGGAAGATCTTTCATGATATCAAGCCATACATTTCACTTCCTGTGACAGGCCCCTAGGCCTTAGCACAGCTGACTCTGTGGTAGAAGTGCCACTCCAGCTGTAAAAGTCAGCATGTAAACAGCACCACCTGACAAAATGAGAACTCTCCAAATCCGTAGTACTGGGAAAGTCTCTAAATACACTAACCTTGCTTTTTGGCTTCTGTAGTTCTGCTCCTCATTACACTGGGATTCCAAATACCCAGTGTAGTTGCAGGCTGGCTAATAAAGGCTTTCTAGGGGCATAAACCCATGTCCAAGCTATCTTCTCTCGTGGATTCCCCAAAACACTCGATCCAAAAGTCTGCAATGCGGTGAACATAAACTGCACTATCTCAAGCCTCATGGGAAATGTTCTGTGTTTATAAACACTGTGTTCTACAAAAATACCATGAAAGATTTAGCAGGCAGAGGGAGTACAGGGTCTCCATAACATTGGAAGCTGGAGGGGCTTCCTCAAATCACCTTTTCTTCACTTCGGAAGTCTCCATGGCCTCAGCATGCAGCCTTCTTTCCTATGCTCCTGCAGGTGTTTTGCCTTTGTTCCCTGCTGGGTCAGCACTACTGCTGGGTTTTCATTCACTGACCCCTGTTTCTTTCTTCTTTCTGTTTTCCTTCCTTCTTTCCTTTTTGTTTTTTGCTTTTTATTTTTTGGTTTTGGAGACAGGGTTTCTCTGTGTAGTCCTAGCTGTCCTGGAACTAGCTCTGTAGACCAGACTGGTCTTGAACTCAGAGATCTGCCTGCCTCCGCCTCTGAAGTGCTGGAAATGAAAGGCGTGCGCCACCACTGCCTGGCAGCTGACCACTGTTTCTTATCCCAGTCCTTAAGATCCCCTCTCTTTTCTCCTAAACCCTCTCCATCTGCCAATTTAACTTCTCCACCTAGCTGATGTTCCTCCTGAATGACTTTGAACGGAATGGATGGATGATGAGATTTAAACATGGGCTGAAACTCATGTAGAAATGTCACCTGCACTGTGAGACATTAAGCAGACAGAACCTTAACTTGACATATTTACGAGGTGAATAGGATTGACATCTTCAGGGCAGAGCATCCATGATTAAGTACAGATGACTTTATAGAAGTAAAAGAGGCCTAAACACTGACATGGACCCCTGTCTCACCAAGATGTCCTGCCCTGGTTTGGAACTCTGCCAGCAGGGAGCCCATTACCAGATTTAGTCTCCTGACTTTGGGCCGAAACAACCCTCTTTCCTGTATAATACACCCAGTCTATGGCATTATGTTTTCAGCAACAGAAAACAGATTAGGGCAATGAACAACATCTAAATCTTTTAAGTGATAACTTTCTCTCATCCCATCCCACGCCCTCGATGCTACTGTGTACCCTGTAGGTGTTCTTGTAGGATCATCGCCTTACTTGGAATGGAACATTAAAACACTCTCGATACTCCTTGTTCATGGTGATTTTATTCTTGCGATGCCCACATATCTTTTCTTCTCCATTTCCTTGGCCACCACCCAGTCTTAGCCCTCAACCCATGTCCTGGTGCATGGTTTCCTGTGTCCCCCTTGTCTCTTGTCCCTAATTCTTGACTAAAGTTGTTTAACGAACACACATGCTGCTACCCTTCCTTAATCATTCCTTTTTCTTTAGCAAGTTGTGTTTTAGGAGCCCAGAAATTAGAAAATGAAGGTCCTGGGCCCTGAAGGCCCTCGTGGAGAGATCATGATCAGATCTGGGATGGCCAACTTGGCTGCCATCCCTGCCCAGATCCAACACTCCCAGTCGGTCCACCCCAAAATCTGGGCATTGCAATGCTACTTCAATGAACACATATTCAAAGGAGAGGTAGGACATATGGTTTAGGGATGCAGAACTAGAGATGCCATGGCAGTGACAGGCATGGAAGAAGGATGCAATGAACAGGGAGCATGGCTTTGATGAGCAGGTCCCATTGGGTAGCATACAGCAGCCTGGAGCTAGCACAGGCTCTGACCCAGAACATGTTGTCTAGCCACTCAGTCGCCCTGACTCAGAACAGTACCAGGATGTCCAAGATGGAGAACAGTCCATTTCTGGACTGAGCCTCCTTGAAAGCCCTCCCCAGCCCCGGAGGCCAGGTTGGTATTCAAGATCCCCACAAAAGCCCATGGTCCCTGCTGTCATCCTAAGAAGTCTTGATGCCCAGGATCCGTGTGGATGGTCATAGTCTGTGCATCAAAGGCCATGGTGATGCCTGTGGCCAACGTTGCAGTTAGAGGTCAAGTTGAAGTCTGTGGTCCTGCTATGGTCAGGAGCCATGTTAATGTCCATGGCAGTGTTGTCACGCAATGTCAGATGTATGTCCCTGGTCCGTGTTCCTGCCAACGGCCGCGATGGTGTCCAGGGTTCGTGCTGCAACCGGAGTCCATGTGAATGTCCACACTTTGTGTTCCAACTGGAGGCCATGGTCATGATGTCTGTGGTCATGTTATAACCTGAGGCCACATTGATGTTCATAGTCAGTGCCATCGTCATGCGTCCATGTTCGAGAATATGGTCTGTGTTGCTTCCAGAGGCCATGTTGCTGTCCATGGTTCAGGCAACCACTGAAGACTGAATGGATGTCCGTGGTGTGAGCTGACAGCTGAAGCTGTGTTGAAGATGTTCGTGGGTTGTGCTACTGCCAGGGATCACGTTGACGTGTGTGGCCTGGGCTGTCGCCTTAGACCATGTTGATGTCCGTGGGTGTGTGGTAGCCAGAACTCACGTGGAAGTCCATGGTCCGTTCCGCTGTTCATTATAAAGAGCAAAGAAGCTTATTTGGCAGTGGTCTATGCCTACAGACTCACAGTTGAGAAAGAGAGACAGGGACGGCTTCTGTGACTCCCCCCCCCCCCCCCCACACACACCCCGAGAAGAAACAGCCTAGACAGGAAGCCATTGAAGAGACTCTTTAAAATTGCGCTAAAGATGTTGAGGTATGGTTAGTTCTTCACAGTTGATGACATCTGGCAGGGGTGGGGTAGGGAAGGATTCAGTTTTCTTTAAGGGTCTGGGGACTGGGAGTTGGACCATGTTCTGATGAATATACGGGCAACACAAATTGGACTTGTTTTTTTTTTATTTTATTTTATTTTTCTTCTTTTGTTTTGGGGTAGCTCACAAAAGTGGAGGGTATGCCTGGGAGGATGGAGAAGGGAATGTGATTAGGGTGCATCATATGAAATTTCCAAATTATCCATAAAAATATTTTATTGAAAAAGAAAAAGACAGTGAAGGCTCAGGCTCACCCAGCTCACCACTGGTTCCCAGTGTCAGAGCCAGAACCCTCAGAAGTGCTCAGTATCTGCTATGTAGACGTTCAGCTCCATGTCAGAGTATGTTTTCTCCTCCTTTATTCCCCAGGGCCTATTTTATTGCCAGAAGTTCACAGTCAAACAGAAATAAAAGCAACTGCCCACCTCAGTTCTGTACAAGGATTTTCTTGGTAGAAAACATCAGGGCCAGACTTTCACTTCCAAACAAGACAGTGAAGCATTGGGAGAGGAGTCAGTCAGGAAGGCCAGCCAGGGATGAACATGCGGCATGCCCGTGGGAGGAGAACAGGGTGCTGTCTGGAGCATGAGGAAGGGAGGGGACATTAGTTTCGGGGCATGGTTGCAGTGGGGTCAGTCTGTGATGACAGAAGAAGACAACAGAGGAGGGGAGTTCATATCTGGGCAGGCCAGGGAACAGTGCCCGGGATGCTACCCTGAGCTACCCGGGCACTGTTCCCTGGCCTGACTGGCTTCTCTTCCTCCTTCTAGCCTGAAATGGGGTGGAGTGCAGCCATGGCCCGGCCCACTTCTCCAGGGTCAGTCTCTCCCTCAGTTCGTCTACCGGGGTGTGCCTCAGTCTTCTGGTGGGCTCTGAATCCAGTCAGGTAAACAATGAAAATCAAATCTCACAGTCACTCTGCTTTTCTTCTTTGTTTATTTTTAGGAACAGGCAGCATGAGAATTACCAGAAATCGCGTTGCCGACTTGCTTTTTAAAAATGTGTTTGGATGAAGCATTTGCAGTTTCCAACCCCGACTGCAGGAAGCGGGTCAGCATATGCTCTGTAACCCACTGGAGCACCTTCCAAACCTGCCTCGCTCTGAGCCGTGAAAACAGGCCAGCTGGGGGGAGCCTGGAGGGCAAACTAAGGAAGGTCGGATTCTGACTGGGATGGGACTAAATCCCTGCCCTTTCCTGGACCAAGCAGACTCTCAAGGAGTCTTCTAAAGGGTTAAGACGGTAAGTTTCATATTTTATCACAATTTGAGAATGGTAATACTAGAGGAGAAGTTTTACTTCCAGATTTCCCACGTAGAGTCTTCTAGTGTGTCAACACAACAAAGAGCCTTTGGGTCAACTAGATAGACATGTTATCCAGCACTCACTTCCTAGCCCTTCCTCAGCCTTCAGAAGGTTTAAGCCAACCTAAAAGTTGTATAAAAACAAAGACAGTATAAAACAAGAGTAGTCGGTAAGAGCCTTTAAAAAGATGATGGAAGCAGGGCCATGGATTCCCAGCGCTTCTACCTGAGTTAGGAGACAAGGAAGGGGCCTGAAACGTGAGAGTCGGTTCATGTAAAACAGGATAAAAGCCCTCACCCCAGGACGGGGTGGGAGGAAAGGACCAATTCCTCAAGGTTTTCCTCTGAGGGCAGAGAATGCTGCCTGCTCCTCCTCCTCCTTCTTCCCTCACCTCTCTCTTTCTTTCTCAGACTTTTTTTTTAAACCCAGAGCAATGATAAATGACAATTTTCAAAAAGATAATTTTTTGAAGTAATTATTTTTATAGCTTCAAAGTATTTTTTAAAAGATGATTTTCAAAATAGGGCATAATCACTTATGTCTAAATGCAGATGTAAAAATGAAAATCTATTCAGGGTGTTATTAATAAGGAAGCTGGCAAGGGTCCTACAATCAGTGAAGTGGAGCAGAGCAGAGAAGCTGAGGCTATTGATAGCTGAGGAACACTGATGACGTGAACATGGGTGGAAGCCGGCCCCGCTAAAGAAGGAAGTCAGGGAACCCTGGAGACCACACAGACCCTGTGCGGCCATGGGCAAAAACTTGTTTTCTGCCAGTAATTTAGTTCTTTCAGTCATAAAATGGCGTCCATGAAACTTGAATAGGGCGAGTCTAGGCAATATAGTTTCCAATAAAGCACAAATTTTTCTCTATATCTGAAGCTGGCTGAGATGAAGCTAACAACAACAACAACAACAAAATGATACCAGTTTGGGATAGGATGAAGAATATTCTCTCTCCCCAAGATCTGGATGGTCCACGTCCGACGCTCGGATTCAGGTGTTATTTGTCTCAGAATCCACCCGGGAGGCTGGTTAGCAAGTCCGACTCCTGAATCTTATTTACCTCCTCCTCCCAGAGCCGCCCGTATGTACGGTGACCTCCTCTGGTATTTTTGTTATTACTTCGGTGCAGAAACATTTTTTTCAGCCACACAAATTTTATTATTTTGCATGTTTTCATCTATTTACACAATTTATTCTTTTCAGTTTTTTAAAAAATAAAGATAGTGAACCAAATGTGTCTTTGACACCCAGTGAAACTGTATCAGTTACTGCACCGGGGAATCTCTAGAGATCACAAGACCTTCTGTGGCACCAACCTATTGGAAGAAAAGACATGAAATTTAAAGCTACCTTTAAAATTGACCACAGCTCTCTTTATGGGTCTCAAGAGAGGTTGTAAATTAGAAGACCAAGTGGCTTTTCCTTGTTTGAAACCAGGTGAGACCATGGACCGCCGCCCATTCTGAACCCTGTCTGACTTTACATAGCAAAAGAATTGTGACATCCCGAGTCCAGAAATTCAAGGGGGAATTTTAATTACTTTTCAAATTACCGGAAGAGCAATTAAACTCTGCAGGTGAATAAGGCAGTTTTTGTTTATATTCAAAGAAATTTGTGACTCTGAGGGGCTACTCTCCTCTTGAAAAATGTTATTCTTGCCTGTAGGAAGAGACTCCCCCCACCCAATCCTCCTTCCCCAGCTCCCGACTCCCAGAACCTTTAAAGATGTGTATTCAAAAGAGGCCAGCCTTGGATTCTCTCAGGTAAAGGCACTAGGGAATGAGCTGTCAGAAGAAACTTACCAGCCAGTGCCATTCACACCACTGCCAATAGGTGTCGCCATTGAATCCTAGTAATCCATCCTGCTAGTTAGTACCTTTCCATTCTTTTCCTGCTGCAGATCTGTTTTTGATTTTTTTTTTAAGGGATTGATTGAAGAACAAAAATTAATCCTAAAATTCTATTACCAAATGTTAAGCTACAATAAGCCATAGTTCACAGGAGAAGCTTAGGCAATGAGTTGTTACCACCTGGCTGTCCTCAGTCTGGCCGGTGCCAACAGGGTTGACACACCAGGTACTCTTAGGACTTGTGCCTAAATCCCAAGAGCTTTGACACACTGGGATACTTGTTGTGGAGCGTGTATCCTCTTGCACCATCGCTTCTTTCTGTTTTAGAGAATATGTTCAGCAGCAGCCACGCCGCCCTATAGTCCCTTTGCAGAAGCCCCCTCAGCCTGTCTCACGTCTAGTCCCTCCGCAGAAGCCCCCTCAGCCTGTCTCACGTCTAGATTCCGTCTGCTGCCTCCACCCTACTTGCTGCAAACATTGAGTTGACTGCACACATCGTCTCTGCTTCCTTGCCTCCATTTTCTTCCCAATCAGTCTTTTTGACCACGAATTCCCTGCAAATATAGAATGCCAGACCCTGGGCTCAGCCGACGCTGCCCTTAGCCTCCTGGTTTGTAACTAATGCCTTCTTACAGGGCGAAGCACACTCATCTTCCAGCTGCACTATTCTGATTTTACCTCTGCCCCACCCCCCTGGCTTTTGAGTTTTGGGTGAATCCCCTCACATCCGTGAACTGCGGGCAGTCAGCATCCTCTCTAGGCATGTCCACTCCGGCTGTGGTTAGCTTTGTCAAACTGACACACTCTAGAGTCACCTACGATAGTCTCCATGAGGGAATTGTCCACATTAGCCTGTGGGGATGTCTGTGTGGGGGGAGGTTTTCTTGATTGAAGACACAGCCCACTGTGGGCGGCAACATTCCCTAGGGAGGCGAGCAAAGCAGCCCGTCTGCATTCATTTCCCTCTGCTTTTGATGTGGGTGTGGTGAGACCCATGGTCTCAAGTTCCTGCCACTGTGGCATCACTGCAGGGAGGCCCTGGACCCTGGAACTGTGAGCTGAAGTAACCCCCTTCTCCCCCGAGTCATGTTTCATCAGGATATTTTTATCACAGCAACAGAAATGAAACTAGAACAATTCTCAGAGTAACTTTATACGGCCCTACGACCTTCCACACTATCTACATACATTGACTCCCAATTTGATGCCCTTCCCCCCACCTTTTCCCTCCCGTCCGGCCTCCATACAGCAGCCTTTGACATCTCTGCTTGCTCATCAAAGAGGTGTCTCAACCGTCACACGTCAGCACCCTGGTTCTTAGTATTCCCTTCACATCTCACTCAACTCTGACCCATGTCAGACTGGCAGTTTTAATTCACCCAGTTGCTCAGACCAGACCCTGAGGAACCATTACAGAGTCGTTTCTCTCAGAGTCACCCAGAAAGCGAGTCTATTGGCTCCAGCTCAGACTCCTGAGTGCTGGGATCACATCCAAATGTGTCATTAACAGAATATTTCTCTCTAGCTCCATGATCACACCTTATGTTAATATCATTTTCTTGGCTATAATGAAACATCAGAAGCAGGATAGTTATAAAGAAAAAGATCTCTTTAGCCAAAATACAAGCAGCACAGCATGGTGGTACACTTTCTGGACTGGGTCCCCTCAGTGCATAATGCCATGGTCTGAGGCAACTGCGGGAATGTGTGAGGGAAGAAGCACTCACCCTTTGGAACAAGAAGCTAGAGAGACTGGGAGGGTCCAGTGGGCTATTGTAAAAACCTCGTTAAAGAACTGCCCAGAGTCCCAGGAGAAATATCCAATCCCTTCTAAGTTGCTGCCCCTGTTGACCTAAGGGCTTCCCACTAGACCCTACCTCCCAAAACCTCCACCTCAGGGACCGAGTCCTGATACGTGAACTGTGGGGAACAAGCCACATCTAAACCACAGCGTATGTCCACAGCTCACATCAGCTGGCCCACTGCTTTGACTTTGGATAACCCTTTGAAATCTGTTCTGCACATGCTAAACAAGGTAGACTTTTACCCAAGTAACTCAGATCAAGTCCCCCTGCTCAGATCACTCTGTTGACTACACTTCTGGATCCTACAGATGCTGTCCAAACAGCTCTCTAAAGCCTGCCCAGCTTTAAGAACCTACTTCTCCATGATTCGCCTTCTTTAATCTCCTCAGCACTTTAACCCGTCTATGCTACTCCACTTCTTTCAATGCCCCCGCCCCCACCGTGGAATCCTCCCCACTTCTGGGCCTGGCATACAGATGGCTTCATTCTTTGTTTTCTTTACTGTCCCCACAACCTCCTGACATTAGGTCATCAACGTAGTTATGATTTGGTTTGTGTTCTGCTACAAATGCAGGTCCCACTAGGGCAGTGAAGTTTCTGTGGGTACAGTCCCCCTAGTGCTCAGATGACAGCTGGGATCTGATGGCCCTGCACTGCCTGTATACTGAAGGAGAGAAAAAAAGGGGAGGGGGGGTTTCTTCTGAAGAGAAGACAGGTACAGATCACTGGAGCAGAATTTAAGACTTTGTCAGAATATTTTGACCTAGGTTGGTGTTTCAGAGTGTTAAATTGCATAATATGTGCTAGTGACCAAACTTGTTCTTGGGTCTCTAAAGCCAGTCATTTCCATGTGTTTCCTCTCGAGATTTGACTCTTAAATGTTTACCAGGTTACCCACATGCTGAAGCCTTGGTCCCCAGTCTGTAGCACACCTGGGAATGGTGGGATCTTTAGAAGGCGGGGCTCAGGGGGAGGATGGCAGGCCATGGAGAGCTTGCCCTTACAGGGAACATTGGAACCATGGCCCCTCCCCCTTTCTCTCTCTTTGTTTCTTGGGGACCAAGAGATGAAGAGCTTTGCTTTGTCACAGATTCCCACACCCTGTGCCAGGCTGTGCTGCCACAGGCCCCAAAGTCACAGGGCCAAGTCACCATGGATTGGTGACCGCGAAGCCATGAGCTCAAGCCTCTCCTCCTTAATTCATTTTCCAGCACATTTTGTCGCAGCCTTAGTCACGACTTATTCCAGAGTGAGGGTGGTCTCCAGCCTTTTACATTGTAAGCTAACAATCATATCTGTTAAATGAATATGTATAGTCATGTTTTTCTTTGGGCTACCAGTTTAGAAATAATAACACAGAGACTTATTAATTATGAATGCTTGGCCTTAGCTTAACCGTGTCCCACTAGTTCTTATAACTTAAATTAACCTTTTTTTTAATCTATGTTTTGCCATGTGACTTTTTACCTTTATTTCACTCTCTATGATTCTGTATGTCTGACTCCCACCGTGTCTTGTTGGCATCTCCTCCAGTCCTCGATTATCTCTTCCTCCTTCATCTCTTTGACTGGAAGTCCCACCTAGACCTCCTGTCTAGCTGTTGGCTGTTCAGTTCTTTATTAAACCAATCACAGCAACATCTTCACACAGCATACAAATATTATACAATAGTTCCCCCTTTTTTGAAGTAAATTGGTGCTGCAGGGAGCAGATGTGTCTCATTGTCATAAAAAGCCTTATGTTATCAACACATCTTAAATCCCATATTCTGTAGGTCTTTGAAGCTTTTTAAGACCATCTATTTATTTTAAATATATTTCTGTTTGACCTTGAAAACATACCTAAGATGACCGTAAGTTTGATTGTTATAGATAACTAACTACTAACCATTTTTACTTATCATCCTAAGTAGTTTTGAAGGACTAAAACTTTACATTACATTTTAAAATGAGCTGCATAGGTACAGTACCTTAAATAAGAGTAGAAACCTTGTCATCTTCTCTTCTTTTGAGGTCACACTAACAGCAGTTGGTCTTCCTGGAGCAATGGTTAGGATATAATTCTTAAAGAAGACTTGCTCCATTTTAGTGAAAAAGCTGAGAAAGACCTTGTTCTAAAGTTAACCTTTGACCATGATGTCTGGGGTGTAAGGAGACTGAAGATGCTCCTGTAACCCACAGTTCCACTGAGCCGTGTGCACCTGCCTCCCTCACTTCCGCTGAGCCCTGTGTGCACCCGCCGCCCTCACTTCCGCTGAGCCCTGTGTGCACCCGCTGCCCTCACTTTCGCTGAGCCCTGTGTGCACCCACTGCCCTCACTTCCGCTGAGCCCTGTGTGCACCCGCTGCCCTCACTTTCGCTGAGCCCTGTGTGCACCCACTGCCCTCACTTCCGCTGAGCCTTGTGTGCACCCACCGCCCTCACTTCCGCTGAGCCCTGTGTGCACCCACTGCCTTCAACATAATCTTTGACAGAGGAGGAAACAGATCAGGCAGATTTCACCACTGGAAGAATCTCTGCCAAGTTTGCCCAGTTGCTACACCAAGCCTGTTGGCACCTTGTCATTTATTTTCTCCACAACCATTAACTAACTCATTCCCCATACACCTGGTTCTTCACAGAATCTTCTCTCTCTGTTGTCACTCACCCCACTAATCGATGTAATTGTTAGCTGCCAGCTTGATCTGTCCATGGGGATGCTCTAGCTATACACCTGTAGTCAGAGCCTTGTGGTCTACAGCTTCTTGCCACATGGTACAGCATGGCCCCTGCTGTTCCAGGCAGTTAAACCTCAGCTGTCTTCCTCAACGCTTTAGCTGTACCAGCTGATATTTCATGGCCACTGCTGACCCATTCCATAAGAGCAGGCAGCCTGAGATTTTTCAGACTGCTGGTTTCACTCTGCACTTCTTCAAGGTCACTGGAGGACCTTTGAATGTCACTCTTCCAGGCCTGGACAGGTTCCCTGTAGTTGGCAGCAGGTCACAGAGCAGGGGAGGGAGCTGCTACTGTTGAATTCCCCTTGGGCTTAGATACATTCACGTGTGTGTGTGTGTGTGTGTGTGTGTGTGTGTGTGTGATAGTTCCTCCGAGGACCAGTCACTCTCCAGTGACTGGAGGCTGTGCATGTCTTCTTGAAAGAGACCTTCCTTTCTAAGGAAGGTACACGGGATGAACACAGAGGCAGTGATATGGAAGCTGGCGACACAGCAGGGTGCTTCTCTCTTTTACCCCGGGGTCCCTGGGGGTTCAGCTCCGAGGACCTTGCCCCTGGACTCTGTTTTGGGATTGCAACTGGAGTAGAGAGCCCAGGTGCAGCAATAGAGGGGTAGTCTGTGCTGTGGCCCCGCTGCGGGACAGTTTGTTATCTTTTTTATTCATCTATAAAGTTGTCCCTTCCTCATGAGGTCTGATTGCCCTGTTTTGTAATATAATAAACTGGCTAGGCTAAAGGAACTAGGATGTGAATGGTACACTTGAGAATGGTGTAGTGTGCTCAGAAGAGGTGAAAGAAGGGAGAGCTGGGAGAAATGCTTTTGGTGGCAGACTTGGAAACCACACACAGTCTTGAGGATCTGATATGTGGAAAGTGGCAGTAAAAATATCACCTGGGGTCCAGGGCGAGTAACAAAAATGGTGACCTGGGAAAGTTAAGTATCCTCCTGTGAGACAGTGGAGGGCTTGGCACCAGCGTCACAGGTTTCTTCGAGGCTGCTGGCATAGTAATGAAGGAGCAAGGAAAGTACTGTGGATGAACCAATTAGGTGTGTGTGTGGGGGGGGGGTCCCACAGCTTATAAGTTGCTCCCGGATGCTGCTGGAATCAGGAGACTCTTGTAAGGTTAAGAAGAGAGTCAGGGGTCCTATACTTCTGCAGAGTCTAGCTTCAGCCAGAGGAAGGTGTTTGGGTGTGGTCACTGTGGCCAATGTTATGCCCAAGACTCAGATTTGTTATGTCACAAGTGCACTTAGTGACCCTTACTGATGCCAATGAAAAGAGCATGGCTGCTTCTTCTCATCTCTTCTGGGACACTTCTGAGCTGTCCATTTGGTCCTCTTTCCTCTGTCCAGGGCTCCTTAGTGGTGTAAATAAAAAAGACCAGCAAATGATCTTGATATACAAATACATAAATCACCAGGGATCTATACAGTAAACCGTGGCACAGTAGAAACAATAAGATCCAGGATGCCATTGTCCCCATACTCTCCCGAGAGAAGAAAGGAAGGGACAGCAATTGTTGTGCTTGGGGTGCTACGCCTTGCTCACGTGACAACATCCACTTGTACCTCCGTCCCATTCTCCGAGAGCAGCGCGGGGCACATATCTGTACTTTCCTCACAGCAGCCTTGCGAAGAGACCCACAATATCAGGCATGCTCTCCTAAAGGTGCCCACATGCTAACACTCAGAATCCATGGTATGTTACCCTAAATGGGAAGACGGACTTTGCAGACAGGATTAAGCTAAGGACCGGGGGATAGAAGCTCCTGGATTTGGCAGCCAGGCCCAAAGCCATTACAAGGATCTTAGAAGAAAAAGTAGGAGGCGGAGTAGTCACGGCCAGAGAAGGGCGTGCAGCTAAGATGCAGTCTGTAAGACACGATGGGAGGAAGATGTGAGGGCCCCTGAAGGTGCAAGAGGGCTATGGTCAAGCAAGGCTCATAGCCTCTCCACGCCTGAGAGCACAAGGAAATACAAAGGAACACAGCATCTTTAATTCAGCCCCACTGGCTTCCAGAGCTCAAAAATAATGCTTAGTTACTCTAAGTCACCACACGTGGCAATTTGTTGGAATATCAACAAGGAATGTATACAGTTATTGCTGTCTTTGTTTTTATGGACAAGACACTAAAGGCTGCCAGTTCCTTGTAAGCCACAATTACACCTGTTGACTCCAAAGCCTGCATTTCTCCCTACATCCCGTTTCTGCTTCTTTGAAATGTTTCTAACTATTGTCCTTACTCAAACCCTCAGACACTTGACTGCCACAACGACCTTAGAAAGAACCACTAACCGTAGACTCGGACCATCTCTGCTTGGATGGTAACTTGATGAGAGAACAGAGGTATCAGGAGACCGTGACCTGTCCGCTTTCTTCTTAAAAAGTACGTTGAAAATGATCCAGATGTCTGTCAGTTGGGTAAATTTGTTTCATGCCGTGGGAATGCCACTCAGCAATAAAAGCAAACAAATTCCAAAGAGAGAAGAATGGCCGAGACATACAGCAAGATGGGTTATTCTCATAATCACTGTGTTGGGTAAGAGAAAAACTCAACAGCCTGCGTTCTGCATGGTTCCCTGAAGGCGCAAGTCATAAACAATCCCACACCAGTTTGGAATTGTGATTAATAGGGTGGTATTTATTTAAAGGGGAATAAACTTACAGATCACGGTCCCAGACAACAGCCCTCTGCGCACGCAATTGGGAAGAAGTCTAGTCGCCGGAACCGGAGCAGGAAGTAAAGAGAGAGAGGAGGGAAGTGGCCGCTTTTTTTAAAGGGAAAGATACCACGCCCCAATGGGCTGGTATCTTGGCGGCTATTGGCTGGAGGAGCGGAAGGACCTCCCGCAACACCTCCCCCTTTTATTTAAGTAAGAGAGTTCTAAACCTACTATGAAATTATATACAATAAGTACAAATATCCTATTCTAACTATCTTAGGTCTTATATAATAAATAGCTTGGCTAAGTCATGAGTCGAAAGTAACTACATTTATATAGTCTTCAACCCCATCGAAGATCTGAGAAGGGAAATAATGTTACCTGAGTAATTAGGAAGTGCAATCAAACAACTTCTAAAACATGCAACAAATCACAGAGACAACTAGCTACCTGGGCAATCACCCAAGGTCACGTTTGCAGCGTTGAAGCAACCAACTTTGGCTAAGGCCTAACATAACTGACACACCATTTTCAAAGGCAAGAAACTTGTCAAAACTATCTTACCCTGTCTTGGCAGGATATGACAGTCCTGTTTTTTCCATTCACAGATACTCTGTATTTCTGTCAGTGTTTGAGGTATGGGCATTTCTTTACCCAAAGGCCAGTTCAGCCAAGAAGAAAGGCTCCAGGTGGAGTGTCTTTGGTGCTCAACATTCTCTCGGGAATAGAGCGGTGTTGCCAGGAGCAATTGTGTCTCACTACCACAAAACTCTGAGTTAGATTAAAGGCCATTTTCTACAGCTCTTTGAAGAGGTTGAAGATTATCTATCTATACTGAGTATAATCTCTATGTGTCTAAAGAACCTGATTAGTCTAATTATAAATGACAAACTTAGAATACTATTGATCTATATAATTCTCAATACCTATCTAACTTAAAGACTAAGACAATAAACAACTGTGAAACAAATGAGGACAATGACCTCCAAATATAAACAATGTACAAATATACATTGCAGTATGGTAAATGTATATCAATACACAAGCAATATGTAAGTATCTTAATCAGAGGTAGAAATGTACACTGCAATATGGTAAATATATACAATATATATCAATACAATATATGTCAATACATAAAAATGTTTTTAAACAGAGGTAGAAACATGCATGCATACAATAGTCAATATAATTTCACTTTGTATCAATATATAAGAATCGATACCAATACATTTGTCTCAAAACAATAACTCACAAGTACCAACAAGTACCAATCTATTATCCCTCTTTTTTTTTTTTCCAAATGATCCCTGAGCTTATTATAAAATTCCTTCCCCAACCCTCAACCATATACCAATTTATAATCAACCCCTAAATGATGTCCCTAAACCCAAGGGCAAACTTTACTGGGAGAGGGGACGTCGTCCTCTAGAGTTACTTCCAGCTGTCATGGGGGCGACGTTCTTTCTGGGGGATCCTGTGAAAGTAAAATGATGGTTAAATTTCAAGATCGATGTCTTTTAAAATTGCAAATAGTCTCTGAGTATTTTGTGCAGGTCTGGCCAGAATGTTGTATAAGAGGTGCACCATTTCAGCTAACCAAGTTGGGATCGTCTTGTGCAGCTGGTACCCAAAACAGGTCTTGTAGTAGCGCTATCAGTATCATGACGTCATATCAACCAGGTGGAGTCGTTGTTATGGGGCCCCATCTTCTTCCTGGAAACTTTAAATGTCACTTCAGGAAAAAACTCATTGTTCATTGTGAAAAACTTAAACATTAATCATATAGACATACACACACACACACATATATGTATATTCAATGAAAGGAATGATAGATATATTCAATGAAAGGTATGATAGATATGAAGAAAAGCAAAGATGTTTTCTAAACTCATATTTCTTTCTGTCCCCTATCATGGCTCTTGACATGAGACAGAAACTCCAGAAACTCTGGGTTTTTCTCTTACCAACAGGCTTGGAATTGGAGAGGGACTGAGCCAGAGTCCAACTTCAAAACCAGCTCTATAAATTTAGAAATATGGTTTAGTATATTTTACTTACACAACTTATTCAGTTTTCTTGATAGTTCCTATTGGGCAGGTATTTTTCCATCTGTCAGTATTCAAACCTCCAGGATCCCTTGAATTTTTCAAAGATGAGTGTTTTCCTGTGGAGATAAGAACAGAACCCTGCCCCCATTCTATATGTTTTTCTTACCACCTGTAGGAATATCATCATTGTGGATGAGTTGTCATTTCTCCTTTCCAAGAGGTTTCTCCTCTTCAAATCGAACCTTTATTAATTTTGATGGTATCCACAATTTTTCTTCTCCTGTGGAAACAAGAGCAAAACCCCTTCCCCAACGTAGCACATCTCCTGGCTTCCATTGAGAGGTCAGCACATCTTTGAAATAAATTGGTTGATTTAGTTCAGCAGACTTTTCCATTATCCAATGTCTTTCTGCTGCTGTCATTCCTTTCTCATTAGCGTTAAGAAAATTCAGGGTCAATAAAGCATTATGTAATCTATTTCTGGGGGTATTTTCGGTCCCTTTCTGTTTGTTCAGCATATCCTTTATAGTACGATTTGATCTTTCTATAACTGCCTGACCTGTGGGATTATGTGGTATACCTGTAATGTGTTTTATATTATAATAAGCAAAAAAGCGTTTCATTTTCTTAGATACATATGCTGGACCATTGTCTGTCTTTATTTGTGCAGGTATTCCCATGATGGCCATAACTTCCAATAGATGTGTGATTACTGAATCAGCCTTTTCTGAGCTCAGGGCAGTAGCCCATTGAAAACCTGAATACGTGTCTATGGTGTGGTGTACATATTTTAATTTACCAAATTCCATAAAGTGGAACACATCCATCTGCCAGATTTCATTTCTCTTAGTACCCTTTGGGTTACTCCCTGCAGGCAACGGTGTTTGATTATAGAAGGAACAAGTAGGACATCTCTTTATGATGTCCTTAGCTTGTTGACATGTAATGGAAAATTCTTTCTTTAGGCCTTTACTATTGACATGATGCTTCTTATGAAATTCTGAGGCCTGCAACACGCTTCCAATCAATAATTGATCAATCTCAGCGTTGCCTTGTGCTAGGGGACCAGGCAGACCTGTATGGGACCGGATGTGTGTTATGTACATCGGACAAAGCCTGTTCCTGATTATGTCTTGTACCTGGATAAATAATGAAGTCAACTCTGTGTCATCTGGTATAAATTCAGCGGTTTCAATATGCAAGATAACTCTTTCTGCATATTGTGAATCTGTAACTATATTAAGAGGTTCTTTAAAATCCCTTAGCACCATAAGAATGGCATATAATTCTGCCTTCTGGACAGAATTATAAGGGCTTTGTTCCACCTTACTCAATTCATCTGACTTATAACCTGCTTTCCCTGATTTATTTGCATCAGTATAGAACGTATGGGCTCCAGTTATTGGAGCATCACGTACAATTCTAGGAAGAATCCAAGAAGTTCTCTTTATGAGGTTAAGTCTACCACTTTTGGGATAGTTGCTATTAATTTCTCCCAAAAAATTAGCACAAGCTCTTTGCCATGGTTCATTGTCTTCCCATAACTTTTTTATTTCTTCAGTAGTAAAAGGCACTATAATTTCTGCTGGGTCTATACCTGCTAGTTGACGAAGTCTCAGTTTACCCTTTATAATTAATTCAGAGACTTTTTCCACATAAGTTTTTAATTTTTTACTTGGTTTATTAGGTATAAATATCCACTCTAAAATAATATCTTCCCTCTGCATTAGAATCCCTGTAGGAGAAATTCTGGAAGGCAATATGACTAGGATGCAGCTAAGATTTGGGTTCACCCTATCCACATGTGCCTCCTGTAATTTTTCCTCAATCATTGTCAGTTCCTTTTCTGCTTCAGCTGTCAGTTTTCTTGGACTATTCAAATCTTTATCACCATCTAAGGTTTTGTTTAAATGAACTATTAGATCAGGTGTTATCCCAACAGCTGGTCGTAGACTGGAAATGTCTCCTAACAATCTTTGGAAATCATTAAGAGTCTTTAACCGGTCTCTCCTAATTTGTGCCTTTTGCGTTTTAATTTTCTCTAACCCTATTCTGTAACCTAGGTAATTAATAGAATTTCCTCTTTGAATCTTTTCAGGGGCAATTTGTAATCCCCACCTAGGCAAGACTTTCTTTACTTCTTCAAACATCCTTTCTAAAGTATCTTTATTTGAATCAGATAACAAGATGTCATCCATGTAATGGTAAATTATGGACTTGGGGAATTGTTTACGAATTATTTCCAATGGCTTACTTACAAAATATTGGCACAATGTAGGACTATTGAGCATACCCTGTGGGAGGACAGTCCATTGATATCTCCTATTAGGCTGAGAATTATTATAAGTAGGCACTGTGAAGGCAAATTTTTCTCTATCCTTTTCTTG
This sequence comes from Chionomys nivalis, assembly GCF_950005125.1. Lineage (NCBI taxonomy): Eukaryota > Metazoa > Chordata > Mammalia > Rodentia > Cricetidae > Chionomys > Chionomys nivalis. The sequence goes on from NC_080086.1 coordinate 146,255,395, forward strand.
TAACGGTATGGTGAAAAAACAATCTTTCAAATCAATAACTATAAGAGGCCATCCTTTTGGTAATAGAGAAGGCAAAGGAATTCCAGATTGTAGTGGGCCCATAGGTTGAATTACCTTGTTGACAGCTCTTAAATCTGTCACCATTCTCCATTTACCGGATTTCTTTTTTACAACAAACACAGGAGAATTCCAAGGGCTGGTTGATTCTTCAATATGGTGAGCATCTAGTTGCTCTTGCACCAGCTGTTCCAATGCCTGTAATTTATCTTCAGCTAGAGGCCACTGTTTGATCCATATTGGCTTCTCAGTTAGCCATTTTAAAGGTAGGGCTGTTGGTACCTCTAAAGGTTTGGTATTTGCTGTATGTTCTTGTACAGCCTGAATGGCTGGTGACCTTTTCCCATAATATCTCATCATGTCCTTCCCAGAATTATGAGTTCCTGGAACTACAGGAATGTTAATCTGGGTATTCCATTGCTGTAGCAGGTCACGGCCCCATAAATTTATTGCGATATTGGCAATATATGGCCTTAGTCTTCCTATTTGCCCTTCAGGCCCTATGCATTCAACCCATCTTGTGCTTTGTTTTACACGAGATAGGGTTCCAATTCCCAGAAACTGAACATCTACCTCTTGAAGAGGCCAATTCGGATGCCAAGATTCTGGAGTAATAATACTTACATCCGCACCTGTGTCCAATAAGCCTTCAATAAAAGTGCCATTTATACAGACTCTTAGCTTTGGTCTTTGATCATTAATAGAAGTCTGCCAAAATATACGTTTACTCTGTCCTACTGGGTTTTTTGACTCATCCTCCATGCGTAATTCATCATTTAGACCAGTAATATTTTTTACAGCAGAAATTGGAGCTTTTAATTTTCTTGGTGAGGCACGTTCTCTACTGTGACTGGGAATGACTGGGCCACTGTTGGCTTGGGGGCCTGCGAGAGGCCCCTCAAGGAGTTTCCCGACTGTATCGGGTTGCCTTGTCTGTCTGTTGTTGACCTGCATTCGTTGGACCAGTGTCGGCCTTTACCGCATCTCCTACATATACCTGAAGGCCGAGGTCTCCTATTTTTGTCATTCCCAGACGGGATATTATTCCTAGAAATCCTTTGCCTGCAATCCCTTTTCAGATGTCCTAATTTACCACAATTAAAACACCTGGCAGTTTGATGTCTCCTCATTGCTTTGGAAATCGCTTCTCCTACCCAAGATTCATCATTATAGCTAAACGTCTCGACATTCATTGTATGCTGAATCCATTCATCCATAGGTGCTGATCTAAACTTTAAAGGCCCAATTATCTTTTTGCATTCTATGTTTGCATTCTCAAAAGCTAGAGATTCAAGAAGTAGTCGTCTAGCTTCTGGGTCTGTTACCCCTATGTCCAGAGCCTTAATTAATCTTTGCAAAAAGTCAATAAAGGGTTCTCTCTGTCCCTGCCTAATTCTGGTATATGATTCAACCCTTTTTGCTGGATCTTGTAGCCTATTCCAAGCATTTAAAGCTGCTTGGTGACATAAACACAGTACTTCATCATCATAAAGAGCTTGGACCTGTGGGTCAGCATATTCTCCTACACCAAGAATTTGATCTTGGGAAACCTCCACACCTTTTGCTCTTCCTTGCTGTTCCATATGTTTGGATTCTTCTCTGAAATAGATTCCAAACATCAAGGAAGGTCCATTATCTAAAACTGCAGACACTAACTGATGGAAATCGTGGGGGGTAGCTCTAGCATTAGAAGCCCAAGTCCTTATCATTTCCTTAACATATGCAGAGTGCAAGCCAAAGGTAACTATAGCTTGCTTAATTTCTTTTAGATCATTCATTGCTATTGGCATCCATCTAGCTTCTCTGACTCCCTTTGAGCCTTTAGAAGTTGACGCTTTGTCAGAATGAATTACAGGGTATGTCGCTAAAACCCTGGGTAAGCCAGATCTAATAGCTGGTGGTGGCATTGTATCCTGTCCTTGTGCCTTCTTACTCTGTTCACCAGCTCCAATAATTTCTTCAATCATTTCAAGTCTTTTTATCATTGTCTCTCTTAAATCCTGAATCTCCTGAGCTACATGTGTTTCTAGTGATTTCACTGAGGTATCAATTTTTTGGTCCCCATTCTGCACCTGTGATTTCAAAGCTTTTGAATCCTGAATCTCCTGACCTGTATTAGTTTCTGGTAAAGATTGTATGGTTCTTAGGACCATATTTTTCCTAAATAATAGAATATTCAAAAGAATACTGAAACCTAGTAACCAGTAAATTAAGTTATCTCCATAGTCGTATAAACCTTGCATGAAAAAACCCATTGTTTTGGTAGTTAAAATAGTAAAATTCATGTTGGAAACAAAAACTGCCATATTACCTATTATCCAGCAGGTGGCGCTGTTCCCAAGTCGCGACGAAAACGGGGTCCTGTTTCAGTGTCCGCCTAGTATTTGTTAAAAACTGGGAAATGCAAGTTGCTCAACAAAGTAAATGTAATTAAATCAATTCCGTACACGGAACCATAAACCCAGAATCCAGGGGTAGAGAAGAGTAACCCGGAAGCTGTGTATGCCTCCACGTGACAGAGTCGTCCCAAGGGGTTGCAGCTTTCCGCAACCGGTAACCGCGTGCTCTGGTTCGCTCCGCTTAAGAGCTGTGCTTGCAAGGGAGATTTGAAAACGATTCAGAAAAGAGCAAACCACGTGGGCAGAGACTACGCGGTCCTGTGGAATTTAAATCCACATAGCAAGGCAAACGATAGGCTGCGTGGGGACTTGAAGTCAATCTGAAGTGTCTAAAGGGAAAATATAAAGAACTGCAACAAGAAAAGCCACTGCGTGATGATTTATGTTAAACTGCTGGCTCCACGCACAAGGCACAGGCCGCAAGGCACAGGCCGCAAGGCACAGGCCGCGGCCGAAGTGGCGGCCGGCAGCCGAGCGGGGGAAGAAGGGGTCCTAAAACCAAACGTTGGGTGCCAGATGAAGGCGCAAGTCATAAACAATCCCACACCAGTTTGGAATTGTGATTAATAGGGTGGTATTTATTTAAAGGGGAATAAACTTACAGATCACGGTCCCAGACAACAGCCCTCTGCGCACGCAATTGGGAAGAAGTCTAGTCGCCGGAACCGGAGCAGGAAGTAAAGAGAGAGAGGAGGGAAGTGGCCGCTTTTTTTAAAGGGAAAGATACCACGCCCCAATGGGCTGGTATCTTGGCGGCTATTGGCTGGAGGAGCGGAAGGACCTCCCGCAACAGTTCCCTTTTTGGGCATTACTAGAGTGGGAAGAACTCATCTTCAGTGATAGGAAGCTGACTGGGGTGGCTAGAATTGAGTCACAGAGAACTTCCTAAATGATGCAAATGCTCCGTGTCTCGAAACGGTTGATGATTCTATAGGGAGATACACTTTCAAAAGCTCATCAAACATTTTTTTTGCTTAAATCTTTCTTAAGTAATTTATTTGCTTAGTTTTGACAAGAGAAGTAAGAGTTGAAAATCAGAGGAAGAAAAACAGCACTGGGCTTCACGGAGCGAGTGGAGTGGTGGAGAGGGAGGCAGTGCTTCCCTCCACTCTCAGTTCCTAACCTGACTTAGCCATATCCATGGCCTTGCAGGATGCACTTCACCTCCCTGGGTTCCTGCATCCTCAGCTGCAAAGCAAATGAACTGAATTAGTCAATCTCAGAGTTTCCTTCTTGCTGTAAAATTCCATTAGCTACCATCTGAAGTGGTAAATCAAATAACCCCACAAGCTTCTAGTTGATACGGCATTGCTTTTCCAGCGCTCATTGATTCTAATTCAATTCAGTCCACACTGATACTCCGGGAGCAGCAGCATTCTCAAAGATTACATTTTCTTATAGAAAACTTGGTTCTTTGTCAGACGGCTTTTAGGAACACAGCTCAGAGAGATACACACATGGGCTGCTCATCTTCCTATTGTAGGCATTTGTATATTCATGAAGTCCTGGGGGACCGCTGCCTGTGACCTCAGCTAAGCCACTCACATGATGAGACAGCACCCTAGATTCTGCACTGTCTGCTTTCCCAGGGCTGTTTAGAGATGAGTTGAGATTTGGCCGTATAGACAAAGGGTGCTTTAACTAATAAAACGTGGTGCAAATATACAAAGTGGTTTGTTCACACTAAGATTTGGGAGAGAGGAAGGGCAGGTGTCTGGGAGGGGACCCGATTACAAACAAGAAAAGACTCTACAAATAACTGAGCTGAAGATAAGTGGCCCTGGAGGCTGGAGGGAGGGGACCTGAGAGAGAGAGAGGTGACACTGGAATCTATTGCTTCCTGTGGTCTCTCTGCTCATTTTCCCGTGTGCAAGATGACTGACCTTCAGTTTACCAGGCTTGGTTGGAAACAATCACCGAGAGCCTGGCGGAGACGGAAGGGGTACCACAGAGAGTGTCTGGAAATGGATCACAGAAGACGTAAAGGCCACCACGCTGTTGCTCCACAGTTCTATTGCCGGGACCTAAAACTGCATTAGCTGTGTGCAAGTGTTTTGACAGTACTGCCTGAACTAATCGTTGAGAGGACACACAGAGCGGGGCTCACAAGGCACTAACAGTGCAGCCACCCACTCCCCGGGGCCCAGAGCTGTCCTGACCCATCTTTCTAGTCTTGGGGGCTACTGAGTCATTATCTCTCTTTTCAAAATCCATGTGGTTTTATTGCTGAGTGGTATTCCACTGCATGAAACATGTAAAATTTACCCATTGACAGACATTCGGAACATTTCCCTTCTTCTTCTTCTTCTTCTTCTTCTTCTTCTTCTTCTTCTTCTTCTTCTTCTTCTTCTTCTTCTTCTTCTTCTTCTTCTTCTTCTCCTCCTCCTCCTCCTCCTCCTCCTCCTCCTCCTCCTCCTTCTTCTCCCTCCTCCTTCTTTGCTTTTGGTTTTTTGAGACAGGGTTTCTCTGTGTAGCTTTGGAGCCTATCCTGGAACTTATTCTGTAGACCAAGCTGGTTTTGAACTCACAGAGATCTGCCAGCCTTTGCCTCCCAAGTGCTGGGATTAAAGGCGTGCACCACCACCACCTGGCCCAATTTAGTTTTTAAGACTAAAGCTGGTAGGAGCATGCTAATATGGATCATTTCATGTAGATATAGTTCATTCCTCTTGGATAAATTCTTATGTGTTGAGTTTCTGGATAGTATAGTAGATTTGCATTCAATTTTATAAGAAACTGTCAGCCAGATTTTCAAAGCAGAGCTGCTTTGACATCCCCTTAGCAATTCATAAGAGTTCTTGTTTCTGTGTGTCTTCACCTTGTGCTTTAATCTATGCCTCCCTGGTGATTGATAAGTATGTGTTTTAAGGCGATTTACAAATTCAACCAGATGAAGAAACACACCAAAGGCAGTACGTTTAGATCCCCAGAACCATGCAGCACCTTTTTACTGATACCCCAAGTCTGGGAAGCAAGCTCATTCCTTTCCATTCTTCTATGTTTGATCAAGAAGCCACGAAGCCGCATCAACAGTACTCACCAATGCTTTTGTGAACCCCTCGGATGTCTCTATTTCTCTTACTCCAAGCTCAGCTCCCATCTGGACCACAGTAATGCCCTCTTAATTGGTTTTCGTGTGTGTGTGTGTGTGTGTGTGTGTGTGTGTGGTTTCTTAGTTCGAATAACCCAATCTACACATATGTACATTTATGTAGAGAGGCATTCTTCTGCCATAAATCATTCAGTTGACATAGAACACTGCTCTTTGACTCTTGATGGCTCAGGGTCTCATATAGCTAAACACACAGGTGCTTGAGTTTGTCTGCGGGTTTTGCTAATGGGAGTCTGTAAAACTTTTTTGGCTCCCTAACGAGTTTGTTTTTTTTTTTTTGTTTTTTTGTTTTTTTTGTTTTTTTGTTTTTTGTTTTGGCTCCCAAACGAGTCAGTTTTCTTAGCCAGGACACATTAGGATGCCTCACTCAGGTAAACCCATGGTCCCCAGGTGATGTGGAATTCACCTCTGCATGTTGTACATATGTTTTATTACCATTGGTTATTAAAGAAGCTGTTTCAGCCAATGGCTTAGTAGAGTAAATCCAGGATGGAAATCCAAACAGAGGTATAGAGAGAAAGTAGGCAGAGTCAAAGAGATGTCATGTAGCTGCCGAAGGAGGAAGACGCCAGCTGCTAGTCAGGATCTTGCTGGTAGGCCATAGCCTTGTGGTGATTCATAGATTAATAAAAATGCATTAATTTAGGATGTAAGAGTTAGCTAGAAATATGCATAAGTTATTGGAATTAACATAGTTTCTGTGTTATTATTTGGGCCTGGGTGGTCAGGAAATGAACGAGCAGTCTTTGCCTACACCAAGGGCCTTACCAGGAGTGTCTTCTGGGATTTTCTGGTTAATTCTGGGACAAACAGAGAAGTCTTTCCTGCCAGGAATGTCTCCACAGGGCAAGAAGTGTCCTACCACCTGGCCCCTTCACCTTGAACATTAACACTTTGAGAGAGAGAGTCTTAATTCTGCTCCAGATGTCACTGCTGTGTGATGAGCACCTTTTCCTTGCATTCTGTTCTGTGGCAGAGGCTGGTTCAGGGTTCTGAGGACTAAGAGGGACGAGCTAAGCTGCAGTGACTGTATGCTTTATTGTTACACACCAAGTACACAGAAGGAAGCTCGTGGAGACTTTTCTCGTGCTGCAGCCCCAAGCCTGTAGTTAAAATGCAGGTCTCCTCAGGTTTGATGCTCAGATAAAATCAGACTTGGTGACCAGATCTGACTCACAGGGTTGGATGTCTCAACTGTGTCTTAGTTCATTTTCAGTTTCTGAAACAATGGCAGAGATGGGCAGTCTAGAGTAAGTGGGAATTTGTTGTTTCATGTTTCTAGAAGCTGGGAGGTCTGGGTCTGCGGGTCAAGCACTATTGAGGGTCTTCTTGCCTTGCTATCCATGGCTGGAGGGGCATGGCAGAAGAGGGGCAAGAAAGAGAGGGGCTGTCGCGGCCCCCCTAGTCCAGCAAGGATGACGCGACCACCGGAGCTCTTCTCACTGCAGTTTTATTCAGGACCTTTTGACAATTGTAAAATCTCTCTCTCTCCCTCTCTGGGCAAACCTCTCCCAGCCCTTAAGTAGGCCTGGGCCGCCAACCTCAGATTGCCAGGTGGGCACTGCCCATAGGTTCACGCATATGCAAGCAGCTGACAGTCATTGTGTGATAATAGCATAAGTCAGGCTTTAGCCATAGGAGTTGATCCCAGAGAGCACTCGCTTTCGGGATCGCGGAGGGCGGGAGCCAGCACCATCAGGTGTGACTCCACACAGCTCTCTACATTGCCATCAGGTGTGGCTTCACGCAGCTCGCTACAAGGGGCCCCAAACTCTCTCCCATAATTCCACTCTGGGAATGACTGTGTCACTCCTAGGTCACTCCTGCAAATGCTGCACTAATTTACTCAGGAAAGCAAAGCCCACAGGACCTAAGCTCACCCCTTTTCATTAGCGCCATTATACTGCCACACTGGGGATTCATTTCTAATGTATTGCCCAGAGAGGGTGAGATGCTCAAGTTCCAGCACTCAATGACACGGACATCTGGGAATTGTAAGGATACAGGTCACTATGAGGCGCTGTGAATTGTGGACCCGCAAAGATGCTTCCTGGGTCCTTTCTTAGGGTGTTAGGCTGTGTTCTGGTGAGGGGATGCCAAAATAGCAACCTGGAAAGCTTGCCAACTTTGTAGTCACATAGATGTAAAGTTTATGTGACACTTTCCATATGTGCCCCAGACACATACAATCCATAAACCATCTCCTCAGACTAACCACGCACATCCAGCTAAGTTCCAATAAATGGTAGGTTAGATAGATGGATGATAGGCTGATAAGTGAATGATAGATGGATAGGTAGGCTGATACATAAACTGATAGATGATAGATCATTAGATGATAATCTCCTAGCAAGTACCATTAGTTCTCTTTCCAGAGGTGTATTTTAATGTGTTGCCAAGGATGTTTGACTGACAGCTCTCTCTCTCTTTCTCTCTCTCCTACTCCCTCTCATTCTAAGGAAAGAAAGAAAATGGTCAACTTCTAACCTTCCCTTCCTTTAAGTAATAGATTTGCAATCTGAAAAATGCCATGGCCAATGGCTGTTGCCCCAAGCCTTGGAAGTCTTCTACCTCGGTCAGCTCTGCCCCTGCCCAAAGAACTTGAGCAAGAACATGACTGCTCCCTCCGTCCCCTGCTTCAGACCCGTGTTTCTATGGCAGGGATGATATAGCCGCTCTTCAGTAAGGTTCTGCAACTAAGTTAACATGGGGCTATCTTCCAAATAGGTCTTAGAGTTCTTTTATAAAGAAGTTAAACAAAATAATGTTCTCTCTGGCATCCACCCCTATCAGATGAGAATGAGAGAGCTGTATTAGCTCACTGAGGGTAAGTTCTTTCCCAGTGGTGCTGAAAGCCTACCACATTGCCTCTGCGTACCAAGGGAGAAAAGCCATAGTCCCTGCTGTCAGGGAACACACAGTCCTTTGGCAAGTTTAACACAAAATGCCTCCATCCCCAACATCTCTGATGTGGACTCATCCTACTTTTAGAGTCTGAGAACAGGCTCATAAAAGAGGACATAAAGCCGGGCGGTGGTGATGCACGCCTTTAATCCCAGCACTTGGGAGGCAGAGGCAGGCGGATCTCTGGGAGTTCGCTGCAGAGAGGAAGCGGTGGAGACAGCAGTCTAGCTGGGGATGTGGGAGCAGGCTCACAGAGGCATGCAGCCAGGTTGGGTCTGGTTAATGACAAGACACTTATCTCAAGGACAGGGCATCCAGGCAATGGGCTTGTACATGCTTGAGAGCAGGCGAGAAAGAGTCGAGAAGAATGAAGACCCCCCAGTGAAACACAGTCATAACAAATGGTGACATTTGAAAAGCAAAAGCCGAGTGTGAAAAACACAAGGTGTCACCCTGCCAGAGAGGCAGGGATAGAAAGGGACACAGCTCCCAGAACTCGGTTGTTGGTAAAATGGAAAATAAGGGAAAATGAGCAGTCACCAGTTCTGGAAAAGAGTGTGGCTACAGCCCCCCAAAACATCAAAGATCCTGTCTATGACTGCTGTCTGCTCCGTAGTCCTCCCCTTGGGCAAACACAGAAATCAGGGCCTCAGAGTGACACGAGCTAGCTGTTCACAGCAGCGCTAGTCACAGCAGGCAAGAGCGAGAAGCGGCCCACTCGTCTGCTGATGAGCGGTGACTAAGGAAACTAGGTATCTTTATACACGCGACTGCTGCTCTGCCTTTAACATGAGGGCGTTCTGGCACATGCTAGCGTGATGGATCTGGAGGACACTGCCTATGTTAATTGAAATAAGTCACGGGTGATTCCGTTTTTTAAGATTTTATGATGAGCAGAAGTTTATTAGCTCATGATTTTAGATTCTAGGAAGCCCACACTGCAGGGGTTGGTGCCTGACAGGGAGCCCATGCTGTATCGTCCACGATTGAAAAGAAAGCAGAAGTTGTATGACAGCACTTGTTCAAAGTTCTCAGACTTACAGAAGGTAAAACAGTGGTAACTAGGGCTGAAGATTTGAAGATCAAATGCTTTAGATGGGAGCTAAAATCACGATGTCTTGGATATTCAGCTAAATAAAATGCATTATTAAATTATTCAAAAATTTAAGGGAAACTGGGCGGTGGTGGCACATGCCTTTAATCACAGTACTTGGGAGACAGAGACAGGTGGATCTCTGAGTTTGAGGCCAACCTGATCTACAGACTGAGTTCCAGGACAGCCAGGGCTACGTGATAACATGTCTTTAAAAACTCAAAAAAAAAAAAAAAAACATTAAAAAAATTTTAAAAAGAAAAAAGAGAGGGAAAAGCAGCAGGCAAGTACCACAGTGACCGCTGTTACAGGTAGACCACACCAACCAAAGCCAAAATCGGTAAAAGTTTGAAAATAATCAGTATTTAAACATGGCGTCAATGTTTTTGCACTTCAATATTTGACTAATGATGAAGAAATCCAGCAGACACCGCCTTTCTGAGGGATCACATTTAGCAACGCCTGCCATAAGAAGCCTGATACAGTGTTCAAAGAAGGGCACAACAGCACTCCCATGCTATAGATTCCCAAAGTGTATAGCCACAATCCAATCATATTCAACATCAGGCAAGACCTATACAGAAACTGTCCATAAAACCCCTGACTGTCAAACGGTTAGGGTCAGTGAGATGGCTCAGGAAATAAAGGTGCTACTGCCCAGTCTAACGTGAGTTCAAATCCCCTCATGGTATAGAAAATTGACTCCCACAAGTTGCCTTCCCCATGTGTGCAATGGTGTGTACCTGTGCACATGCACACATGCTCACGTGCACACACACACACATATGCTTGAACACACATGAGCAAAGGGTTAAAGTCACAAAAGATAAGAAAGCACTAGGGACCTGTCACAGATTGAAAAAGGGTAAGAATCTATGACATCTAAATGCAATGTGGGATCCTGGGACTTAATAGTGGGATGGGAAAAAGACATTCATTAACGGGTAGAATTAAAATACGATGCATAATTTGGTTAACAGCATTCAGCCTATGTCAGTGTATTGAGCTTTACAATGGAATTATAATTTTGTAAGATGTTAATATTTGGGAATTGTCTTAGTTTGGGTTTCTATTGCTGTGAAGAGACAGCGTGACCATTTCAACTCTTATAAAGAAAAACATTTCATTGGAGTGACTGCTTACAGTCAGAGGCTTACTCCATTATCATCATGGAGGGACATGGTGGCATATAGGCAGATATGATGCTGGAGAGTAGCTGAGAGTCCTACATCTAGCAAGCAGAAGGAAATGGCCTCTGACACTGGGAGTAGCTTGAGCATAGGAGACCTCGAAGCTCACTCCCACAGTGACACATTTCTCCAACAAGACCACACCTACTCCAACAAAGCCACACCCCCTAATAGCATCATTCCCATTGGGGACCATTTTCTTTCAAACCACCACAGGGATATAGACTTTTAGTGATTCTCTTACAGGCCTAAACTCATTTCAAGATAGTGTTGGCAACACCCCCATCAGAGGTGACACCACTGATTTCTGCTACCATGGATCACTTTGTCTTTTTTTGAACTTTACTCCAACAGAACCACACATAGACTTCTTATCCAATGAATACTCCTTATTTTAAGAGGTGTTGGGAATCGAACCCATGGATACTAGACTAACTATGCTCCTAACCCTCCTTTTACATTATATCTTGAAACAGGGTCTCACTAAGTTATCCAGATCTGGAACTTACTCTGCAACCCAGGTAGGCCTTGAACTTTGAATCCCCTGCCTCAACCCTCACTGTAGCTTGAATTATAATCCTATAACAACACACACTGCTCTAGAGATGAAAAAAGAAATCTCGATGAACACAACTTTATTGGGAAAAAAATCAATAGCATATTGATTTTTAATGAATTACTTCCAAGTGCTCTTCTGACGCTTTGCTAAAACATATGCTTGTTGGCACACAATTACATGGAATTTATGTGTACTGGTATTCCCCTCTCCCCTTTAAACCATTCACTCATTGAATAATAAATATGTCTGCACCTGCTACGACTGAGTAGCCTGGCACGGAGGACAGTACTTAGTTTCTATTCTTGAATAGTTTTCAGAATTGTGTGGATATTTAACACAGACAAGAAAGTCAATATAATATGATAAGTATATAAATAGGTGGGCTGGCTAGTTTTATGTCATCTTGACACAAGTTAGAGTCATTTGGGAAGAGGGAACCTCAACTGAGGAAATGTCCCCACATGATTGGTCTGTGGGCAAATTTGTGGTACATGCTCTTAATTAGTGATTGATGTGTGAGGGCCCAGCCCATTGTGAGTGGTGCCGCCCCAGGGCAGGTTCTATAAGAAAGTAGTCTGAACAAGACTCGGGAAGCAAGTGGGTGAGCTATAGCCCTTCATGGCCTCTGCACTGGCTCCTGCCTCCAGGTTCCTGCCCTGTCCAAGTTCTTCTGCTGACTTCCCTGGATGAGAAACTTCATCTTGTAAGTAGAAATAAACTCTTTCTTCCTTAAGTCACTTTGGGCCACGGTGTTTTATCTAAGCATTGGAAACTCTAACTAAAACATTAGGTAAGCTATCAGAAGGCTGCGGAGTAGCAAGAAGCTGACTTCCTCTCTTTAAAACCAACTTAGGAGTCTCACATATGGCTATCAATGGCATCATAACCATGTGTAAGTAATAACCCCACAGCTACAGAACTGTTGTGGAACCTACAGAGAAGAGATGGCTTACCCACTCTTGAGGCAATGTCTGCATGGTCAGACATTGTCCTTGGAGCAAGAGCTGGGGATAGGGTGTAAGACTTTGGTTTGCCGACTCCACACCTCTACACCTGTAGGGGCAGCTTAGATGACTGCCACTGAGATCCGTCAATTGTGAGTCAAACAACTGAGGGGTAACCACAGCTCAGCTTGATGCCGGAAGAGGTCAACCAGATCTTCCCTGACCGGCTTAACTCCCTTGCCTCCCATCTGAGATGGGGCCAAGGAGAACCGACTACCGTGTTACTGATTCACTTCCCTGCCAAGACCTCCCAGACACCCGGCTGGGGATTCTTGCGCTAATCTCCACCTCCAACCACGCCTTACCCTTGCACCTTTAAAATTTTGTAAGATTACTTTGTTTACATTTGTTGTGTGCATGTGCGTGCAGGCACGTGTCCTATAGCATGTGGAGGTCAGACGGCAACTTGTGTGAGTCAGTTCTTTCCTTCCGTCACGTGGGGCTCATGTATCTAATTCTCAAGTCGTCAGGCTTGGCCGCAAGCACCTTTTCCCGCGTAGCCATCTTGCGGACCCGAATTTTATTTGAATTAGCGTTCAGAGTTACAGGTTTCCTTATGCTTAGTTGTGACGGGTCTCGTCACCAGCTCCCTCTCATCTCTCTGTCCTGTCGCCACCCACTCCAGTCGGCTTGTACCCTCCCACCCCCAGCAAAAGGCAGATGGTTAGAAAAAGCAAAAGCTGTATTTCCCTCTGCAAAACAATAAGTAAGTGTAGTAAATAAATGAACAGATGAGAATTTCCCCTTGGACGTTTGCCCGTTTATAGCCACTCCTTCCCCATTCTCCTCCCCTCCTCAGTCTTTGGTACCTGGCAGCCCCTGGCTCTAACACTGAGCCCATCATTTGCCTCCATATTCCCTAACACCCTCCGTCCAACCAGCATCCTTTATGACCTAGTCTGGGTTTTAACTACTGTATCCAGCCAGGCCCTGGGCGTGGTCCCAGACACTTGCCAGTCTCTCATGCATCTACTTGGTCATCAATCCCTGTGAAACTAACTCCTTCAACATATCTCAGATCCGATCTGAAAAACTGATTTTAGAATTAATATTATATATTAATATTTCATATTAATATTTCACTGTCAGGTCTATTCTATCAACTCCTCTGCCACCACTACTGCCTGGCCTCAATCCTCCTTGTCTTTTGTGAAGTATCAAAATGTAAACCTCTTCTCCTCTGCTCCAAACTTAACCATCTTCCTATCCACCTGTCCCCAACATGGTGTCCAGGCGTAGATCTGCCTTCATACCTGTGGGCTGAAACATCCTGGGATTCCTGAGCAGGCTTGCACAGCTTCTCCTGGCCCTTGCCAGCTGCAAATCCTCGTGCCCATTAAGAATTGTTATTGAAGCACAGTGCCCAGATTCTATTATTTTTATAAAATAAAATAGATTGTCGTCATCAACAACAACAACAACAAAGAATTGCTATTGAAAGTTTCCCTCACTGGGAGGCATGCAATGCCAAGCGTTTTCCAAGCTGTTTCGTTGATATTACAAAAGCCCCTTTGCAGAAGTCTAAACCTAGGCCTAACCCTTTCCTTTCAGATAATAAAAACAAAGCCGGCATTTTGCTCAGGTCTGCATGGATTTTAAGCAGGAAAGCCAAGACTGAGGCAAGGTGTCCAGCCGCTAAACCTGGACGTGCACAGGCCAGCACACCCGAGCGCCCTCTGCACACACTGAGAGCCGTGAAGCAGGCTGCTGTCTTCTTCCTCGGCAAACACTTCACCCAGTTATTGCTGAGGATGGAGTCAAGCTGCAACTTAAGCCTCCTGAAAGAACCTCTCCAGAGGCCATTATCCACCTTCATGATCACCCAGTTCCGTAGACACACTTTCTGTCCCATCATTCATTTGGGACATGTTAATAGTCTTCTCAGTTCTCGGCAGCTGGAAAAACATCTGATAAACAAAAGGCACAGGTTTTTAAAGGTTTTGGAACGGAAAGGATCGGTTTCCGTGGCAAGTTTAGTCTCTTTATTTCTTTGACCTCTTATCAATATTATTTTTGCTGAGTCATGTGTCAGCAATGCATATCTGACAGTTTTAAAAAGCAATCGAACAGCTGGATATGGTGGCAGACACTTTTAATCCTAGCACGCAGGAGGTGGAGGAAGAGAGTTGAAAGTTCAAGGCTTCTCTGCACTACGGCAAAAGACTATCTTAAAATCAGTTATCCGCAGGAACTACGGACAGCAGATATTTCATGTAAAGGACACAATTTAAGTAGAAGACGCAAGGTGGTGACTTCAAACGGTGTGGGTGCTAAAAGTTTTACCACTTGTATTTTTGTGTGGATAACCCCACCAAGGTCAAAAGAGCTGACATTTAAGATACCCGAGGACTTCTTCACACAAGAAATAAATGTGGCCTTTTGTGCTCTGAAGGACGCTTTAATGACTAACCAGAGAGTGACTAACAGGGCTTGCTGAGACACGCATGTACCAACATTCACTTCCCCGTCTCTGGAGCTCCTTACTCAGCCTGCTTGTTCTAAGCAAACAAGGGCGGAGAATGGGGCTCCAGCAAAAAGTGGGACAAAGTGGAAAGAGAAATCAGCCAAAGGAAATGCCTCCTCCTTCCTTTACTTCCAGACAGTGATGGCAGATGATCTCCTTGTGGGCTTGTTTGCCCCCAGAGGACCTGGAATCCAGGACCAGGTCACATGCTGTGTCAGGAAGCTGGAGTCAGAGCCATCTGCATGGCTGTCTGCCTGTGTGCCCTTTCCTGCCCTGTTCCACCAGGTGGGCAGGGAGGTCCTTCTATGTTGGGGGTAGGCCACTTGTTGGTTCCCTGCTGCTCAGCCCCAAAATCACACAGAAACTATATTATATGAAACACTGCTTGACCCATTAGCCCTAGCCTCTTATTGGCTAGCTCTTACATCTTAATTTAACCCATTTCTATTAATCTGAGTATTATGGCATGTGGCTGTGGTTTAGTGGGTAAGGTTCAGTCCGGCTGCGGCTGGGATACGTGGCTTCTCCCTGATTCTGCCTCCTTTCTCCCAGCATTCAGTTTAGTTTTCCCCACCTAGTTCTGTTCCACTATAGCTCTGCTGTAGGCCCAAAGCAGTTCCTTTATTAACCAACGATATTCACAGCATACAGAGGGGAATCCCACATCACTTCTCCGTGATAAGAATGTAAGAGGTGGGCTGGAGAGATGGCTCAGAAGTTAAGAGCATTGCCTGCTCTTCCAAAGGTCCTGAGTTCAATTCCCAGCAACCACATGGTGGCTCACAACCATCTGTAATGGGGTCTGGTGCCCTCTTCTGGCCTACAAGCATACACACAGACAGAATATTGTATACATAATAAATAAATAAATAAATAAATAAATATTAAAAAAAAAAGAATGTAAGAGGTGGACACAGTGCAGTGAGATGCACCTGGGCTCACGGGTAAGATGCCTGAGAGGCTGTGAGGATCAGGTTCTACCTAGTCCAAACGAGGTGGACCAGAATGGAGAGGGATTCCAGCTGCCTGGGAGCATAGCAAGCAATCTTCCCAGACTTGTGTTCTAGGGTCTGTTTGAAGACAGTGTAGCAGCCCCCAGGGCAGCATCTCCCAGTGCAGCAGCCCCCAGTGTGCTAGGAGGGAGGAACCTGTGCTCTGCTAAGCAGTGCTGAGACCTGTCACAGGCGAAGGCTAAAATAGTTAGTTTAAATCAGGCTCATGGGAATAAATCTCTATCTGCTTGCTTGCTTGCTTCTTCCTTCCTTCCTTCTTTCCTTTCTTCCTTCTTTCCTTTCTTCCTTCTCTTCCCTTCCCTCCCATCCTCCCTTTCCCTCTTTCTTTTTTGATTTTTTTTTGAGACAGTGTTTCTCTGTATATCCCTATTTGTCCTGGGACTCATACGGTAGACCAGGCTAACCTCTAACTCAGAGATCTGCCTGCCTCTGCCACCCGAGTGCTGGGATTGAAGGTGTGTGCCACCAGCGCAGGTCCTGCTTTCTTTTCTAAGAAACATATTTTCTAAAAATTTCATACAATATTTTTTGGTCGTATTCTTTCTCCTTCTCCAACTCCTCCAAGATCTCCCTCCCCACCCACCTAACATCATATTTTTCTTCTCTCTCTGGGGAAAAAAATACAACAACAACAACAACAAAAACCCCCAAACCAGGCCAACACAAAACTAAACCAAACAAAAAAAAAAGCACCAGAAAAAAGTCTACACCAAAACAACTAACAACAAAAACATGGCGTCTGAGCAGTCAGCCTGCCATGGGGTGTGGTTGATAGCACCCAGGGTACCTCCATTGACAAAACTGATTGTCCCCCCCTTCCAGCAGGTATCAATTACAGTAGCTTCTTGGTCAGAGGGAGGACTTTGTGCCCACTTGCCCTTCTCCATGCTGAGATCCTGTTCGGGTTGAGCCTGTGCAGGTCCTGTGTGTGCTGACACGTTCTCTGTGTGTTCGTATGTGCATTGGTCTTTTGGTGTCTGGAAGATGCTGTTCCTTGGAGCAGTCTTCCACCTGTGCGCTCACGGCCCTTCTCTGCATAGCTGCCTGAGCCTCCAGAGGAGCTGTGTGACACAGGCATCCCCTCTAGGGCTGAGGACCCAAAGTCTCTCCCTGTCTGCATGTTATCCACCGTGGGTCTCTGCTGATTACCATCTAGTGCAAGAAGCTTCCCTGATGTGAGTTTGGTGGTGCTCTGACCTATGGGCATAGTGATACGTTGTTAGGGGTCACTTTATTGCTCTGGTCATCTGGCAGAAGAACTGTTGGTTTTCCCCGAAGGGCCACGACCTACCTAGTATGGGTCCCATCTCAGAGAGAAGGCCTTAAATCCAATCAACAGGTGGTTGTTACTTGTTTAATATTCGTGCCACTATTACACCAGTGGGTGTGTCTTGCAGACAGGTTGCTACGGTAGCTCTGGGGTTCCTAGCTGCTCATCACCACATATTTATACCACTGAATATGGGGAAATGTTGAGCTGGTGCTCAACTGGCGGCTTCATCATTGGTGACAGTGTTCATGGTGCTGGAAGGTGCTGAACCAGCCACCAGAGGAGGAACACAGCATCAGTCTGCTGCTCTCCTGTGCTCACCACCAAGCGTTTATTTCCATGACTTCACAGGACCTATAGCAAGGAAGGGAAGGGAGAGGAGAGAAGAGCAGGAAGGGTGAGGAGAGAAAAACAGAAAGAGAGGTAAAGATCTTCTTAGCAGGTATTATTGAGCACCTATTATGTGATAGGCTATCGAAACCTGATAGTAATGTGGTCCTTATCATTAAGAAATTCCCAATCTGTGTTAGGGAGTGAATACAAAATTAGTACACATTTTAATACAAAAGTGGTAGAGAAAGGAATGACCTACCTAGGCGGAGTTAGGAAGCATCCCCCCAAAGAAAAGCCCTTTATACTGAATCATGAAGAACTACACTTGTTCTGGAAAGGAAAAGGACACGTTCAAGAATAGTATCAGCATGTAAAAAAGCTGGATTCCTGGAAGACCGTGGTGAGCCTGGCAATAGGAGCATTCTCTGCAGTGTGAATGGATGAGTAGACCTAGGCACCATGAGGCCTTGGCTCATGGGTACAGGGATTTGGAGACCATATTGAGAATCTGGGTTCTTTTTTTTCTTTGAGAAGCATTGACTTTTTTATTTTTTAAAAGAAAACAAACCATCTTTTTTCATTTTACATAGCAATCACAGCTCCCGCTCCCTCCCCTCCTCCCATCCCCTCCACCTATCCCCCCACCATCCACTCTCCTCAGAGAGGGTAAGGCGCATTGCTTTTATATCTAGGCTGAGCAAGGTATCCATCCAAAGAGAATGGGTTCCCAAAAAGCCAGTACAAGCAGTAGGGATAGATCCTGGTGCCACTGCCAGCGGCCCCGCAGTCTGCCCCAGCCATGCAACTGTCACCCACATTCAGAGGGACTGGTTTGGACTTGTGCTGTTCCTTTCCCTGTCCGGCTGGAGCTAGTGAGCTCTCACTACCTCATAAACTGTTTCAGTGGGTGTAATGAGGGCAAGGAAAGAGATATTTTGATTGAGGGAGCCATTATGGGGCTAGCAAGAAACCTGGCACTAGAGAAATTCCCAGGAATCCACAAGGATGACCCCAGCTATGACCCTAAGCAATAGTGGAGAGGGGGCCCCAACTGGCCTTGCCCTGTTGTCAGACTGATGAATATCTTAAATATTACCATAGAAACTTCATCCAGTAACTGATGGAAACAGAGGCAGAGACCCTCACTGGAGCACTGGACTGAGCTCCTGAAGTCTTGTTGAAGAGTGGGAAGTGAGAGAATACAAGCGGAGAGGTGGAGAATCTGGGTTCTACAGTATGTCACATCTACCCTTTCTCCCATGCCGGCAGTCATCATAACAATGCAGAATCTGGGGAGTTGCGAAAGCCTGCCAATGGGTCTCTCCCATCTGGTCTTCCTCCCTTCAATTGTTCTCCACGCTAAAGCCCCGGAAACCCAGAGCAGGCACATCCTCTCTGTAACTATAAAGAAAGCGGAGCTCGGTTGCCAAGCACCACAGATGCACTACCAAGGAGCAGGTGGGGACTATTGAGCAATAGTAGAGCATTGTGTGTTGATTGTGGTGGCTGCTGAGCTGCTCACTTAACAAGGGGTAACTTTTTTTTTTTTTAAGATTTACTTGTTTATTTATTGTGTATACAGTATTGGCACCATTGTGAGCCACCATGTCATTGCTGGGACTTGAACTCAGGACTTCTAGAAGAACAGCCAGTGCTCTTAACCTCTGAGCCATCTCTCCAGCCCCAAGGGGGTAACCCAATAGCGCTTTATGCCATGGTAATTCTGATTTTTAAATCAATCCCCTTTCGTGGCCTTCAAGTGGTAATCACTACGGTTGGCAGGGCTTCCAGACTCTGCATGGCTTCTGATTATCTCTGCCCCCTCTGAGGCTGCCCCATCCTCACCAGGGTGCCGAGCCTCACTATGATTTTTGCATCTGCAGTACTTAACCTGCTCTGCTCATTGGACCCAGGCTCATGGTTCATTCTGATGAGAATTGATGCCCTCTCCCTGCTGCTCCTCTTTCAAGGGTCACATGAAATCTCAGACCACTGGTTCTCAACCATTTAAGGTTGAATAGCCCTTTCACAGGAGTCTCCTAAGACCACTAGAAAACACAGATATTTACAATACTATTCATAACAGTAGCAAAATAACACTTACGAAGTAGGCACAAAAATAATTTTATGATTAGGGGTCACCACAACATGAGGAACCTAAGGCTGCAGCATTAGGGAAGCTATCTTCCACCCTCCAAGGGCCTGTATGTCATCTTGTCCATACTTCCCATGGCAACTTTGAACAAGACTAAGGGCAGCTGTTGAGCTTCTCCCCTCCACTCTAGACATCACGCTTCAGGAGGACGGGATGGGGGTGGGGCTAGCCTACCCACTCTGTACCACCCCTTCACTGCCTAACCCAGTTCCTGGCATGAGAAGGGATCAATAAATAACATAACCAATAACTGGCAGATTTTAAGAAAGTTTAAAAGAGATAGCGTGTGTGTTTATGTGTTTCTCACAGACATCTTAACTAATACATTTAAAATATTTTAGGCATTTCTGTTTCTCACCATGGCCGAAAGCTTTGATTGCCACGTAGTAGCCTGAGGCCAGGGGTGCTTGACAGTCCTCAGTACTGCTGATGAAAGATCACCCCGCCTGGGTCTGGGCGACAGCCCTGACAGAACAGGAAAGGGAAGTTGAAATGGGAATGAGGAGCTGAAAGACTTTCCAAACCGGGGTGCTGGGGGCCATGGAGAGAGCTTGCACCAGACAAAACAGTGAAATGAAGTGTAAAGGGGAAGGCTGAGGGGTATTCAGGAAATGGAAGCAACAAGCTGAGTGATCAAAGGATAGAACATCCCTCTTTGAGGACAGGGAAGGGTGGGTGTAAGGTGTGACCTGAGGCCAGCTACACCTTTCTCTCACCTGCAAACATGGTTAAAAGTAACACTTGCTTTGTTGGACTGTCCTGAGAACCACATCAGCTGAGGTAATACATGTGTAAAGCACTTAGATTCTTGCTTGGCATATAAAAAATATTTGATACATATAGGAGTAAATGGATCCAGAGAAATCCAACAGAAGAAGGAAGGGAAAAAATGAATGGCAAAGAATAAGTGGATATTGGATCTGGGGGACGAAGGAGGATGCGCGATTCTTGAAGGTAACGTTTCTTGTTTCTCCCTCCTGTCCCCCTGTTTGAATGAGAATGGCCCCATAGGCTCATATATTTGAATGCTTGATCCCCAATTAATGGAACTGTTTAGGGAGGATCAGGAGGTGTGGCCTGTTGGAGAAGGTATGCAGGTATGTTACTGGTGGTGGACTTTCAGGTTTCGAAAGCTTACACCAGACCCAGTCTTTCTCTCTTTGCCTCTGTCTGCAGATGGGATGTAAGTTCTCAACTACTGCTCCAATCCCAAGCCTGCCTGCCACCACACTCCCTACCATGACTGCTGTGGACTCTGAAACTGTAAGCAACCTCCAACTAAATGCTTCTCTCTAAAAGTTTCCTTGAGGTCTGGAGAGATGGTTCAAGGTTAAGAGCACTGGCTATTCTTCCTAGAGGTCCTGAGTTCAATTCCCAACAACCACATGGTAGCTTGAACCCATCTATAATGAGATCTGGTCCCCTCTTCTGGCCTTCAGGCATATGTGCAGGCAGAACACTGTACACATAATAAATAAATAAATCTTAAAAAAAAGTTTTCTTGCCGGGCGATGGTGGCGCACGCCTTTAATCCCAGCACTTGGGAGGCAGAGGCAGGCGGATCTCTGTGAGTTCGAGACCAGCCTGGTCTACAGAGCTAGTTCCAGGACAGGCTCCAAAGCCACAGAGAAACCCTGTCTCGAAAAAACCAAAAAAAAAAAAAAAAAAAAAAGTTTTCTTGATCAGGGTGTCTCATCACACCAATAGAACAGTAACCAAAACATCTCCAAAAGTAGGTCCGGAAAATCTGCCCGTGCTCTCTCTTCTTCCTTATGTCAGTCGCTAAGGAGCTCTTTGTTTCCTAGGGTAGAGGCACAATGACTTACAATGGACTTCTGACATCAGCAGAAGAAGGAAGTGAGGGGATGAGGTGATGGGAACACGCCGCAAGCACACCACATTCTTTTCACATTCTTTTTTGTTTGCTTGTTTAATTTTTCTAGACAAGGTGTCTCTGTGTAACCCTAGCTGCCCTGGAACTAGCTCTGTAGACCAGACTGACCTCAAACTCACAGAGATTCACCTATCTCTGCCTCCCAAGTCTAGGATTGAAGGTGTGCACCATCACCACCCTGCAGATACTACATTCTTTTGTTCTCTGTTGTGACAAAACCCTGGAGACTAGGTACTTATGGAGAAAAGTGGTTTATTTAGCTCAGGGTTCTAGAATTTGATTCCAAAATCAGGAGCTGGGAAGAGGGATCAGTTAATAAAGTGCTTGCCACACAGCATAGAGGTTCTGAGTTAAATCTTCAACCCCAGCTGAAGCCCCATGTGTAGTGGATGCATTTACAATCCTGGGGCTCAGAAGACAGAGACAGGGACCCCTGGGATTTATTGGCCACCTGCTTAACCTAATCCCTAGTTTACAGAAAAAGACTCTGTCTTCAAAATGGCAAGTTGGTGGCTCCAGATAAATGACACCCAGGGTTGACCTCTGGCCTCCACAGAGCATGCATGCACAGACAAACACACATAAGAAACTCTAATACAGGTTCCCCCTTATTTACTTTTTAAACTACGATGAGAATTTCCTTGGAGACCCATAGGTCTAACATGGTAGAAGGGCAGGAAGGACAACATCCACATGTTTTCTAAGTGTATGGAATGGCATGGCTTTAGAACAGTCACTGTCAAGGGAACTCAAGGGTCCTGTAAAAACTGCATTAATCCATTATGAAGGCAGAAACCCCAGGCACCTAATCACCTTTCACCACCTCTTGGAACCAATTTTCCATCACCCAGCCCTTTAAAGTTACTATAATTACAATTTTGAATGTCCACTGAAGGTCCATGTGTTAAAAACTTGGTCCCTGTGGTGGCACTTGTAAGGCAAAAGAGCCAGAGAAAGAAACCACCTGACTGTGAAATCAGAGCTAGTGAAAGAACCCCACCCTGGCCCTGTAACCAGAGGTATCCCAGGACGTCAGGATACGGCTCCCTCCAGAACTGTAACACAGCACTCTGGGGAGGTGCTGTGGACCTTTGGAAGGTAGAGTCTAATAGAAAGTCTTTATATCGTTGGGGACATGCCCTGGAAGGGAATTATGGATCCCCAGCCTCTTTCTGACTCTGTGCTTGTGTGTATGTGTGTGAATGATACGTGTGGAAGACAGGCCCAGCTGCCATTCCATACATTTGCTTATGTGGAGAAATATTACTTTAACTATGTAGAGGTGTGTTACATTTCTTTATGATTCATTTGTTTAGTGATGTAACAAATGTGTTGCTTTGCATGCGCAAGGCACCTGATTGGCCTATTAAAAGGCTGAATGGCCAATAGCTAGAGAGGCAGGACTTCCTGGCAGAGAGAGGAAGAGGAGCTAATCTAGGTGTGCGAGAGATGCCATCGAGACACAGCAGGAGCTGGGCAGAATGGGAGATAGGTACAAGTCACATGGTAAAACAATGGTTAATTAAAAATGGGTTAATTTAAGTTGCTAGAGCTATTTTGGACCTAAGTTGTAGGCTGAGCATTCATAATTAATAATAAGTTGTGGTAAGTTGCTGTAGTAAGTGTGTCACGGAGGGGGCAGACACTGAGGTCTCCTTTGATCAAGTGTTCCTCAGTGTGACCGTCAGTCAACTTCCTGCTGCCTTCTGGTTAAGATGTAGCTCTCAGCTCCAGTGCCATGTCTACCTGCCCGCCACTACACTTCCCGTCATGATGATAATGAACTGAACCTCAGAAACTATAAGCAAGTCACCCCAACTAAATGTTTCCTTTGTAAGAGTTGCCGTGCATAGTGTCTCTTCACAACTGTAAAAAACCCCTAGGACACATGGCCACAGGACAATCTGAACTGGGCAGTCTTTCCACCACGACTCCGTCAGATGACGCTAAACTGTGTCAGACGTACAGCTGACGCTCACTAGGACACCCCGGCCAGTTTAAGCAGGAAGAATCATTTAGAATGGGGAAAGCAGACTAAGGGCTAAGCTTTCCGGGACCACTCAGCTGGTCTTTCTGCGTATTCTTTGGTGCCAGGAAGCCTGCATCCCATCAGCGCCTCTCTCAGTATTAACGAGGAGCCCCGTTCTCCCACAGATACCAGTAAAAGGAGTCTGCTGAGCGGCGATGCGCGTTTTTGAGGGCGCACCTTGTGCCAGGCCACCTCTAACCCCATTTACTTCTGAGCAGTTTCCAGACGCACTACTTACAGGCCGTGGGCACAGTGACCCAAAGAGCTTCAGGAGGCATGAATTCAGTTCATCTGGTTGTGACACCCCAGGACGAGGCTGCTGGGGTCAAGGGCGCAGTCAATATGCCTCCTCTTTCTTGGTAGATGAGATTGACTTTCCTCCTACCAATAGAGTTCGCTGGTGACCGACGGAAATTCAATTGCCTGGCTGGATAGTAATTAAAGTTAAGTATGCTTTTAACCCTAGTCATCTCAGTCGCTCATGATTGACAGGCAGGAAACTCCTCTCACAGAGCAGAGCAGGATCCCAGAATCATGGGAATAGGAAGCAATTCAGGAATCATAAAATTCAATAGTCATAAAAATACCACTATGGAGTCCAAGGAGAAAAGCAAGAGCATGTAATGAATTTTATTTTATCTAAATGAACTCAATTTAAAGGACTGGATTTATTCCAAAAACCCTTTAGCTTCTATTTCTTCTTTTTTTACCTCTACCATTTTTTTTTCTTAATTTGACACATGCATATAAAATATTTTCTCCATTTTCACCCACTGTGTCCTCCTCCTCTACCTCCACCCCCACTGAACCCCTTCTTCCTACTTCCAAGTCTCTTTGCTTGTTGCTGTTTCATTCTGTTTTGCTGCAAGCCTCTGATGTTAATTGGGGTTGTTTTTATGAGCATGGGTGTGGGTTACTTACTAGATCATATGCGTCATGCCAGTACCCATGTCACAAAAGAGAACGAATCCTCCTCCCCCAGCAACCATCCACTACCACAGCTCCTCAAGGAGAGGTGGGGCTCATGAGGCCCTCCCACATTCAAGACAGAATGTTGATGGACCCCACCATCATGTCGGGGTGCTGTGAGTTCCTGAGGGCAACAGCCGGGGGATAGCCAGAAGACAAAAGTTTCCCAGTGCTCCCCATTCTTCCCTTCTCACACCCTCTCCCCATGTTTTCTGAGGCCTGGAAGGGGTTCATATAGACGTCTTCTATTTAACATGTATTTGTAACTCATAGACTTTGCATATTTAGGTTTTTCTTGGCAAAATGAGAATTAGATGGTCCTTGGTTGGTTTTCTCTTGAAGTAACCTGCCAGTTTTTAAATCTTATTTGATCATCCCTTCAGGGAAAGTCTATATTGCTTCTGCTCTATGACCACAGCAATTTTATCCTATGCTTCCAACTATCTAGGAAGACATGGATTCCAGGGTCTCAGGACTTGAACTTGTGACTGGACACATGAAGAAGCCTGATGAGAAAGGACATGTCTTCTATGATTCCTGGTCACCATTCCCATGGTATTTTATATGGAATTATCTTGACCCTCTTCTCTTATATGTGAGGCCCAGCTCATCTATAAGTTCATGAGTTGGATTTTATAGTTTATCCTGGTATATCTTATCGGTTTCTATTGGAATTAATTCTCTCTCTTGTCACACATGCATGGTCAATTTTTACTTTTCCTAAACGTAGCTTTTGCTTCATGGGGGGATGCTTCACCATGGCCATATTTTCAGTTTTGAAGGAACGAATTTGTCTTACACAAAATACAGAGAGTGTGAATAAAATGGTGTGGTTGTTTGAATAAGAATGGCCCCCATAGGCTGATAGATTTGAATGCTTAATCACCAGGGAGTGGCACTATTTGAAAGGAATTGAGGGTTAAAAGGAATGGCCTTCTTGGAGGAAGCATGTCACAGGGTGTGGGATTTGAGATTCAAAAGCCCATTCAAGGTCCATGTCTCTCCCTTTTTCTCTCTCTCTCTGCCTATGGCTCAGGATATACTTCTCAGCTATTGCATCAGAACCTGCCTGCAAATCATCATACTCTTCATTGTGATGATAATGGATAAAACCTCTGCCACTTGTAGTAAACTCCCAATTAAATGCTTTCATTCATAAGAGTTGCCTTGGTCATGGTGTCTCTTCACAGCAATAGAACAGTGACTAAGACAGACGTTGGTACCAGGAGTGGCGTATTGTGACAGGCCTGACCATGCCGCTTGTTGGAGGGATATGGAAGACTTTGGGAACTTTGGACCAGAAAAGCAGTTGGACACTTTAAACAGAGCTATCCTAATAAGAGCGTGGAAGACAGTGGTGCTGAGGGTAGTTGAACTGTGGGGACCCAGACCAAGTAGGTTCAGAGAAGAAGAATATTAGTAAGTGGTAGAGAGTGCTCTTGTGCTGTTTTGGAGAAGAACGAGAGTGCTTTCTGTCCTTGTCCAAAATCATCTACCCGAAGATAATTGAAGAGTTTGGGTTAGTTGCACTGGCAGAGGGGATTTCAAGATAGCCTAGTATTGACTGTGTTGTGTGGTTCTTAGTGATCACTCTTATGCAGATGTATAATGAAGAAGAACAAGTGGGGCGAGGAGAAACTCAAAGTGTACAATTTGACGAGAAAAGAAGCATTAGGAAGTGTAATGCAGCTGAGTCCAAGGAGATGAAAAGTTTAAAGAAAAAACAACGCAAAACAGAATAAAAGGAGTGGGGACCTCAGGGTAAGACCCAACCCTCCAAGTTTCTAGCTCAGGAAAAAGAAGTAAAGAGAAGCTTACTCAATGAAGGAAATCATCAACAACAGGAAGCTGAGGCAAACGTAACTGAAGGAAGGGACCAAGTTTCGGCCTATCAAGCAGCAGAAATCAGCATCTTTGGTCACATGGTTCTGGCTTGAGAGTCGAGGATACATGAAAGGGGTTGTGGAATCTCCCTTTGCATCTAAGGAAAGCTGCTAAGGCCAGGTATATGTCAGGGGTGTCTCTGCACGAAGATCTATAGAGGCCAATAAGTGAAGCCTGGATTGTGTTGAAGATCCTAAGATATTAGAGATGCCAGAGCCTAGGATACCAGAGAAGGAGAGCTGCAGACTGGGTATGGAATCAGCCTGAGAAAGAGAGTGTGTTGCAATCATCAATACTGAAATGAGTTGGAGATCTAAGAGTGTCTTGACAACAGATGTGGAGATGCAGAGTTTTGAGTTTGCACTGATGACTTTAGGTTTTGCTTCCTAACATTTCCTCTTTTTTGGAACAGAATGGTATCCTATGCTATTATATGATGGAAGTATGTGATCTGCCTTTTTATTTTATTTATAGGGGTATAAATGGAGGTTTCTCTCCTGTCTTCCAATTCCTGTATAACTACTCAGAGGTTTAATATTAATTATAAATGTTTGGCCAATGGCTTAGGCTTATTACTAGCTAGCACTTACATTTTAATTTAACCCATTTCTGTTAATCTAACTATTGCCATGTGGTCATGGTGTTACAGGTCTGCTTAGATGTTGTTCCTTGGGTGACTGACTGGTGTCTCTCAGACTCTGCCATTTTTCACTGTATTTCTGCTTGGATTTCCTGCCTGGCTCCATCCTGCCTTGCCATAGGTCACAGAAGCTTTATTTACCAACCAATGAGAGCAACACATATTCACAACATACAGAAAGACATCCTACAGCACAGGGAATTACAGTTAAGAGATTGCCATGAATCTCACAAGAGATTTTGAACTTTGGACTTTTAAATAATGTTGACTGTGATAAACTATGAGAGTTTTGAAATTGAACTGAATGCATTTTTGCATTGTGATATGGCTACAAGCCTTGAAGGCCAGGGAGTACAGTGTGGTGCTTTGAATAAGAATGGCCCCCCAGAGATTCATATACTTTGAATTCTTCATCACCAGAGAATGTCACTACTTGAAAGGATTAGAAAGATTAGTAGGTGTGGCCTTGTTGGAAGAAATGTGTCACATGGGTGGAGGGGTGCTTTGAGGTTTCAAAAGCTGCCAGAGACTGACTCTTTTAGGATATGGTTCTCAGCTACTGCTCCAATACCCGGCTGCATGGTGCCATGCTCCCTGTCATGATGATAATGGATTTAATCTCAGAAACAGCGAGGTAGCCCCCAATTAAATGCTGTTTTTTTTTTTCATAAGAGTGGCCTTGTTCATGGTGTCTCTTCGCAGCAACAGTGACTAGGACAAATGACGAGCCCCAGAAGGGTAGTAGAGTATCAGACCAGACACACCCAGGGTCCAGCAGATACTGACCGGGCACGTTCAGGAACCAGAACAGTCAGGCAGAGCCTCTTTTCCACACAGAGGGTCCCAGGCAGAATATCTGCTCCTTGGTGAGACTCCCAACTAGGCATTCACTCCACAGGTGTCTTTACATCATGCAATAGACCGTAGTGTAGTCGTCGGCTTTGGGAAGGTGCTGGCATTGATTCTCTTCCCAGCTGTGCTCAAGGACAGTGTTTTTACCCAATTTACTCTCCCTCTGTTCTCAAGGACATGGTGTTCACTCCAGCTATCGGCTCGTCTTTCCCCTTTGCACAAGGTGGTATGGGGGCAGCTGAGTTATGGACTAGAGGTCTTGGAGGACAGTCTAAGGCAAACATGGTCGCGTCTGAAGTGGCAACCCCTACTCTGTAGCCAGCTTCTCAGTGAGCTGATAGCTCATGATAATTTACTAATACAATGAATAACAGCAGCTTTATTCCTAAGGTCCTTCTGTTTTGTTTACCAGTATGACTTCTGGGATGGCCTCTACTGATTGCACACCTCTCGAATCCAAGTTCCATCTTCACTGAATCTGACTTAAGATACAGTTTGTGAGCACTTACTAACTGACATGCGCATTATTTCATCTTGGCTGCTTCCCTGGTTACATGTCTTGCCTTCCTCCAGTTTTGCTTCTTTTCTAAGGACTGGGCTGGGGCTCCTAGCCTGAGCATTTCAAGCCTCAGTGTTCCCTGTTCTTTAGGGACATCTGTCCATAACACTTGTCCCACCCCTACCAGACTGGTCTGGCAAGGTTACAGCTTCTGTCAGGTGACTTGCCTCTGGGTTGATCACCCTACCTGCCTTGGAAATCCCCTGAGCCAGGACTGGGGGCTTCTTAGGAGGGCCCAGTGTGCTCTGTCCACTGGTGACTGCTTGAGCTCTGTTAGGAGTACTCACATTAGACACAAAGGGATATACAGATGAATTCCCTGGGGTGGAATCTCAACATTACATAGGTTTTTAAAGTCAAAGTTAAGGGCTCAGCTCCTGCCCACCTCAGGCCATTCTTCTTCCTCTAGGTCTGAGGAGACTTCTCAGTTTTCACATCTCTGCACGTTAGGCCATTCCTCTCCCTGGTCACATCACGGTTTTCAACTGTTAAGCCAAGCACAGAGGAAAGGAAGGAGGCACTCCTTCCTCCCAGCCAGGGGCATCAGCTAGGGGGCGTCAGCCAGGGGGCGTCAGCCAGGGGCGTCAGCCAGGGGCGTCAGCCAGGGGCGTCAGCCAGGTGAGTGTCAGCCGGGGGCGTCAGCCAGGGAGCATCAGCCAGGGGGCATCAGCCAGGTGGGCATCAGCCAGGGGTACTTCAGCCTCCAGGCAGGAGGTACTCAAGGGTACATCTGGTCAGTCAGTGCGGCCCTTGAACCAGGTTTTGAATTTGAATTTGGCAGGATCAAGTCAGGGGACAAAGTAACTTTGCCATTCATGAAGTTGACACACTTAGTGATGTGTCCTGCACCTGCTGACTGGAGAGACTCCAGGTATGATCTCCCCAGGCCAGGAGATGGCTGACCATAAATCTCTCCGTGTCTTTCCTTCCCATCAGAACGGGCAATCATCGACCTTGAGAAAATGTCTGGCTTTGTGTTGTGATTTATCAAAATAACAACAGGAAAAAAAATCAGTTGTCTGTCTTGGGGAACTGATTTATCTTTAGCTTTCCCCGGTTCTGTGACCCCTAAAGACCTTGACTAGTTAGCCATGTAACACAGTCATGAAAAGTAATTTATAGAGCCAAGGCAATCTTCAGATGTAAAAATGGGGAGGCAGAGCAGTGGGGAGGGCCCCAAACCGACAGTGATTGGAGTTGGCGTTCTGGCTTTACCAATCCCTAGCTGAATGACCAGGCTCAGACACTCGTCATGTAAGCATTTCTCAATGATTAAAACCAAGTGCCATGAGAGTGAAGAAGCTAATAGGAGAGAGTGTCAGGAAGTGCTTTTTAATATTATTTGGGTTTAATTAAAATTTCCACCAGTGCTGTAGCTTTGTGCTGACCCTGGGCTGCACTTCTTCATTAACTCATTGGTTTTCTTTCTGTTTGATTCTTGGTGTGTGTGTGTGTGTGTGTGTGTGTGTGTGTGTGTGTGTGTGGCTTTATTGGAGTCTCATGCAGTCCAGACCGGTCTGGATGACTCAAACTCCTGACCCTCCGGCCTGCATTGCCTAGGTGCTGGGTTGCAGGCATGGCCTCCACTCCTGAGAACCTAATATTTGAAGTGAGTATGAAACCAGTGACACATCTTAGTGTAACTAGCAGAGTCACCACTACCGTGGTTACAAGGCAGGCAGAATCTGAAAGACACCACAACAGAGACACTAGGTTTGACAGGTCTGGTTTCAAATGATGCACAGGAAATATCCGGGCTGCCCTCAGTGGGAGTGTGCCCCTTTCTTTTGCTACTTCCTTTGGCTCATCCTTCCTGACCTTCTGAAAGTGTCACTACACCAAGTTCCTATAGGTTGCTGATATTGTGGGGACAGCTAGCCAGAACCTGACTCAGGCTGACTGGGGACAGTGAGCCCAATGAAAGTGAACAACCCTTGGTGTCTTAGTTAGGGTTTCTATTGCTGTGACGAGACACCATGACCATGGCAACTCTTATAAAGGAGAACATTTAATTTGGACTGGCTTACAAATCAGAGAGTTAGTCCGTGTCATCACGGTGGGAGGCTTGGTAGCACACAGGCAGACAAGCTGCTGGAGAGGAGCTGAGAGTTCTCCTCTGGACTGGCAGGCAGCAGGAAGGAAGAATGCCACACTAGTCCTGGCTTGACCTTCTGAAAACTCAACCCCCCTCCCCCCCAGTGATACATTTCCCCCAACAATGCCACACCCACTCCAACAAGGCCACACCTCTTAATAGTGCCACTCCCTGTGAGCCTATGGAGGCCATTTTCATTCAAACCACCATACTTTGGCACAGATCCCAAAACAATATTAAGCCCAGAACACAGTAGATGCCATTTGTGGTTTACCATGTGTTATCAAGACAACAGAGGCACTGCTTGCCACGGAGGTTTTGTTTCCCAGGTTGGAAAAAATAATTATGGGGATTAAGGGAGGGTGATTAAAATGAACGTGCATTCACAGGACAAACAGTGCAAGGGGTTCCCCTGTATGCGCCTCAGTAAATTCTTCTAACGCTTCCTGCCCCAGATCTTGTCCCCACAGCACCTCTGACCGAGCAGCTCTTCTTCCCCCACCCCAAAAAAATCATCTATCTCCTCTGCTCCCGAGCCCGCCTAACTCGCCAGCCTTCCCTAGACCTCAGCCTCTTCATTAGCGAGGGGGTAGGCCTCCTCCCCACTTCTTCAGCCAGTGTGCGTACCCAGCAGCACCGTGCTACCATAAGACTCACCGGCAAAGGTGCGCTCATCTCTGACTCAGACAGGGTACAGCTGTTACCACTGCTACCCTGGAAGCTCGAAAGATATATGAATGCCTCTCCTAATGTCACATGAATGGTCCAATCAACCCCAGTCAATGTGCAAGGTTACCTTTGGGGGTGGGAAAATCTGGCAGAATAATTTCTCTGAGAACATTTTGCTGCTTGTGATCTGGACATAACACAGGAACATGCTTTTTTTTTTTTTTTCTTTTTTAACAGTGTCTCACTACGTAGATCTGGCTGTCTAGGTTGACCTTAAACTCACAGAGATCCACCTGCCTCAGCCTCCCCAGTGCTGTGATTTAAAGGCATGCACCACCACTTTACCTGGCCACAGAAACATACTTAGTTTTTAGGACTAAAACAGAGGCCACGGTGAAACCCTCTTGCCAGGGCTGTGCTCGCTAAGTGAACAGCATCAATGGGACAGGGCAGCGCATTCTGCACTCATAAACCTTACCTTCTTTCTCAAGCAAAACCAACAACCAACCAACCAACAAAAACTCTTCCCTTGATCTTCCAAAATAATCCCATCTTCAATCCACCCCCTTCTAGATCTCATCTCACAGGGAGAAGGTTTTGTTTGTGTGAGTCTATTTAATAACTACAACAAGTTATTGGGCAAAGCATCTAGGTCTTGTTCGGCCAATCTGGTTTTTCCTGTTCCTATCGGGTAATAAGACTGTTCCATTGTGCCTTCTCCTCCACCTCTTCCCCACTCCAGGGTGCTAAACTACAGATCAGAGGCAACACATGGAAAAGCCAAGAGAAGCCAGAAAAGACAGAGATAGGAGTGGGGCAGAAGGAAACTTTGGGGCAGATTGCTGTGAAGAGGAATAAGGAGGGGACGTTTGCAGAGCTGCTGGCATGGGCTATGCAGCGCACCTTCTTTAATGACACCACGGAGATGCCACTGAGATTGGAATTACTCCTAATTACCAGTGACTTCTGGAATCAACATGCAAAAACCCTGCTGAGATGGAGCCAGGTGGGTGTCAAGGTTTTATTTCATCCACATCAAAGTGTGTGCTTATAGACAGAAAACTCTCCAAAAAACTACCAGCTGCCAGGTTTAAAGACTTAACTCAACGAGGGACAGGATGATGGAACACGGGACAGTGTGCAGTCATCGCAGAGGGAGCATGATAGATGTGAGTTACATCTCAGGGCTCAGCGAGATGCGTGACCCACGACTTCTTCAATTGCTGTTGAAGGCATGTGTTCGCGGCACAGAGAGTGTTTATGAAAATTGCCGGACCCCTCTGGTATTTGGATAGATCATGCATTCCATGTGGAAAACAAGCTTCCTCGGGGTACTTCTGAGTCATTTGTCTTTTCTGTTATGCAAACAGCAGTCTCTATTAATGGAGTGCTCAGGGCAACGATGCGGTCCAGATCCGCGAAGCACCTTCCACAAACCGTCTTTGATGAAAAATTAAACAGACACAAGACTTCCTGCTTCAAACCTAATGAGCAAGCAGGAGACTACTCAGGAAACCTGAACCCGACTGACAATTGCTTCTAGATTCCTTACAAATAAAATCATGTTTGCTTCTCAGGTTTCCGATGGTAAAAGTTATCGGCACTCCTGGATGCTGAGTTAGAAAGGCTGGTCTAGACATAGACAGATGACCACGCAAACTTCCTAATTATTTGGTGCGTGTCATTAAAGCATTTTACAGTATGGTAGAGGGATCCAGCATGGCAACCCAGGAGCTGTCTGAAGCTAAGCAGGTATTAAGCAGGTGGGGACCTGGCATGTGGCCACTGGCACTGAGCAGTTTATATTCCAGGAAAGTACTGCTTATGTAGCTATGTGATGCTTAAATCATGGCATGGGACAGACAATAAAATAGGAGTATACAGCTCCTCTGTGGGTTTTTAATTTAAAGCACTAATTAAAACACACACACAAACACACACACGTACACGTACACTCACACACACACACACATACACACACACACCAAACATTATAAACACACATTTCCTTACCTGTGTGTGCATGATTTATATGCTAGGCAAAATATATAAAGACATTACAAGTAGATATTGATGCCTATTTTTGAAAAACCAAACTGGTGGACTAGGGGGAAACTATTTGAAAGAGAAACATTTACCTGTGTTTCTCTATTTTTTTGTCCCTTACCTAGGAGGAATTAATCATAATTAATGAGTAATTGCATTTATAAAAATTAAAATAAGGCTGCTGTGATGACTTAAAACATTCACTCTCAAGCCTGGTGACTCAAGTTTGCTCTCCACCTCCACATGGTGGAAGGAGAAAGCCAACTCCCATAGTCACCCCTCTCAAAACATACACACACACACACACACACACACTCATATGATGGAACAGCAAACACCCCAATATTTAAAATTTAAATGTAATTTGGTTGACGGGGAGTTTCAAAAACAGGGAAATAAAGAAGCTGAAATCATCTGTCCTTTCAGTTATAACTTCAGATAATTATGCTAATATGCTTGATGGCTGGAAAAGAGGCTGTATCCTGGCAGAAACAATAAACATTTATTTCCCACAGCTCCCGGGACCAGGAATTCCAAGGTCTGAATCCCAGCAAGACTTGGCTCTGCAGAGGTCTCTCTCCCAGACTCAAGACAGCTCCTTTTCTACGGTGGCCTCTGACTGTACCGAGGTGGAGAAGTAGTCTGTCTCCTGGCTCTGGTAGGTCCTAACCCTATCAGGAAAACACCCGCATCCCCCCACACCCATAAACCTAGTCAGCTCAAAACCACACACCCCAACACCATCACATTGGGATCATGGCTTCATTGGGGATATTGACACAACATTCATGATTTCCCACGTACTTTCTTCCAGCTTCTCATATATGTATTTAAGTAGTTTGGACTGTACAGAATATCCATAGTTTTGTATCCTGTCCTAGTCATTTTATCGAGTTGATTATTACCTTAAGATAGATGCGTATATGTGGAATTCGTAGGCAAAAGACCACAAACTTTGGAGTGTTTTTGGTCCATATTGTTAATTAGCTTTCCAAGAAGGCTGACTGAATTTATAGTTCTGCCAACAGTGTATAAAAATATTTGCTGTGTGTACCACTGCCAATGTTGAAGATCAACATTTTAGAAATCGTGTAAATGCTATCTGATAGTGTTCAAGATCTTGGTTAAAGTATAGGGATACATACAGGGAAGTGTCTGGCTTTTCATGAAGTAAACACTGCTAGACTTAGCCAAAACAAGAAACTCCGCAGTTCTACGTGCTCAGAAATGCCCTCCAGCCCCCGTTGCAAACTTCCCTAAGGATAACGGCTCTCCTTACTTCTAACAGCAACAGACAGTTCTGTTTCCATTCATTTGTTTATAGGACTGTTTTAGAAATCTGGCATGCTATATCCTTTTTCCATCCTGTTGTTACCGGACATCTGGACGATTTCCAATTGCGGATTATCAGCATTTCTATGTAAACCAGTTGGTGGCTGCATTTTTGCTGGTGGACTTGCTGGGCCACGGGGTATAGCTACATTCAGCCTCAGTAGACACTGACGAACTGACTCCAGAATGTTTCTTTAAACCTAGACATTCCTAGGGTTGGATAAGGACCTAGTTTCATCGGATGTTGGTTCCCTTCTGATAACTCTGTCTTCTCACTTCAGCCAGTTGTCAGCTTGTTCTACTGTAACATTGTCACTTTAATTTTTATTACTTAATGGTTAATGAAGGGAACAATTTTTCATATGTCCACTGGTCATTGGGAGGTAACCCTCTCTTGTAAAAGGAGTGTTTTTCCATTGAGCTGGCCACTTATTAACTTGTACAAGCAAGTTTAACATTCTCGGTTTGAGTCCTTCATTAGACACTCTGCTGGTTGAGTTACTGTCGTCTGACCTTCCTTCCTTCGTTTGTTCGTTCCTTCCCTTCTCTCTCTCTCTCTCTCTCTCTCTCTCTCTCTCTCTCTCTCTCTCTCTCCTCCCTCCCTCCCTCCCTCCCTCCCTCCCTTCCTTCTTCTCTTTCTTCCTTTCTTGTCAACTAGACACAAGCTAGAGTTATCTGGGAAGAGAAACCTCAGTTGAGAAAAATGCTTCCATCAGATTGCCCGTAGGCAAGTCTGTGGTACATTTTCTTGATTAATGGTTGATGTGGGCGGCTCCAGCCCACCTGGGCATGTGGGTCTGGATTCTATAAGAAAGCAGGCTGAAAATGGATGGAGCTAGAAAACATCATTTTGAGGGAGGTAACTGAGACCCAGAAAGATAATTATCACATGTACTCACTCATAAGTGGTTTTTAAACATAAAGCAAAGAAAACCAGCCTACAAATCACAATTCCAGAGAACCTAGACAACAATGAGGACCCTAAGAGAGACATACATGGATCTAATCTACATGGGAAGTAGAAAAAGACAAAATCTTTTTCTGAGTAAATTGGAAGCGTAGGGACCTTGGGAGAGAGTTGAAGGGGAGGGGAGAGGCAGGGAGGGGAGTAGAGAAAAATGTAGAGCTCAATAAAAATCAATTAAAAAAAAAAGCAGGCTGAACAAGCACTGAGGAACAAGCCAATAAGTAGCAGCCCTCCGTGGAATCTGTTTCAGTTCTTGCCTCCAGGTTCCTGTCTTGAGTTACTGCCCCAACTTCTCTCTCCCTCCCTCTTCCTCTCCCCTCCTTTTTGGCTTTTTGAGACAGTATTTCTCTGAGTAACAGCCCTAGCTGTCCTGGAACTAGCTCTATAGACAGGCTGGCCTCAAATTCATAAAGATGCATCTGCCTCTGCCTCCCGAGTGCTGGGATTAAAGGTGTGCGCCACCTTACTTCTCTTGAAGATGGGCTCTGAGCAATAAGCTAAAATAAACCCTTATCTTTTAGCCAATTGTAAACAGGCTGAACACAGCGACACAAGGCAAACTAAGACAGAAATTGGAACCAGGTCATGAGGTATTGCTATGATAGGTCTGACCATGTGTTTTGGGGAGGATTGCGGTGACATTTGGACTTTGGAGTAGAAAATCTGTTGAGTGCTCAGAGCTCAATGGGCTGTTCTGTAAGAACTCAGAAGATACAAATGTTGAGAGTGATGCAGATGATGGAGACCTTGCTTGTGAAGCTGAGAGGAAAGCCAAGGTCCTGTCAGGACTGGCGCTGAAGAATTGGCTGTGGCTAACAAGAGACCATAAGCACAAAACTCAAACTGATGCTGATGTTGTTCAGCTGAGCCTGGAATCAGCTGTGCTGAGAAAGAGAGCAACATCATTAGGCCAAATCTCTGGGAAGTGTTTCCTCAGGGTTGGCACACAGAAGCGTGTGTGCCGGATCTGAAGGGGGCCAAGGCTGAACCTATTGCTGGCAGCTGAACTTGGGCAACATCTAAGAGTTTCCCAGATGATGCTGGTTGTGAAGGCAGGAAGGGGCCATGGAGAACAGGGAGGCTTGGCACTGTGAGAGGCCAGGAGAGACCACTGGTGAAGGTGAGACCTCAGATGCAGTAGAAGCCCCAAGACCGAAGAGGCCATGGAGAGACGTTAAGACTTAACACCATGTAGCAGGGTTAGATTTCCTGAGGAGAGGGCATGAGAGGCTACGGGTGGCGGTACAGCCCTTTTGTAGTAGAGACCCCAGCATTTTGGATATGCCATGACCATAGGACTTCTAATAAGGACAACAGCAGGTATGGGGATGGCCTGAGTCCAGGGAACAAGCTGTGTGTGTCCTGCAGGTGACAGAGCTGGAGA
Organism: Chionomys nivalis; assembly: GCF_950005125.1. NCBI lineage: Eukaryota > Metazoa > Chordata > Mammalia > Rodentia > Cricetidae > Chionomys > Chionomys nivalis. Next base: position 146,292,268 of record NC_080086.1, read on the forward strand.
AGAGTCCGGAAGATGAGTGACATTGAGCTTTATCCTGCTGGCCTTTGGTTTTACTTTGAGCTGATTGTACCCACACCCTGGCGCTTACTTTCTGAAGTAAGAATTATGTAACTTATTTTTGATTTTGCAGTAGCTTACAACTAAGAGACTTTGAGATTTTAGATGGCTTTTTGATATTTTAAAGAGGCTTTAAACTTTGAAAGAGACCTTGGATGTTTTAAAAAGACTGAACTTTTTTAGAGTGTTTGAAATTTTAATTGCAATGGGACTTTTAAAGATATGTTTTATATTGCGGTATTGACATTAATATGAGATCTTGGGAATAAACAATAAAGGAAAGGTTAAGGTTTAATAGTGACCTATTGATGTGTCAAATTGTCTAGGAGTCAATTGTCCTTTGTTATCGTTTGTTTTGCTTTTTGTCAGTTTGGCACAAGCTAGACTTATCTGAGAAGAGGAACCTTAATTGAGAACCAGATTGCTTGTAGACAATGATATATTTATGGTTGATATAGGTGAGCCAGCCCATGGATCATGTGGGCTATTTGGTCCCAGGTTGTTTTATAACTTGTTGGCTTTTTAACTATTTGTAACATACATTTATATACTCAGATCATACTATCTTTAGTGATTTTTTTTCTCCATTCATTTTAAGTTTTAAAAGTTGCATTTATTTGTTAGGAAAAATGTAATTTTTTTCCTAATTACTTTTTAATTATTTTTTTTTCAGTATTGGGGAATCAAACCCAGGGCCTCTCACTAAATTACAGCCCTGGACATCAAAATAAACAAATGAACAAACAAACAAATAAATATTTCATTTTACAATAGGTTGTCACTAAGTTGCTTGGGCTGAACTTGAACTTACTCCACAGCTAATCCTCCTGCCTCATCCTTTGCTAAGGTTACAGACCCATACAGGCTTGCCTTGTCTTTTGGTTGTTATTTGTTTCTCATGTTTAACTCTTTCATTCTGGGTGAATTGGTTTGATCTTGTGAAGTAGGAATCTGAATCCTTGAATCTTTCTACTACCTAGACTAATTTCCGTTTTTATAGATGAGTGATTCTCTTTCTAATTGATTTATAACGGTTCCTTTATAAGTTATTTATATACTATAAATAAATATTAGACTACCATATCAAAATTTGTTTCATGTGGATATATGCTGATCTCTGACTTGTGTTTCAACTCTTTTGTTATGCTACAGATTTTAGGTGGGTGCTTTTATTAATAAGTTTTGTTCTTTGATGATCCTTTTTGCACACAATGCATGCTGGTTACTCTCCCTGGCTGCTCTTATTTTCTCCCACCCCAGCCAGTGCCCTTCTCTCTTACAGATCTCTTTGCCATATTTAGTGGTTTTGGTTTGACTGAGTGTCCCTCCTGGATCACAGAAGGCAGCCTTTCACCTGGCCTAGGAAGAGGAAGGAGCCCACTGCACAGCACCCCCCAGGCCAGCAGGTCCAGAGAAGGACTGGGCTGTGTACTTTTGAGTCCCCAACAATACCTATGGACCAGGGACCAGGCCCAGTTCTGCCAGAGCATTTGGATAGCGTACAGCTGAACGTGGGGGCACCACCATCTTCTGTCCACACATCTGCCTCTACCTAAGATGTCAGTGACATCAGGTCCATGGGTGAGCCTCAGAGGGCTGGGCACAGAGAGGAGGGAAGTCACACCAGTGAGCAGTCAGCAAACAGATGGTCCTCAGTGTGATCAGTCCATGCTAGTGACCAAAGCAACCCAACCGGAGACCTGTCTGTTAAGCCCAGCCTCGCTCCACAGCCTATGCTTGCACGGACAGAATGGCAACCACAGCCACCCATACTGCCGCAAGTAGTGCAACTCTGGGGCCACCATGACAACAATGCCATCACAACCTAGCCTTGGAGTTCTGGGTTAGTGACCTACTGCTTCTAGGATGGACAGTGCCTAGCACTGTAAGAGTGTCTGCTTTTCACCTTTATTTTTGTAATGGCATAACCAGATAAGCAGGTTTCTGAGTGTTTACTCACACCTCCTCTGTCTTAACTAACCCACCCTCATTGCCTCTCCCATATCCTATCCGTTTCTATATTTGAACTTTTCTACTCCCAGTATACACAGTTTCCCACATCCTATCTATGTGCTACTGCCCACCCCCTCCTTTAAAGTAATCCTCCCCTGCTAATCCCTCCCTAGCTTCCTGGTACTCCAAGCTAAACACATCCAACTCAAGAGCTGGGGCTAAAATCTGAGTTAAGAGGAAATGTGTCGTTTGTCTTTCTAAGCTTTGGTTGCCTCACTCGGCATACATTTTTCTGGTTTCATCCATTTATCTGCACATTTCATAACTTCATTTTTATCCATAGCTGGATAAAGTTCCATGTGTTTACAAACCACATTTTTATTATCCACCCATCGTTTCATGGGCAGCAGGGATGATTCCATTTCCTGGACACTGTGCACAGAGTTGCTATGAACAGATGTACGTGCAGGTGTCTCTAGGTGGATGCAGAGTCCCTGGGTGCACGCCCAGGGAGAGATAAGTTTTATTATGTAGCTTTTTTCTTAACTCAGAGTTTCATTTTGTTTGGTTTCTGTTAGGTTAGGCATGTGTTCCATCGTTTTCCAACTTTTTCAAACATTGTTTTGGCTATAGCATACTTCAGTAGATAGCTCAATTTTAGAACTCTCTCGTTTGTTTGCAATTCTAAATGTTCTTTGAGAGTTTGAGGTAGATAATCTGAATCTGGGAAGTAACTTGTGGAGAAAGGTTTATCTTTTCCTTTCAATGTGCAGTCGTTCACAATGGAGTTCTGTTTTTTCCAACTCTCCGTCTATTTGAAGTTCTCACTTGCATTTGCTTTTGTGTCTGTATTTTCCACAATAAACATTAGTGAAGTGTTTGCCATGCAAACATAAGGATGTGAGTTTCCATCTCCAGTACCCATGCTGGCCACAGCAGTGCATGCCTAGAATCCCAGAACTAGGGAGGCTGAGACATGAGGATCCCCAGAGATGCTGGCCAACTCCTCCAAGTGAATCAGCAAGCTTTAGATTCAGTGAGAGAGCCTGCCCCAAACAGAGAAGGTGAGGAGTGATAGGAAGACAGCCAGTGCGGACCTCTGGCTTGTTGTGGGAGCTGCGGGCTTTACCCGAAATAACAACACACAAACTGTATTCATTTAAACACTGCTTGGCCCACTTCTATTCATGTGTGTAGCACCCCAAGGAGCGCTTACCGGGAAGATTCTAGCCTACATCCATCCTGGGTTGGAGCTTCATCGCATCTGCCCCAGAGAGGAGAGCTATCGAGTCTGAGCTCACTTCCTCTTCCTCCCAGCATTCTTTTCTGTTTACTTCACTCACCTATGTTCTAACCTATGAGGGCCAAGCAGTTCCTTTATTTTTTTAACCAATGACCTTCCTCCATCACTGGCTTCTATATACTCTCTCACACATGCCACAACAAGTGCACACTACAAATCAAGACAATTTTAAGATACCATCTTACACCTGTCAGAATGGCTAAAATAAAAAACACTAATGATAGCCTTTGCTGGAGAGGTTGTGGAGAAAGGGGTGTTGTAATATGAGCGGCGGTGCTGCGTCCCCAGCACCCAGCCGCCTGCATGGCTAGCTTATGCCCCGAAATAATTACACGGAAACTGTATTCTTTTAATCACTGCCTGGCCCATTAGTTCCAGCCTCTTATTGGCTAGCTCTTACATATTGATCTAACCCATTTCTAATATTCTGTGTAGCACAACGAGCTGGCTTACCAGGAAAGATCTTAACCTGCGTCTGTCTGGAGTGGGAGAATCATGGCGACTCACTCACTCGGCTTCTTTCTCCCAGCATTCTGTCTGTTTACTCCACCCACCTAAGGGCTGGCCTATAAATGGGCCAAGGCAGTTTCTTTATTAAATGAAAATAACTCCTCCATCAAAGGGGTACACTCATCCATTGCTGGTGGGAATGCAAACTTGAGCAACCACTTTGGAAAGCAGTATGGTGGTTTCTCAGGAAACTCGGGATCAACCTACCCCTGGACCCAGCAATACCACTCTTGGGAATATACCCAAGAGATGCCCTATCATACAACAAAAGTATATGCTCAACTATGTTCATAGCAGCATTGTTTGTAATAGACAGAACCTGGAAACAACCTAGATGCCCTTCAATGGAAGAATGGATGAAGAAAGTATGGAATATATACATATTAGAGTACTATTCAGCTAAAAAACAATGACTTCTTGAATTTTGCATGCAAATGGACAGAAATAGAAAACACTATCCTGAGTGAGGTAAGCCAAACCCAAAAAGAGGAACATGGGATGTACTCACTCATAATGGGTTTCTAGCCATAAATAAAGGACATTGAGCCTATAATTCGTGATCCTAGAGATGCTAAATAAGAAGGGGAACCCAAAGAAAAACATATAAGCATCCTCCTGAATATTAACCTTCATCAGGCGATGAAAGGAGACAGAGACAGAGACCCACATTGGAGCACCGGACTGAAATCTCAAGGTCCAAATCAGGAACAGAAGGAGATAGAGCACGAGCAAGGAACTCAGGACCGCGAGGGGGGCACCCACACACTGAGACAATGGGGATGTTCTATCGGGAACTCACCAAGGCCAGCTAGCCCGGGTTGGAAAAAGCATGGGATAAAACCGGACTCGCTGAACATAGCGGACAATGAGGACTGCTGAGAACTCAAGAACAATGGCAATGGGATTTTGATCCTACTGCACGTACTGGCTTTGTGGAAGCCTAGGCAGTTTGGATGCTCACCTTACTAGACCTGGATGGAGGTGGGTGGTCCTTGGTCTTCGCACAGGGCAGGGAACCCTGATTGGTCTTTGGGCTGACGAGGGAGGGAGACTTGATTGGGGGAAGGGGAGGGAAATGGGAGGCGGTGGCGGGGAGGAGGCAGAAATCTTAAATAAATAAATAAAAAACAAGTGCACACTACACACCACACATGCACACAAAACACGAAAGCACAACTCTAGCGACAATGTGGATATTGCGCAGTGTGGAGCTGTTATTTGGCTATTGCTCTGCTCCCTGTTGAATGACGTTCCAGGGGGCCATTCCTTATGGTGGGGTGGGCTGTGAGCCTGTTTTCAGTCTAGACTCTGGCTAGGTCAGTAGAGTGAAAGACAGCTAGTGAAGGAATGCTTGGGAACTTCTCTCCGCCCTGGACCCAAAACTATCATCATAATATTCAAGCTACAGTGAGCCACTGCAATCCAAACCAGGGCTGGGGTCAGATTTAAATGGGCAAACAGGAAACAAACAAAGCCAGTTGTCATAGTCTTATGGTCTCTTTCTTACCTGTATAGTAATTCAAGCCATATTTTTAATCAGTTGAAAAATTTGAATCCGACTTACTGTGTTATGGAAGGATATTACAGTAGTTGGCAGTGAAGCTTATACTATATTTTGTTTATTATTTTTTGCTATAGGATTATACTACGTAGCCCAAACTGGCTTCAAACCGAGAATCCTCCTACCACAGCCCTTTAAATGCAGAGAATACAGGTGTGTATTACTATGTATGGCCAAGTACATGTGACTTTAAATGACTCCATTGCATGGCTTTCATTTCTCCAAATGTTAAATACGCAAATACAAAGGACAACCTGTATTTGGAATCGAAAAGAAACAAAAGTTATTTACCTTTGTTTGTATCATGAGTGGGTGTAAGTTTCTTGTTATTTGGACATGTTGCTGGAGAGATGACTCAATGCCTAAGTGTGCTGGATGCATTTCCAGAGGTCCCAGGTTCAGGTCCCAGGTTCAAGTCCCAGCACCTACATAGAGGCCCACAACTGCAGGTCCGGGATATCTGATGCCCTCTTCTGGCCTATACAGGTACTGCACAATGCATAGGCTTGCATGCAGGCAAAGCACCCCTAAACATACAATAAAATTAAAAACATATTAAAATGATTTGGACATGTGTACAGTTCATGACAGTACCTGTGTGACATTTGGCTCCAAGATGATAGCCACTAGCTCTTCTGCCCGATGTTCCCAGCTCAACTCTTCACTGTGTCTCACTTAACCATTACCCATGCGCTGTCCCTCGTCATGTGTCAGCGACAATGCCAGGGTAACTACACACATGAAACTTCCATAGAGTGCTCTCTGCGGAAGAGGAGGTAGAGGTGAAGCAGATGGGTAATCGATTCCTTGAGCCTGTTTGGAGGACCTCAGAAAGGGCGTCTCTCTGCTCTCTTCCCCAGGCAGGCGCTGTGGCTCTCCACCCACTGGTAGAGAATTACTCTGGGGCAAAGCACCTGCCTTCCCCTCTGTTGTCATTTAACGTGTAAATTGTTTGGGGAAGTGTGAAGCCATTAACACCTTACTTACAAAGAGTTCTCAAAATTAGAGAAACTGAGAAAATGAACGTTTGGGGGAAGGGGGATGGAGGAGCCTTTAGATTAGGAGAGGGAGGGGTCAAATGAGGTGTTCAGAAGAGAGACTACTTTGTGTCTTTCCAGTGTTGTAGGCATGGACAGTAGTAGGTGTGGAACTATTATTACTCCACATAACCATAGCTATGTTTACTGGTATTTTATAAACTTAGTTAAAACAATTTCATCTTCCCTTGCTTTTAATCTCTAGCCCACCAACAATTTATTGACTGCTATTATGAATTCTTTATATATTTTTAATTAAATCAAATGTTTTTTGAGGATTTCACTCATGAGTATTCTATTGACATCCTTTCCTCCCTCCCCCCTCCAACTCTCCCAGAATCCCCTGACTCCCTCTCAAATTCATGACTTCTTAATTATTATTGTTATACATAGATGCATGTATGTGTGTGTGTGTTCGTGTGTGTCCTACTGATAAGACTAAAGTGTTAGGCAGTTCTTAAGAGAAACAGAACAATTCCAGGTATGTATACATTGTGAGAGAAGGCTTGATATTAAAGAACTGGAGAAACTGTGAGATTTTAAATCTATAAGGTAGACCTCATACTGAGGTCCAGGAAGCACTGATGTTGAAACTCCTGTCCAAAGACTGTCTGCCTCTGAGTTTCTTCTTGCTTAAGGACCAGTCTTTATACAATGGGGGCTTGCAGCTCATTGCAGGAAGCTTATTGAGAGTATAGATGGTGTTGAAATTTATTCAAAGTCTACCAATTTATATGTTGCTCTCACCTACGAGAGTCTCTCTCGTAAGCTCAATGTGATAGTATATCCTTGTAATCTCAGCACTAGGGAAGCTGCAGCTTGTAGCTTCGAATCCAGTCAAGGTCATATGGTAAGGCCCTGTCTCTAAAGATCAAACCAATCCAAATCAAAAAGTCCCAAACAGCCAACAGGTCAACCAAAATGGACAACAATCCCCAATACTGTCATAGATGTGTCTAAAGTAATACTTGATCAGATATCTGGGAACTGTGGCCTACCCAAACTGGCCCATGAAATCAACCATCACAGCCAATGCTCCAAGACTACCTCAACTGAATTTAGCAGTATGCATTCAAATAAAAACATCCCAAAGTTTTCCAGATGCTAGCTTACTCATTACCTACTACTTACTCTAAGTTCAGAACCATGTTTATGTAGCTCTGTTTAGCTGAGCATCCTTAACGTTCTGCTCACAGGACTTTCTTACACTCTAAAAATTATTGAGGATCCCAAGGCACTTCTATTTATAAAGATTGAATGTGTTCATCACACTGAATAATAAAGCTGATAAAGTTTTAAATAATCATTAATTCATGCAAAACAATAACAAATTTGGTAAATATTTATATAAACAATATTTTATGCTAACTACATTCCTCCAAAGGAATGCAAAACAAAGAAAATAACGAAGAGTGGCAATGTTTTACACTTTTAGACAGTTGACTTGATGGACGTCAACTGGATATTCATGTTTCCTGACTCACTTTGTTTCTGTCTGTTATTTTGTCTGAAGAATTGTATATAAACTACCTGCTTCTCTTCAGATACGCGGTTGGCAGAGAAGGATTTGATTGGCCTTCTCAGAACAGAGTACTCTCCAGCTGTGCTATATACAGATGAATACCTATTGCTCATCTTGTCAGTAAAAATAATATTCCAAGAAAAAGCCTCTCGTTCAGCTCACATGTCGAAGCTATACAGCAAGTCCCTGTGTACAAAATCAAGCCAAACTTACCCCCCCCCCAAAAAAAAGCCCAAACAGCCATTTGATCAACCAAAGCTAACAACAATAACAACATAAAAACCAAAGGCTCTGACACTTCACAGATGTGTCCAAAATAAAGTCTGACCAAATATCTGGGTCCCAGAGTGCTTTATGACTCCTCCTAACCATCCAACTTCCACCAACTGCTTTGCTTAGAGTGATCACCTGCTCCCCAGATTTCTGGCTGAGCCCAGATGTACCCCCAATTTCTGAGTTTTTTCAAAGAGAAGTTGGTTTCGACGTTGCAGGTTTGCAGTGTGGACATACTCCTCACCACAGTGTCACTTCTGGTCTGATACGGTTTTTAACCTTTCAACTTAGTGTAAGGACACACCCTTTGGCTGCAGGGATTTTTAATTTTTTTAAGGATTTATTATCTAATTGTGAAAGGTTCTACTTTGGGAAAGTGATTTTTTTTTAATTAAATAATGGTTCTAAACACAAACCCTTCATTTGTTAATCTTTTATGGCTGAATACATATCAACTATTATTTTGCTATGTTGTTGTTTTCCATTTCAATATTGAAGTGTATAGTCTACAGCATATCTGTCTAAATTATCAGCTCCGTTATAGTTATTGTCTTAGAGATTATTCATTGTTTTTCTAATTTGTGGGTAATTGGAAGATAAATAAATTGTATTTTATAAAGTAGTTATTTTAATTAAATTTTCTCTTGGGAAGAAAAATAAATTTTGTTTCTATTTGCAATAATTATGCAAGATAATTGTAGCTATTTGAATGAAAAGTGTATAGGCTCAGGTGTTAGAACCCTTGGTGTGCTATTAGGTGGATGTTAGGAAACCTTAAAGTTGTGCCCTTGCCAGAGGAAGCACATCTCTGGGCGCAGGCTGGGAGAGTTTGCAGCCTCACCTGCTCCCAGTGGTCTCTCTGCTGTTTGATGATGTCATATCTCAGCTTCCTGCTGGCCTCCTGCTGCCACACCTCCTCTGCCCTTCTGAATACCCCTCCCATAATCATAAACCAAAATAAAATACTCCTTCTCTAAGTCACCTTTGGTCATGGTGTCTTACCAAGCAGCAGAAATGTAGCGAATATAATAATAACACATGCAGTGGTGTGGGAAAAGGGCCCTATGGCTTCTGCGCTTAGCACTGTCTACCCACACAGGGTATCTTTCTTTAAACCCTCTCTCTTTCCATTATATTTTAAATTAGTTTAGAAATTAAGTTTCCATATGCTTTCTTCATATATTCTTAGTTTTAGTTAACCGTCTTCCTCACCAGCATTCTCTCCCTCTACCTCTGTATTAGTGATGTTTCTGTAGCTGTGATAATACCATGACCCCAGGCAACTCAGGGAAGAAGGGATCCATGATGGCTCACCATTCCTGAAGAACTGATACCATAATGGAGATGAAAGCTTGGCATGGTGGCAGGAGCCAGAAGCTAGCCATTCACATTTTCATCCACCCACAGGAAGCAGAGGCTGAGACCAGGAAGTGGGGTGGGACTATAAACACTTAAAGAGCTCCCCTAGTGATGCACTTCCTCCAGCAAGGTGCTACCTCCAGAAGGCTCCATAACTTCCCCAAACAGTCCCACCAACTGGGTACCAATTGTCCAATACATAAGCCCACGGCGGACATTTCTCAGTCAACCACAGCTCTCCCATCACATGCGTGGTGCTATCTCCACTCCTCTTAAGGTCCCCTCCTCTCTCTGCCCCACAATCTCTTCCTAGCTTCCTGGTCTCTACAGACATTTAAAATGAAATACACAAATTCAAACATTTGAAGCTATGATCTACATACGTGGCAGTTGACTTTTTGAAGCACAGTTTCTTAAACCTGTGATTTGCAACCTCTATGGGGTGGTGTAACTGCATGAGGGGGCTGGAGAACACTGGCAACTGTAGATAGTTCCTGAATGTGCAAACCCCAAAACTAATCCAAAGCCAAATGCTTAGAGATTCTGAGGTGTTTCTGGCAGTATCTAATGACTTTAGTGCAGTCTTGGCTCTGAACACACAATATGCATGCAAGCTTTGCACTGAGCTTGCTCTCATGCCAACAATAGCCACACACTTGCCCGCAACAGCTCAGATTCCAGACTATGTTGCATTATAAGCAATGGTGTTTTACTGTCCATACAGAGTTTTCTGCTTTTACAGAAGCATAGTAGGTCAATTACAGGCAACATTCCAATCATGTAACTATCAAATTAGTACATCTTTGGGTCATATTGTATTAGGATATTTGATCTTTTAAATGACTGCTTGAATTGATGACTTGAATTTCATTAAAAATCAAACACTCACCCAGTGACTTTGGTTTGAAATTGTGAGTAAAAAATTTTAAGAAGTTCTGCTGGGAAAAGCCTTGGAGACAGCCCTTTCCATGGACAGTCATAGGTGTGTTCTTGGGATGCTCTGTCTGGGCTCTGGACAAGTACCTGAGCTGCCTTTGTGAAACCCCAGGGTACGATGATCAGGATTGACATTGACCAGGTTTCCCAGCTCTGTCTGCACCAACTTCTGGCTCTCTCAGAACCAAGTCTCAGTCCCTCAGATGCTGGAAGATTTTTGTGTCAAAGGAATGAAGCTTTGTCAAGTGTGACCCCCATGAATTTGGTGGCTGAGAAGTGGCTCAGTCAGCTTGGTGACTGTAAACTCAAAATCATCTCCAGTTCTGTTTCCCTGGATGTGTGTAGTCAGCTCCACATTTCCCAAGGATTCTCCTGTGTTGTCTTCTCCTTACCCAGGCCCCCCAGTGTGTCCTACTGGGTACTCTAAATAAAAATAAGCAAACCCTCAAAGTGACAAATTAGAAGGTATCAATTTATCTTTCTTCCTCGATCCCAGAATTCCACAGCAAGGATGAAAACTAAGAGACAACATAACACAAACTCAGTCAGCAGCAGGATAGAAGGAAGAACCCAACAGAAGATCTGTGTGTGGGAAGGCTGAGCTTTGGTGCTTTCCTAGAGTGATGGACAATCAGAGATCAGATAAAAGTCATGAAGGGTAACCTTAAAATTTCCCAAAGTGTTGTTCTGGGTCATCCAGAGACTTAGAAAAGATAAAAAACAATCAATGGAATTAAAACAAAATCAGATCTCAGAGTAAAGAAACAAGTCTTTAGTTCAGGAAGCCTTCTTAAGGAGGACCCCTAAGTACCAAAGAGAGTTAGAGGAAAACAAAGAAACAAAGAAACAAACAAACAAACAGTGCTCAGTGCAGCTTCCTGAGAAGTCTGGACCACAAGGAAAAGGGAAAATTTGGATGCTTATAGTCAGAAAAGAAATGAACAGATTATCTGTATTGAATCATAACTACCAGCAATGAATTACCAGAGAAACTGAAGAGTGCCTGCCTATCCAAATATAAATCAAGAGGAGAAAAATAAAGATAATTTCAGACATTCAAGGACTTAGAAAACTTACCTTTACCGACTGTTTTTGGCAGCACTGGGGTTTGAACCTAGAGCAGTGGACATTCCAGGTCACCATTGTGCCACTAAGCTGTATCCCCAGCACCATTTTATATAAAGAATTACTTAAGGTTGAAGTTGTCATAGCAAAAAATAAATAGAAAGGTGCTTGAGTCAAGAGCTAAGAAATTAGTCCAAAGGAAATAAATACATGTTGAAAATCAAGCCAGGATAACCCACAGCTGTGTTGTTCAGTCTGCACACCAGGCAACACATGTCTGTGAGCCACACATAATGCAAACATGTTAACTGTAAAATAAATATGTGAGTCAACATTTTCCCAGTAGATATATTTAAAATACCAAAAGAAACAGGTAAAATTAATTTAAAAATATATTTAACCCAATATATTCAGAATATTATCATTTTAAAACACAACCAGTACAATAATTATTAGCCATTGAGGTCATACTTTTTCTTACTAAGTCTCTGAAATCCCCTGTGTTTTTAAGGTCTGGGAGCATCTCTCAAAGCAGACCAGCCAAATCTTACATGGCCCAAAGTCACATATGTCTGTTTCTGACCCAGATCTCAAGCTAGGAGTTCAGATGTCTTTGAGAACACCAACATGCATGTGGGGAAGAAATTCTCTGGGTGAGTTGGCAGCAAGATAAAAATCCTGACCAATTGTTAAAATTCACTGTAAAACATTAAAGTCCACACCCACCAGGTAAAATGCAAAACATGGAGAGAAAATAAATGAGAAGCCATGACTGATAAGAAGAGGTATACATGCTGGAATTCCGTGTGCTAAAAGAATAAGGTATGTGATGGCAGCAGGCTCCATCAATGCCTCATCCCCAATGACCCTTGCTTGCCAGTATTTATGACCTTGTGTAATCCTTCTTGAGGATGGGCTGAACCCACTGTCTCTCCTGCAATGAACAGAACACAATGTGGGTGGTAAGATATCACCTCCAAGATCAAGTTACAGAAAGGTTTTGGGTTCCTTCTGTGGGGAGTGTCCTTTCTTCCCATCTCTCCCTCCCTCATGTTCTCCCCCTGCTCCCCCAATTCCTCCTAGGGAAGCCAGTTGCTATGCCTGATCAAGTGGGGATCAGAAGGGTCAGTGGACATGGCACAGAGGACCAAAGCAGCTAACAAACACTTAAGGGCATTTGAAAGAGACTCCTGCCTCACTTCCAGTAGCATTAGGATAAGAACTCAGCCTCAGCTAGTAGCTCAGCTGCCTCCTATGAAACCTGGACCCAGGGTCATCCAGGAAATGGCATCTGAAAGCCATTCACAGAAACCAAGAGGTAGTGAATGCTACTTTAAACCACTAAGTTTGGGGCAATTTTTTAGATAGCAATTGTGGTTTAAATGAGAATGCTTCCATAGGCTTATATGTTCGAATGCTTGATATCTAGTTGATGGAACTGTTTGGGAAGGATTAGGAGGTGTGTGTATGTTCTTATTGGAGGGGATATGTTATGGGGAGTGGGCTTTGAGGTTTCAAAAGCCAATGCTAGGCCCAATCTCTCTCTCTCTCTCTCTCTCTCTCTCTCTCTTTCTCTCCCTCCCTCCCTCTCTCTCTCTCCCTTTCTCCCTTTCTCTTTCCCAGCTGCCTGCAGATCAGGATTCTGTAGGAGTTCCTTCTGCTTCTTCAGCCAACAGCCTTTAAGATACAGTGCTGTGGGAGCTCCTTCTGCTCCTTCAGCCAATAGCCTTTAAAATACCAGTTCACTTGGGCATGGTCTCTTATACTCTAAATACAGCTGTAAACATGTGCTCTCTCTCTTGCTCTGGCTCTCACTTCTGGCTGCTAGACTCTGTTCCTGTTCCCCATTTGTGCAGAGGACTGTTATCTTGGACAGTGATCTGTAAGTCTCCCCTAAATAAATAACCCTTTATTATTCATAATTCTGAACTAGTGTGGGATTATTTTGTGACTTCCACCATCATCTGGTACCCAAATGTGGGGAGAAGTCCACACTTTTTGGATGAGTCTGCCAGCCACGTGGCACACTGTGCACTGACTCTCCTGTCTGCAGCTTTATCTGGCCCTCAGATTCAGCAGGCTGCTGTGCAGTGCTCCCGGGCTTGTGACCCACACACCAGTCCACACACTGCTGCCTGTGATCCCTGCAGTACACACAGTCCACAACTCGCACTGACATAGAACTTTGGGTTTTCTCTTTATCCTGGGCCCAACTCTTGGAATTGTTTGATCACCTTAATAACTGTTCTTAATTTGTTAAACAAAGCATATTTTTCAGTACCTAAGTAAGCAACACATGCTGTTCAGTGCTGCTAGCATCTCTCAGCCATGTGACTGCAACTGTGACACCTGCTGGCCAATAACAACTATTACACCTACTTCAATTCATTGTAATTGCCTTATGACAAGTAAGATCTGAAAAAATTACAAAAAAAAAAAAAAGACTGATACCATCCAGGAGTTAAATAATCATTTTGCTTATATTATGGAAGGTATTGTGTAATACTAATGCTATTTTCCTTCCTATTATTTGATTCTAGGAATTAGCTTTGTTTTCAATATTATCTCATTAAAAAATGGCTCAATACTATGGAGAGAAAATTATCTGAAAGAATTTGTGCTGTTGATTCCAACTGTCAGAATCTGTTGAAAAGTTATGATATGTCTAAGGATGAAATGTTATCTTCACTGAACAAGTTGGAATCCTCAGTGAGGACATTAGAACAGAACACTGGACAGGAGATTTAGACTTTTAAAAAGGCAGTAGTAAAAAGATTTGAAAAGATTGAGTAATTTATTGAAATTGATGAGCAGGGACAGAAGGTACAAGGACAGGATTTAGACTCATCAGTACATGCCAGACCATGGGATGACTTTACAAAGAGTTTCGACTGCATATGTGGTAATTTCCTCAGAAAGACCATCTGGCACAAAGTACCCTAAAGTGGTCAAAGAATATGCATGGGAACCAATACGTATGAGCAATCTAAAAGAAATTAAACAAGCAATAGTTTCTTATGGGCTCCATTTATCATTTATCAGGGAAATGGTAAAATGTGGTCTTCAAGCACAAGGCAACCCCACGTGATTTGCTTCAATTAATCTCAGAGGTCCTAGAAAATGGACCTCAACTTCTTTGGAAGTGTTATTGGAGAGAAGAGGCAAAAATTTTAGAACAACAGGGGAAAGCAAAAAGGATTTGAGACTTCCCAAGACCAAATTCTTGGCGAGGGTCATTACTCTGATCCTCAGGAATAGGATCATCGTAACGATGAGAACATGGCATTTAAATAACTTAGGATTCTGTTGACCTGAGACACAATTGCTCCTGAAGACACTACACTTGGAGTTTGTCTTCTTCTTGGCACAACTGGCCTTTGGGCAAGAAACTGCGCATGCCTCAGCCACTGACAAAGTGCACGATGCCCCGATTGGACAAACAGAAAACAAGAAAAAAGACTGTCAACTCTTGCCAAGACAGGGTAAGACAGTTTTGAAAACTTTCCTGCTTCTGGAAATGTTCTGTCAGTTATTCTAGGCCTTAGCCAAAGTTGGTTGCTTCAACATTGCAAATGAGACTTTGGGTGATTGCCCAGGTAGCCAGTTGTCTCTGTCATTACCTGCACGTTTTGGAAGCTGCTTGATTGCACTTCCTGACTACTCAATTAATATTATCTCCCTTCTCAGGACTTTGATGGGATTGAAGAATAGATAGTTGTAATTACTGTCCTCTTATGATCTAGCCATGCCATTTCCAATACAAGACTTAGACTCCATAGGATAAAATATTTATTAAAACATTTATCATATGTTCCTTGCTTAATATTGTTTATGCAGGTTGTAATTCTAATCTTATACTTGATATCTGTTCCTAGTGTATATAGTTTTGTATTGGTTTGGAACTCTCTTATTTAAGCAAAAGGGGGAGGTGCTGTGGGAGCTCCTTCCACTCTTTCAGCCAATAGCCTTTAAAATACCAGTCCACTTGGGTGTGGTCTCTTATATTATAAATGCAGCTGTAAATCATGTGCTCTCTCTTGCTTCTGGCTGCTAGACTCTGTTCCTGTTCCCCATTCATGCAGAGGACTGTTATCTAGGACAGTTATCTGTAAGTCTCCCCTAAATAAATAACCCTTTATTATTCATAATTCTGAACTAGTGTGGAATTATTTTGTGGCTTCTGCCATCATCAGGATATAAAGCTCTCAACTACTGCTTCAGCACCATGGCTGTCTACTCCCCACCATGATGACCATGGACTAACCCTCTAAAACTGTATACAAGCCTCCAATTAAATGCTTCCTCTTTTAAAAGTCACCTGGTTGTGGTGACTCTTTATAGCAATAGAGCTGTAACCAAGACAGAAAAAGGAAACTGCTACAGGAGCTATGCATTAAGAAGCAACCCTCTGAGTTAAAATGTAAGAAATCTCCAAGGAATTTACACTCAAGCATCCACACACGCGTGCACGCACACACACACACACACCTCACAGGGCTGAAGGGATAGCTTAGCTGCCCAAATGCCTGCGTTCAGATTCCCAGCCCTTGTATCAAAAAAGCCAAACATAGTAGTGTCCACCTCTACTGGCACTGAGCAGAAGGAGCCAGGAAGATCACTGGGGCTTGCTAGCAACCAAGTCTATCTCAATTGACAAGTCGTGGGTTCCGTGAGAGCCTTTGCCTCAAGAATAAGGCTGAGAGCAATTAAGTGAGACACCTGATGTGGCTGTTTGATCTCCAGATGTACGTATACACATGTGTCTGTTCCCCTCCCACAGAAACACACACACAAAGAAACCCCTACAAAATAAAAACACCTGCTAGGTCGATAAAGATTCATGGATGTGTGACTCTGCATTTTTCTGCTCTCTTTTTTCCCCTCTGGCACACAAAGGGGAACCTCTGCCTTCCCTTACCCTCTCTTACCTGCAGAATCAGGAGACTATACATGAGCCAAGGTCCTAAATGCACAGCAAAGGCAAAGACCTGGACTTAGGAAAGGTTTGTTATTTCTCATGGGGAAACTTCAAAACAGCCCAAGAAGCATTGCAAATGGTAGGGAGTCACCTTTAAGGGGGGGTTACAAGAATCAGAATTCCTTTTAATGAAAATTTTGTGGCTAGATTAGATTTCTTTGAATTCAACTTTATACAGAGACTGCACTATATGGGAAATTGAGTTTATTGGAGTGATATATACATACATATAGCACACCATTACTTGTAATGTAAATATATGCAAATATTTAAGTAAATTATAAAGTCTTGTAAAGAAGCAGTGAAGGGCTTTCTAGTCTCTTCCCGGATTGGAAATCTCACTAGCAAGCCTGGAATAATAATACTGAAGGAACGATTTCATTAAAACCACTTTGAGACAGTGCATGGCGGCCAGAAGACAGGACATAGTTCACAGTGACAGATGACAAGGACAGGTAGCCCCAGTGGTGTGACATGACACCAAAAGAGAAGAAAATGTTAGCTTTCTTGGGCGGCTGAGCGGCTTTCCTGCGCATGCGTGTAAGGCACCTGGCGGCAACCTGAAAGCTCAGCGGGGTATGGGAATGTAGAGAGAAGTCATGCTTCCTGTCTGACTGGTGACCCCAGAACTGGGAAGGCTGCAAGATGAGGAGGTGGTTTCAGCCCCACCCATCCTCGGGTGCTCTGAAGACTGTAACAGGTCAGCTCCGGATTCGGGGTACTGTCCGAGCGCAGAAATGGGCAAAAACAAGACATCTCTGTGGAGAGGGACTTGGGTTTATCATTCTCTGAGGGAGAGCAATTCTTCCTGCATCGGCTCCACATTCCCTGGATGTCTCTCACCCTTTTCCCATGAGAACTGTGCAAAGCTGCAAGGGTATTTAGTTTTCTCTAAAGTAACCATTGCCTAATCACCTCTCTGGTGCCCAGTGTTGTGCTATGAGCCGTGGGATTTGAACACTCTACAGTGTATGCCCTGATCATTGGCTCTTCAGGTCTGGTCAAGGAGAGATGGCATGTCTGGTGAGCAGTCGTGACAATGTTCCACTCAGAAGCTTTTTCTGACTATCAAAGATTAAAGCTAAGTAATCCATGGATTTTTTCTACATCTACCTTTTTTTTTTTTTTGAGATCTTATGTAGCCCAGGCTGTCCTCTAACTCACATTCCTTCTGCATCATTAATGCACCCAACATGGCTCTGGCAGGCCTTGCCCTTCTCTCCCACTCCCTCTGCTTGCTAAAACCATTAGATTACATTCCTAAAGCTATCCAGCAAGGTCTATTCCCTTATTTGTCCACTTCCTCCTCCTGAGGCTGACCACCAAAGTCCAGCTGTCAAAGTATTGAAGTCCAACAATCAAAAGCCCCCCCTCACCTAATTAACATCCCCAATTAAAATAAAACACCTCATCCTTGGGGTTCCCATTTTACCTTTATAAACTGCCATTTGCCTATGGGCCATGTCTGTCTCCTCTCCATTCCCTTCTTCCTCTTCCTTCTCTCCTGTTTTTGTCCCTTAGCCCTGCCCTCTGCCCTCTGGGGCAAGTCTCCTTTGTGCTGAGAACTTGGTCTCGGGTGTCCTGAGCCCAGATTACTCGATTTTTCTTTAAACAAGTTATCTTTGAGAACTTTGTTTATGCCAACCTCTGTCCTGGGTCCAGGACAGAAAATAAATTTACCCAAAGTCAATATTCAGTCAGGTGCAGTGAAGTGGGCCTGTAATCCCAGCCCTTAGGAGGCTGAGGCAGGAGGATCTCAAGTTTGAGGTAAGCCTGGGCTACAGGACAAGACCCCATAAGAAAAAGGGATGGAGGGAGAGAGGGAGGAAGGGAGCGAGGAAGGAAAGAGAGAGAAATCCATTAAAAAATGCAGAGGAAGTTGATACATAATCAAACAAGCATGGTTCTGGTAATGGAGGAGAACAACTTAGAGCCTGAGGCTGTGTGAGCCGACCAGTCATGAGAGTCTGCTAATTACATCCCATAGTCTCTCCTCCTCTACCTGAGCACTCTTGGCCTCCTACAGAGTAGCTAAAGTCACAAAGTCACAGGCTCAGATAACATCATTAGTCTCCTAAAACTCCCCTTTCCCTGTCCGTGCTAAGATGGAGCAGCAGCATCGGGCTTCGGGTCCCAAGAGCTCCAGTTACAGATTTGCAGGGTCCCTTTCTAATCTCTGTGGTGGCCTTGGACCTCTCTGGACATCACCTCTGGACATCACCTCTGGACATCACCTCTGGACCTCTCTGGACATCACCTCTGGACATCACCTCTGGACCTCTCTGGACATCACCTCTGGACATCACCTCTGGACATCACCTCTGGACATCACCTCTGGACCTCTCTGGACATCACCTCTGGACATCACCTCTGGACAAGCCTTGGACCTCTCTGGACTCACCTTCTCAACTGTAAAATGGGCATAAGGAACCCAACCAGCACGTGAGACAGAATGCCCAAGCAATAACTCAGGCTGTTATTGTCTGGGAATAATAGGGAATCCTGAGTGCAGGAAAGTCGAGTTGTTTGGATTTGATTGTTTGTTTTTTTACATTGAAATTATGAAAATATTCTTGGTATAAGAAAAAAGCAATGAAAATATGTTTATAATAGAGAAAGACAGGGCCTTTGGGGCTTGTGTAGATGGGGCATTTGATGACAGAGTTTCCGGCACATTAGCTGTCTGTTTTGGCAGCAGCCAAGGGAGTGGGGGCTCTTAAGTATCCTGTGTTTCTGGAAAGCCAGAGTCAGGCTTTCTGTTCCAGGAAGAGTGACGTTAGATGGTTCATTACATCCAGTAAATCCATTATCCTCTGTGTCCAAGCTCTCTGGAGATGCTGGGCCACCAGTTCCATCGTGTTCTTGGCTCCCAGCTAGCTGTCTCTGACACTTGAGTTTAATCCAAAAAGCAGGCTGTGGCCAACGAATCTGCAGGATTTTGATGAGCCCCTCAGCAGAGGGCTGTGTGTGTATGCAAGTGACCCATCCAACCAATGGTCCAGGGAGTCCAGCACCCTCAAGTCGGAGGCTCAGAGGTGCAAATGGGGAAGTGTTTCCTCATCCTAACCGTGCAGGCACCCTGCAGCTTTGCAGCACGGTCTGAGTGTTAGCTTGTTTGTCTAGTTTCCTGCATCAGACCCTTAAGTGTCATAGACATCACTGCGGCAGCACAGGCATCGTGTGTTCTTTCCCCTATCTTTTATCACATTTATTCACTCGTGTGAGTGTGTGTGTGTGTGTGTGTGTGCGCGCGCGTGCCCACCCCTGCATGCTTGTGGAGGTTAGAGACTACTGGTGGGAGCGGTTCTCTCCACCATGGTGGTTCAGGGATTGGATTCGCTTCAGCAAGCTTAGTAGCAAGAGCCTTTACCCTTACCGGCAGCTGTGCCACCTTCCCGGCTTTCTCCCCCTCTTCGCATGAGAAGATGGAATGGGATTCAGAGAGGCTAAGTTCAAGGCCAGTACACTATATGTTTACATTTGCCATTTTCATCTTGTGTGTCTGTATGTGCAGGTGAACACATACCTAGGTGCACATAGGAGCTCAGAGGAAAACTTGAGGCAGTTGGTTTTCTCCTTCCACTGTGTGGGCTCCAGGGTTTAAACCCAGGTCATCAGGCTTGGCAGCAAGTGCCCTTATCACCGAATCATCTCTTTGGCCCATGGCCAGTGAGCTGACCAGTATTTAAAATAGCACTTCTCAACGTTGGCATCATTGGCAAGTTTAGGCCAATAGTTGTCAGGGAGAGCCTGGTAGGATGCTAAACAACCTCTACTTTTATGCCTCTCCCTCCAGTTTTTGTAACCCAAAATGCCTCCTATGGGGGACAAAAAATGATCTTAGGTACAGAAATATTTTTTAAATCTCACCTTCCTGACTCCAGAACCCTTGATCATCCACAATCGTGTTGCTGTTCACATACACCATATGGTTTCTTTATTTTAAACACAAATGCAGAGGTGTGGTGGGCGGGGCCAAGTGTGGCAGGTGAAGCTCAGTACAGAGTGTGGGGTCAGCACCCACTCCACCCAGATTAACATAAGAAAGAAATGCAAGCAAGCTTTCTCTTTTAAAAAACAAAGTTGTGCCGGGCGGTGGTGGCGCACGCCTTTAATCCCAGCACTTGGGAGGCAGAGGCAGGCGGATCTCTGTGAGTTCGAGACCAGCCTGGTCTACAAGAGCTAGTTCTAGGACAGGCTCCAAAACCACAGAGAAACCCTGTCTCGAAAAACCAAAAAAAAAAAAAAAAAAAAAAAAAAAAAAAAAGTTGTGTAGTATTATTGGAAATTGGCCTAACCCTAACCATGAAGCCTGTCCACTTTGTCTGTCATTATATTGTCACCCTCTTTTGATTTTGTTTTTAAGGGTCTCTAGGGACCCATTCACTCTCACACCTAATGATCCCTGGTTTCCTGGTCTCCCTAAACTTTGCCACAATCCTTTCCCAAAGCAGGGACTATGTCTCTTGGGATGACGAGGCCAAGGTCCCTGAGATGCCACCGTGTATATCTTGGCATGTTTGCTGACAATGCCGACCCCTTTTTTCCAAGAAGCACACTGTTTGCAGATACAGTGTTTCTCCTGGATGCAAAGACATCCGTAGACTTATTTTCTAGTTTATTACTAATGTATGAGTAAGGACTTTAAAATGTATAACTACTCCGGTTTCCATTCCACCAACGAGAGAGAACTGACAGACACATGGCCAAGTCACAGATAGCATCAAAAAGTCTGAAAAACCAAAATAAACGATCTGCATTGACTCATAGGACAGCAAGTACCTGGGATATCACCAGTCCTAACAGAGGGGCCTGGGAGTGAAAATACACACTGGGTTCCAAACTCAGCATTTCCTAAATCAATGTATTTAATTAGTTACATGCTAAAATGATATTTGGGGTATATTTTATTATGTGAAATATGTTATTAAGTATTTATTTATTTATCTGTTTATTCGTTTATTTATTTGGAGACAGGGCCTTGCTGTGTAGCCTTGGCTGGCCTGGAACTAGCTATGTAAGTCATAGAGCTCTGCCTGCTTCTGCCTCCTGAGTGTTGGGATTAAAGGCATGCACTTCTGTGACCAGCAGGTTATTAAAATTTTAATCAGGGCCAGTGAGATGGTTCAGCAGATAAAGAGGCTTGTAAACAAGTCTGATAACCTGAATTTCATCTCTGCATGGAGAAACTGGACGACCGCATGTTGTAGGTCCATGCATGTTTCTGGCTTGACCCACATATATCCCCCACCACAAATTAAATATATTAATTTTAGAATCGAAAACAGAAATATAGTAACTATAGAGACTATTATGTTCTTATTTGATTGGTATCTCACTGACTTACTGTGCTGTTCCTTACTGTGACAAGATATTTGAGGCGGGGAACTTTATAAAGAAAAGGGGTTTCTTTAGCTCACAGTCTCCAGCTTCATTGACTGACAGCTGATGGTATCATAGTGGGATCACAAGTGAGAGGAAGTGATACGTGAGGGAGCTGGAAAGAGGGACTGGGGACTAACGAGGGTCCATAAGAGCTTATCTCTCTCTTCAGTGGGCGTACCCCAATGATGAAGAACCTTCCGAGGACATGCCTTCGTAAGCCTCCACCCCTTCTAACATTGGCTCAGTGGAGACTAAGTTTTCACTGCATGAGTCCTCGCCGACATCACACATGTCTTGGGCTTTCTTCTGGCGTCTTCCTCAGCTCCCTGAGTTACACATTCCAACAGGACATTGCTGCATTTCCCTGGAAGAAGCCCTGAGAATCCCACTGTGAGACATAGCAGGTCCTCAAAGACCTTGCAAACGCACCTCTCCAGCCTGCTCTTAAGAAGGCAGGAGCAAATGTTGCTACTAAAGAGGCTTTGTGTGTCGACAAACACCAAGTTATAGAGACGATGTGCAGAGAGGAGTGCAGACCTCTGCCTGCTGCCTTTAAAATGATCTCTTTGTACAGCTGGTGTCTGCCAGCATCTGGGAACCCAGGGGCAGGGAAGCAAACGCTGAGAGAGCAGCCCTAAGTGCTTGCATAAACGATATGCTTTATGCTGAACATATGCCTCCCTTCCGCATCTACTGTTTCAACGCCAGGCTTTTTGTTTGTCTGTTGTTTGTCTTTCAGTTCCAGACCCTAGCATCGGCTGTAGAAATTCTGTCTTGGTTCATCACGACTTTGAGTATGGAGGGGCATGTCCCTGGTCATGAACAGTGAAACATCACTAAACGTGGTCCGGACCTTCAGAACAAGTCTTTGACTGGTAGGATGTGGTTCAAAGGTTTATTTTTGCTTTTGTTTTGTTTATTTTTTCTGCCTCTGGATATTACTATGGTAACCACCATATCTGTGACACATCCAGACTGAAGAGGAAGTCCCCTGGGTGAACTGGGCAGAGCAGGAAGACAGACAGACTTGGGTCTTTAATGACATATGTGAGCTCTGATGTAAAACAGCATTAACGTCATGATAATGACAGACCTCACACTATGTGTGTGTGATAGTCTACATGTAATTGGCCCCCATAATCTCATAGGGAGTGGCTAGTAGGAGGTGTGGCTTTGTTTGTTGGTGTGGGTATGGCCTTGTTGGAGGAAGTGTGCCACTGTGGGGTGGGCTTTGAGGTGTCTTATGCTCAGTATACTGCTCAGTGTCTCAGTCGACTTCCTGCTGCCTTCTGGTCAAGATGTAGACATCACCATGTCTTCCTGCACGCTGCCATGTTCCCCGTTATGATGATAATGGACTGAATCTCAGAAATTGAAAGCAAGTCACCTCAATTAAATGTTTTCTTTATAAGAGCTGCCATGGTCTAACAGCAATAGAAACCTTAATTAGGACAGTGTGTTAATTTAAGCTGTCATTTAAATGTTTTTAAATCAAAATTCTCTCTTTGCAGACCAACTATCCTTGCAGAAAATGGGAAAACAATTATACTACCTGCCAAATGAATTTAGTTAATAGTTTTTTGTTTGTTTGTTTGTTTGAGACAAGTTTTTTCTGTAGCTTTGGAACCTGTCCTGGAACTAGCTCTTACAGACCAGGATGGCCTTGAACTCACAGAGATCCACCTTCCACTGCCTCCTGAGTGCTAGGATTAAAGGCGTGCACCACCACCACCTATCTACTTAATAGTTTTGAGGAAAATGTATTTATGAATTTTTTTTAAGAAACTATTTATGGAGTGCCTTTCACAGAAAGGAAGTACATTCAAACAGAACTTGTAATTCCAAAGGAAATATAAAATCAGCACCAGAGTAAATGTAATCGGAAGCACGTCAAGCCACATGAGAAGCTACAACAGAGTCGGTGTTAGCTGAGCTATCTTACACATGCTATTCTGAGCTCATATTTTTTAGGATACAGTTGTTCCAAAGCCCTCGGCAGAGTCACTTTCGTGTCCCATTGTCCAGAATTGGGCAGTCACCACCAAAGAAAAAGACCCACCATGACAGAGTGAGGTGTTTGAAATGTGGTTTGAAAGGTCTGGGTCTTTTGGAGAGACCCCAATCTTATGCTCATCAAAGTAATGACTGCTTATGATTTGGGAGTGCTGTGGTTGAAGGTACTGGACACGGCTGGGCAGTCCAGAGAAGCATGTTCAGCCATCTTGACCTGAACGGACTTCATACAGCTTCCCTTCACTCTCAGCTGGGAGGTAT
Organism: Chionomys nivalis; assembly: GCF_950005125.1. Lineage (NCBI taxonomy): Eukaryota > Metazoa > Chordata > Mammalia > Rodentia > Cricetidae > Chionomys > Chionomys nivalis. Next base: position 146,316,481 of record NC_080086.1, read on the forward strand.
GTAGGCATCGAAGAAGCAGCAGCTCTGCGATGGGGTAAACAATCAGGTTTTCTGACATCCAGTAGCTCACTGTGTGATTAGATATGTCGCCGTGCAGTGTGGGAGAGGACAGGAGAGGTCACAGGCTGCCGCACTATACCAATGGCACCAGGCTCCGGGAAAGCAATTTCAGCTCTGTAGACACATTGTATCTTCTAAATCAGCAACTTCATTCTCGGAATTTCTCTAAGAGGAACGAGTAGGAAGATTAATATTAAAGTAGAGATCCATTAAATCTCCTTATCTGACGGCACTGCACTTTCAAACCCATCAGTAACTATGAGTTAACCACTGTGAACTCCATTTTAACAATGAAGAAGGGGGCCAGGGGAGATAGGTCAACAGTTAAAGAGAACTACCTGCTCTTCCAGAGGACCTGAGTTTGATTCCCAGCACCCTCATGGCTGCTCACAACGATCTGTCACTCCAGTTCCTGAGGATCCAATGCCCTCTTCTCTGACCTCTGCAGGCACCAGGCATGCCAGTGGTGCCCGCATAGGCATGCAGGCATGAAGACAAAACACCCATGCACTCAAAAGAAAGTAATTAAAATAACCCTTTTAATTAAGAAGCAAAAATTTGAAGCTGTTTGCTTAAGAAGAGCTGCCGAGTGGAAGAGGTGGTGTTCCAATCTCATTGTTAGCACTGAAAGTGTAGTCATTTCCGGGGCACACAAGTTTACTGAGACCATGCTCATTTTCATACTTTTCACAATGACCACCCCGACAAAGTCACTATTTTTATGTTGATAATCATGGGACAGCAATTAGGAAAACATACATAATATCAACTCAAACAGAATGCACACACACACACACACACACACACACACACACACATATATATATATATATATATATATATCCTAAAATTACAGCTACATGGAAAGTTACTAGAAGGAAACATTGAATAATGGAACAAATTTTTAGTAGGTAACATTTTATAGGCAATTTTATTCTACTTAACTCTGATTATTTATTGTCTTGCTGTTATTTAGGGGACATTTCTTCCAGCAAGAAAAATCCGTATGTGGTGGTACGGGGAATTGAACTAGGCTCTTGCGCATGGCGGGCAAGCATCTCTCCGTTAATCATGATCCCCAGGGCCTTTTTACCTTAGCTTGGGGCGGTGTCTTTGTAAATCGCTCAGTTTGGCCTAGAACTTGTGTCCTTCCTGCCTTAGCTTCCTGAGTATCTGAGATTATGGAGAGCCCGACAATCGCACCCGGTGAGGTGTGCACCAGTCCCTGCGCATGGGCGCTGAGGTGCATGCAATATCAGCGAAACTATTTTCAGATTTAGCACTAGAGAACCGCACCTGTTTCTTGAAGAAAAGGACTCCAGCTGTTGATACGCTTTACACCAATGGTTCTCGGCCTTCCTAACGCTGCGACCCTTTAGTACAGTTCCTCATACTGTGGTGACCCCTACATGTAAATTTATTTCATGCTACTTCTTGACTGTAATTTTGCTACTGTTATGAATCATAATGTATATATCTGATATGTAGGATATCTGATGTGACACCCCTCAAAGTGATCGCGACCCACAGGTTGTGAACTGCTGTTTTACACTAAGTACATCCTCTTCACAGACACGTTCATCTGCAGTTCCAAAGACTCCGTTCATTGCTTTAAGCATCTACCAGAGTGAGAGGACCAAAGAATCTTTCCCTGAAGAGCTGATTTCATTTGAGTGTGGCACCTGGTTGCTGGGGTCAGCAGGAGATTGTGTGCAAGTTACAGGCACCAGGGACCAAAGCACTTTCTTTTGATGGAACTCAATGGTCCGTGTCTCAAGAATACTGTGGAGAAATGAAGAGACCTTCACAATAGAAAAAAAAAAAAAAACCTCGCTTCAAGGAGAGGCAAATGCGTACCCGCGCACCCTTCTGAAGAAGGTTTCTAGTTTTCATTCCTATAAATAGAGGTCTATGGGACCTGGGGTCTAGCAGGATGGGCATAGACAAAGTTCCCTCTTATGTCCGGGTGGAGTTGATGAGACTCTAAGGAACTGGGTCATATATTAAAGGGAAAAAAGGATAAAATGAAAGTCACATAATTTGTAACCTTGGCAACTTGGTAGTTTTGAAGAAGACAGCATCTTTCCATTGTCAAGTGACTGTAGAGTCTTGGTAGGACTGGGCCCGAGCAGTCATGTTTACTAGGCTGACGTGGGCAGACTCTGTTAACATTCACTCTCTGGGACCCCTTTGTGGTTGTAATAAGAATTTGGAGGTTACCCTGCCGCTAGCTGCTGAGGCAGGCACAGAAAGAAGAGCGCATAAAGACTCTTCTCACTGTGGTGTGCACAATCCACGAGGAGGCGGAAATTGATCAGAAAACAGTTACTATAATCTCAACAGTCACCAGTGCTATCAAAATTAAAAAAGAAAAAAAATAGCTCTTAAACAAAACAAACATCCCAGTCTCAACCAGAGCAGTGACAGGCGGTGTGGGAGGACTTCCCTGAAGAAGGGAGGACAGGCGGTGTGGGAGGATTTCTCTGAAGAAGGGAGGACAGGTGGTGTGGGAGGACTTCCCTGAAGAAGGGAGGACAGGTGGTGTGGGAGGATTTCTCTGAAGAAGGGAGGACAGGCAGTGTGGGAGGATTTCTCTGAAGAAGGGAGGACAGGCGGTGTGGAAGGACTTCCCTGAAGAAGGGAGGACAGGCTGTGTGGGAGGACTTCCCTGAAGAAGGGAGGACAGGCTGTGTGGGAGGACTTCCTTGAAGAAGGGAGGACAGACTGAGTCCTAGAATGAATCACCAGCACATGCTAGGAAGAGAGAGGGGACACCATGCACCAGGGCCCATGTTGGGAAGGAACAAAATGCTGAGGCAGGCCAGCATGGAGAACTAAGAGAGGGAGGGGCAGGTGTCACAGATGAAGTGGGAGGATGCCTGGTCACGTGGAGTCCTGAGAACCATTCAACAGGGTTTGTGTCTTCATTCTGAGAGCAACAGGAGACCATGGGAGAGTTCTATGGCCAGAGGTCTTATAGGTGCTTTTTTTGTTTAATCATTTGCTTTAGAGAATGGCTTATAGGAGTGTCTTGGTTACTTTTCTATGACTGTGATAAGACCATGGCCAAGGAAATATAGAAGAAAGAATGTATTTGGGGCATGCAGTTTTAGAGGTGGAGTCCATGATCATCATGGTGGGATGAATGGCGGCAGGCAGGCATGGTGCTGGAACAGCAGTGAGAGCTCACATCTTAATCCACAAGCGAGAGAGAGAGAGAGAGAGAGAGAGAGAGAGAGAGAGAGGGAGAGAGAGGAAGAAGAAGAAGAAGAAGAAGAAGAAGAAGAAGAAGAAGAAGAAGAAGAAGAAGAAGAAGAAGAAGAAGAAGAAGAAGAAGAAGAAGAAAGGAAGGAAGAAGGAAAGAAGGGAGAGAGAGAAGGAGGGAGGGAGGAAGCTGGGCCTGTGTTGTGGGAGCTGCGGGCTGTGTTCCTGCCGCCCCAGTTCCTGATCGCCTGGTTAGCTTATGCCCCGAAATAACAACACACAAACTGTATTCTTTTAAACACTGCTTGGCCCATTAGCTCTAGCCCTTACTGGCTAATTCTCATATCCCAATCAACCCATCTCTAATAATCTGTGTAGCACCAGTCTTACCAGGAAAGATTCAGCATGTCTGACCTGGCAGCTGGCTGCATCGTGTCTGGCTCTGAGAGGAGCTGCCCTGCATCTGCCCGGAGAGGGGAGCATGGCGTCTGAGCTCACTTCCTCTTCCTCCCAGCATTCTGTTCTGTTTACTCCACCCACCTATGTTCTAACCTATGAGGGCCAAGCAGTTTCTTTATTTTTTAACCAATGACCTTCCTCCATCAGGCCTGGGAATTAGCTTAGGGGATAAAAGTGCTTGCTGCTCAAACTAGACAACCTGAGTTCCAGCCCCAGAATCCACACAAAAAGCCCATGTGCTGTCCCATGTTAATAATCCCAGTACTCCTGTAACAGATGGGAGACAGAGAGAAGGCAATATCCCAGAAGCTCAAGAACCAGCCAGCCTGGAGTACACAGCACAAAGAAAGGCCCTGCCTCAACGAGGTGGAAGATGAGAAACAGTTATCTTCCAACCTCTACATGTGTGCATGGAACATGTATGCTGTCATTCACTTATACACCTGCATGCATGGAACATGTATGCCGTCATTCACTCATACACCTGCATGCATGGAACATGTATGCCGTCATTCACTCATACACCTGCATGCATGGAACATGTATGCCGTCATTCACTCATACACCTGCATGCATGGAACATGTATGCCGTCATTCACTCATACACCTGCATGCATGGAACATGTATGCCGTCATTCACTCATACACCTGCATGCATGGAACATGTATGCCGTCATTCACTCATACACCTGCATGCATGGAACATGTATGCCATCACTCACTTACACGCAACACTATTTCTCTCTTTTCCCCCCTCTCTCATATATATGAACATGAAAGGTGCTAAGGCTTGGTTCATTCTACTTGTAATACTGAGATTGAACCTAGGACCTTGCACATGCCAGGCAAGAGTTTTTCCAACACTTATATCCTGGCTAACACACTCATTTTCTGACCCAGCTTCCCTCTCGTGTGCCTTTCGATAGCACAGAGACTAGAAAGCAAAGCATTGCATTTCCTAGCCTCCCTTGCAGCTAGATTTGCAGATGTGATTTGGAATGTATATATCAGATGCATTCCTACAGAACGTGAGCTTAGAAATAATGTAATAAGGAGAACAGCAGACTTTGAGGCACACATTCTGCCGATGTGGCATTAACAGAAGGGGTGTCCTGGCATTTCTGCCAAATCTTTCTGATTTGACAGGCAGATTCCTGATAGTGGCAGGAGCAGCAGCAGTCTTGGCAGCTCAGGTTGGTAGCGCCTGGCAATGTTTTCTGTAACTCACATGGGCTGTTCTTAGTAGTTACAGTAGATGGCATGAGATGTGTGTGCCTCAGATGTGGTACTTAGAGATCATTCGGTGCTCCTGGGGTAGTTCAGCCCTGAAGGAAATTCTGTCCTTTCTCTCCCTCTGACCCTGTAATGTTCATTTTTATGTGTCTTCCCACAGTAAAACACAAGCTTCAAAGACTGGTTCTGCCAACTGCTTGGGAAGAAAGCTGTGCTGTTGTTCCTAAAGGTGAGTAAGCTAGAACATTCCAGAAAAGTTAAACATCTCATTTAACAAATGACTCATTTAGAATTAGAATGAACTTTGACTTTAAGTTGTACAGATAGTATCCAAGTATGTTAGCAGGAATTGGATCTAAACCAGGAACTCTAACAATATGGCAACTTCCTTTACAAGGACAGTTTTACTGTAATAAACACACATTTTAAACCAAAAGTTAAAAGTGTCAATAAAGCCATGCCGGAAGTAACTCTGCTTCTAATTCTCAAAATAATTCATCTCTTTTGTCTGTACATATTTTTGGTGCCTCTCTCAGGACAGTTTCCAGTCTGCAGCATGTATTGTAGTTATTTATATACATGTTTGATCTGCCCTATGGAGGTAACAGAAAGCAATGAAGGCAGGAACAGCCTCTGATCCATCTTTGTGTGTCACAAAGCGCCTGCTAAGAATGGCTCTTCCACAAAGGTGGCGCGTGATCTATATTTCGTAAAGGAATAGATGAATTCTTGTATGTTATTTTGTCATGCGCTTACTAACACTTTTGAAAGACAGCTTCCAAGGTAATCAATCCTACGCAACAAAAATACTTTAATTCATTTTTTTTTTCACATAAAATGAATAGGGCGATTATCACTGCTTCGGACATGCTTCCTCCTCCCTCCTTCCCTCCCTCCCTCCTCTCCTCCCTCGTTCCCTTCCTCCCTTCATCCTTCTCTCTCTCTCTCTTTTGACAAGTTCTCACTATGTAGCCATGGCTGACCTGGATCTCACTCTGTAGACCGGACCGGCCTCAACTCACAGAGATCCACCTGCCTCTGCCTCAAGCACTGGGCCAGGAAAATGCTTATATCTTCCTTAGATGATGGGTATGGAAAAAAATATATTAAGAGAACAGGAGTCAGAGCCTCTGGGCTGTATGATAACGATAAAGATGCTGGAACTTTGGTCTCAGGATCCTTCACCTCTATAAAAGAGGTGAGGCTGGTGACATGATTAACTGTTGTTCCTTCTCACATGTGGTCACCACTGCAGGACACTGGGGCTGTTAGGGATCCTTCAGCCCTGGGATGGTCCTTCAGTACTTTCTTTACATACTTAGGCTGTTCTGTCAGTGATAGCTTCCTAGAATACAGTGTTAAGAATTTTGAGCCCTATTTGAACTTGGTGATAAACCCAGTTTTGACTTACTCCTGTTATCTTCCATGAATCAGGAACAGGTGTAGCAGCAAACAAAGTATACAGCCCAGTGCCTGCTCTCCCAGGAAGACAGTGAGGACATGCAGCCCAGTGCCTGTTTCCCCAGGAAGACAGTGAGGACATGCAGGCCAGTGCCTGCTCTCCCAGGAAGACAGTGAAGCCATGCAGGCCAGTGCCTGCTTCCCCAGGAAGACAGTGAGGACATGCAGGCCAGTGCCTGCTCTCCCAGGAAGACAGTGAGGACATACAGCCCAGTGCCTGCTCTCCCAGGAAGACAATGAAGCCATGCAGCCCAGTGCCTGCTCTCCCAGGAAGACAGTGAGGCCCTGCAGCCCAGTGCCTGCTCTCCCAGGAAGACAGTGAGGCCCTGCAGCCCAGTGCCTGCTCTCCCAGGAAGACAGTGAGGACATGCAGGCCAGTGCCTGCTCTCCCAGGAAGACAGTGAGGACATGCAGGCCAGTGCCTGCTCTCCCAGGAAGACAGTGAGGACATGCAGGCCAGTGCCTGCTCTCCCAGGAAGACAGTGAGGACATGCAGGCCAGTGCCTGCTCTCCCAGGAAGACAGTGAGGACATGCAGGCCAGTGCCTGCTCTCCCAGGAAGACAGTGAAGCCATGCAGGCCAGTGCCTGCTTCCCCAGGAAGACAGTGAGGACATGCAGGCCAGTGCCTGCTTCCCCAGGAAGACAGTGAGGCCCTGCAGGCCAGTGCCTGCCCTCCCAGGAAGACAGTGAGGACATACAGCCCAGTGCCTGTTCTCCCAGGAAGACAGTGAGGACATGCAGGCCAGTGCCTGTTCTCCCAGGAAGACAGTGAGGCCCTGCGGCCCAGTGCCTGCTCTCCCAGGAAGACAGTGAAGCCCTGCAGCCCAGTGCCTGCTCTCCCAGGAAGACAGTGAAGCCATGCAGCCCAGTGCCTGTTTCCCCAGGAAGACAGTGAGGACATGCAGCCCAGTGCCTGCTCTCCCAGGAAGACAGTGAAGCCCTGCAGCCCAGTGCCTGCTCTCCCAGGAAGACAGTGAGGTCATTTAGGCCAATGCCTGCTCTCCCAGTGTTGTAATATGAGCGGCAGGGCTAAGTTTCTAGCACCCGACCCCCCACATGGCTAGCTTTATACCCGAAATAATTACATGGAATCTGTATTCTTTTAATCACTGCTTGGCCCATTAGCTCCAGCCTCTTACTGGCTAGCTCTCATATCTAGATTAACCCATTTCTAATATTCTGTGTAGCACCACGATCTGGTGGCTTACCAGGGAGATCTTAACCTGCGTCTGTGTCTGGTGGGCGAATCATGGCGACTCCTGACTCGGCTTCTTTCTCCCAGCATTCTGTTCTGTCTACTCCGCCTACCTAATTTTCTGTCCTATTAAAGGGGCCAAGGCAGTTTCTTTATTACTTAACCAATAAAACAACAGATAGAAAGATGACCCACCTCCATCATCCCAGGAAGACAGTGAGTCCATACAGCCCAATGCCTGCTCTCCCAGGAAAACAGTGAGGTCATGCAGGCCAATGCCTGTTCTCCTAGGAAGACAGTGAGATCCTGCAGGTCAGTGCCTGCTTCCCCAGGAAGACAGTGAGACCCTGCAGGCCAGTGCCTGCTTCCCCAGGAAGACAGTGAGGCCAAGCAGGCCAGTGCCTGCTTCCCCAGGAAGACAGTGAGGCCATGCAGGCCAATGCCTATTCACCACAGGAAGACAGTGAAACCAAGCAGGCCAATGTCTGCTCCCCCAGGAAGACAGTGAGGCCAGAAGCTGATTTTTGTAGTGTACATGAGTCAAGACACTGCAAAATGGCTATTATACAATTCCATTTAATCCGTAAACAGCCTCAAGAGATGATATCCAGATTTCTATTGTGCAGATGGGGTTTAGGAAAGCAAAATTTACCCTTGGTTCGAGGCCAGAATCCTATCCTAAGTAGGTACTTCTGTTGCCTCCTGATCTATGTGCTAAGCCAATGGTAGTTTTCAGCCAGGATTGATTCTGCCCTCCAGGGGTCTTTTGACAATGTCTGAGGATTTTTGGTTGCTATATCTGGGTAGGACAGAGCGGGTAGAGGGTAGAGATGCACAGAGATATTCCTACCCATAAACAAAGAATTGTTGGGCCCAGAATGTCAATCACACATTGTAAAGCTCTTGAAGTGGCCCCATAAATACAATGTCTATTTCCATTTCACAAAGTGGGAGAGGTTCTCCTTAACTAGGAGTCGTCATGACAAGACAAGAAGCCGGAAGCCCATGTAGTTCTTGCCTACGTTCCATTCTGACCAGCTTCTTTTACAATGAACACAGGCAAAACCAGACAAGAACCTGCTTGCCTATGAGGCATTTCAGAGGCAAAAACCACTCAGCCAGATGAGTGAGATGACTCAGGGGGTGGGGGGGAAAGACACTTGCCACTGAGCATGAGCTTGATCCCTAGGGCACACGTGGAAAAAGAGAACCAGCTCTTGCAAGTTGTCCTCCGCTCTCCACTTTTTTTGCAGTGGCACACATGTACACGTGCGCACACACACACACACACTAAATCGATAAATGTAAAAATAAGAAAAGCACTAAGCCTACTGCAAAAGAACCCCCCCCCCCGTGGTGGAGTGTCTACAAGGATCAACAGTATATGTTCAATTGTTTGGAGAAAAGAGCTCTAGAAACTTTCTATGTAACCATTGATCTTTCTCTAGTACATTCAGATCATCGCGCTAAAATAAGACCGTGGAGCAAGCTAATTTTAGGACAGTAACGAGCTTTGGCAAGATAATTAACTCTGCGTGGGTTTCAACTTTAATCTTTCCCCTCTTGATTTGTAGGAGCGGGAGCGCCTGGAAGCTTGTTTAGAAGAGGAAGTGAAACTGAAGAGACCCACTGAGAGTCCTCTTTCTTGGAGGCAAGGCAGTTTGAATATGAGCACATCTCTCATCCTGTCTCCTTAACTGCCTCCATCACCAACCGGAACACACAGGCAGCCTGGAAGAAACGGAAGAGAAAGCCAAGGACCAGATGTCAGTTTGAACAGTAAAATCGTAGCTGTTTGTCCAACCTGTGGCTACCAAGCCCTTTGGCTGGTACAGCCTCATTGGGCTATGAATCAGGCTCAACACAAATGTGTATGTATATAGTTATATGTGATTGTACAATCTCGAGTGTGACGTTTGGAGATGATAACTACAGTGTGCAAAGTCCAAAGGTTGGGTTCCTCTGCAGTGAAGACATTCCTTAGGGATGAAAGGCTTGTCTCCTGTAGGAAAGTGAATCCAGAAGCAACAAGGTGGTTTGGAAGTGGGGAGAGGAACAGAGAGAGGATGTCTTGGGGAAGAGTTACTAGAAGTGAGAGTGGTTCAGGCATCTGAGCTGGCCGTGGGTCCCCGCCACTATTAGGCTTGCTCCTCAGCTAGCACCGCCAGGCTTGGGGTAGTAGAGGAAGCCCCGCATCATTCATACTGAAATCTCCGACCGAGTGCTAAGGCTTACAGAGTCTAGAGAATCTGAGGTCCTACCCAAGAACACATCCTAAACCCCTCCACCTGCTAGGGCCAAAGCAGGCAGCCCCAGAGAGTCTGGGTCAGCGATTGTTCCAAAAAGCGAATATCCAAGCGTGGTGAATGAAACGTGGTTTATATAGTCGTGGAGAGCGCCTCAGAAACCTTAATATGGGGTCAGACTGACAATGGCTAGTGCCACCAGTGGTGGCTGGCGCGAGTACTTGGCATTCTGGAGCGCCTAGAGTGTCAGTAACTGAGCCAAAAGACCCAAACTGCCCTGCTCGGTGAGGCCGGCCAGGCGGATCTTAAAGAGGTTAAATATGTCGCCTTGGCAGTTTGAGTGCCCGGAAAGCTCTTCCTCAGACCGAGAGTGGCAGCGCCCTTCCCGCTTCGCTTCGGGAGCCTGTTTGAGAACCTCTTCCTTCTAAAGAGGCCCTCAGGGACCTGGGCTACTCCCTCCACTCCCTCCTTCCAGTGTTCTGCGCGATCCTGTCTCAGTGATAACAGTTCATCAACGTTTTCTTGTTTATATATGTATACTTTCTTTGGTTTATTGTCTGCTTCCTTTCTAAAATGTAGGTTCTGAGAGGACAGAAACCTTGTGTGCCTTTACCGCAGGTGCAGAATCGCATCTGCTTCTGGCATTCATCATCCCCTGCCCACCGCGCCACCTGAGGCGCTGGACTCATGTGCGGTCTGCAAATTGACCTCTAATTATCAGTGGCTGGCATCCAAGCTAGGATAGTAGCAAGTGGGCTGTGAAGTCGGATGGGTCTGGCCATCTAGCCAGAGGCTCCTGCGTTTTAACCGCCAACTACATTGCATTTTCTTTCCTGGCTTTTGTACGGGGACTGTACGAACAAAATAACCCTTTTGCCCTTCCCGCTCCACTGTGCCCCCGCACCAATCTACCCAACTGCTTCTGGAGGTTGCATCCCCAGTGTCGGAACCTAGTCTCCACACCAATTCTTCTCCCAGACATCGTGTGCCTAAACTCCCTCGACTCGCCACTTATTTCCCTCTTATTTAACCTCACGCTTTTCAATGGTCAAATGATCCTCCCCTGTTGGACTACATTAGTCCCCTGGAATCTTCTTAAAACAGCTCCTCCAGCGCGGACCTTACCTCCCTCCTAGTCATTCAATAAACATTTACTGAGAGCCGGCAGGGCGCACACTGCCCAGGGTTGCCGGGAGCTGCTGCCCCGCCCAGCCACACCCACCGCCACCCTCGGCTCCTCTACGCGCCCTGAACCCGGGGTGGCGTCACGGAATCCGCCGGCAGCTTCCAAGTGCAGCGTCCCACCACCTTTCCCCGGATGACTCCTGATTGGTGGGAGTGGGAGCCACTCTGCTGCACCCCCCCATGTTGCTCCGCCCCCAGGGAAGGCTCAGGTTCCTCCTCCTAGCTCCCTCCCCTCGCTCCAGCTCTTCAGCTAATCACTCCGCGGCGCGCGCCCTAAAGTTCTGGGCAAAGTACTGAGAAACTGGTACCGGGATCGCACGCCGGTCAGTGGCAGAGGACCAGGGACCCCCGCGCCAGGAGAGCCGGTGAGCAGGGCAGGCTTCCGCCCACCATCTGTCGGCGAGTGGCGCTCGGCGCCCCAGTCTCCTGCGGCTGGTGCTGGAACTGCCGTCGGCTGAGCCTTGCAGGGACCCGAGAAACCGGGTTTGCCTCCTTCCCGGTCTGAAACCTCCACCGCGGAACCAAGCAGCGTCTCCAGCTGCGGAAAGCTCAGGTGAGCAGCAGGGCGTCCGCTGGGCTGGGATTGAGATGTGCTGGAGGCTCCGGGGAAGGTTCAGGCATGCTGCCAGTCTAGGGTCCGGAGTATGTCTGAGCTGCTCCCGGGAAGTCCCGGTCCACCGGGCAGCCCTGAGACTCGGAGGTCGCTTACGGGGTCGGCGCCTGTTTTCTGAGAGGAAGCACTCTGGTGGAGCTGTGCCCCTGGAGTGACAGCCCGGTCGGGATGGACCGGGAGAAGGAGCGGAGCACAGGAGCGCGTGCGGGTGCAGGAGGATGCTGTGCGATGGAGCTGACCCGGGCACAGTCTGGTTTTGTGCCGAGGTGGAAGGCATGGGAAACCTGCTTAATTGGGCCAGGAGGGAGGTTTTACCACATCCGCGAGCTGGGACCGGGCGGTGCTGGCACCTTGCTCTCTGGTCTCCCCCAGCCAGGTCGCGAAGCCCCACCGTGTCAGCACTGGAGACCGAGAACACTCTCCCCTTGGGGCTTCAGGAGCCCAGCGGGCGTTTGCTGCCTCCATCACCCGTGGCCTTGCATTGTGTCCTTCAGACACTTCTGAACCAGCCTGCCTTCCTGACTGTTGGGCTGGGAGAGATGTAAAGTTGTCTGTCACCTTGTGTCTGGGGGCATTTGAGTCCCCTTGGATGTCACAGTGTCCTAAGCTTCTGATTTCTGGATGAGGACATTTGGGTACTGTATTTTACACTGTAGCTGCCAAAAGATGAATTTCAGAGACAGGTAAGCATAGGTCTGATTTTTGGCCATTCACATTCCACACTCAAAGTATCCTACAAAGAGGACCTCCTTTTGGCTACCGAGAACCATCAGGCAGACGGCAGTGCTTCCAAGCTAAACGTTCATCTTGTCCATCAACTCCACGTTGTCCTGTTTGGGGCTTTTCACAGAGCTTAAAGCTGCCTGGGATGATCTTGTGTTTCCCACTGCCTGCCTCATTCTGCCACTAGGATGCATGCAAGTCCTTGGAAAGTGGAGGCTTGGGCCTGTTCCTCATTCTAGCCTCAGTGTTAAGACCGCAGCCGACCACAAGGCAGGGTCACAATACACGTTTATGGAATGAGCCAATGTAAACTTCCTCACGATTGTGAGAATGTTCATTTCACAGTTGATTTTCCTCTTTTTCCTTATTTATTTGTAAAATTAATAACTGGCAACATCTACTGCTGTTGAGCACCCACTGGCAACCATCGAGGTGTTGACTGGGAACTTTGTATAGATGCCTCATTAACTTAACAGTAGTCTGATTAGCTAGATTGTTTTTTAAGTCTCTTTTTTAGGTGTTTTTGTGTGTGCTCACAAACCTGTGTTTGTGCGTGCAGATTAGTGTTTAGAGGACTTTAGTAGTGAGTTCTCTCTCCACTGTGGGGTCCAGGGATCAAACTCCAGCAATCAGGCTTGCTAACAAACTGCCTTTTACTCACCGAACCTGATCCAAGCTAGACAGCTAGACATTTTTTAAGGAATTGGATTCAGGCTCAAGTGGGTTAACTACTTGCCCCAAGGCAAACATGATTCTAGCACCATGGTTCTAGCCTGTTTTTCTCTTGTGTTAGGTTACTTCTAAGAGGTGAAAATGTGATTTCCACTTTTACAACCAATGGAGATGTCGCTCATCTAAAAGAGTTGCTGTCTTATCCCTGAGATCTGTTTTCAGTAATGACGAATAGTTATAGGCCAGATACTACCAGAGTGCACAGGGTGTTTTATGTCCTGATCTTCGCCATCGTGACAGGCTTCACCACCCGAGGAAACTGCAGCCGAGTTCACGAATTTGCCCGGGGTCCGTAGTAACTCCCAGAGCTCCTCATTATCTTTCTGACTCTAAACCCTTAGCTCCTTCCACTATACTCTGATGTCTCCCGTCTCTCTATTTAACCAGTGTTAACCCAGTGAGGCAGCTCACTGGTAAAATGCTCCAGTGCTATCTGAGACCAGGCGTAGGCGCTGCGGTGCCGGCAACAGGCACTCCAGGTGCACTGCTTCTGAATGGTCGAGGCTCTCACTGCCATTGGTTTTTGTGGGTGAGTGTAGGGTTTGTGGGCCTGGTCGATCAGGGCCTTTTAATAGGGGAGGGAAGGAAATCTTCATTTCAACCAGATCCAAACAGAAGTCAGGCTGCTCTTCCCCACTGTGGTCAATGAGCTCAAGGTGCGATGCTGTCCATCTTACTTGGAAAGGGCTGGAAAGTTGGGCAGTTCCTTTCCTCCCAGACGCAGAGATCACTCAGTCCAGCTGGCGTTGCGGCGACTTTTCTGTAAAACGAAAGGCATTTCTGCGCCTTCTATCCCTTGCATGAAACTGAGGGCATGGAGAGGTTCTAAAAGAAAAGGTATGATTGGTTCCTAAGGGGTCAGTGGCTAAGAAGAGGGCAGGCGTGTGGTGCTTCTCCCTGCATGAGGGTCTGGATAACCCGTCATTTGTTTTTATAATGAGCTTCTTGGCAGGACTACCTTTTCTTAATTGACATTTCTACTTGGAGAGCTCTGGGGAGGACTGGATTAGAATGCCCCTGGAAGTGAGGGGGTGTGAGGTGTCGGGGACTGTGGGAGTTGTACAGCTGAACGCGCTTCCCATTCATCACTGAGAGCTGTACAGTTTCCTGCAAACCCCCATTCTGTCTAGACCCACATAGTCATCAGCTCTCCGGCCTTCTCTAGAAGCTTCTGTTTTGCCCTCTCAGTTACAACTGCTCAGATCACATTCCTGCCTTCCTCCACCCTGGTCTCAGTATCTTGGGCTTTGTCCAGTCCCTGCAGCGCCTTAGTTCAGGGATTTCACTCTGCCCTAACATGGCCTACAAATGGATTTTCCTTCCTCTCTCCTTTCTGCCATGTCCAGTGAAGCAGGTTCTTGAAGAACTGTCATTATTGTAGTGTTAAAAATTCTTGGAAGGCTTTTATAGTTATGAGCAATGTTAGAGAAGCAGCTTTGCTCCTGGATGCAGAGAGTATTGTCATGTAGAGGTGCTGGCCGTGCATCACCTCTCTCCATCCTAAAAGCCACATCAAAGCAGGTGAGTTATACCTCAGTGACAAGGGAGTCTAGGAAATGCTCAGTTCAATTTCCTTCTAATAAACGTTGGAACCGAGAGTCAAACCCCAGCCCTCTTTCCCTACCCACTTACTGTAGACTCCCTGGCTAACTCAGGGTTTGGGATGGTAGGTTCTGCCTTGGCTTTCGCTTCAGCATTCCTGACCTGTGTGCTGGCGACCTGGACCTTGTCACCAGAGTGTCTGTCTGGTCTTGCCCATGCATGCCTGTTGCCTTCAGCGCTCTCTCCCTCCTGCTCTGGAAGAACCTAGATCTTTTAAGGCTCAGCTCAGAAACTACTTCCAGCCACATAATCTCTGTGAACCCAAACTGTCAGAGCACATAAGAAACACAACCTGAAACAAGATAAGGTTTAACTATGCATCTCTTGGCTGGCCCAGAACTCTTTGTGTAGTCCAGGGTGACTTCAAACTCATAGTGTTCCACCTACCTCTATCTGGTGAATGCTGGGGTCAAAGCCCATGCCACCCCGACTAGCCTTATCAAAACATTTTCTTTTTTTTTTAAAGTGTGAATGAGCTCCTAGTTCTGATCACTGAGTTCGCTGTTGATTCCTTTCCTTTCTGTACTCTGGGTCTTTTTATATCTCCTGGCCTTCCTGTTCCCTTGCTTTCTGGCCCAGTCTTTATATTTAACTGTATTGCCCCCTCTTGACTTTATTTATATTATTATTGTGTGCATGTGTGGAATATTTACGTGTGTTCATGCAGGCACACATGCATGCACATATCTGTCTCTCTTGGTGCTGAGGTTGCTGTGGGTTCTGGGGACCCTAATTCATGACTTCATGTTCACGTAGCAAGCACTTTACCGCCTGAGCCGTCTCCCCAGTCCCCTTTCCCAGATTTTAAATGTCTTGAAGGCAAGGTGAGTGGATTCTTCTTATTTTTATTCTTGCCTAAGGATCTGGTGTCCTATTGACAAAAAAACACTGAATTGAAAAAGAATATTATACAATTATATTTGGTTACATTGTATTATGTTTTTAAAAAGCAGCTGGAGTGTGTCATTTTGTTTTCTAGTGTTTTGTTTTTGTTTTTTTTTAAAATATAAGGGTTGTTATATGGCTCCAGGCTGAAATTAATCATTTTCCTGCCTCTTCTTGCTAAGTGCTAGGATTACAGGCATGAGCCATGCTGCCCAGTCCTATTTTCTAGTGTTTGATCCATAATATTTTAATGCCTTTGTAAGTTTATGCTGAAGCAACAGAACAGCTAATGAAATCCCTGGAAGCACCTGCATGAACAACCCCCTTTAAGGCCACAGGGGGATCATAAATTTTTATATATAACAGACACTGTAGGATAAATTCCATGTATGTGATATATACCATTTTTTCATGTTTGTCCTAATGCTATTGTTATTAAAAGTCTATTACAGGGTCTGTGGGATGACTCACTTGACAGAACACTTGCCTTGCAGCCACCAGGACCTCAGTTTGATTCCCAGAACACTGGGTGCAGTGGCTGGTGCTTGTAATCCTAGCACTGGGGAGGCGGAGACAATTGAATCCTGGGACTTGTTGGGTAGCCTACCTTTCTTGTTGATCTCCAAGTGAGAGGCCCTATGAAGAAAGGAGGGGGTAGCACCTGAGGGATGACATCTTAGGTTATCTCCTGGCTTCCATATGCATGCACACACATGCACACACACACATTCACTTTATAGCTGTTTTGTATTATCAAAGAATACTTCAGAGTCTAATAATATTTCTGAGGTCCCTCAGGATCAGGTCCAGCTCCTGTCTGACCTTCTAGCTCACCAATCATCACTTGCACTACCGAGTGACAGCACCGCACCACTAGGGCCACACAGGAAAGGGATCTTTTGTATTATTTGTCACAGTCATCCCTGCTCATCTGTGTTCACCCTCCTCATGCTTAGTCATGGGTCCCACTTCAGTGTGGGCACAGCTTCCAAGAAGCCTTCCTCTGCCTCCTCCAAGTTGGAGTTGGAAAACGGTTACCTTCTCATCATGCACCACAGCCATTACCATTCTGTTGTATGAATCTTTGTCACTTGTCTGAAGTCTTGATCTAAACCACTGTTTCTCATGTGGCTTTAATTACAACAATTCAGGGATCCCCAAATAAAGTTTTCTGGCTTAAAGTGTCTGGATCAGGTGACTCGGAGGGAGGAGAGTTGGTGGCTGGAGTTTATTGTCATTCTTTTAAGCAGTTTTGTCATTTTGTATTGCATCTGGATAATATAGTATAAACACATTGTATGTATGAAGCGTATTTGGCCACTACTTTTTAAAACAACCACGGTGGAGGCATATTTCGTGTGTGGTGGTTTGGATAAAAATGGCCCTCATAGGCCCACAGTGGCACCGTTAGATGTGGTCTCGTTGGAGTAGATGTGGCTTTGTTTGGAGGAAGTGTGTCTCTGGGAGTGGTCTTTGGGGTTTCAGAAGCTCAAGCCAGGCCCAGTGTCTCTCTCTTCTCGCTGCCTGCCGATCAAGATGTAGAACTCTCAGCTTCTTCTTCGCCACCATGCCTGCCTGCATGGCACCATGCTTCCCACCATGACAAAAATGGACTAAACCAATGAACTGTAAGCCAGCCCCAATTAAATGTGTTTTCTTTATAAGGGTTGCCATGGTCATAGTGTCTCTTCACAGCAGTAGAAGTGCTAACTAAGAAATCATGTATCATACAACCATAATTCATACATCATACAGTTCATCCATTTAAGGTACATAATACACTACCACTGGTTCTTAGTATATGCACATAGTTGCGCGACCATCACCATAATTAATTTTAGGACACTTTACTACCCCTATTTTGTATCTGTGTGAACTCTCCTGTTCTGTAATGGAAGACACACAACCTGTGACCTTTTGTGTCTGATGACTTTCATCCAGGATTCTGTTTTCAAGGTTCATCCCTGGGATGCCAGGAATCAGTACTTCATGTTTTTTCCTCACTGCTTAAACATACCATATTGAGGTTAGGCATAATACCTTTAATCCCAGTGCTCAGGAGGTAGAGGCAGGCAGATTTTGGTGAGTTCCAGGCCATCTAGTAACTCAGTGGCAATGCCCTTTGCATCTTGGTGCTACCCTGTGTACATGAGATGGATGGGGAGAAGCATCCGGATGATAACGTATTTTACTGAAACTGTCATGTTGGGGTCTTCAGAGTATCTTGATTTCTTCCTGTGGTGCTGGGGACCTCCCCCAGGACCTTTGGGGTACTGCCACTGGGGTACAACACTTGTTCCACCACTTACAAACCTCAGCTTGATTTTTAGATAGCAACTTGAAAGGCCAATGGTTAAGAGAGAGAGCTAATCAAGAAGATGTGAACATGGATTCAATACTATAAGCCTTAGCATTTGGGTCAGGAGGAAGTGTAGAGAAAATGAGGTGGCCAGCGAGTGATTGACGGCTACTGAAGCTGAACGCCGTGCTTCTGGGGGTGGGCTTTGTGTCTGCACTGTCCACTGGGCTGCCCTTGGTCATATGTGGTTACTGGGCCCTTAAGTTGTGGCTATTCCTTACCAAGGTGTGCTGTGTGTTTAAAGTGCCTACTGAGTTCCGACGACAGAACATGAAAGAATGTAAAAAATATCTCAGAAACATTTTTATTGCTTACATGCAAAATGGTAATATTCCAGACATATTAGGACGTAGATTCAAAAATTATCTTATCCATTTTTTTTGTTCTTTTTAATTATGACTTAAGTTAAAATTACATATATAGCTATGTAGTCTGTTGGACAATATAGCTATGTACTTTTTATGTTTGAACATATATATTAATATAATAATAAGAAAATCCAGAGATATCAGAAGTTTTAAAAAAAACATAGAATGAAATATATTTGTGAAAACCCCTCATTTTGGAAAGTTTGGGGATTACAGATTCATTTCCAGGGGCTTTGCAGAGGCCTCCGGCAGGCAGTCTGACCTTCTACTCTCAGCCAAAAAATTGAGAATTCTTTCACAGAGCTTGGATTAGCAGCCCGAGAGGCTAGAATTGCTTCTTTGGCTATTTACCAGATTCCTTTGAAGTTGATGAGCTATTTTCTTCATTTTGGAAGAACCTAAGCACACAACTGGTGACATCACAGTTTCTGATCACATGATTTATTCTCCCGAGTTGATTTTTCCGGAACCTGCCCTACCGAGCAAGAGCAGAATATAATGTTATAGGATAATGGCATGCAGATTTAAAGTTGGGAAATTGGTTTCCTTCCTACAAAATGTACGTGGATGGAAACTGTCACTGCCTGTTTACTCATGGGATGAGAGGGGAGGTGGTGCTCTCAGTTCTTGGAGGAGGTGTGGGCAGGATGAACACCCCTACAGGAGTCATCCCCCTGCTGAGAGTGGCCATGAACAGGAAAATCGCAGCTTCAAGTCCAGTTGCTGTGCTTCCTAATGGGGAACCAGGAACCAGGAGAGGATCGCAGACTCTCAATATCTGTAGTTTGTTATCTTATTCTCCCCCACTCCTTTTTTTGGTTCAAATACCACATTTCTCCCCTCATGTATTAAAGCCTGGTGTAGTCAAGATTTCCAATCCTGTGTCCTGTGCGTCTGTCAAGTATTCCAATATTCATAAGACATTTAAATTAAAGTTTAAGTCTTCTAAGACAAACTCTCCTTCCCGAATCATCAGTGAAATTTAGAGGCAAACACTAAATAACCTATGTAGCCTTACCTTAATTTCACCAGGGTCAATAAACTCGACGTAAGTGCCTCTCTAGACTTAAAGCATGAAGTTAAGATTTTATGTTCATTCATTTCATAAGCATTTATCAATTTCATTCCGAGTACCAGACTGTTTCCAAGACCGGTCTGGAAACAGGATGTGGTGGGGGAATTAGCGGTAGAATCCACCTTCACGACTTTACAGTCCAGAAGAGGATGTAGACAGAGAATTCATTAATTACCATGGTGATATGTGGCTCAAAGGGAAAGAGTCTGGATTTTAATTGGGACCCTGGGGAGAAAAGTTCTGTTTTCCTGTGGGTCATGATTCAGGCTGCAAAGATCTGAACTAGGAAGAGAAAAGAGACTGTGGCTGGGGAATTCTCCTGGGAGCAGGAGATGTGCAAAGTCCTGCCCTTTTGTGTCTTTCAGGTTGCAGGAGGCCAAGTGGAAGCGGTGAGCAGGGTTGGAGTTTCTCTCTCTGATGCTGCACGTGGATTTGTTTACTTGCTAGTGGGGACTGAGTCCAAAGTTGAGCTTCAGTAACCTTTGTAACTGAATCTGAACATGGTCTAACGACCTAGAGGCTGATGCAGTCCTCACAGGAGCGGAAAACCAGTTGCTGGCTCTCATTCCAGTGTAGCTCATTTGTCCAGGGTCTGAGCTGAGTTCAGGGTATGTGTTAGTTACTTTTCTCATTGCTGTGACACAAGGCCTGGCCAGAAGGAAGTTAAGGTAGGAAGGGTTTGTTTTGGCTGCTGGTTTAGGGTTATAGTTCATCAACTTGGGGAAGGCAGGGCTGTGGGAGCGTGCTGGTCGTGTAGCAACAGTCAGGAGGCAGAGAGGAGTAGATGGTGGTTCTCAGCTCATGTTCTCCTTTTTATTTATTCTGGATCCCAGGCATAAGATAGTGTTGCCCACATTTAGACTAGGTCTTTCTGTCTTCAGTCAAACCTCTCCAGAAATGCCCTCACAGACAGGTAGAGATGTACGTCTCCTCCTCCTGAAACTGAGAAGCTTCTGTAAAGCAAAGGACACGGTTAACAAGACAAAACGACAGCCTACGGAATGGAAAAGATCTTCACTGACCCCACATCAGACAGAGCTGATCTCCAAAATATACAAAGAACTCAAGAAATTGGTCATCAAAACAATAAATAATCCAATAAAAAAAATGGAGAACAGATCTAAACATAGAACTCTCAACAGAGGAAGCTAAAATAGCTGAAAGACTCTTAAGGAAATGCTCAACATCCTTAGCCATCAGAGAAATGCAAATCAAAACAACTCTGAGATTCCATCTTATACCTGTCAGAATGGCCAAGATCAAAAACACTGATGATAACTTATGCTGGAGAGGTTGTGGGGTAAAGGGAACACTCCTGCATTGCTGGTGGGAGTGCAAACTGGTACAGCCCCTTTGGATATCAGTATGGCAGTTTCTTAGAAAATTAGGATTTAACCTGCCTCAAGACACAGCAATACCACTTTTGGGTATATACTTAAAGGATACTTAATCATACCACAAGGACATGTACTCAACTATGTTCATAGCAGCATTGTTTGTCATAGCCAGAACTTGGAAACAACCTAAATGCCCCTCGAATGAAGAATGGATAAGGAAAATGTGGTACATTTACACAATGGAGTACTACACAGCAGAAAAAAATAATGACATCTTGAAATTTGCATACATGGATGGATCTAGAAGACATCATATTGAGTGAGGTAACCCAGACCCAGAAAGACAAATATCATATGTAATCACTCATAAGTGACTTTTAGACATAAAGCAAAAAAAAAAACTAAAATAAACAAAAAAAACCCAGTCTATAATTCACAATCCCAGAGAACCTAGACAACAAAGAGGACCCTAAGAGAGACATACATAGATCTAATGTACATGGGATGTAGAAAAAGACAAGATCTCTTGAGTAAATTGGGAGCATGGGGACCGTGGGAGAGGGTAGAAGGGGAGGGTAGAAGGAGGGAAGGGAGCAGGAACAGAGAAAAATATATAGCTCTATAAAAATAAAAAAAAAAGTATGTCAAAAATAAAGAAGTATGTCTTCTAAGTGACTCCCAATCCAACCAAGCCAACAATGAAGATGAACATCATAGACCCTTTGAAGTCTTGAAAGCCTAATGTGGAAGCCTACTTGGTTTTGTTCTCACAGGTTCAAAACAGCTTTAAGCTGGTTTCTTGTATATGTAGACATAGCAGCCTTGTTTCCTCTGGAGCTTCGGAGTCACTAAAGAAGGACCCATGCTGCCATCTAAGGTCTTGATGACCACAAAGAACAGACAGCAATGGCGTCTAGTTACTGGGGGAGTTGTGTGTTGGAGGAAAGCATTTGGTCTGGTAGAGGTCAGAGGCTGGGACCAAAGATACCTGGTGGTCACAAGAGAAGAAGAGTGGAGAAATGTTATCAAAATACTTCTAAAATTAGTATGATAGTGCCTGGGGGTAGGGGCTGGTAGTGGAGGTTGAACGAGAAAGCAAAGATGGTTTTTGGGAAATAGTAAAGCTGGAATCTATGTTCTATCTTCTACCAAAATAAGTTCCAGATGGAGCAAAAATTTAACATTAAGACAACTAAGAAATGAGGTAGACTCCCACTTTAGTAGTTAGTGGAGATGGACAATTCTTCCCAGATACGACACAAACTCAGAAGCTATCAAATAGAAGGCTCATCTATCTGAATGCAAATCATTTTCGCAAGACCAAATCTTCTCAGTTATGTCAAAAGACACTAAAAACAAGTTTAGGGAAGCAGTAATACTTTATACTCCACAGATGTGCTTTTATCAGTATATAGAGAGAAAGGTTAGTTACTCTGGAGAGTACAGAGATGACTCCTAAACATACTAAAACTTTAATCGCATTCACAAAAAAGAAATGCAAATGAAAACCTTAATAATGTGCTCTTCCCCACATGCCAGGTTTCCACATGCCAGACAACATGGTAGCACTGGTGAGGATCTGAGGAAATAATTACTCAAATACTGGGTGGAAGTTTGAACTGGTCTCCATTCCAGGATCTGTCAAAATCACAAGTATATGCATTCTCTGAATTAGCAGTTGCCACTCTGGGAATTTCGTGGGACTAATGAAAGCATAAGCCTTCCCCTTAAGTTATGATTCAAGCAACAAGTAGAATACATAGATGCGTGCTATACATAGACTATCCAACAAAGGGATTGCATCTTATCTATTGAGTAAAAATACATGCCTATGTAGTATATTTCATATGTGCCGATGCAGATATGTATACATACATTTACACATGTGCACATACACAAAGCTGATAGCACACAGTCAGTCCCTAGGGCACGTATGTCTCCTCCCAGGTCCTTGCTAATGACTTGTGCTGATGCGTGCATCAGTCACGGTGGGAGTAGGTACCCCATGGAAATCAACAAGCTTGGCACATCAGGGTTTTTTTTTTTCCAGAGAGCCGCTTGGTAAGCATTTACTTTTACTCCCTATGTATGCACAAATATAAAATATTTTGAGGGATACACAAGAGATTGCTAATGCCACGTTCCCCCAGGAATGGGCAGTAGGAAACGGGGATGATGGTGGTGGGACTGGAATTGTATCTTCTGTATTTTAGTGCAAGTAAATTTGTTACTTATTTTGAAATGAGTATACAAAGTAACCAGAAAGTACCAGCAGACTCTCAGTTCCACCTGTCTGTGTTACTTATGATGCCCAGTTCCTGTCAGGGAAAGGAGAGAAACTCCCTTAGGGGAAAGGGTGCTTCTGGTTTTATCACTTAGGGGAAAGGATGCTTCTGGTTGAATCACACCTAGCTGGAGGCCTTTTCAGCATGGAAATGTCCAGTAGCAACTTGAGAGAGAGGCAAAGCCAGTGATCGTATCAAGCTCAGCAGTTCAGTGGATATTACTGACAACTGAGGAGGTTTCTAAGCGCCATCAACCTATACACCCTCAGGCAGGTCCCAGGAAAGAAAGGAGGATGCATGATGGGACCTTGGGATTATGAACCCAAAGGTGGGTAGGGGAAGGATAAAGCCCAACAGCGTGATGATAGTCATTCCCTTTATGGAGTAGCTCCTAAAAAAGGAGAGGCAGCTGTCTGTATTTACTGAAGTAGCGTCACCACATTTAATCCTGTTAGCCTCCTTCTAGATGGATTATGTTTCCACGATACTCCTTGAGTCAAGGAGAGTAATTCTAAACAGGACAGATCTGCTGGAGTGGATGCTGATCGCATAGGGCCTCGGAGCAGGGTGCAATTTCAAAAAACGGGAAATAAGGGGTGAGAAAGACGTGTCAGGTGAAAAGAGCGACGAGCCACAGTGGACAGTGAGTTAGCTTTTGTAGCTGGAAGGGAGGAATTGAAAGGAACCCCAGGGTATGCATGGCTGGATTCTCTGCCAGCTGGAGACCCTCCATATGTTTCTGGACAGGGGATTATGTGTTCACCCATAAGACTGGCTGTCAGATATAAAGGTTAAACAGTACATTTCTGGGGGACTTCTCGTCTGTCCACTGTGGGGAAGAGAGACTGTAGGAGGCAGAAAAATCATAAAATGTGAGCTAGATGATGCAATGGCCCATGGAACAAAGGATTGATGTGGGAGTCTTCTGTTTTGAGTTGATTTCATTGCTTGATAAAGAAACTGCCTTGGCCCTTGATAGGACAGAAAATTAGGTAGGCGGAGTAAACAGAACAGAATGCTGGGAGGAAGTGAGGCAATCGCCATGCCTCTCCTCTCTGAGCCAGATGCGATGAAGCTCTGGCCCAAGATGGACGTAGGCTAGAATCCTTCCCGGTAAACTACCGCCTCGTGGTGCTACACAGATTATTAGAAATGGGTTAGTCGAGATGTGAGAGTTAGCCAAGAAGAGGCTAGATATAATGGGCCAGGCAGTGTTTAAATGAATACAGTTTGTGTGTTGTTATTTCGGGTAAAGCTAGCCGTGCAGGAGCCGGGCGGCGGGAAGCAGCCAGCAGCTCCTTCTACAAAGGATGGCTTGGACAAATCTTGTCTCTTGGTGTTGTGTTATTTGTTTGAGACAGGGTCTCACTAAGTAGCCTGGGCTGGCCTGGAACTCATTATGACCCTACAAATCAGTCTGGTCCTATAAATCACAGAGATCCATCTGCCCTTGCCTTCTGAGTGCTGGGATTAAAGATGTACGCCAGCACACTCAGCCAGTCACTTGGTGTTTGATGGAAGCTTTATCTGTCTATGTGGCAGTCTATTTATTTGTCTTTGTATCTGAGAGTAACTTATGGAAGGGAGACTTTTTCTCTGGAACATTCCACATGGGAATAAGCAAAGTTTGGTGAATGGCGATTTGTTGACAGGTTTCCGTGCATAGTTTGTTTATGAACTGTGTTGGGTAAGTTAAGTTGTATCCACATTTACAGACTCTCACTGCCCCTGTCCGTAGGAAAGGGACATACGCTATAGCATACGCGCATAGTGTAAATCTTGGCCCACTTAGGCTCCATATCCCAGTGTGATCTTAAGCGTGTACATGTGTCATTAAGGGGTCATACCAGTAATAAGGGGTCAGAGAGAAAGCCTAAAGGTTGTAGCCGAAACAAGATTCAGAAAAAGGACTGCGTGCAAGGACTTCTTGGTACAAAACTGAAGGTAGCCTACTCCTGACTGGAAATTCCTGTTTTTCTAGTCTTTGGTCCCAGGGCTAAAAGAGCTTTGGGGTTTGTTTGTGACTTTCAGTTCTTCATATTTCAGTCCTTGACTAGGCCCCTGGGTTCTCTTTGCTTCTCTAGCATCTGCTGGACTTATTTTCATAATGCAGATAAGATGTAGGTGGACGCTTGCCTAAGATAGCTGCCTTTTCTAAGCCACAGATGACACTTTGGTTAATCAAGGCTGGGATGAGGACAGAATTTGAATTTCCTCTGTAAAATATGATGTGGGGCTATAACAGATGCTGAGACTCTTTGTCACTGCCAGGTGTCCCAGGCTATCCATGCGCCAGGAGGTATGGATATGGTTCTGACTGTGGCTGATTAGCATCCACTGAGGTTTAACAAGTCATGGTCCCGCCCACATCCCAGTAGGTACTGAGCACTGCTTTTCCTTAGCCAACTGTGTGAAAGAGCCTTAGGCAACAAGAACTTGGTGATTGTAAACTGGGCAAAGAACCCAGCCAGAGGAAGGGAGTATGTGGCTAGGAACCGGTTTTGTGGGTACGATGCTTTTAAGTCCCAGCAATACTGGAATGCCTAATTCAAATATTGATTGTGGGACCCTGTTGTGTAACGGTTTCGTCTGAGATTGAAACATTCTGCCCTGCAGCAAGCTCAAGTCAACGGTGAACAACTCAACTAGCTTCAGGAAGTCCCTGAAGCTGACCAGATTTGCTAGGCCCCTCCCTGTGAGAGTAAGCAATTAAAGCTGGGAGTCCCTCTCAGACAGAAATGGAACTGAGCTGCAAAGTAGACCCTGAGACCAGACCAGCTGCCTGGAAGTTTAGACCAGAGTCACTTGGAAAGGAATTCCAATCTGTTGAGTTGCCTGCAGGCTGTGCAATAAGTTCCAGGCTTCCCAGCTTTTATGAACTGTCACCCATACTGGGATGGGTCTTGATGACACAGCTGTCTTTGAGTCATTTCTGCTCCTGTAAGTAACCCCAATAAAACTCATTAGTCCACCAAGTTAGACTTTGGTCTGTTATGGGATTCCTGTCTGGGATGAGCGGACACGTGCTGTGTCTCCCCAGGAAAAGTTCTGTCAAACAATGGTCCCCACCTCTGACTTTCGGATTTAGTGGGACAGGAACCATAATTGGCACCTGAACAGGGACCTGATAGAACCAAAGATGAGCTGGGGAGGAGTGAGTGTCTGGTCCTGGATAAGGATAGTGAGGCACGTTGCCAAGGCTGAGAAGCCTGAAATGGGAGTGCCCACGGAGGAAGTGCCGATACAGTTGTCATCTCCTGTATGGTGTGTGCTCCTGTACCCGTGTGCTAAGACAGCGATTGCGTGGTTCTTGCTATGGCTAGTGAGACTTTTAACTAAGGCTGAACCGTCAGAATTAGAAGGGTTTGTGGGAGGATTCCCAGGCATTCCCTGGCATTCCTGCTGGGTTGTGGGGTCCACTCAATGTGAATAGGGAGATGCTCTGAAAACAGTTAAACATTTAGAGGAAGTTTTATGTTCTTTGAGACTGTAGGGAGGCAGCGGCAGAGGTTGCCTGGCCTCTGTTGTGTGTAAGCAATGCATCTGAGGGCTGTGATGGCAGCTGAGCAGGACCTTGTTTGTACAAAGGACCAATTGCAACAGGAAAGGGCGGTATAGCTAGTATCCTCTGTGTTAGCCTCCCATTGGCAACTGAATTAGACGGAGAAGAGAATGAAAGAGAGGTAGTAAAAGCCATTAAAGATACCCCTCAAGTCCAACCTTCAGGCAATATAAAAAGAGGAAAAATGCGTAATCTGTTGTGCAGATGGGGGCTTTAACCAGGGCTAAGACAAGAACCTAGTGTGATCAAGAAACACTCAGCACTTGAACTTCTGGAATCTAGGGAGACTTAATAGTGAGAGAACCTATCTCAGCTTAGCTTGTGAGGCCTGGGACATGGGAGTGGATGCAATCAGTCTGGCTGCTGTGGAGGCAGGAAACCATCTCTCCTTAGGGCAGAGGCTGCATAACCTGAAACTGGATGAGGGAAATCAGTCCCTGACAGACTGGCTTATCAGAGCCCCTAGGAACGCTTGGCTATCTCTGTCTGAAGTCCCCATAAATATCAGTAACTAGAGGACCATAGAGGAGGACAGATGCTATTGAGGGAACTAGGAATAACAGAAGCTGTGTTTGAAGCCAAGTTCACTGAGTCTGATAGAACCATGTTCACAGAGGAGTTAAAGAAAAGGCTGATCCTGCAGGGACGTCAAGACTCGTATGGAGCTTGAGCGGCTTTGCCGAGTCCTTTGGTGGGGCAAGACCTTTATAGAGCAGGAAGGGCTTTAGCAGATCTCAGTGACCTAGACCAGCATGTAAAAAGAATTCAGAAAGGGGTAGAACAACCGAGAGGAGATAGTTAAAGGGTAAAGGCAGGGAAGAGGTCTGTCTGGGCTTCTCAAAGACAAATGTGGCAGGATTTGTGTGGAGCGGGAGTTCCTGAGGAAAAAGGTGATAAAAAGCCACACTGTATGCTAAGGAGCCTCTGCCTGAGGAGTAGTTCACAGAGGTGTCCTTGATTAAATACAGATGATTAAGCCTGTCCCAGGGGTGGCAATCCCACCCCTCCTCCAACCCCAGACTAAGGGGGATATGTCTTCTTCCTGCTAAAGGTTATGCTAGGCATGGAGATGGTTTGTTCAGCCAGGAACTCCCCAACAGCCAGGTTTGGTGACTGCGGAGGCTACAGCCATAGTGCCAGTCCAGGGCCACTGTGTCCCAGGGAGTCAACAGGTACAGCAGGGCCACATTCACCTTTGGCCCCAAGTAAGTCTGAGAAGGTGTAGTCAGGTCCACTGAGTTTATCAGGTGTGGGGAATGTAGGGTGGTTCCCAGGAAGAGCTGCAGGGTATGGAAACACAATGGCTCAGAGGGAAGGCTAAAATGGCAGAGGCCTATTTAAGACAGCACCTCCTACCCCTGCTTGGGCTCAGCCTTGATCTGTGGCGAAAGCAAGTGATACTCATAGATACAATTGATACAATGAATGGAAACTTTCCATTCTGTATTAGACCTTGCTTATGTCGCATGTTAGTAACGTCTTAGTTGTGAGCTTCTGGGATGGCCAGACCCTTGCTGAGAACAAGCTTTGAGAAAGCCTCACCAAGCTTGTCTTTGTTATGAAATGGTGGTTCGGGAGAAACATCCTTGTTCTGCCCAGGCTCTGGAAAAGGTTTTGTTGTGTGGACATAATGTTAGTCTCTGAGTGTTTTGCAGCTTTGGAAAGCCCTTGGCGAGACAACCAGGTACAATGCTGCTTCCACCTACCTTATAGTCCTACGTGGACTGGGTTAATTAAAAGGAGAAATGGGTTGTTAAAACAATAGCTACAGCTACAGCCGGGCGGTGGTGGCGCACGCCTTTAATCCCAGCACTCGGGAGGCAGAGGCAGGCGGATCTCTGGGAGTTCGAGGCCAGCCTGGTCTACAAGAGCTAGTTCCGGGACAGGCACCAAAACTACAGAGAAACTCTGTCTCGAGAAACCAAAAAAAAAAAAAAAAAAAAAAAAAACCCAACAACAACAAAAACCTAAAAACAATAGCTACAGAGTTTAAATCTAAAAGGTGTACCCAGCCAGGCGGTGGTGGCGCACGCCTTTAATCCCAGCACTCGGGAGGCAGAGGCAGGTGGATCTCTGTGAGTTCGAGGCCAGCCTGGTCTACAGAGCTAGTTCCAGGACAGGAACCAAAAAGCTACGGAGAAACCCTGTCTCAAAAAAAAAAAAATGTAAAAGGTGTACCCTACATGGGTGGGAAAGGACACTCCCAGAAGCCATACGGTTATTGAATGATAATCTTGATGCCAGGGGTGGGCTATCTCCGGGTGAGCTGTTGGCCAGGGAGGTCCCTGAGGTCCCACAAACCATAAAGGCTATTGCTACTGCTGTTGGTTATATGCCAGACTAGATGGTAAGACCCTATTGCTAAAGATATTACATGTCCATACCTTGACTATAGGACACGGAGAAATTCAGCTGGGAATGAGCTGGAAATTCCCACCCTGCTGGCTGGCTTTTAGAGTGCCAGAGGGGGCCGTGCAGGTTGCTGGTGGAGACCTGTTACCCCGGTTCCTGCTTGGCTATGAACCGCGTGTTAATATACTGACATGCATGGCGGGGTATGTCTGCTTCTGCAGTAGTAGCTCAGCTATCGTGGGTGAGAGAAACCAACAGCCTTCTGATTGGATGTAAGTCCACAAGACAGGACTCAAGCTTAGACCTGTAAGCCAGAACCAAACCTGTGCCTGGGGAGGTCATAGACCCCAGTGGGGAAGCTACTTCTATGGGTTTTCTAGATGGATGTGATGTGCCTGTCAAATCGCCTTCTAAGCATGTGTATTTGTGCCCATAGATCACGGCTGTAACCAGCCTCAACCGGTAACCACTGGGGACGCTCCTGAGATCAGGTGACTGTCACTGTGATAGGGTGGCTTATTCTTTAGCCTTCAGTGGGCATCCACAGTCAACCCCCTCCAAGGCTCAGGGATCATTGCCAAAGAGGGGACAGAAAGAATGTAAGAGCTGGAGAGCAAATGTGCCCAGGGACTAAGGGACCTTTTCTGCCTTTGAAGTTGTGTTGTGTTCTCCCCAACACCCCCGTATTAACCGTGTGCTGGCTAAGTTTTTTTTTTTCTGATTAATTTATTTACTTTACACCCCCTCCCCCGCCCCTTTCCATCCTCCTCCCTATTCATTCAGAAAGGGGCTGGCCTCCCCTGGGCATCAGTGTGCTGGCTAGTTTTCTGACACAGGCTGGAGGCATTCAGGAACAAATAACCTCATCTGAGGAAATGCCCCGCCAGGTCAGCCGGTGGGCAAGTCTGTGGGGACATTTTCCTGATTGATGAGTGATTTGGGTGGACCCAGCCACACTGAGGGCACTGCCACCCCAGAACCCGTGCTCCTGGATGGTGTAAGAAAGCAGGCTGAGCAAGCCGTGGGGAGCAAGCCAGTGAGCAGGGTTTCTCCATGGTCTCTGTATCAGCTCCTGCCTCCATCTGGGTTGGTTCCTGCTTTGAGTTTCTGCCCTGACTTCCTCTGCTAAGGGAATAGAATGTGGAAATGTAAGCCGAAATGAATTCCTTCCTTCCTGAGTAGCTTTTGGCCGTGGTGTTAGATCATGGCAATAAAAACTAATTAAGACACACAGCTATTCATAATAACCCTGAGACAGGATGGGTATTGCCTTCGTGGAACAGGTGAGCAAAATTGGCTTGAGGACAGATGAATGACTCACCCTGGGGGTGAATGGCTGTGCTGAGATTTGGGGTGTGGACTTTGTCCTTTCTTCCACACAGCCCGTCAGCCCAGGAAGACTTGGAACTCACTTGCTCTGCAAACATGCAGACCTTACCCATGTTTGCGTGCGTCACTCATACTCTTCTGACACCAAAAAAGTCACTTTCAACTTTAGAAGCATTACGAACAACAGAAAAGCTGTGACCATAGTGCAGAGGGTTCTTATCTGCCCCAACCAAGTTTCTCTGGGTAGTAAGATGTGAATGTTAGCGCACTCCATTTATCAAACAGTGAGCTGGTGCTCTCATGGTAATACTGAAAATGGCCTGTGCTGTTCTCACGTTCCTACCAGGCTTCCATTTGCACTAAATTGCTACGTCTCCCAGGCTGGGCTCCTCTTGGCTGATAGAGTTCTCAGCTGTCCTAGTGTGTTTGGTGCTGGTATAACTGGAAAATCCTTAGGTCATCTATTTATTTGGTTACTTTAAATTTTGTATAGGTGTTTACCTTTGTAAAAACTGTGTGCAATGATACATGCCTGTAGCCTCAAAGCTTCGGAGGAGAGACGGGCAGATCTCTGGGACTTATTGGTCATCCATCCTGGCTGAATCCACGAACTCCAAACTAAGATGGAGAGCAATCTGAGCTGTACACATGTGTGCACACACGTCTGTATACATGCACACAAACACGTACATGGAGCACACACAGAGATTAGCTTATTTATAAAGAGGAGAGGTTTATCCTTGTATAATTTTGGGAGGCCGGGATACCCAGGATCAAGATGCTGCCATCTGATGTGGCCTCACTGCACCCTCACACTGTGGAAGGGCAAGCCCGAGCATCTACTCTTGGAAATCCTTTCAAAA
This sequence comes from Chionomys nivalis, assembly GCF_950005125.1. Lineage (NCBI taxonomy): Eukaryota > Metazoa > Chordata > Mammalia > Rodentia > Cricetidae > Chionomys > Chionomys nivalis. Next base: position 146,347,610 of record NC_080086.1, read on the forward strand.
AGATCCACACACAAAGGCTCTGTTTTCATAACCAAACAGCTCCCACCACCCACCCTCCAAGCCTTGAGAGTGGTGGCCTGTGTTCCACAGGTTGGCTGCCAGTGGTTTTGGTGATGCTTACATGTTTGAGGATGAAGGCTCCCAGAGGGCAAGTGGCTTTCTCATGTGGCCCTGTCGAGGTTATGTGCCACCATGACTTGTGTTTCTGTGTCTGGTGCATCCCGAGGCAGCAGAGACCTGTGCTGTCTCCCAGAGGGTGGAGGATCTGGCAAAATGTCCTGGCATTTGTCTGTATGGAAGACTTCTCTCTCCTATTTACTTATCTATTCCATCTCTCAGTACGTACCACACATCAGTGGGGACACATGGGTGTCGGTTTTCTCCTTGAGGTTATAATCCAGGAGTGCTGGGTTTGCTGTTTCTAAGTTCCAGGCATGAGGAATTTCATCAACTGGGTCCCATTGTCTTGGATGTAAGTCCATCACGTGACTTTCCTCATTGCTGTCCTTTCTGGTGATTCAAGTTGCTCTGGGGTCATCTGTGTGCTCTCTGTCTCTGCCCCAGCGTCATCTGCCTGTAAAGTTGGTCCTGGTTCATCAAGTCGACTTTACTACCCACCATCCGGATCCTGACCTACAGTGACAATCACTGATCTGTTTGTCCCCATCCCCATGTTAAGAGAAGAAAACTGAACCTCTGAAAGAAGAGGTGGCTTATTCAAGCCATTCCCTGGTAGGCTGAACTACATCCTTGACGTCCAGTCCCGTGCCCTATGTATAACTGAGTATAGGCCAATGATTTCACTGTGGTTCAGGCTCAGCATAGCACCACCCCACACAGGTCATTTGGGAGCCAATCAGATATGAACTCTCCTGCGTGTGCCCAGGGCAGGGTCAGCAGAGACAGAGGTGCTGGTGTGTTCTGTGCAGAGGCTGTTAATGCAGATATCTGTGCTCTCTAGCCCGAAGAGGCTTTTGTAGCACAGACGCACTGCAAACACACAGACTCCGAGGACAAAGGCAGCAGGACTTGCAGCAGGCTTGCCCATGTGACTGGCCAGGTTCAGGGGGGAGACGGGCCAAAGAGGTGCTTTGAATTCCAGCACATTCTTGTGAGTGCACCTCCTTTCCATCAAAGACGGCAAAGTCAAGAGAGAAGTGAATGCAGCCAGCAGAGCCCGCTGACTTCATCCAGTGAACTTCCCATAGCCACCATTGCTGAACCGAGGAGGTAGACTTTCAGGTTCCCAAACCCGAAGCAACTTGGGAATAGAACCGGGCATGAATATTCACCCATACCAAGGACATTTTCCTTTTCAAAATTTTAAACTTTATGCATATGTGTATCTTCCTGAAAGTATATCTGTGCACCACGTAATTAAGCGCCTGTCAGAGGCCAGGAGAGGGAGTCAGGTCCCCTGGAGCTGGAGTTACAGACAGTTGTGAGCTGCCATGTGGAGGCTGGGACTTGAACCCAGGTCTTCTGGGAGAGGAGCCAGTGTTCTTAACCACTGAGCCATCTCTCCAGCCCCTGACATTTCTCTCTGAGTGAGGAAATAATCCAGCTCCTGGAAAACTCTTTACGTTCAGAAGCTAACACAAGACGAACTTATTTGATATTGATTTTTCAGAGTGTTCCATTTCAAAAGACTTCTGTCTGTTTTATTTTTATTATTTATGTTTATCATCAAGGGTGGGCTATGTGGATGAAGAATTGATGCTTTAAAAGTTTTGAAAGGAATGAGGAAGCAATAATGTCAGAGGCCATTTGTTTGTAAATGAAAGACACCCATTTAGAATCAGAACAATAACAAAAGCTTTCGGTTTCTGTTGCTAGAAAATTCACTGTAGGCTTCGCTTCAGGTAGAGAAGGCTCAGGGTGACCGAGCTCTGCCGCCCTGTTTTTGGCCACAGACTGCCAGTTCTCATCTGGGTTTGCTCTCAGACAGGCTTTCTCCAGGGGAGTGCCTCTTAGCAATCCTGCACAGGAAGCAACGGCTGGATCCACACTTCTTTGTGAGCTGTTGATTGTTGCCTGGGTCGTGGACCTAATCCAGATCACTTGCTGAGATGAGGATCAGGGGAGTCACTGGCCAGGCGAGGCTCATATGTGTGCTGTGAATTACGAAAGACGGAGGCGCTGGTATCAAAAGGAGGAGTTGGCAGGCTATTTCTGATTGATTTTGGCCACCGTTAGGACAGATGCTTTTGGGCGAAGAAATGTAACTTTGACTCTTCCCCTTTCCTTCCATAGCATGCTTAGTATAGATCATTAGATTAAAAACTTACACAAATCAAGAACTTTAGCTCCAGCTTTTAAAGTAACATAAGTTTGACTGTTTGGATACTTTGCTTTTCCTTGTGGTACTTGCCCTCTGCAAATTTCACTGTCTCTTTGTGACAGAGACAAGGTGACAGGCATCTAGGGATGTAACTAAAACCGTGGCTGCATCCTCTCTCTTCCGGCTGGAGCAACACCTACTTGAAGACAACCCATGCAAGATGAGTTTGGTCCACTGACCAATGGGAGCCAGAAGGCGTCCTATGTGGATTCCAGTTAGTCCTAGGCTGGCCACCTCAGTACAGTAGGCGATGGAGGGGCACCTCCTTTTGGTGTTTGCTTGGATGCCCATGTTCTGTTCATTTCTTCCCTCCTGAGTCCCATGGGAATCAAATTCAACATGAATTAACACCTAGTTCAGAAGAGAAGCCTTTGGGTCTGTTCGTGGCCCCAGGGTGCCTGTTATTTCTACTCTATATTTCCTGGCATATATATATGTATGTATATCTATATCTATATCTATATCTATATCTATATATCTGCCCTCGCTCTTTTGTTTGGTTCAATTTCTCTGGCCTGGTTCATAACATAACATCTTTTTGTGTGTCCCCCCCCCCGCTTTTTTTTTTTTAATCTTCAAAATTATTTGTGTCTGGGCTGTGGTCAAGATTCACAAAAACCCCTTTGATTAAATTTCTCATTCATTTGTACAGCACCCATGCTTTTGTATTTTGAGAATATTTTTAGAAACCTAATGAGGCGGAAGGATTTGTGTTTCACTCCCCTCCGTTCCCTCTGCTCAGACACCTGCGTTTGCCAATAATTACCACTCCCGTGGTTCACATTCCTGCTTTCTCTGTCTGTTGTGCAGTGTTTTAAAACATTGTTGGGGGAAAGCTGGGTGCGGAGGCACATATCTGCACTGGGAAAAACAGTTGATTTTTTTTTTCTCACAGTAGTTCAGCAGAAGATGCCTCTAAGAGTAAAAGCTACTTGAGTACCATTTTAAGGACGGTGTTTTCTTTTCATCTTTTTCTATCACCCTTGCCTTTACAGCTCACCTCCTTTGGTCATCTTGCTCCTTAATTAAAAAAAAAAAAAAAAGAATGCTATTTGTGACTCCTGCTTTTTTTTTTTTCAGAAGTAGAAAATGGTTTTGTGTGACATCTCTTTTCTGGAAGGGTCAAACCAGTGTGAGCCAATTGGGTTTCGCAAGTGGGTGACAATCACCACGGTGTTTAAAAACCATTTATTCATGAAAGGCATTTCGAAGAGAAGATATTCTCTTGTCTAGAGGGCTATCCCATTTCCCTTTATTTTTAGGTGAAGTTTTCATTGAACTGTAACAATCCATGCGGAAAAGTATAAAAAACTTAATGTAGGGCTGACTGAACCTTCCCAAACTGGTGGCATCACCAGCATGCAGACTGAGAAACAGAACCTCGTCCACGCTGCAGAAGCCCCACTCCTGTCCCACAGAGCTATGGCGCCATCGGACCAGCTCTGCTTGCTCTTGCTACGGGGCTGGAAACTGCATCCTTTGTAGACTATTCTAGTCTGGAAGACTCACTTCTGTCTCCGAGTGTCCTTGTTGTTCATTCTTGATGCTGTTGGAATTGTCTGATCATGTGAAAATGTGTCCGTTCTACCACTGATAAATGTAGCCCCCCCCCACCGGAGTGGGGGGCGTGGCTAATTAGCATTGCTGCAAGTGTTCCTGTATATCGCTTTGGTGGCTCCACAAGCACATACCTAGAAATAGTTGTTTGCCGCAGGTCCACCTGGGTTCCTCTAGACAGGGTTTGCAAGTGGTTGTGCTGGCGAGATTTCCTCCAATAATACCCGAGTGTTTCCGTGCCCCGGCATCCGTGGTTGTTACTGTCTGTCTTTTCAGCCAATCTAGTCAGTGTTTAACAATATCTTGTGATTTTTGCATTGTCCAACCTTGCTTTAGTAAAGATATTGGTGGTCTTTTTGAGAATTACTGGGCCTAAGTACAGTGGTTTAAGAAATATTTTAATCTCAGCTGTGCTTTTCGGTCGTTTAAATCCCAGCCAGCACAATGACAACAAACTCAGGGGTGAGATTTGTCAGTGTCTATGGCGTTGTGGTTTGTACTTCTGGGCTCACGAGTCTCTAGATCTGTATGCTAGTTTTCTCATCAGTAGATTTGTAATGTTGTTTGGGGTGTGTAAGAGCACATATACAGAAGGATGGAGAGATGGCTCGGGAATTAAGAGCGTTTACTGTTCTCTGTTCTTCCAGAGGACCTGAGATCGGTCTCGGCACCCTTGTCAGGTGGATCACAAATGCCTGCTACCTCCACCTCCAGGGATCTGATATCTTTTGGCTTCTTCATGTGGCAAACAAAAATTTAAAAAAAAACCTTAAAAATGAGCATATATACAATTATCAACGCATTCTTTCCACAAACCTGCCATCCCGCACTGGAGTAAGTCTGCTGGACATGGGGGAGGATGCAGAGGTGAAGGAGACAGCCTGATCCCGGGAGACTCAGGGGCGTGTGAGAGGTTGTGAGGAGGCCCAGGTGGGTGTGGGATAATGCTGGAATGAGGCTCAAGAGATGTGCCTTCAGCTCCTGCGGAAGGGAGGATGCAGGAGCATCTTGTAAGCACTCAGGAGATGTGCCCTCTGCATGCTAGGAAGGGAGGATGCAGGAGCATCTCGTAAGCACTGGCATGCCTTTGCATCTGATTGTCATACAGTTTTGTAAGTGGAAGGTGGAAGGGAGGAGTTTCCCTGAAGTCTCACCCACTCAGGGGTAGCAACTGCAGGGTGACTATTGTGTGCAGGGGGATCTAGAGGAAGAAAATGGCAGGGCATGGCATGATTTTTTTTTGTGTGTGTGTGTGTGTGTGTTTGAATGTTTGTGAGTGTGTATAGGTGTGTTTGTGTGTGTGTTTGTATGTTTATGAGTGTGTGTATGTGTGTCTGTGTGTGTATGTTTGTGAGTGTATGTGAGTATATGTTTGTGGGTATGTATATGTGTGTCTGAGTATGTTTGTATGTTTGTGAGTGTGTGTGTTTTTGTGTGTGTGCATGTGTTTCTGAGTGTGTGTGTGTGTGTGTGTGTGTGTGTAGACCAGAGATTGATATGGCTGTCTTCCTCCATCACTTTCTCCCCGCTTCTATACTGAAGCAGGTCTTTTGCTTGAACCCAGAGCTTACTGACTTGTCGAGTCTAACTTCCCAGTGTGTCCTGGCAGCCTCCTGTCCTGACCTCTGGTGTTGCAAGCTGACCACCATGCTTGTCTGGTGCTGAGACTCTGACCGCAGGTGCTCACACTTGCGTGGCAAGCACTTTGCTCACTGAGCCATCTCAGTAACCACTGTTTAAATTTCTTTTCATTTTTAAGATTATAATATAATTGTACCACTTCTCCCCCTCCTCTTCCTCCCTTCCTCCAAGTCCTCCCATTACTCCTCTTTACCCTTTCTCAAGTTCTTGGCCTCTCTCTTCATCAGTTGTTGCTACATACATAAATACAATTTGCTCAGTCTGTATAATTAAAAAAATAGAATAAAAAATCTCATTCTACAAAACAATCACGATACACGAATACAACTTTTCGCTCTCTCTTTGCTGAGAGTTGGCCTCTGTGTTGACAGACAGTGGGAAAGTGTGTGGAGCAGTAACTTGCTCTGGGCTGGCAGTGGGTCGTGTGCTTCAGGCCTCAAGGAGGATCATCAGAAATCTTTTGCCAAGTTGAAGATGCACATTCTGCTGACTCAACAGTTCCGCTTGTGCAAATGTGCCTCACACCTGTGCTTGGTGTGAGCCAAAGCTGTGAGAGCAGAGACGGGAGATAGCCGAAAGTGGGTGAAGAGGGAAGTAGCGATCTATCCTGTGATGGCCTCCCATACATCTCACTATCGCTTGAGACGGTTTCCTGTCTCATGCCTATCTTTATCGTTCAATCCCAAGAATGTGGGGAACAGTGTAGGGCAGTATTTACTTAAAATCTGGGAGAGATGCAATTTTTTCATCTGAAAGAAAACAGAGATGGCATTGGTTATATTGATCTTTTCCTGAGAGGAGGAGGTGGTTGGAGGGCAGGGGTCTGGGTGGGGTGTTGTCTTTTTACAGCTGTAGGGTTTTGAACTGCGTGAGTGAAATCCTAGACTTCTCTGCAAAGAAGGGAAGGGATTGCTGCAGGTTTGGATGATAGTCAAGCAGCGAAACTGCTAGTGTTTACAGCGTTCACTGGTGTGCGTTCTGTCTCAGTAACCAGACGAAGCAACATTTTTTTTCCTGCTTTTCAGAGAAGTAAGCTCAGATACAATTTTTTAAAACAATTTGCATGAAATCATTCAGTGGCTGATATTATAATTGAGAGTATTAAGTGGACAGTTCAAGAGGTGACTTCGTTTAACGGGTGCATATTATAGGATGAAAGGCAAAACTCTCAAGCACTTTTTAGGTCAAATGAACTCATAACAAATGATAGTGGCGATCGGAGGTTTGTCACGGATTTCTCGGATGGAGGTCCACTCACCGCCACAGCCCACTCTCAGCTCTTCAGCCTACATCTGGGCTTGGTTTCCCACTTACCACTGAGTGGTGATTTTTTTTTTCTTTCTGCAGTGTGTGGATGGGAGCCGAGAGTCTGCTTAGAACTCAAATCTTTATTGATGGGGAAAGGGGACAACTGGATTTCTTTATCAAACCTTAGAGGGGTGGCCATTTGGTTTTCCTTTTTCCTTTTCAGGTCTGCCCTGTCTCAGCAAAGACCAAGAGATTAATGCAACACTGATACCCCCTCCTCCATCTTTCGGAAGCAGCTCAGGTAGAGTCACTGGAACTTTCTAGAATGCTTTAATGGCAGTTCTACTGACTTGATATTTGACCTTGACAGCACTGGCAAAGCAGATAGAATGTAATTAATCTCAGTTATACTAATGAACAACCATAATTGTGGGAGTGGAGAGGTGCAGCTTACTGCTTTCCCTGGTGAAACAGGTCATGGACCAGGGACTGGAAATGCAGTTGAAGAAGGGAAACAGACGACCACCATGAGGAGAGAGTGATGCTTGAAGGCCAGGAAAACTAAGAGGAGAAAAGTTAGATTTTTCCTTATAAAGAAACGAAATAGTGTATCTTCATTGGAGAGGGCATTTCATTCCTGTCGGGGAAAGTCTGTAAGTAGTTTGCAGACGGATGCGAAGATCCCAAAGTGCAAGGAAAGTCCAGATTTCAGGGGCAGGCAGAGTTTCTGAAAGTTTTAGGTCAAACTGCGAGCCTTGCTTTATAAATGGACGGCTTGCCTTCAGAGGGAGCTTGTGTGTCGGTGCCTTCCTGCGGGATTGTGGTTGCAAGACCTGGACTAGCAGGTGCTGTAGTTTTGTCCTTCAGTGTTCATGGGCACATCAGACGAGCAGGTGGGGAATAAAGCCAGGGTGGAGAAAACCGATGGACTGTATCTTAAAACTTAGCTGTATTCTAGTCTGACTGGCTTGATGGTTTAGGGAACAAAACAATTCTGTCTGCTACCTGTTGCCCAGATGTTGCTACATCTGGAAAGAACAGAAAAGGATTGGTCAGCTGGGGGTGTGGCAGGGCCAGTGGTCTGCCTGGCTCAAGAGTGCCTCCCTTCCAGGGAGGTTTTACTGAAGCCTTGAGACCCAGTGTGTGACACCACAAAGTAGGTTCCTGTGTGACGTTGGGAGCCACCCCCCAGCTTCACATCCAGATGTTGACTGTGGTTCTCTCTTACCCTGGGAGGACCAGAAAGTGCTTATCGTGGAGGCTGTTCCTGGTCTTGGTAGAAATGGACATATTAGTGATCTGGAATGTGAAGTGGGCGGCGCACTCTGACAGTTAGCAGATGGCGAAGCCAGTGGGTAAGCTGGAGGCTGTTGGGAAACTGCCTGATGTCATAGATACAGGTGCAGGATCTCTTAGTAGGCTCAGGAACTGGCGGGAGTGGAACTGCTCAGATGTGGACACGCTAAGTGAGCTGTGGTTGTATGTTTAAAGAACATCCATTCTGTAAACATTTGTTGTGTGCCTATGACTTCAGTGCTCTGCCCCTTGTGGGTCTTAGGAATGTAACAGGGGCGTGTGACCTTCACATTATAAGTGGATAGGTATGTGTGTCAGGTCTAATAAATGCTATGGAGGATGTTAGAGAAGAGATGAGAAACTTAGGGGTGTGTATAGGGTACCAAGGGTTGACGTTCAGTTTTAATTAGGAGGGTCAAAGGAACTGTTTCCACAGAGATCTAAAGAGACCAATCACAAGTCTCAGAAATGTCTGATTATTTGGTAGAGGAAATAAAACACGCAAAGGCCCCAAGGCCACTCCGAAGGCCTGTGTTTCAGTCCAAAGCCAGGGAGAGTGATCAGAACAGAAGATCTGTAAGGGCAGAAACTTCTGTCTCATTGACGAACACAGTGTCCCCAACATAACATCCTAGGGCTTAGTATATTTTTATTGATGAAACACACAAATCTCAAAATGACACAGGAATAGGAGAACCCATTCTCATCATGGGACAGTTCTAGTTTTATTGCCTTGTTGGTGGTGATCATCATCTGGAAAATTTTCTACTGGCTTTAAGAGTACAAAAATACATATAAATAAGAGTTATAGCAGTGCTTTAATTAAAAATAATGTGTTGGAAGCCTCCTTTATGTCAGGTATTGTTGAATGTTGGCAGTGTATACACAGTCCACAACACCCCTGTTCCACTAGGCGTTCTGTGTATAAGACACACTGTAGAACTTTAGATCATATTTCCTCACCTGTTGTGTGGCCACTCCTGTTTCTCCAGATCCAGCCCTTAACACCACTGCTGGGAGGTGCAGTGAGGCCCAGTTACCAGAGTTCATATGATGCTTCTTTGGTTCTTGCCAAAGATCCTTCAAAGTGTCTTTTGCCCTTATAAGTCTTATTTTAAAAATTAATTTATTAATTTAGAGATAGTGTCTCACTGTGCAGCTCTACTAACTTGGAACTCTCTAAGACAAGGCTGACCTTGAACTCACAGGGAGCCACCTGCCTCAGCCTCTGCAGTGCTGGAATCAGGTGTTGGCCTACCATCCCTGACTCTACCTCTGGAACTTTTAAAAACATGCTTTGAGCACTTGGGAGGCAGAGACAGGCGGATCTCTGTGAGTTCGAGACCAGCCTGGTCTACAAGAGCTAGTTCCAGGAGAGGCTCCAAAACCACAGAGAAACCCTGTCTCGAAAAACAAAACAAAACAAAACAAAACAAAAACCATGCTTTGGTCATTATGTTCCAGCTAAAATCTTTCAGTTTTGAGATGCAGAATGATTTTTTTTAAGTATGCATGGGTGTTTGCTTACATGTATGTCTGTATATCATATGTGTGCGTGGTGCCTACAAAGCCAGAAGAAGGTGCCAGATCCCTTGGAACTGTAGTTACAGGTGGTTATGAGCTGACTTGTGAGTTCTGGGAATCAAATCCATGCCCCCCTTCCCCTCTCCGCATCTCTTTCAGGGCCTTCTTGTGTTACGACATAGCAGAGAACTTTACCTAGCAAGTCAGGGCATGCATAGTAGTCTGTTTCCTTTTCATATGTGGTCATTAATAAGCCTGTTCACTTCCTCAAATCCATTACATTTCTGTAGTCTACTTGCACAGAGCAGTGAATTTCTAGATTGTTCTCAGCACATTCAAACTGTAGCTGATCTCGCCTTTGGTTCTCTGTACTGTGTTATTGGGTGGACTTTATTATTATTAGTTCTTTGTGTTGGTGAGAGGCAGGACAGGGCGGTGTGCAGGAATCACTATCCCTATATCCGTTCCCGTGTCAGTTGCTCTTCTGCCGCTGTGTTAAGATGCCATGACCGAAAAAGCTGGGCTGGTGGTTCCCTAGAAAAGAGCTTCCGCCATGGACAGGAAGCATGGCAGCAGGTGGCAGGTTCGTGGCAGGAGCGGGGAGCTGAGGGCGGGCATCTTTTACTGTGAACATGAAGCAGAGAGCGCACTGGAAGTAGAGCAAGGCTCTGTGCTTTCAAAAGCCTACCTGCCAGGATGTGTTCTGCACCCCCTAGACTTCTCCAAATAGCGCCACCAGCCCGAGACCATGTGTCCCAATGCCCGAGCCTTTTGGGGATATCCAAACCCCCCACAGTTCTTTCTCATGGCTGTGGTAAAACACATTACAGAGTACCGTAAGGGCAGGGTTTGTTTGGGGGCTCAGAGGAATTCATGGAGAAGGGGGCACGGTGCTGGAAGTATGCACAGGGGCTTGTTCACATTTCATCTAACCGGGAATCAGAGAGCTCTAGCCTGGAATCAGAGGCAGGCATAGCCTTCAAAGTCTTCTTCCCCAGCCCCCTGGAGGCTACAATACCACATCCCAGAGGATGTCTAACTTCCTAAAATAGTGTCACCAAGCTGAGACCAACTGCTCAAACTCTGCCCAGTGAGGGCACATTTCATGTTCAAACCATAGCGCACCCTCTAGTTTCTTTGTGGTTTTGTGTCTTTGTCTTATTGTTGAGCTATGTGAGGACCTGGCCAGAAGTACTGAGTTCACAGAATTGGAGTGGAGAGAGAGAGAGAGAGAGAGAGAGAGAGAGAGAGAGAGAGAGAGAGAGAGAGAGAGAACCGGCCTGTCTAACCAATTGTTTTGCAGCTGATTTACCCAGGCTAAGTGTGTCTCTAGTGTGGGCTTATGCACATTCCAGGCGTGTAAATGGTTCTCAGCTTATGAGTAACTATAATGTCTCCTTCATTACCCAGATTGTTTAGAGCTATTTCGGTTTGATGACTTACCTTGGGACTCGATGTCCTTATGGAGGAAGGATAAAAAGGTAACTGTTTCTTAATGAAAATAATAACTTCCTGTCTAAAGATTCTTTAAGCTGAGTAATAATAATGATATGATAAACCCGAGTGTTTGGATAGACAGGTTGCTCAGCAGAGCAGTATGTGCATTCCTGGGGCTCAGGAATGTGCTTCACCTGCGTCATTGTGTATTTGAGCATTGTTCTTAATTCGTTTCCCATGAAACCTGTGGTTTGGGATGAAGCAGATTGGAATCAACACCGTGAAAGCGGAAGACAGGTGCTCTGTGAAGGGCAACTTCATGCTTCTGAGCCTTCCTGTGTCCGCACCCCTCTCTGAGTGTGGTCAGCAGCGAGGGAGCACCCGGACAGTTTTTCTTTCTTGGCTCTCACACTGATTAGCATGAAGATTATTTTCTTCATGAGCTTTTTGTCTCCAGCCTGGATACCTGCCGTGGTCTAGGCTGCGTCATGGGATTTTCAAAGGCAAGTCCGGTAGCCCTGGCCATGTTTTACGTGACGTCTCATGGCCCTGGTCTAAAGTGACTTCGTGTTTTCTTTCCTTCATCCATTCCATCCATCTCTGCATTTACCCATTTAGCATTTATTATTTGTAATGTATTAGGACCGGAAGTAGGCAGTGGGGTCAATCCCAGCACTCTTCCACAAAACATATTCCGTGACTCTGATACAAGCTTGCTGTTTCCTAATGTGCTTAATTCTGTTTTAGTCCCTTCTGAGAACCTATTTGGTTTCCATACTGAGAGGCATAGCAAGCATTTGCTAGCAAATATCTATTTAAGAGGAATATTAAGAGCTTGGCCATCGTTCAGCAGACACTCAGTACTTCAATAGGAGACATTTAAACTCAACTTCTGAGCAGCCTTTCCTGCAGAGATGGAAAGAAGAACCTGCTGGCATTGTTTTCCTGTAAAGAAGCACTGGGAGGAGTCATTTGGTTCGGAAGGATAGGTGCTAGCTCCCCAGCAGAGCTGGCAAGGGCTGGATCTCAGGAATGCAGTCCCAGATGGTTGCCCGAGCAATTGGAGGGCTGAAGGGAAAGTGCTCCAGGGGTATGGTGTCTAGAAAGGCCAGAGTCCTTTGTGTGAGTGGCGGAAAGGGGTGGGAGTTTGCCGTGTTCTTGTTTACAGCTTCATCTAATGACCGTGTGTTGTCAGGCCCGGGAATCCTGGCGTGAGCTGGCTTTATTCTTCCTCGTGGAGTTGCAATGCCCAGACTGGAGAACGTTGTAGGATTGGTCCATGGTTTGCATTGAACTGGGGGAATAATTTGAGCACTTAATGTTCCGAGGTGATTCGGGTAAGAACAACATTCATCTAGTTTCACATTATTCTTCAAAGATGCTAAGAATAATTAGTTTGGACATGAAAACTTAGGTTGTGCTGTCTGATGTTGCCGGTGTACTGTACCAAATATCCCAACACTTGAGAACAGCTGTTGTGCTTAGTGGTTACATGACACTGGCTAAATCTTGAGCCTCATGAACTTCAACTTCCCCATCCTTAAAGCCAAAGGTTGGACTTCTTCGGTTTTGCTAAACTTCTTTTTTCTTTTCTTTTTTTAAAGATTTATTTATTATGTATACAGTATTCTGTTTGCATGAATGCCTTCAGGCCAGAACAGGGCACCCAATCTCATTACAGATGGTTGTGAGGCACCATGTGGTTGCTGGGAATTGAACTCGGGACCTCTGGAAGAGCACCCTGTACTCTTATCCTCTGAGCTATCTCTCCAGCCCTTCTTTTCTTTTCTTTTCTTTTCTTTTCTTTTCTTTTCTTTTCTTTTCTTTTCTTTTCTTTTCCCCTTCTCTCCTCCCCTCCCGTTTCTTCCCCTCCCCTCCCCTCTCCTGACTTCCCCTCCCCTCCCCTCTCCTGACTTCCCCTCCCCACCCCCTCCTCTTCTCTTCTCTTTTTTTTATTTCCAAACAGAGAGGCAGCCCCGAATCCAGGCTTGCTTCTTAGAGATGGTCGGCACTTACCCCGAGGAGGAGACCATTTGGAAGTACCTGGCCAGGCATTTGCTAAACTTCTTAGCTCACCCATTGCTAGCCTTGCTGAATAGAACTGCGTGTGTCAGTCTAGTGTCTGAGGGGCTCGGGTATCTCTCCAAGACTTTAGTCCTGATGGAGCCTCTTGTTCAGAGTTTGAACAAGTAGCCCAGAGAAGGGCCGTCCACGCTCTCTCCTCTCCTTCCTTTCCATCATTTTGTGATAGCATCCTGAAGAAGTGTCGCCATCAGTGCTCTCAAAGCGCCCTCCATTTTTACTTGTGTCAGAATAAAGGGAGTTCTGTGCTTAGAACAAAATGACGACATTTGAGATCTCTGGCAGTGTTCGCTCACTGGAGCTGAATGTCCTGTGGGCGTCCCACCTGGTCCCCGCCAGTCCACAGCGGGCCTGTGGCTAAAGGGTTCGGCCCTGCTTCTTTTTGTTTGTTTAGACCAAAATTAATGGGGAGATTCTCTTGCAAGCCATGAGGGTTATTCACACAGTCATCCCCCTGTGGTGTGGTGCTTTTTTTTTTTTTAATCAGTTTTTACCTGGAGGAAAAGTAAAGGATATTTTCTCTCTGAGCTCAACACTGGCTTTTGTATACCAAATTTCCTTCCCAGCTTTTATGATGTTTTTGTATTTTATATCACACTTAGAGTAACGAGCTTACATGCATGTATTTGACATTAGTGACATTAGTGTGATTTTGATTCACCTTTACTGTCCATGCCCACAAGTTAACCAGAAGGAATACATGAAGTTCTATAGAAATTCTTTATTCATTACTAAAACATGTATGTTTGCTTTTTACTAGAATGAGCAGTTGCCTTTTGCTTGTTCAGAAGCCAGAGAAGGAAACAAGCTGAGGTGAATTTATGTTCGGCCCCCAGAAGGATGTCCACATAGATTTTGACTTCTTCCCATAGTCACAGGTGTCCTCATCTCTATCTTCGGCATATTCTACCTCCTGGGGCCACGAGCACTGGAAATAGATAATAAAATCTTTTAATTGGGGTACCATAGGGAGAAACTGTTGATTTGAATATTAAATAAGCAGTTGGTAGCTATGGGGCATGCACATCCAACTTCACTAATGAAGTACTATGATGGCTGGAGCTGTCACCCAGGTGCAAGCACACACCTACTCTGTTGCCAAGCCCTGGGTTCACTCGCCTCAAAAACAGAAACATAAGGCTTAGCTTTGTATAGTAGGAAGCTTAGGAGTACTTTTCAAATCAGGCTCCTGTGATTTTGTGACTTGATTTTAGCTTTCACATTGTCTTCAGGCTGTGTTTTGGTGACTTGAGCTCCAGACTTCATGACTTTGTAAAGCTGGGCAGAGCAGACCCGCCCTACCTTGCCCCTCTCTTTCCTGGTGTCCCTGTTACCGTCAGCCAGGGAATTTAATGTGTTTTCTTGCTGAACTCACTTGTTTCTGATTTTCCCTTTTTGGGAGCTTTGGTGAGTTTCATTTTTTTTTTCTGTCTGTCTTGGATTTCAGTTGCTATAAGGCATATTGATGCAAACATTTTTGACTCTATAGAAACCATCTTTTACACCCCCCCCCCATGTCTGTGTGCATGTGCGATGTTCACGTGTGATTTAAGGTGTTTGTTTTTTCCCGGTAAAGAAACAAGATGTGACAAAGTTGTTATCCATTTCCTTAGGAACTCTTAGGCTGGCTCTCTATATTGTTACAGAGTAAATGAATTCTTTTTTTGGCCTGGCATAGAAAGCTAATAATTTATCGTAGAATTTCTGTGGAAAATAGTTCTCAAATTCCAGGCACTTGATTTGCAAGCATGCCTTTGACTCATAAGGCGCTATTTGTTAAATAGTCGGCTAAGGCTGGGGCTTTGCTTCGTTTCCCTCAAGTTTGCCCTAGTTTGGTTTCATGAAAGCAGAAGCAAGGACTTGAGTGGTTTGTATTTTTTATTTATTTATTTTTTTAAATGACCCCAGGGAGGCAGGGGGAAGGAGCAGGGACAGAGAGCTGTTGACAGAAGGGTGTGTTGTGGAGTAATCAGATTCTGTCCCTGGGTTTCTCTCTCTGCTCCATGGAAGCTGGAACTTTACAGTCACACCGTCCTGCAGTCGGGCTGTGCTCTTGACGGCTTGCATTCCCACATTTCTGGGCTGGGCTTGATTTCTAGCTAAGTTGGTGACTCTGTCCCAGAGAAGAGAAAAAGAGACCCTAGGCTGGCTGTGGTGAGAGCTTCTAGCTGTGGCCATTCTACTTGGATTCCCTCCCTATGGCTGTGGTTCAATCAGCTGGGCTGATGGGGTAAGACAAGAGCCATGCTGGGTATCCGCTCTAACTCACCCCCACCAGGGTGATTGTGTGCAGCACAACCAGCCGTTTCACTGAACCAAAACTGTATTTATTAGAAGATCACCACTTATGTACTGCTAAGAGACGAAATATACACCCTTAGATGAGAAATGTGCTGATTAGTCAGCCACTGTGGCCATTAATGGTGTGAGACAGTCTGTATCAGAAATACTGGAATGTGGGAAAAGTAGATTCAAGAACTGATGAGACATGCCACAGGGTAGGTGACAGGACACCACGCTGTGTGCCCGCATGTTGTGGAAAGATACTGGAAATGAATTAAGTGGAAATCCTGATTGATCTAATGTGAAGACACATTGGTAGGTTCTAGGTGGACTTACACCATATCGCAGGCGTTACCTCTCCACAGCATGGTGGGTTTGCTAACACTGTTTACAGGTGACGATGTCCATGGTACCATGAAGCTGAGAAAGAAGTCGAGAAGTAGAGGTTGGGAAAAATCATGGTTTATCGAGCCTTTTAGTGAATCACTGACAACGTATGTGGCTCAGATCTAAACCTAGTGACTACTGTTCAGATCTCTGTGTTTCTGTGGACCCGAGCAGAATGCAGGTCATTAGAACAGCTGGCTTTCTTCAGTGAGTCACACACAGCCATACACTCAGTGTACACAGAAAATACTTTTCCTGGGGCAGTCCCTCATCTGCCCTCTCAGTTGCAATGCTTCTAGCATCTTCCTGCATCCTTGATGACTAAAGAGGTGGTCCTTGGTGAGAACATCTCAACATTAGAGTAGGTAGACACGTACTCAGTGCAGATAGAGAATCAATATCCTGGGAAGTTATCTGTACAGAGATGAAGATGTCCCATCCCATAGAACAGCTAATGGATAGTCCCTTGGAGTCGGAAGAGGGGGTCATAAATAGCATTGAGTGCTCCAAGCCTCCCTTACTGCAAAGACCATGACTTCAATGGCCGACATCATTTTGTCTCTAAAAAGCTCAGTGACTCAGTTGTCGTCTTTTTACTAGTGATAAAGAAAGTCTGGGGCATTCATGACTACCCATAAGCCTCAGCCCTGCCTTCTGAAGTAGAGTAAGTCAGACATCTTCTCTGTAGGTGTGCATCAACAGTCAGTTCCTCCCAAGTAGAGGAAGTCAGCATCTTCTGCTCAGCGATACTTCAAATAACTGGAAATAGCAACTTTTCTCTTTCTTCTCTTAAGCCTCTTTTAGGAGGTGGGGAGAATGTTTCAAGACAGCTTCTCATTATATAGCCCTGGGCTATCCTGGAACTCAGTCTGTAGATCAGGCTGGCCTCTAACTCACAGAGATCCACCTGCCTCTGCCTCCCAAAAGCTGGGATTAAAGGTGTGTACTATACCTGGCAAGACTTTTGTTAGGTCAACGTTCCCAGACAGAAAGCCAAGAAAAAGTTGGGTGTGTCTCCCCTTAGCACTCAGGGAAGCTGTGACTTTAACCCATCCTGCCGGCAGCTTCGGCTCAAGTTTCTCTGAGGGTCTGTGAGTTTGCTGTATGCTATTTGGAGCTTGTTTTCGTTTCCAGTAAAATATTTACAACCAAGCACTGGATTTTACAAGACAACTATTCTTAGTGTTTACTGTCTGATATAACCTCCTACATCTTGGAACACACTGATGTTGGAAGATATGTCTACTGTGATATCAGCAGCAGCCAGAATCTGGCCCAAGAGAAACAGGAAGTGAATCTGTATATATTCATGTTCATAATACATATTTATACATTTATTGCTCATATATACATGTATATATGCATATAAACACATACATATAAACAAATATACATATAAACTAATATACACATGCATAGATATATACTCATACATATCACACACATACACTCATATACATGTACACACATATATCTGTATACATATATGCATATACACATACATATTTATACTCACATTCATATGTACATATGTATTACTTCTGTTCTGGTGGTCGTGAGCTGCCTTGTGGGTGTGGTGAACTGAACTTGGGCTCCCTGCAAGAGCAGCAAGCGCTTTTAGCCTCTCCAGCCCCCATATATATTTAATGTTAATTTTTCCGGCAGTGTTCTGCTATGCTCTGAGAAACAGTGATTTTTGATACTTTTAATAGTATTTGCCCTCTCTCTTCCATGGCTAGGTAGGGAAGTGATGCATTTAATGTTTGCTGCTCTAGTGGCAGTGTGAACCTGGGGGAGCGGGGCCTAAAAATGAGGCGGGATAAAGTCCTCATGCAACTTTATTCAGAGCATCAGGCAATCTGTACTCTGAGGGTTAAGAAGAGTCACCTGAGTAAGCGTTCAGTCACAAGGACAAGTCACATGTGGCAAAACCATGTTTTCCCACAAAGACATATGAGTAACAGTAGCTGAAGTGAGCTCACTCCTCTCTGCTGCACCTGGGAGGAGCATGGGCACATATTCCAAGAACAAATCCATGGTTTTGAAGAAACAGAGGTCACAAGACTCTTGTCTTGTTTTCTTGGAGTTTTCTTTTTTTGGTTTTTCGAGACAGGGTTTCTCCATAGCTTTTGGTTCCTGTCCTGGAACTAGCTCTTGTAGACCAGGCTGGCCTCGAACTCACAGAGATCCACCTGCCTCTGCCTCCTGAGTGCTGGGGTTAAAGGCGTGCGCCACCACCGCCCAGCTTTTCTTGGAGTTTTCTCACAAGCACTCAGAATTCTCACAGGACTCCACTCTTGCACTGTGTTCTGAGAGAGAGAAAACAGCGTGCTCAGGTATGACTCTGAGAGACATCTCTCAGGAGCCACTGTGGAAAGGAACCCCCAGGAAAGTGACCTCCTAGGGGAGTGTCCTGGGAGCTGGGGGTAGGGAACAAGGGGGTCAGTTGGGAAGGCAGCCCCGAGGTCTGTGAGCTTCAGTGGAGCATCGCTCCACAGGTCTGGGGCCCGGATCCTTCTGAGGATTTTGGGTTCCCCCTGGAATTCACCGTTCAGAATTTCACAGTGGCCTTTTTCTCTGTTTTATTTTTGGGAGGAGGATAGTGCATAGTAACAGCTCACATGCTTCAGTTTTGTTTTTGTTTTCTAAATTCCACTTCATAGAATTACAGGCACTTAGTACGGGAGCCTGGATGTGTTGCCCCTCCCCCAACAGCTTGCCCATCACAGGCTTGGGCAGTCTTCAAGCTGATGGGCAGTCTTCAAGCTTGTGTCTGGAGAGCCCCAAGTCTTGCTAGGACTCAGTGGTCCAGCCACCTGTGGGGAAGGAGTGTCCCCTCTGCTGTAGTGACTTAAAGATGACAGGATCAAGGATAGGAGCATAGAACTGTCGTTTTCACTTAGTACAAACCAAAGAGCCCATTTTGGAGGATGGTTGCTTGATGTTATGGGAAAGAGAAGGTAGGCAGTTTGGATCGTCACAGAACTTAGTATAGAAATGGAATCCATTCCTTTCTCTCTTGTCTCTCACACCTCCCACTTGCTGCCAACCCTTGAACCCACAGCAGGTGTGAGCACCCAGGTGCTGAGCAGAGGAGGGGCCCCGTGTACCCTAAAAACTCCCTAGAACACAGGCAGCCTGCACAGTTGGTTGAGGGCTTTTGTTGCTTAAGAGTCCGAATTCCAACAACTGCTATCCGATTCTTTTGTTAAAAAACCGATTAGTTGAGCTCATTAAAAATCAATTAAGAAAAAAGAAGAGAAAAAATCAATTAGTTAAGCTTAGCTTGTTTAATTAAAGATGACATTTACACCAAATAAAATAACCCGTTTCCCTCATAAGGACTCACAGCTACTTTAAGTTTTCATGCAACTGCATGCTTATATTAAAACTAATAGACGCAAGCCAGTTGGTGTCACATGCCTTTAATCCCAGCACTTGGGGAGGCAGAGGCAGGCGGATCTCTTGAGTTCAAGGCCAGTCTGGTTTACAAGAGCTAGTTCCATGACAGGCTCCAAACCTACAGAGAAACCCTGTCTCGAAAAACAACAACAACAAAAAAACAAAACAAAAAAACCCTAATAGATGTTTACCTCTTCACATACTCTGTTGGTATTTTATTTTATTTTTGAAATAGTCATGGTAGGGATGCAGGCCAATAGAAAAACATGTGTTAAGCATGTTTAAGCTCTAAATTCAATCCCTAGCTCCAAAAACAAAAAAACAAAACAAAACAGGAACATAAGCCCAGAAGCCCCTCCCAGGAACAGGCAGAGTCTGTCTACATTCCAGTTGATTCCAAGTTGGCACAGAGAGTGTGGCAAGTGGGGCTGGCTGTATGTGACTTTGGGTTGTAAGAGGTTCTGTGGATTCTGCTGACTGCTCCGGGGATGTTGAGTGCCGTACAGAAGTACAGCTTCACGGATACTCCCGTGTAGGAGGAGCCGCATGAAGGCACCTTAGCCCACAGCCAGGCTGAGGCCTCAGTTCACAACACCAAGCAGCAGGTCGAGGGGAGCTGTCTCAGATGCCCACTCACTTGGGCCTGCAGAAGCCTCCAGCATACCTGGTGCAGGATTGTAGTCACACCGGAAACCCTGACCCAGCGCTGCCCAGCCCAGTTATTTCTGAATTCTTGACCCTAACATTATAAGCAAAGTAAATGGTTGCTTCAAGCTTATAAGTACCGTATCTTAAAAGGTACTTTGCTACTTAGTAACTGGAAGACACATGCTAAGAAACAAAAATGTTTAAAATAAATGGTGTTGTGCTTCGCTATAAGACCTATTCTGTGCCTCCCCCTGTTTCTGAATAGTTTGAATAGTCTAGACATTATCTGAACCTCTTATCAATGAACATTTTATTTTCCCTTTTCAGTACTCGGGCTAGAATCCAGGTCTCCTGGGCACTAGACAAGTGCTTGTCACTCGTCCACCTCTTTAGTCCAGTACCAAGCAGTCTACCATGTGGTTAACAGAATTACCATTTCTAAGGATGAGGTGACTTGTAGAGAGACTCTAGATGCTCTGTGTATGCTGCCTGCACTTCAGGTTTGCTGTCTCCCCTAGCTGCCAGGAACCATTCCACTGTGTCTGAACCCACCCCTTCAGCATGTTAAACCACTGCAACCACTGTAACTGAATGCGCCCCTGCAGCACGTTAAACCATTGCAACCACTGTGTCTGAATGCGCCCCTGCAGCATGTTAAACCACTGCAACCATTGTTCTCATGGTCAGGCTCCCCAGCTCATGCAGAGTGTCAGCGAGTATCTGGTGGCTGCAGGTTTTGTCTGACATTAGTCAAGGGGCTAGGTGAGACCGAGCCTCAAGAAGGCAGTGGTTTTTGTCACCCATTGTGTCCCCCAGTTCTGAGAATATTGCTTAGTGTTCGCTCAGTCTTTGTGGAAGGAAGAAACGTAAAGTTACTGTGTGAGGTGGCCAGAGCAAAGCTCAAAATAGGTTCTGTCCTTAAAAGATTGACTGGGGTGGATAAAGATCTAGAAACTGTTACATGCACGTGTGTGTGTGTGTGTGTGTGTGTGTATGTGTAAGAATGGGTAAATTACATGGAGATATTTTTGTTTTTATTTATTTTTTAAAATTAACTAACTTGAGACAGGGTCTTAAACTATAGCTTAGGCTTAACTCACTACTATAGCTCATAGCCATCCTCCTGCCTCAGCCTCAAGTAGCTGGGATTACGGTGTGAAGCACCATTCCCCTTTTAAATGGTGGTGTTTATTCCTCCTGGGAAAAGAAGGGTTTCCAGTGAAGGATTGATTACCATCAGAAATAAGGTTGGTGCTTGAAATAGTGTGTTTCCTCTTGGCTTGTTTTTTGTAAAGTCTCAGGCAGACTTTACGCTCAGATAGCATGGTGGGTGGTTTTTAACTTACTTAGATACAAGAAAAACCCTAAACTTGAAATTTGTCAGGAAAAATAAATCAGAGGTTGACCCCTTCGAGCTGGAATAATTGCTGCTTGTATTGTGGTTTCTTTCTTTCTGCCTCTCTCTCTCTTTCTCTCTCTAGACTAAAGCAGTGTAGGTGATTCATTCATTGTCACCGCTCCTCTTCCTGGAAGTGGCCAGAGAAGAAAAGCACTACTCGCCTAACCCAGAAAACCTCACAAAGGCCTGCAAGGCAGGAGACTCAAGGCTTGGTGATAAGGAGATGCCTATCTGAAAGCCACTGTGTGTCTGACAGGCGTGGCTTCAGAGGACTAACATTTGTCGGTGCATGCTGGCGCTGGTAGTGTTGCCCGGGCCAGAGGGGCCTAAAACAGTGCTTTTGCTGCCCTTGCATCAAAGTGCAGCAAGTGCTGCTGAACACAAACAGGGTGCAGGTGTGGGTGCCTGGCCGTAGACCACGTAGGTTGACGAGGGGCCCCACAGTTAGACTAGTGCAGATGTGAGTTCCCCAGCCCTGCCGGATGGATGATCTGAACTGCAAAGGAGCAAATCATTGCTGAGTTAGAGGAGCGGGTTGCACAGAAAAGATGCCGCCAAAGAAACAAAAGTTATGGCCCTGAAATAAATTCAACACAAGCTAAGTGTGAAGAAGAGTAAAAATGAATGGATGAATGAATGAATGAATGAATGAAGAATGAATGAATTGCCACTCACCAGTAAAGAGAAAGAAGCATTCCATGGTGTAGTTCTAAGCCTTGCCAAGTGAAAACACAAATGCTGTCTTGTGGTACAAACCTTGGGAGAAAGCAGTACAGGGAGGAGTGTGTCTGCACTCCTCCCTTTTGAAGAGCGAGAGACTCAGGTTATGAGCAACCGGTTTGGTCTTTCTGTGTTGCTGTGCCGTTTTGCTCAGAGGCATCTTTTTCTTAGCATCCTCGGTAGCCTCAGTAACTGAAGTTGCCTTTAGTGCAGCGAGAGACCAGATGCTCTGGCTGGTGGGTTGTAGTTGTTAGGACCACTTTCGTAAGCAGAGTGCCACGCCGCATTCCTGGGTACAAGGAGTCCCCCATTTCCAAGTCGAGATCACTCTTTGTAGTGTTGGCTTCTCCTCAGTGAATTACCCTAGTCTGTGATCTCGGAAGTTTTAAATTTCTTTCTTGATTTTCTTTATCCATTAAAAGAGTCTTTTCCGGGGGCAGGAGAGATGGCTCAGTGGTTAAGAGCACTGACTGCTTTTCCAGAGGACCCAGGTTCAATTCCTAGCACCCACATGGCAGCTCACAACTGTCTAAAGATCCAGTTGCAGGGGATCTGACGCCTTCACACCAATGCACATAAAATAAAAAGTTAAATAAACCTTTTTTTTTTTAAAAGAGTCTTTTGCATAGTTACAGTTTCGTATCATACAAGGAATGGTGGTTAACCAACAGACGGCTCGTTCAATTATTGCTGTTATTTTTCTGTTATCGTTCTAGTCTCTTGTGTCGATCTGAAACTCCAGGTTGACGTCACACGCTGGTGGGCGGAGAGTGTGATAAGAAAGATGCAGGATGAACATGAATGAGTCCCACATGCATCGACGACAGTGTTTATTCGGGACTGTGACATCATCGGTAGGCCACTCCAGTTTACTGGGTCCTAGCGAAGATATAATCGGCACAGGGAACATGAAAGCTTTCCTGGTGTTTCCAGTTTATTAAATTTGACTTGTGTGATTTGTTTCATAATTGAATCTGCTTCTTAGCATGACGTTAATATTGGATAGGTTTCCTCGGAGACAAATATAGAACCAGGCTTAGTCAAAGTGCTACCTCTGGTCTCAAGTAGTTCAGGAAAACCCTTGGAAAGGTGGGCTTCTTTTTAAGTTATTAAGGAACCACACAGAACAAACAAAGCTGCTGTGCAGGTAAGGCGCATGGTGCGTCTCGGTCTGGGAGGGCGCTGCTTTCCTGTAGGACTGACTTTGCAGGACAGAAATGGTGGCACTTTCAAGAGTAATTTTGGGCGCGTTCTTCCACAGGAGACTGTGGATCATTGTACCTGAGGAAATCCCAATCCCTCTGCCAGCAATGTCAGGAATTTCCACCACTGTTGAAGAGAGCAGGCCCAGGCTGACATTTCCTACGTGTGTCTTGGAGGGAAAATGACTCTGCATTCTCAATTGTAAAACTCTGAATACCTGAGGAAGTGTAGACAAAGCCTTGTTCACAAAGGCATCTGTAGATAAGCCCCCTTTTCTTTAAATACCGACCTGCCTTCCTTCCAAGCCACACCCAGTGCAGGTGGCCTCCTGGATGCAGAGGCCTCATCTTATCTGGAACACACACATTCCCGCACAGGGATGTTGGGCAGATCTCGCAGGAACAGGGAATGACTGCTTTTCCAGGCTTCAGGCTGCCCTCTTGAGTCATGCATTTCCACAAACGTGGACTCAGCCCACTTCGCTTGCATCTGTGCATCTGTGAGGAAGCATATGCCCCATTTTCTTCCATTTTATTTTTATCTGACTCCTTTTGGTTTGCAGATTTTATGGCCTTGAACCTGCTGGTTGCTGATGCCCAGTGCAGCCTTCCCAGAGGCCCAGGCACCTGGGAGCTGAACATCAGGATTCTCTAGCTTCAAGTTCTTCCAAAAGGGACTTGATCCAAAAGCTGGAAATGCTTGTGTTTTCTGTTCTGGAATTGAATGACTGAGTGAGCAGCCAGAAAGGTTTTTGTTTTGTTTTGTTTTGCTTTGTTTTGTTTTTACCTTTCTCGAAGCCTCTTGAGTTCAAAGTAGCTATGCAGGCGGCCTCTGTAGCTTGAGTGATCTTCTTTCTCTCCCAGGTCCCACTGTGATCTGATGCAGAGTACTCGGGGACAGAAAGAGGGCAGATTCTCAGTTTGAACACAGCCAGTGAGCCATGGGTGTGGCACCGCACTAGGGAAGTCGTTCAAGGGGTGTAAACGGTTGAATCATAAATCCCCTGGCTGCCACAGCCTAGGAGACTAGAAGGAATTAGTGATAAAGTGTGACTTACTAGGGGAAGCTTTTTGAAAGCCTACGCGTTATCTGGATGTTTCTTCTAGTTCCAGGTTGGCGTTTTCTTTGGAACTACACAGACTTCCAAACAGGCACTGTCATAACTGAATCCAGAAAGAGCAGTGGCTCACCCAGATCTTAACCTCCAGCATGCACGGCTTACTTGCAGGACAATTTTGTACCATAATTGTGAATAGGAATGGTTTGTTTTTCTTATTTATTGAAGCTCACTTAATGGCAATGTCTTTATTCTACATAATCAGGATGCTCATAGGTGGAGGACTATTAGTGTGTGTGGCTGAGGGTGGCTGCTCCAGGCCCCGGGGCAGCAGTATAAAACATATGATTAGGGCCTCATCATCTCTGTAAAGAAGACAATGCTGCTGTTTCTGGCTTCTAAGGTTTCAGAAAAGAGTCTGAAACCTTGCACCTAACAGGAAGGAAAATGTTTGCACCAGGGAAACCCAGAAACTCTTGTGGTTCCTGTCACACACACACACACACACACACACACACAACACACCATGCCTTTTGGAGTTAGTGTGGAGGAGAGGCTATTCCGGTCAGCGGGACCTGACTTATGTGGTTTTGCTGCTCACAGTAGGTAGAGTGGATGTGTGGCAGGCTCCCAGAATGAAGCCCGTCTCTTCTGGCTGCATTGCATGCTATGGGGAAAACTGAGCAGGTCAAAGGCCTCTGTCTCCTGGGAAAGGCGCATCAGATCTTGACTGTGGAGCTTACACTGAATTTCAAAGTAGAGAAACATGGAGAATGGAAGAGTTGAGTCCTAATTTCAGAGGTCTTTGAATGCTCTCATTACACAGTGCTATCATTACATAGTTTGATTTTTTTTTTTAGATTTATTTATTTATTTTGGTTTTTTCAAGACAGGGTTTCTCTGTAGCTTTTGGAGCCTGTCCTGGATCTAGCTCTTATAGTCCAGGCTGACCTTAAACACACAGAGATCTACCTACCTCTGCCTCCCAAGTGCTGGGATTAAAGGCATGCGGCACCACCACCTGGCTAGATTTATTTTAATTAAAATTCTAAAAAACTATGGGGTGCTAGAAATCAAGCCAGGGCCTTGGGCATGCTAAGCATCCATTCTGCCACAAGCAATATCTCCAGGACAGGATTTTATCTTATACATTGTTCACCTGTAAGTTTTATATGAAGAATCCCATGCTGTGATGTGTCACATACCAGATCTCTGTACGCAGTATTTTAGGCTATATTAGCTATCTCTTCTATCCATGCTGTTGTGGACAAATGGAAGTAGGTGCTGAAAGCTGAGAAAGTTCAAAGGGGAGAAAATTAAGGGGAGGGGAAGCACATGGGACATTTGAGGATGGTTTGCCCCTAAGTGGTTCAGCGGTGGAACACTGTGGCCAGTCAGGTGTGGATCACTGCAGACGGGCATGATGAGAGCCGGTCAAGGCTCTGGGAGGACACTGGGTACCATGTGAGGTGCTGTGAGCGGGCAAGCCAGGCTGGAGCTACTGCAGCTATCCAAGCTAAAAGAGTCAGTGCCCTCCGAACCAGGCAGTCAGCCAGAACAGGAACAGTGCAAAAGGCAGTGGCAGAGAGGCAGGAGAGGCATCTGAGGTGCCGTGCGTTTCCTCCGGTGTGTCTTCTTTTATTTCTCGTGGACACTGCTCAGCTAGGAAAGAGGAGGACCGGGTGAGGAGGCGTCGCCTAGAAATACGGGCTGGGATTTCTAGCGTTTACAATATGCCGTCAGCCTATTGCCAGAGACTCTCCGCTATTCCGATATTATTTTCCCTAAAGAAGTGTTAACATGGCTGTGAGAAGTATTCCAGTTGTCAGCCGCCCCTGCTTACCTTCCTCCTCTTGGTGGCTGCTCTCTGATGTGACCTTGTTGGGGACTTGATTGCTCATCTGCCATTCCCCATCTGCTTGGTTTAGTGACCTCCCACCATCTTCGTGACCCACTCAGTGGTTGCAGGTTAGCCCTCCCTCATTTCTGTGATGATGACCTCTGAAACACCCGTCATTAGCATAGCCACAGGATTTCCTGTCTCCCTATCTGCACCCTCTCACCGAGTCCTTCTTCAGACTAGGATGGAGTTCCTTGATCAACACACTGTTATCTTCTCTGATGTGGCAGGATTGTATAGCCAACCATTCTGGTGACCTCTCATGGGTACCAATAATGTCTCCCCCCTCTGAATTTCTCTCTCGTGTCTCCAGCTCTACTGCAACCCACCTGTTTACTTCTAACCCTGAATCCACCTTTAAGTGATACTTGACTCCTTTATCAACAGTTCATTTTAACAAAACTCCTTGACAATACTGGAGAAATCTTTTTGCAGATCCCAGGTTCCCACCGTCTCACTCATGTGCACCATACCTGCATATTATCTTCAAAAGTCCAGACTTCTTTCTGATCTCCTTCAGCCTTGGCATTTGTTGCCATATTTTTCTAGACAGAGACTTACTAAGAGAAACCATCCAAGCCTTGTTTGTATAGTCCCAACCCTTAGAGCTGTTATCATCTTTCAGACTCCCAACCACTGGGCCGGTTTACTGCATCCTAAATCCCCAGTCTCCCAAGGCCTCCTATCCACTGCATCCTAAATCCCCAGTCTCCCAAGACCTCCTGTCTCCTGCATCCTAAATCTCCAGTCTCCCAAGGCCTCCTGTCCCCTGCATCATAAATCCCCAGTCTCCCAAGGCCTCCTGTCCACTGCATCCTGAATCCCCAGTCTCCCAAGGCCTCCTGTCCACTGCACCCTAAATCCCCAGTCTCCCAAGGCCTCTTGTTGAGGTGATTTTAGATGCAAGCAGCAAAAAAGTCAAATGAAAGTGGCTACACGAAGAAGTCTGGAAGCTTGGAAGCTCCTCATTGGCTCCATTCATTCTCTTGAGGGGCCAGATTTATTCAGGCTTTAGTTCTTGCCATTGTCATTCCTCCACACATTACCTGGAGAGACTCATTAGCCAGGAGTTTATCTTTTGAGCTTGCCTAAGCTCATCTAAGACAAAAGGCATAGGCTTACCTCAGAGGTTTAAAATTATCCAGATTTACAGCCTGGGGCTGAGAGTGAAGGGTGAGAGCTTAGGCTCCCCATAAGCATGTAACTTCCAAGTCTAATATATATAATTTCCAGTAACTGTGTAGAGTGGGAATGTTGGCTGCTTTGAGAGTGACTGCTTGCTGGTTGCAGTGGCTTTCACAGCATGTTGAAGCCTTTGCTCTCTGATTTGGGCAGAGATTTTTTTTTTCTGTCTGTATCATTTCCTGCAGTAATTTTGCCCCCTCCCCTTTCCTCTTCAATCTTGCCTTCCCTGCTGTGTCGACCTCACTGGCTCTTCTTGTTTCACAGTGCCTTTGGGTCACCCTAGTAGTCCTATGATTTCATCTGATAGCCCTCTGCCCAAGACTCTTAAATCTTCATTTCTCATTGATTTCTGACTCTGGCAGCCTGGTTTTCCCCCCTCTTATTTGTTCTTGTGTTTGGCATCTTGCTTAATCAGTTCATTTGTAATGACAAACAATATTGCTCATGTTATATACTTTCCCCTAAGGGGCTTTTCTTTAAATTCTTTTCTTTCTCATTCCTGGAACACATAATCTCAAAAAATAATACCACAGTAACAAACAGCTTATCTGGTTTCTCTTGCGGCTAGGTACCGTCATATGACTAAAAGCCGGCACACACGTCTCTGGTGTGTGCATGCCCATGTACATGGATGTGTGTTCATTCATGCACATGCAAGAGAGAGAGGGGCCAGGGAGAGAGAGTGAAAGTGACAGAGGCAGATACAGAGGCAGAAGGACTTAGGAACCTACCAGAAAGGAGTAATCTGTTTAGCTGAGAGCTTAGCTTTGCTGGTTACTTTCCCTTCACCTGGCCTTAAAATTGAAGATGACAGTTTGAGAAGTTATCTTGGGCCCCGTGGAGCTCTTAGAAAGATGCTGGGTACTTTAAGCCCACGGACCTGACCAGTCAATTTTGGAAAGTCCGTCTGTGGCTTTTCACATGATGAATGGTTGAATTCAGGATGCTATACAAATTAATCCTAAATCAGGCAAATTATCAACAACAGAAGTTTCCTACTCGTGATTTCAGAGGCTGGACAGTCCACCATCAGGGTGTGTTAGGTTCGGTGTCTGATGAAGGCTCCCAGCTTCACAGTGGTGCTTTCTCTGTTTCCGCATGGATGGCAGGGCAGGTCGGTGCAGGGGTCACGTAATCCATCCCATTGGTGGTTAGGGGTCCTCCTGTGAGTGTGGGGTAAGGGTGGGAACGCAGGCACGCAGACCATGGCAGCAGGTAAGCTCTTGTTTATTTAGCCCGCCATTCGTAGGTGCGTGTCTCTGTTAATTCCAGACAAATCCGTGTCCTCACAGATAGCTCTGCTCCTGTTACCCAGCAGAGCATGGTTCTGTAGCTCCCTCCCCCACCACTGTCCACAGCCTGTTTCATGGGATATACTCTGTAAATACCTTTCAATCTTAGAAACATAAAAAAATGTCAAGCTAACTATTCTGTATCCAGCTTTGTTTACATTAAATAGTGTGGCTGTTGGGAGCATGCATGACACGTGAGGTAGAAGCTCATGTTGTCGTAGTGGAGATATTGTTTACACCAACTAGTTTAGAGAATCGTGTGGCATAAGTAGCTGGTGGGAGATGGTTCGTAGGCTGTAGCACTGGAAACCTAGCAGTCTGCTTCTAGATACGTGAAATGATGCACGTGTGTGTGTGGGCGGGGGGGGGGGGGTCGGGGATACGTATGCCTTCTTCACTGCTGCACTGTTTGAGCAAAAACTGGAAGCAACCTCAGTGTCTCGGAACAAGGTGGGTTAATAGCCATGTAGTTCACCAGTAAAATTCTGTAGGGCAGCTGAAAGAAAACAGCCAGGATCACACGTGTCATTATGGGCAAAACTGAAGATTAATGAACAAAAAAGCTGTCAATTGTGTATATTAGTTAAAATGAAAATTGCTCACAGATGTCTTACAATTGCTGGTCCCACTCCTACTGAATGTCTCCTGGGTATGCTGTCAGGAGCTCAATAGTTTATCCTCCATTCTCTTCTTCCCGTTTCAACTCGCTTTTCACCTTAGTATCAGTCTGGTTTCTTGCTGCATGTGGGTCATTGCAGGCTGATGTCAATGGCAATCAACATGTTTTCCAGAATCATCTTCCTGCGCCTGTACCCACCCAGTTTCCGCAGTCATCCAGAGTCCTGGAGCCTGAAGGCACCGTCTGGGGCTGGGGCATCGTTCTTTACAGCAGCTTTTTTTCCCCCCATCTTGCAGAAGCCCACATAGACATCTTCAAAGTCCAGAAGTTCTGAGTTTTGTTTTTTGTGGGTTTTTTTTTTTTTTCAGCCAGGGTTCTTATTTCTAGAACTTTTCACTTTTCCACTTGGGCCAGAATCGGTTGTTTACTTTCCCACGGATCTGCAGAACTTTATTTTCACTGGAGGTATGAGAACTTGGCTCATCGTGCTACAGTTTGACCTTGTTAAGGGCAGTGTTGCTAAGGGCATCTTGAGGCCCCGAGGTCCTTTGCCAGATAATTGCACATGGCTGTGGCCATCAAAGCTTGCAAGGTTGTATTCGTTTCTGACAAACTGTGAAAGAAGTACTTGTCCCTCAATGAACGGTTTTCTTTCCCTATCTGGGTTCAGTGTGACTATTCCTTACAGACACTGAGCCTCCTCGTAAGGAGGGCTTTTCAAGTTCATCTTTGAGGAAAACAAGCTTGGGACCCCTTCCTCACGAAGTTGGTAGGGGTGGGTTGTGTGTCGGGAGTGGTGGAAATGGTCGTGCTGGAGACTCTTCAGCCAGGAGGGATCTAAATTAAACTTAGTAAAAACAAAGGGATTGTTTCTGTGAGACTGCTCACCCCGCACTGTGGATTAAGCCCTGTTCCAGGCAGGCACTCATAACTGAGCTGTTGCCTACTCTCTTCTTCACAGATTATGACTTCGGAGAGAGGGGCTTCCTAAGTTACCCAGGCCTTCACTTCCCTCTGTAGCCCAAGCAGGCTTTGAACATGGGATCTTCCTGCAGGAGCCTCCCCAGTAGCAGGGTTACAGGCCTGTCTTTTTCTCTTTTCTTCTCCCCTCTGCTTTACTAATGCTGGTTTTTTTTTTTTTTGTTGTTGTTGTTGTTGTTCATTGCAAGATAAATACCAGAAAATATGTATTAAAATTTACAGAAGAAAATGAAATGTCAATATTTTTTGTGGGGGCGGTTCCCAAACACATGATTCCTTGCATGAAAAAGGTGTCGTTCTTTAAATGCACCAACAAAACGGAACCTATGTGTTGTGTGTTAATCAATATGGTTGTTCTTTTTCAGTTGGGGAAGAATGGTAACTTAACTGTCTAACACTTAGGTACAGCCTAGTGACCTCCAGGTCAGGAGACAGATCATTTTCAGCAGCCTAAAAGGTTCTGTGTGTGTGTGTGTGTGTGTGTGTGTATGTGTGTGCGTGTTTGAGGATGAACCAGTGTCTCAGCTGCATCGGCAGTCACACAGTCTGTATGTATGATACGATGTATGATATGATATGATACATGTGCACAGCACACTCACACTAGACATGTCAGTGCATGTAAAGCCGTGATGGGTTTCTGAAGCTCAGAAGCACACAGTGAACAGCTGGTGGGCGCTGCACTAGTTAGCGGCGCTGTACCTGATGTTAATTTTCCATTTAGAGAGCTATAGCTCTGTATAAGATGCTGCCATTGGCATGTGCTGGGTAAAAGGTACACTGGTTTACTCTGTACTATTTTTACAATTTCTTGTGAATATACAATTTTTTTAAAACTTTCTCGTGGCTGTTTTATTATTTTAATGGGTATTGTTTAGGCTATGGTATAAATGTACCATCATCCATTTAGTCACTTTTATATAGAATTTTTTAGGTTTTTTTTTTTTTTTTTTTTTTTTTTAAAGCAACCTTTGCCGTATTTTTCAAAGAGGTCTCAAAAAGGAAAAGACCACTGTAAGGTCCTGTGACTGCCCACTAATGACTGCATACAGTTTTGAAGATTATGCATGAAATGAAATGAATCTGTTCAACAGGGATAGAGTCGGAAAAGTGGTCTTTTATGGACTTCCCATCTGCTTGTTTTGAAAAGTTCAAGTGTTGAATGATGGGCAAGGAATAGAAGATGGATGAGAGCTGACTTAATTCAACTCATAGTGTATACCACTGCAATTGCTTTTCAAGGGCGACCAACACCTAGGAACCACCTACTTACCTTGAGTAAGCTCACAGGAAGACTCGGGTTTACAATCTCTGTCTAGAGAGGAAGGCCTTTCACCAGTTAGTCGAGTCTTCCTGGAATTGATCTTCATGATTTCCAACTTAATTCTGAGGCCGGTCTGGACACCAGTGACACTGTCGTGACCTTTGTCTTCTCCGCAGTGGTTGGGAACAAAGAGATAGGGGTGTTTTTGGTAAATGTCTGTGTTTTCTGGGAGCTGTTTTCTGTCTGGCACAGCAGGCATCTTTTACTCTAGCAAATGATGAAGGGGCTTTATTTTGTTGTCAAGTACTTCTATTTCAGTTCTATTCTTTTATAGAAAATTCTGCCTTTGATCCAAGGCTCTTGATTGTTTGTCATTAACACTTATTATCAGACACATGAACGGATTATTATGAAAAGATTATTGCATCCCCGACACCCAGCAAAGGAGACTTGCACTTGCCACTAAGATCAGTGGTAAGCACGCTGTGTTTGCCTATGTGATTTTCACAATAAAAATCTACTAAGACGATCGTTACAGGTGTCTTTCAAATGAGGTCTGTCCTGAAGTGTGAGATTTGACTTTCAGATAAAAACAACACTCCCAGATGACCTTATCTTCTATCACTTCTGATTCTAAGTTTGGTTCCAGCTGAGAACATTACTTTCTCGAAGATTTTCATTTTAAAACTATTGCACATCAGGTCTAACGTGTGTGTGTGTGTGTGTGTGTGTGTGTGTGTGTGAACCCTGCACAGCTTGTCATACTCTGTCCCTTTCTTTTTCCAAGAATTTCCTTTTGCATCTTATCCCTGGGACTATTTATAGAACAAGCTGGTGTCATGCCAACAATTCCACTACTTTTTGTTTTAGGGTTTCTATTTATTCCATACGTAATAGTCATGAAGATCTTATGTAGATATGCATGTGTGTGTGTGTATGTGTGTGTGTGATGTGCGGGTCAGAGGACAACTTGTGGGACTCAGTTCCCTCCTTCTACCATGTGTGATTTGGGAATGGAACTCAGGTTGCATGGCTTGGCGGCCAGCACCTTTACCTGAAGAGTCATCTCACTGGCCCTTAATTTCTTTTTACTCTAAAGAACTTACAGTGTTATGCAGTGACTTGTTTTCTCTGGAAAAGAAACAGAATGGGAAATATAATCAATGGTCCAAATGTTTACACTCTGGGTGAGAATCTGCTCTGGGAATTAGACCAGCTCGTGCCTGTCACTGTCCTTGTTGATGTCTGGGAGTTTGGACCTTATCTTCTTCTTTTTCTTCATCTCCTTCTCCTTTCTGGTCTCCATCTCCTTCTTCTTCATAATTATTCATACACTAAGGAAAATGTTACACACATACAATTGTAGAATAAATCTGGGGACCAAATCAGAGTCCCCTGGAAAGGAAAGCATTCTTAGGAAGACTTATGGAGTTGCATTTGGCTTTCGTGGGTCTGTTCTTTTTGACACCAAGGTAGTGTTAATAAATTGTGACGCCGAAATGCCTGTTGGACCCAGTCGGAGTTTTTGGTAGTCTTTGTGGTCTGTAACCGAATGCTCCTCTTGAGTCTCCATTTTAACCTTGGGCCCTAAGCCTCTCTTTCAACTACTCTGCACATTGGCGGCGTCTGTTGGCTCAGCCTGTTGTCCTTCTGTGAATCATTGCTGGTCTTATTAAACTATTTTGGGCAGCAGCTTGTCCATTCTCCTCCCCTGGACCATGAAGCCTGGAGAGGCTGCGCAGCATCAGTCCCTGTGTGGAGTTAGAATGTGAAGGAAGGCTGCTGACTGGCTGTAGCCAGGCATCATCTCACCTCAGAACAGTGGG
Organism: Chionomys nivalis; assembly: GCF_950005125.1. NCBI lineage: Eukaryota > Metazoa > Chordata > Mammalia > Rodentia > Cricetidae > Chionomys > Chionomys nivalis. Next base: position 146,380,902 of record NC_080086.1, read on the forward strand.
CTGTCTGCCTGCTGGGGCCACTTTGAGTTTGAAATTTTTCTTTTGTTTTGAAAAGTAATATGTCAGAAATGCCATTCTCACTGTGCGGGTGGCTTCTCAAATGCTCGCTGTAAGGCAGCTTGTCAGTTGGGCCATTATAACAAAATTCCACAAATGAGCTTAAAAAAGAACATAAATTTATTTCTCATTATTCCAAAGACTGGAAAGCCTCAGATTCAAGTGCCAGTCAGATTGGCATCTCCTGAGAGCGTGCTTTTTGATTCATAGGTGGCACCTTCTTGAATGTCCTTGTGAGGTGGAAAGGGTAGGCAGCATTCTGGAACCCCCTTTTGGGGGGTACTGATCTCATTCTTAAGAGCTTTGCCTTCCTAGCTGGGCAGTGATGGTGCATGCCTTTAATCCCAGCACTTGGGAGGCAGAGACAGGTGGATCTCTCTGAGTTCGAGGCCAGCCTGATCTACAAGAACTCGTTCCAGGACAGACTCCAAAGCTACAGAGAAACCCTTTTTTTGAAACAACTTTTTTTGAAAAAAACAAAAAAAAAAAGAGAGAGAGACACACAGAGAGTGAGAGGACAGAGACAGAGAGAGAGAGACAGACAGAGAGAAGAGCTTTGTCTTCCTAATCTGATTCTTTGATTCTTTTTGTTGTTGTTTTGCTTTGCTTTGCTTTTTTGAGACAGGGTTCCTCTGTGTAGCTCTGGAACTAGCTGTGTTGACCAGGCTGGTTTCAAACTCACAGAGATCCACCTGCCTCTGCCTTCTAAGTGCTGGGATTAAAGGCGTGCCCAATCCTAACTGGTTCTTCACCCACTTCCCATTGCCATCTGATTGGTGATAAGATTTCGCTTTATGAAAATTTAGGGACGGGGCGCCGAGACCCCAGCACCCCTTTCTCCTTTCATTTTCCTTTGTATATTCATGGTCCTTATATGCGTTGGTGATGTGCACTCCCTCATGCATGCAAGCCTGCCTCATGCCCATGCTCCACAGTGTGGCTTTGACAGGAAAGACAGCCTAGTATCAGTGATGAGAAAGTGGCCTACTTCCAAGTCCCATCATGGAGGCAAGGACAAAATCTCATTAAGCTTAATGGCCAAAGCATTAAATTGGGGACAGGGTGCCCAGTCTTACACGGTAACATTAAGGCCTGAGAGGAGACATTGGTTGATGAGGACACCAGCCAGCCACAGCTTAGACCCAAACTGTAGAGACAGACCGCTGCCATTGTTCAGAGGCATTTTAGTTCGTTTGCTCTTAACGTTTTGTTTTTCTGGTTTTTCACTGAGACCAACAGGCCCCGTTTGCCTAGTGGCACATCACTGCGTGTGAAGGAACGAGGACCAAAGCTAGGCTTTCTGATCCCCAGGGTCTCTTTATGAAGCCCTGTTGCTCTTCACGTGCTGCTGGCTCAGACTCATAGCTGAGTTATCATGGGCTCGTTGATGGAAATGCGCTTCTTTTTGAGAAGGTTTTACTGTGTAGGCCACACTGGCCTTTGCAATCCACCTGCCCCATCATCCCGAGCGCTGGGGTTGCAGGGGTGTCCCTCCACCAGGCTGACGGGAGTGTTTCTGGTTTAGCGAAAGTTCCTTTTCTCTCTGTTGTTGCACGCTTTTCTTCACTTACCACCCTGGAACACGATGTAGGTAATACATCCATTTCCCACTGAAGCTCTTACGGATCAGCCCGCGGCACTGTTCTGTAGCTCTGGAAGTCGGGTGTATAAACCAGGCTGTGGTGAAAGGGTGTTTCTGTAGGTTCTGGGAAACCTCTGGGGACCGCACCTCCTGTTCTCCCCACCTCAGGGAAGCTGCTGCTGCTGTTCTTGAGTAATGGCCTCTTCTCACTCCAAGTGGTGTTCCTCTGCTTCTGTCACTACATTGCCCAATGCTCGTCCTGGGGCCCCACTAAAGGGCCCTTTGATTAGGTCGGGCCCAACTGGATAGTCGGGAAAGCCTTCCCACCTCCAGGGCTTCAACTTCACCATGCCTGCCAAGTCCCTTTGCCATGTAAGATAAACTTCTGTGGATGGAGGGATTGAGACCAGACATATTTGAGGCTATTAGTCTGTAGACCTCAAACAGGCATCTGCCTCACAACCCAGATTCTCAAGTTCTCCTATAACCTTCCATTCTGATTTTTTTTTTTCAAATTTAGTCACACTTTGCAGTCTATTCTTGTAAAAAAATTTTTGTTTGTTTTGGTAAGCAGGACACTTTCCTCTGGTGGTGTCCCACAGCAAATGCCCCTTTTCGAACAGGCCTATTCTAGAAATGGAGACGCTAACAGCACTACCAGTGACTGCAGATGAGCCAGCTCCCCCTGACATGAAGGGGCGATGGTGGGGATGGACATCGGGGGGCAGTCTGACTTCCCACGGCTCCTTTTCTGTCTCTGAACACGGACTTCCTGTGAGAATGAATGTTAAGTAATTTTTGGAATTAAAAAAAAAAAAATAAGGCATCTCCATCTCCTTGAATTTGGCATTTGGACTAGAGGGGAGTTTGCTCTGTTTCCAGGTGTCGGTTATGTTTGGAAAACTGTCGGCGAAATCTCAGTGGAGAATTCACTTAACCCAGAAGTGCTTCATTTAAACCTCAGTTCTCAGACTGGCAAAGTGACACAGGCCTGTCGGTCCTAGCTACAGGCAGACTGACGCAGGAGGATTGTGCTTTTGAAGACATCCTGGGCAGCATGGAGAGATGGCATTTCAGAGTCAATAAACACTTCCAGGTCGTTTAAACCCTGACGACGTCACCAGACGGTCTGGGGACCCAACTTAATGATCACTCTTCTGGAAACAACGGACCCTGACTTTCCTTGGCTCTCCAGGGAGTTAGTGATCCAAGAAAGGTTAGGGGTCTCCTGGGGTGGCAGCAGGTGCATTATTCTCCAGTTGTCCTTGGGGAAAGGCCCCTGGAAGTGTTTGCCTGTTTCTCTTTAATACATGATCCTGCAGCAGCAAGTGAGCTTCCCCATTCATGGCAAGGAGCCCTCCCACTGATGCCCATGTCTTTTTGCTGTCCATGATAAAAGGCTTGTTCAGTTTCTGCCGGCGTACTGTGAGCTATCTTTAGAACGAGATATGGGGGACCTTTGTTAAGTGAAATCTTGAATCTTGGACAGGCAATATATAATTTGTTTGTTTAGACAGGAATTGAAGATAAAGAATGTCAAGGTTTTTTTCTCCACTATCCCCAAACACCAGATGTTTTAGTTACTTTTTTTTTCTTTAGTAATACTTGCTTGGAAAAAAAAAAACTAAAATAATAAAAACCCCAGAAAACCCTCATTTCCTTTGGTGTTCTGCCACACACCTGCTCCCATCTCTGGCCACCACTTACCCTGTCCCTCAACTCCTTAAGTCCCTTTGTAAAGAATGCTTGGCTCCTGCCCTTCTCCTCAACAATGCCTGCCCCGTCACCCTCACCTTTCCATATGGGAACCAAGAGATGAGGGTAACGTCTAGTCTTCACTTAGTTTCTTACACTGCATGTTTGAGGGTTACCCCATCTACGGAGACATAGCAGGAAAAAAAGGCCGATACGGGGTCATTCTGGGTCTTTTTAAAGGCTTCGGAAGGAAAACGTGAGTGGCTGGAAGGTGCTTGCTTAAGCTTTAGGACTCTGAAAGGGTTTTAGAAGTAGGTATAATTTGAAATTAAGTTCAGATGACCACAAGAGGAAGAACATTAATGTTCAGGGATCAGCAATGGACCTTGAAGGCCCAGACAAAGGGGGAGCTGGACATTGAATGAAGCTTCTTTTCTGCATGACTTCTTAGTCTGTGAATATGTACTGTGGGAGCTAGTCCTTCCTCATCGACTGTGGTGTGGGCAGACTCTCTCTGGAAACCGTGGGAAGCAAAACAACGCCAGACTCTGAAAGACTGCAGCGCCGTCAGTAAACCAATGTCTAACAGGAGCTTCAGCATGGTCCGGCCCATCTTATTTCTTTTACATTTGTTTACTGATGTGGTGGTGGTGGGGTCTGCTTGTGTCAGGGTATGTATGTGGAGATCAGAGGACAACTGGGAGACTCGGTTTCCTTCTTTAACCACGTGGGTTTTGGAGAATCCAACTCAGGTCGTCAGGGTTGGTACCAGGCACTTTCCCCCACTGTGCCACCCAGCTGACTTCCTCGTTAATTATTTTATTAATAGGAAAAATAAATGGGACGAGAGACTTTGTTTTTCTGACATCGGGGAAGAGCTATTTAGTAGCAAAGTTGTTGATGACATTCAGGGCCCTCGTTCTGAGCCTTTGTTCTTCATTTTACCTAATTTGCCCAAGTTCCCCAAGCATGACCCTTTCTTCACGAGGGTGAACACACTTAATTTCATACTTGAAGCTTTGAAGTTTCATCTATTAAACTCAGGGAAGTTCACTCACACATCCACCCACACGACTAAATTGAAGCCTGTCACCCCAAGCGCTGGCCTTGGTGATGGAAGCAGCCTTTTGGAAGGAGCGCTGCAGTTTGTAAAGTTACACCTACCCAGTGGCCTAAGTTCTGTGCCTACATTTTTATTCTAGAGAAGGATCTTTACGCAGATATTCATAGCCGGCCAGTGTTGATGATTAAGCCTTGAAACACTTCCTGTTTATCAGCGGGGATCAGATACATTGGAATACTACTGATCAATAAAAAGTAAGGAAGCACTAAGAGAAGGAATTTGACTGATGTTTATATAATCATTTACTGAGAGAAAGAAGCTGGATCCCAGCCTTATACATCACATTATCCCTGGGAGCTGGAGTCCTGGAACAAGTCATGTAACGGCAGTACCAGAAATCAGATGACTGAGGGTTGGAGCTGTCGGCACACCGCGGAATGTGATGGAGGTTTTGAATGAGACACGCTCCTGTTTGACTGAAGTGGTGGTTACGTAGGAGGATATATTTGTTCCAGACTCATCAAACTGACACTTAAAAGGAGTGTATTTTATTGTATATAAATTATACCTCAATAAAGATGATTTTTAATAGAATAGAGAGTGGCTAAGTCACGGGAGAGCAAAGCACTGTTTGTCCAAAGCATAAAATATTTTTGCGATCTCATTGACTCATCTCTTCTTCCATTTTCTCCCTCAAACTGTGGTCCTTCTGTCGCTGTCCCTTGCCACTTGTCTGCGCAGACAGACGGAACTAGGAGCCAGCACGCTGTGAGGAAACTGAACAGTCCACCCATGCACGCAAGTTATTTCTGTGCCCACTAGGATATTTTGCCAATTTAAGCAGCAATTGTGGGAATCACTTTGAGGTCCAGTTATTAATTCTTTAGTTACCAAAAATTTTACTACATATCTATATATGCAAATAAAATAACACCCAGAAAATGCCAAGTGCTTTTTGGTTCTCTGGAGGAAGTGGAAAGTAGAAAGAGAGAAAGAGTGGGTAGAATTCATTGTCATATTTTCTGCTAAAATGTCTAAAAATAAGAATGTTGGCAATCACAGCTAGTATTCTGAGTCATAAAATGTAAATCCTGTAAGCCTGGAGCTTAGGAAAATGCTATTCAGAAAACTCTAAACTGCAGATAAAAATACATACATATATATATATACCTTCTGCCAATTCCCCTGCCAGCTCCTACCTTCAAGACTCTCTTGGGGATGTCTAGGACTCAGGCTGAAGGCATGTGAGTTCCCAAAGGTGGGGCCAACATGGAGACAATAGGGCATCATCCCCCCAAGAGTGCTCCCCCATCCTGTGCCCGAGGAGCCTCGGTGACCCTCTTGGAACCTGAGACTCATCAAGGAGGAAAAGCTAATTGGATAACCGTCAGTGCCCACAGCTGCTGGAAGCTTTTTTTAATGCTTACCTAAGAGAAAACAATGGTCACCGCCTGATTCCACGTGAGCGAACCAGACGTGTGCTGTGGGCTTCTCCTTCCACCTCAGGCATCTGGCCAGCCAACAAATGGGTCTGTCCTCTAAGACCTGAAAAGTAATTCTTATTTTAGCTAGAGTAGTTCCTAGAACATAGTGCATGCAATGGGAGTGCTAGAGGTGTGGGTAACCCCCCCTTAAGCTGAACTCTGAGTGGAACCACTGTTCTGTGCCCACCTTATGGGCTCTGAAGCAGTGCTGGGTACTGTGGGTGGATCAGTGTTGTCGCATGGTGAAGTGTGAGACGTGTACTCACAGGAATGGAGAAACTTGTGTCTGGTGGAGGGTTCTGGGACCCTCTTCTACGCTGGTGCCCTTCGTGATGTGCCCTTCATTGGATGGAAAGTTCATCTGGAGATTCTTAGACCATTGAACTGGCCTCTTCAGAAAGAGGGCTAGAGCAGGGTTTTTTTTTTTTTTTTTTTCTCAAAAATGCCCATAGAGGCTTCTTTACGCAGCCAGCCCACCTGCTGCTCGCATGTAATGAACGTCCATGAGAGAAGTCTGGGCAAATCATGCCATGACCTGGCATGCCCAAACTGAAGCGGGGACAGCTTTGTGTGAAGTGGCATCTACCTTATCAACACTACCCTTTGGGTGCGAATAGCTCACTGTGGGCTGTCTCAATTCAGAGTGTCCAGTGGGCAATTGTCAAAGGGTTGGGAGATGGCCCCATCGAAGAGCACTTGCTGTGTAAGCTTGACAGCCTGCACTTAAACCCCTAGCATCCACAGAAATGCCAGGCATGTAACCCTAGTATTAGGGGTGGAGCCAGGTAGATTCTGGGAGCTAATCTAGCCAAAAGAGAAAAAAAAGGACAGTTTTAATGAAAACGCCCAATTACAAGGAAATAAAGCAGAGATTGGTAGAGGAGGGTTTCTATGTTCTCTCCTGGTTTCCGCATGCGTGTGTGACACATGCCTGTGCACACACACAAAGTAATTGGTCCCAGTGCCTTCATCGCACCTTTACAGAAGGCTGGCAAGGATTCCTCTAGTTTTTCAAGAACCATTTGAGTAAAGCAATATCTTTTTAGCCTCAGATAAACCGTATTGCCTCAAAAGTAAGCTGTTAAAACCAAAGTATCTATTCAAATCATCTTTACCATGTTCAAAACTGGATAAAACAATGGCCACGGAAGCAGACGTGAAGCTAGCCCCTCTCCTAACTCTCCCAACGTTAAACCACGAAAGAAGTGTGCTCAGTCACACCGTTAGGAAGAGCCGTCTCTTTTCCGCTTTTCATCACTAATACAGAGACCCATGACTCTGTTCGCTGTAGCTAGAGAAAGAGACGGGCTATGAAATGTGCCAGCCAAGCAGGAAATGCCAGGAAATTTGAAGCCCTAGGAGCTGAGACTGTTCCTGAAGGATTTTCTTCTTGGTTTAACTCGGAAGAAAAGTTATTCTCATTGCACTCACGTGTAACCTGTCAGGCCTGCCTATTGGCCATTGAAAGGAAGGTGAACTTTACCATTAAATGAGAGGCCTAGCAAGGGAGCAAGGATACTTTGTCCAGTCTTTGGGTGTTTAGGCTGGGACTGGGGTATTTCTTCTGTTTTAGAAAAAGCACCAGCCTGCATTGCAATGGGTCACGTGATCCCCAGTGCTCCAAGGACTGGACAATAATTAACTAAGTCAGGTGTGCACGTCCATGTTGGCTCAGAACTTCGTGGCCTGCACTGCGCAAGGCTCCTGGGATTGTTGTGGAAGGGCTTGCAGAGAGGAGTCTCTTGCTGTGGCCGTGGCTCAGTGAAGACCATACCAGAAGGATTTCTGTCTCAGCTGCGGTTCCTTTAACTCTAACACTGTGTGCATGCAATGGGATTTAAAAATAAAAATACAGCCTCACTCTGTGAGACTGCATGTGTGTGTGTGTACATGTGTGTATGTGTGTGTGTATGTGTGTGTGTGTAAGTGTGTGTGTGTGTATGTGTGTGTGTGTGTATGTATGCCCATGTGCCACAGCACACTTGGGGCACTCCTCTGAGTGTCAGTCCTCGCCTTCACCTCGTTAGACACACAACTTCTTGTTCACTACTGTGAATGGCAGGCTAGCTGACCACGTGAGCTTCCAGTGGTTCCCCTGCCTCTGCCTCCCATTATGTCTTAGGAGCACTGGAATTCAGCCATGTGCAACTGTGTCCTGGGTTCTGCAGATCTGAGCTAACTCGGTACTATGCTCGCTTGGCAAGTACCTTTGAACACTAAGCCATTGCCCCAGTCCTACTGTGGTATTTAAAATGCCTGAGTCTGTGGTCATGCCCCGTAGGAAGCCTCACGTACTTTTTAAATGTCAAATACATACATAGCTGCGTTCATTCTTCCTCGTATTATAAATAGCAGAACCGAGGGCCTGCGCTTTTGTGCTCACACATGGAGAGAGAAGGGGGTTCTCATAGCAGGAGAACAAGCGAGCAGGACACCCTCAGTCCAGGGCAGGAGTGTGAGCTGCTCCACACCTCCAGAGTTCAGGAGGATCGGAGCCTGTGGCATCTCAGGCCTCCTGGTCATGGTCAGGTTGGCCAGAGGCTCCTCGGGGCCTCAGGAAAGCTGGTTAGATTGGAGATAATTGACATTAACAAAACATTTAAAAAATGGAATTAGCTCCCCAGAAAGTGAAATGTTACTCAGCAGAGAGTAAACTTAGCCCTACGCACAGTGGACAGGCACAGAAGAAATATTTACTAACTAATGTCCCCACACCTTTCTCCCAGGTGAGGAAGATTTGTTTCGCCTTTCCCATCTCCTGTGCTCCACAGGAAGTGGGGGTTCCACTTCAGGCTGCCCATCTTTTGTTTTTCTCTGCTGCAGTCTTGGCTTGGGCAAACAGGCTGGTTTTGGAGCCCACACTAGCCCCGTGGTTCTTCTGAGCTGGGTGAGCTGCTCTTCCTTTTGCTCCAAGGCTGGGCTAGAGGCAAGGGGTGGGCAGAAAATCCTTGACCAGGACACTGAAGCTGGAGAATTTGGAACAAATATTAGGGTTGGCAGTAAGGCTGTCAGAAACAGGTGGTCAGGCTCAGATGACGTCAGACTGAGGAGGGGGCCAGAACTGGTAGCTCAATGGAAGGGGGGCTTGGGAGAGGCCGACCTTGGTGCCACACACTCCCAACCTTTGCTTGGGGTTATATTGGATACATTTTATTTCCTGCATGTTTCTAGAAACAAACTCCAAAAGTCCAGTGTCCCCTGAAAATACTAAGTTCCCACCCACCCTGGTTACTAGGTCATGTGGTCTCTGGTTGAGAAAATCAGGGCCCCAAGAGGCAGAGACACTCAAGGTCACATTGCCGGCCAGGGCAAGCCTGACTTTGGAACACCAGAGTTTGAGCTCTCCACCTTCCAGCCTCCTGTGAACTGTCATCACACAGGGGGACTTTGTTGTGTGACACCGTGGAATGTCCCCTCACATATTGTAGAGTATTTGTACCACGGTATTTTTTGATCACCAATTTTGGTAGGTTTTAGTGGCAGTTTGCCACAAATTAGAACCACCTGTGTGGGGGCCTCACTTGGTTGCTTCATTGATTCAGAAAGACCCTCCTCTCATTGTGGGCTGCACCTACTTGTGGTTAAGATTTAAAAAAAAAAAAAAAGGATAGAAAGATCATGTACTCCTCTCTCCTGATTGTCCCTCCCTCTCTGCTGCTTGTCCCTTCCTCTTCCTCCGAGTTACAGTTGCCAAGTTCTCTGTCACAAGAAGGAGAGAAGTCGCTAACGTGCTCGGTTCTAGATGCTGCTGTCAAAGGGCCAAGCTAACACTCTACAATAGGTTCTCAGAAACCTAGTAGTTTGCCCTTCTGCATGAATGTTGCAGTTTAAAGTCCCGTATTGTTAACTCGTGTCTCTTTTCATTTCCAGATAGGCTGACCTAGAACTACGTGGTAGTATAGTACAAAGCCACGAGCCTTTGCAGATGACCATCCCTTGTGGAGGTTTTCTAGGTTGAGCAGGAGTTGGTGGGCTTCCAGCAAACGCTGTGCCCCACTCTTTCCCTCCAGCCTAGAGTCCTTGGGACAGACAGGGTGTGCACTCTTTCCATCCCCCCGAAGCCTGCCCAGAATCCCACTTCTGAGCAGTGTGGAGCTGAACTTGAAGGTGCCCCACCCCCACCCCAAGAGAGGTATCGTCATCTCTCTGTTTCAAGTACATTTCAGCTCATGTTGACCTTGGCCTGGGCACGTGACCACAAGCCAGCAGGCTTCTGTGAGAAACTGTGCTGTAAGTAGTTTCCAAAAGTTGATTCTCAAAAGTCGGAATTATCTCTGCTTGAATTATCTCTGCTTGCTCTATTTGTCTTGGGCTTTTGACTGAAGACGATGGAATTCAGAGTTTATTAAAATGCACCGTGAATCTGACTAGCGAAGGGTTGGTCTCTGTGAATCTCTGTGTGCGTCTGTGTATCTATTTTAACGTACTTAGTGGTATTTCTGAGAACTCGAGTGGTAGCTTTTCCCCCTTTTTAAAATGTTGACTAACGTCGGTGCTGAGTGTAAAACAAACGTACATACAGACCAGAGGCCAGCCAATCGTCTGCCGAGTGTGAGGATCATTTTACCATCCCCTCCAAATTTGGCTTTTAGTCATTCTGTGAAGGTTTTGATTGGGCCCCTGATGGCGTGCAGCTAGACCTGCAGAGATCTAAGCAGGTGGCCCTCCCAAGACAGAAGCAAGCCTTTGACATCATGGAAACCCCGGGTTTCTCTGTGTGACTGTCTAGCTGCTTCTCAAGAGAAGATGTGCTGCAGCATCCCAGGGTGACTGTGTGGCTCGTCATCTGTATGGCCGTTCTCATGTGGTGACCCTGATTTGACCTTTGATTGTTGCCCTTTGATCCCTTGCTTTCCATGAACTTCTCAATGGTATAACGTTGGGCTTTGTATGGATTGATCAGAAATTAGAGGCTTCTGTGTTGATTTTAAGTTCATACTTTTTTACGTTAAGCGTGTTTTTTCAAAATAGGGTGGTGGGATTTTTAAAACTTTAAGATTTTAAAAAATACATAATTTCTACATTATTTTAGAATGTAGAATTAATGTAAATTAGAGGGCATTGTGAATTATGTTGCTAGACCTGCAGAGATCTAAGCAGGTATTCCCTCCCAAGACAGGAACACCTGTCTTGGTTCTCATACAAGATTTGAGTGGACATGTTTTCATGTGGTTGAGGGTGTGCCTGGGAGCAGAATCGCAGGGTCACATGTCGCCCGTTTTCAGGGATTTGATGGACTAAAAAGCTAAGTCCCACTAGGAAGTCAGAAGCTTCTACCTCCATAACACTTGTTACTGTCTGCTAAATGCTAAAGAATTTAAGGTATAGCCACTTTAGAGGTATTAGGCACTGTATCTTTGCGGTTTGGCGTTATATTCTTTATGGCTAGTCATGCTGAATGCTCACTTAGGAGTCTCTACACTTTGTATCTACACTTTGTAGAGAAAAAGGCTACTTAGTTACTTTAGAGTTTAAAAAGTTGCACTTCTGCTGCTGAGTTGTAAGCACAATTTATATTAATAAATTCTGGATACCCGAACTTTATCAACACAGACCTACAGTTTCCCCATTCTGGATGTTATCCTTTGACAGACCAAGGTCTTTAATTTTCATGGAATCTCATTCATTATCTTCCCATTTGTTGCTGGTGCTTAGGTGTCCTAGCAAAGAAACCCTCACCTCATCTGTGAGGGTTTGAAGAATGCCCCCAGCCAGGCTCATATGTGTGAATGCTTAGTCACCAGGGAGTGGCTCTATTTGAAAAGATTAAAAGGATTAGGAGGTGTGGCCTTGTTGGATGAAGTGTGTCCCTAGGGGCAGGTTTTGAGGTTTCAAAACCCCATGCCAAGCTTAGAATCTCTCTGCTTATGGTTCTGAATGGAGCTCTCAGCTACTCCTCCAGTGCATGCCTGCACACTGCCACGCTCTCTGCTGTGACGATAATGGACTAAACCTCTGAAATCGTAACCGAGCCCCCATTTTAATGCCTTCTGTCACAAGAGTTGCCTTGGCAATGGTGTCTCTGCCCAGCAGGCGAGTGGTGGCTGAGACACCATCCAACGTCAGGCAGCGTCTTACAGTTTTAGCTCTTAGCGCTAAGTCTTTTGCCCATTCTGAGTTAATTTTTTATATGTATTATATAAAATTTAACTCCCTCTGACTTCATCCTTCTGACTGTAGATTTTACAGTGTCCAGATATCATTTGTTGAATTGTCTTGGTATTTCTGACAAAAATTAATTGACCCTAGGTATGCGTGTGTACTCTCTCATCTCTTGTCCCGTGTTCCCCTGAACCATCAAGAAAGCCACCATCAGATGTGGGCCTCTCTCTTGTACTTTTATAGCCAGGCATCATACCAGACCTCTTTCCTTCATAATAAAGGACTAGCTAGCCAGGAGGTGGTAGCACATGCCTTTAATCTCAGCACTCCAGAGGCAGACAGATCTCTGTGAGTTCGAGGCCAACTTGGTCTACAGAATGAGTTCTAGAACAGCCAGGGCCATTACATAGAGAAATCCTGTCTCAAAAACAGCAGCAGCAGTAGCAGCAGCAGCAGCAGCAGCAGCAGCAGCAACAGCAGCAGCAGCAGCAGCAACAACAACAACAAAAGAATAGCTGGATCATAAATATGTTGGTTTGTCAGTTTTACTGATCTATATATAAACCTTACATCAACAAACAGTGTTGGTTCCTGCAACTTTGTAGTAACTTCAAAATCAGAATTGTGAGCCCTTCATATTTGGGGAGGATTATTCTTTGATGTGATATTGGTGTCCACTCTTCAACCCCATATGCTTTGAGGCTTTTTTTTTCTTTTTCTGTCTCTGTGAGTCATGCTAGAAATGTTACTTTGAAGCGATCATGCATTCACTTCCAGGTCTGACCTCCTTATTCTATAAATAGTATGAATTCAGACGGAGTTGAAGGTATGTCAAAAGTTTGACCATTTGGGTCCCTTAACGTTGAAATCCTGGCAACTGGATAATACCCAAGAGCACCTAGCATGGTGCCCAGACATGCTAGGTACAAAGCATGTGTCTGCTCCCTCTTCCACCTCCTTCTCAGAGACAAGCTTTCCTTGTATCTTGTTTATTCAGCTCTGAATTCTTGCACAGCACCAGTCTTTTCCCATGGAGAAGCCGATTGCTCCAAGGTGTGGCTAGGTCTTGAGTAATCTGTACCTCTCCTGGGATGTCGTGTTAGTTTGTCGCCAGAGTCTAGAACTGAGTGTAGTAGTTACTTTTCTCATTCCTATGGCAAAATATCCGGCAAAAGTAACTTGAAGATAGGTTATTCTGGCGCACGGTTCAAGGGGACGGTCCATCCTGGCGGAGCGGGAAGGAACCTGAGGCAGCTGCTCATATTACACTTCAGTCAGGAAACAGAGAGAGATCCATGCAAGTGTGGTGTTTATGTTTCCCTTTCATTCTGCCTGAGAGGAAGAATGGCACCACCCACTACGGTAGTCTTCCTACCTTGGGTCAATCTCTCTGGAAGCTTCCTGGTTGGCACATCTAGAGGTCTGTCTCCTGAGGTGGCTCCAAATCCTACTGAACTGACAGTCAGGATGGGCTAACCATAGCACCGAGCTTGGCCTATAGTTAGTGCTTGCTCAGTGAATGTTTGTTAAGTGAATCCCAGTTGTTGATCCTATTTTCTTATTTGCTTAATGGAATATAATGCTGATTGCTCATACATACTCTAAGTGTCACTTACGTTTGTCTGAATACTTAAGTACGATATTTTTCACTAGATTTGGTGGGATAATTTTTTTTTATCTGACTTTCATGTTTAGCTTCTTTGAGTGGCAAAACCATTTCTCCAAATGGTGTTGTATTTCTGACATCCAGGTGCATCCTTTTTAAGGCAGTTTGGGCCCACTAGAGGATTGGTTCTTAGTACTAAACTTTAAAATACAGGGGGAAATGGGAAGAAGGGAAGGTGGAAAAGGACAAAGATGTGAGCATGGGATGCTCAAGGAGTATGGGGTCACAAGGAAGCATACCCTCATCTCCAAAGATCACTGATGGACTTTATACAGTAGTCATGGTTTTCCTTGATTCTCCACACCTCCAAAGTCTAGACATGAAACCGTGGACAAAGATCACCCCAGAGTTATTACTGGCTGAGGTAAGCCTGACTCACGGCCAAGCAATGGTGCCTGTGCTTGCTGAGCTACGACAGCTGTCATGGGCAAACCACTTACGTTTAAAGGGACCATGTTGTCTTGTGGACTCAGAATAATTATATGTGAAACCGAGACAGAGCTCACAGGCTGAAGGCATTGAGAAATGGGTGCTACCTCAGAGAGCGGATGTATGGCTGAGGAATGAGTTCATCCAAGTCAGCAGTTTGGATTTTGTGATTATTGTTGCTGTTTCTCCTGTAGGTTCTGAGAGCCTTGAGTGTGTCCAGATGAACTGTGACACAGTGTCCTCAAGAGGGTGGGTAGGAGCAACAGCCCTGGAGGGGCCATCGGTGTCTTGTTTACCCTCTTAACCCCAAACCCTTCAGTACTGGCCTTTAGCTGGGCATGTTTTAAATATCACAATGCTGGGTAAGACCTCTGATTTTGAGTATGGAGTCTGGTTTCTTGGTCTTTGGGGGCTGTGGTTTTTAGGCTAGGTCATTTGTGATAGTGCATTTTGTTGAAGCTGACTGTGTCTACTGTCCCACTAAGAACTTACATTAGTAGTTGCATCCAAACTGATCCACCTCTGTGTATGTGCACCTAACATTTGTAAAATACTCTCATTTCTTGGCTATAAATACTTGGTTTTATTTTGGAGAGTTTTTTTGTTTTTGAGACATGGTGTCACTCTATAACCCAGGCTGTCTGGTGTTCCCTATATAACCTAGAATGGTCGTGTACTCATGACAATCTCCCTACTTCTTCTTTCCAAGTGCTGGGGCTACGGGCATGCACCATGACACCTAGCCTTACTGCTGGTTTCGATCTGTTAATTGGAAAGGTTGTTCTGTTTGGTATCTGACAATCGTCAGTGTAATACATTTGCAAGTTCAGATTCTACAACATTTGCCCTGATACTCCTGAAGAGTTCAGGGGAGAAGGCAACCAGGGGTAGAGTTGGACACATGAAAAGCAAACAGATGACCTCTGCCGTGGAAGAGTATAACACGGGCAGCCAAGGATGGTGTGGGGGACAGGTAAGTTTGCTGTGACTGGAACACATCCTGGAGTTCAACCGCAGAGAAAGCTATGTCCAGTCCAAGAGTAGGAACAGGCAGACTTTTCTGTGTTCTTGAGAACTCCTCCCCCTTCCCTCCCTTTCCCCACCCCACCCTCTTCTAACTTCTAGTAGGAGTTATTTACTTAACTAGAAGAAAAGGTTGCGAGGATGAGGGGAAAGAGGTGGGAAGGGACAGAGGGAGGGAAGGAAACGGAAACGACAGCAGCAGGGCATCTTAGTGGAGGAGCCGCCTCACTTACAGTAAATCTCCTAGCTGTGGGCTGTGTGTCACCATTGCACTGTGATAGCGGTGTGGCTGGGGTTCCCAGGGGGAGGCAGTTTACGTTCATGCTTTCAGTCAGAAGCCAGCTCCCACTGTCTTATCCACCCTCAGCCTGAGGTCTCTGCATCAAATGGCTAGCCACAGAAGTGATGCTAGGCAGCCTTTCACACCTCGTCACGTGGCCGGTCCCATTTCTCTGTAATAACTGAGACACAATCAGACTAGAGAGCGAGCAAGTGAGGAGGCCGGCGGTTCGGCTGAGTGGGAGCCCGAGGCTGGTGAGTGACGGGCGGAACGAGGGGGAGAGATCAGAGACACAGTTTAGGAGGAGAAGCCACACAGCTCGGAAAAGAGAGCCCCCTTTGAGGTTTGCTTCAGTGGTCTGCCCTTTATTTTGAAAGATCCACCAGAAGAAAAAGTTTAAAGGAAAAAGTACAAAAATCACCCCAAATCTCAGCCAGAAAATTACCACAGTGAATATTTATCTTAGGCACACCTCTCTACAGTATAGAGATGAACGGAGAAGTGATGGTATAAGGCTGGCTGTAGACAAAGTCTATGTTCCAAAATGAAACATCTGGTGGGTGGGTGTGTTACTTGAATTTAAATTTAATTTAAATTTACTTGAAATTGAATTTAAAGAATGGCTGATGCTCTGTGAAGTAATTCTGAAGCAATAAGACTGCATTCTCTTGGGTCAGAAGGGATGGAAACCGCCTAGCCAGTGGTGGGCAGGGTGACCCAAGGACCATGGAATAGCGCAATAAACAGTCAGGAGCCTTGTGTCCACCTCCACCTGTATTTTTCTGTTTGCTGCTTGTTTTCATGTTGTTAGGATGTAATGTCTTTCTGATGTCTGTGGCTCTAATTCCCCCTACTTACCTCCTAATTCCTAATCAATGCACTGTTAACCCTGCACTTTCTACTGTGGCTTATTATTTTACTAATTTGAGTTTGGTGGATTTCATCTTTTAAACGAATTTTTTGGGTGTGTTATTCCCTGAGTTTGTGAATTCTTTGTTATTGAGGATGATCATTTGTATGTGTTTAGTGTAGAGAGTGGAACGCAGGGCCCACAGGCATGCTGGTCAAATACTCTACCACTGAGCTACACATCCCCATCCTTTATTGACCGTATTTTGAAAGACAGCTCTTCTATTGCCAAATTGTCTTCTAAAGACAATTTATACTCTTTTATAGGGTGCCTTCTTTGAATGGGTTTTTTTTTTTTTTTTTTAAAGACAGGGTTTCATGTATTCCAAGCTGGTCTTGAACTGTCTTTGTAGCTGAGGATGACTTTGAACCCCTGATCCCCAACTCTACCTCCAACAGAGTGCTAGGATTGCAGACGTGCACCACCATGCCTGCTATAGCCTGGAATATGTACATGGTAGGTAGACAAAACCCAGGACTTTGTGCGTGAGGGGTAAGTTCCCTACCAACCGAGCCATATCCCTAGTCCATTGAATGGGGAAGCATCTAAGAATCAATAGTGGAATATAGATTGAGCAGTGGCTAAAATAAAATTGAATTGGAAATTGGCCACCAAATTATGGATAAATTGGAATACTGTTTGGAAATGGGTTGTTTTTTGGTGAATGTCTCCTGTGTCTGCCACATCCAACGATGCCTGGTGGGCGGCAGCTTTATGGATGTCCAGGACTCTGTACGGTGCCTAGGGATCTTGGCTGGGTACCTTGCTCTTCCTCCTCCCTGCTGTAAAGACCCTTGGCTGGCCAGGGCAGGTTTTCGTTGCCATCTGAAGATAATGGAAAGGGGTAAATATTTTTATCCACCCGCAAGTTGGCAGCTGGTGATTATTGTTTCAGCTGACATCTCTGCTGTTGTCATTGTTCTGGGACACAGTCTTTCACCTTGGATCACAAGCTGTTGTCTTAATTATGAGTCCTCTTTAGAGAACATTCTGAAATGTCCCATGAATGCTGTGCCTTTTTTTTTTTTTAAATACTTCTAAGTAGTCTTTGTTCCCTCTGTGTTGACACAGCTAGAAGTACCTGTGAGCGTGCTGGGGGCCTATTACTAAAAAATCTCTGGCTCCCACATGGAAACCAAGTCTCGTGTTTTACCCTTTGTTTCATCTTCACTATGCAGGAAAGTAAAGGGGAAAGCAGATTGCTTGGATGTGAATTAACAAGATTGAGCCATTACACTTGGCCATGACTCAGCAGAACTCAGCCGCTGGCTGTGAGAGGGAGAGAGGCAGAGGTTGCATGGCTGCCCCGTGTTCTCATTTGTGCAACGACAAAGACAGAGAGGGAGGTGGTGAGCGTCTCCAAGTGCCGGGTTCTAAAACTGTTTGCCCAGAATTTAAGTGATTTAAAATTAAACTAAACATACATTTAGTTTGCTGCATAGGCCCTGTATCCAGTGTTCAGTGGATGGCCAGGTGTCTCTCGTGTCAGCATTGCTGAAGTCCTGCTGGGTGGCCCTGGGTAACCTTGGTCCACACACATAGGGCGGTCCCTTCTTAGACTGGCCTTCACTCTGTTCTGATGAATGGCTCTCCATAAATTCCCTTGTTCCCTTGGCTTCAGTTGTTCTACCCAGGTGATATTATAAAGCTCTCCTTCCCTGTGGCCCTGTTGGCATCCTCTGATTTCAGGGCACGTACAGCCTTCAGGGTATCCTGGGAGGGGGTGGGACTGGATCATTGCAGTACAGTCTTTGCTAGACAATCCCCAGCGAAGGCCTTCATGTTTGCAGGTTCTCACCAGAGGGTGGAATGGGAATTTTGACTGTAATTCCCAATGGAATGATTCTCTACACTTATTTAGAATCATTTATCCTTTAGAACATCTGCTTCAGCTCCTTATTTCCCCGGGGCATCTGACCTTGCTGGGAAGGACAAAATTGGGTTCTCTTCTTCCTGACTGACCCTGCCTTCTTAAACATTTTCTTTAAGGCTCAGTTGTCAGTTGAGAACCCGGGCTGTAAACTGGTGTGGAGGTATGATTATGTAACACACGAACGACGTTGACTTCTAGTCTAAAGGGAGCTCTGTGTCATCATTGTGCCCAGTCTTGAATTGCAATGTTACATTTGTGTTGGAAAGAGGTCCCTTGTTGGTTCCTGGCCACCCAGCTAGCTTAGACCTGAAATAATCACACAGAAACCATATTATTTAAATCACTGCTTGGCCCATTAGCTCTAGCTTCTTATTGGCTAACTCTTACATATTAATTTAACCCATCTCCATTACTCTGTGTATTGCCATGTGGCAGTGGCTTACTGGCAAAGTTTCAGCATGTCTGACTCAGGCGGGAACTCCATGGTGTCTCTCTGATTCTGTCCTTCTTCCTCCCAGCATTCAGCCTAGCTTCCCCTGCCTACCTAAGTTCTGCCTTGCTATAGGTCCAGAGCAGTTTCTTTATTCATTAATGATAATCACGGCCTACGGAGGGGACTCCCACATCACATCTGTGGTCTGTCAGTCGCTATCAGAACATGTTCTCTTTGATCTACCAATAGGTCCATGTTACTATGCTGTGTTTGCGTCACCTAAGGGACTTGTATTAGGCAAAGGTGAGGCCTGTGGTTGAGCCAAGGAGCAGTCTTCTGAGTTTGACCCAGAAGGCAAGAATAAGATGCTTCTGGTAGAATGACCCCGATGGTCATGAGGAGAGTGGGTGTAGCTGCCCACTTACCTACGAGCGCTGTGGTCCCAGAATCTCATGATCTCCATCTGCCCAGCCTAGAGGTCTGCCAGGGATGCTTGCCTGATACTAGTTAGTGCCGTGTAACAAACATTTCAAAACTTTGACAAAGCTATATAAGAGATGAATCTCCATGCAAAAATGTTTTATTTAGGAGAGGATAAGACATAGAACTGCAGTCCTTGACACATGTGGAGGTCAGGGTGGCCTTTGGCATATCTAGAGAACAAAGGCAAGATCTCAGGGTGCTACAGTTTGATTGCAAAATGCCCCTCACGGGCTCATGAATTACAGTTGGTCCCCAGCCAATGCCACTGCTTTGGATAGTTGTGGAAACCTTAGGAGGTGGAGCCTCGCTGGAAAAAGTAGGTCGTTTGGGCATGGGCCTCGAAAGTTATAGCTGATCCTGACTTCCAGCCTGCCTCTCTGCTGCCTGCTGAGCTGAGTCTCTGAGATGTGAGCAAGCAAGCAGCCTTGGGCCCCCACTACCATGGACCCAGCCTCTTTAGCCGCCTCGCCTTCCCCACCTTGATGGACTGTACTGTCAAACCGTAAGTCGAAATGAGTCCTTCCTCTGTCAAGTTGCTTCTCGTTGGGTGTTTAGTTCTATGATAAGAAAAGTAACCTTTCCAGGAGTTTTATTAGGACAGAAATATCTAAGTACATTAGTTTGAAAGGAAGTTCATATGTATTTCCCATGCCCAAGGAGCTGGTAAGCACTGTGTGGCAGGTGGTAATGCTGAATATAAAGAATATAATGTGTGTTTTAAGGTCGTGATTGACAGTTCCATTACCAACTACTAAGAAAACACGAGTCTTTTTTTGAAGCCAGGTTTCATTATGTAACTGGTCTTGGCCTCCTGAATGCTGGAATTACAGACTTGCACCAACATGTTCAGTAAAAAGTTTGTCTTCAGATAAAGCTGAGCGTGGTGGTACAGTCCGTAAGCTTGCATGTGGGAGGCAGAAGGGTTATTGGTTCAAGGCCAACTTAGGTTACGTAATGAGACTCTATCTCAAACAAAGCAAACTCCCAGTTTGCTGTGGTGGAGTGGGGTAGCAGGGGCAGTTCCTGGAACAATTGATGGTAACTCATTTTATCCGTGGCCTATTGGTGCTGTTTCAGATGGGTGGGCGTGGCAGAATGAATATTCTCCTTTGTGCTCACGTTCCACAAGTTGGTACGTTAATAAGAATGACAAAATTTCCTTAGCCCCAGATGTACAGTTTGGGCAGGATTCAGAAGGACTGTGTTCTGTCCCATTCAGTCCAACTGGTACATGCTCCTTCATACATATTCACATGTGTGTGGGGGTTGATGCTGGCATGAACTGGGGCTGTCTCAGTTTGTTTCCAGATAGGCCTTCCCTTGTATTGCCTTTATACTGGTTACTCTGAACGTGGTGGCTGGGATCAGAGGTGTCCCCTGTGGTCTCAGGCTTTGCCTGCTCGGTCCCTAGTTTGTGGTGTTGTTATGAACGGTGAAGTCCCTTTAGCAGTTGTGGTCTGGCTGGTGGGAGTAGGTAGGGTATGGAAGGTGAGCCTTTGAATGTGTTCGCAACCACTTCCTCTCCTTCCTGTGCCATGTGGACAGAAGCTTCTGCCACTATTCCTTTCCCACTACAATGGACCGAAATCTTTCAGAAGTCATGGGCCAAAGTAAGCTCTGCACCCCTTTAATTCTCTCGCCCTGCACCGTGGGATAGTTGATGACAAGGAGTGACCGAAACTAACACAGTAACCAAGGTGAAGGGCAAGCGTCTCTGTCTAAGATGGCGGCTGTGTTGCCATTCTTCATGGGGTCTTGGGCATCACAGGATACCACCCCTGCTTTTCTAGCAGCATGAGGAGCAGAGGGCCATCTAATGAGTGAGGTGGCATATCCCTCTCATAGCATGTGGGAGGCAGAGAGACTACAGTTTCCAGGCCAGCCTATCTCAAACAAAACCAAATCACAGTGTGTTTTGTTTGCTGTACAAGCAACTCAGTGGTTACCAAGCCTGTGTAGCCTTGTAGAAACTCAAGACAAGATGGAAAGGAACTAAGAGACTCTGCGTCTTGCACCTTACACACTTCACGTTAGCGGAGAGACTTGAGTCACGGTCTCCCTGTCAACACTGGCGGCAGAGGTGCTTCTGGATTTCTCTTAACTTCTTGACTCTTAGCTGCCAAAATCGACTCCAGGTTTTTCTGTTGCTTTGTTCTGCCTTTTCCTTCTATTTCTACTTCCTTTCATTTTTTTTTTCCTCCCAGCTTGAAACCTTTGGTGCATCTCCTGTTCGTTTCTTCTCAGCCGTCCTTCTGCTAAGTGTAAAACGTGCTAGGTGGTTCTTTCTCGCCACCTACATTCAGCATGGCCGTGCTTCCTTCACCAGCGATGGTTTCTGATTGCCCTGGCCATATCGGAACAATACCTCCAGAGTCCATCACTGGACCTTCGTTTTACTGAGTTTGCTTTGAGCTTAGATTCTCAGTTAGGCAGAGAAAAACCTGAAGTGTGTACACCTGATACGTGACCCAGTGGGTATTTAGTTTCTTGCTTGAGCACTTGGGTAATGTGTTTATAGAGGATTACTCATTGAGACTTTTACATTTCCAGAGAGCTGGTAAGTACATTTTCATAGGTGGTGGAGAAGTTTTAAAAAGTGTATTTTCATTCTTTGTAATGACTCCATTGATAGTCTTTTAAGTTAAATAATAAAACACAGTATGCCGTTGCGGATTGTGAAAACTCCATTGTGCTTCCCCAGACAGGCATCAGTTAAGGGAGGGCCATGCCACCCACTGGTAGAATTTAAACCACCAGATGCTATTTTGGGTTCTTGGGTGGTGCTCTCTCTTCTTACCCTTTAAACTGCTAAGTCACTTCCTGCTTTGCATTTTAATTTGCTATAAATTAGATGCCACAAGCCTAGGTCTGGCATTAGACACACAAGTGAAATTAAACACCCCAAGAAGGGAAGGCAGCTCTGTGAGTAAATCTATCCCTTCTATGTGGAAGACCACGTGAGCCTGCAGCTCAGCCCTCTGAGAACCTCGGAAATGGCCAGGGGAGCTTGTCAATTCCCCAGAGGACCTGGAGGAATTAATGTAAAATTCAGCCAGGCTTGGGGGGTCTTGTAGCTTAGCACGGCGACCCTGTCCTGAAGCCAAGATTGAGAAATGTCACAGGAAGTGGTCACATTGGTCCAGCTCCCATCTTTGCCCTGCACATCCTTTTCCAGTTAGCTGGGTCCCACCCCATCTTCTAGACTCCCACCTAGAACACCTGCCAGCAACCAGTGTGTTCTGCTTTCTTTTGCTCATGCACAGCTTGTTTCTTCCATCAGAGTGGCTTTACCTTGGAACTGAGCGTGCATTCCTTAGCTTCCTTTGCCAAGGGCCGAGAACAGCCGTGTGCCCCAAGCTGGCGGTTTCTAGATGCACAATGGGTGGACATTTCCACAGTGTGGCTGCTCTCTTTGACCTTTGAATCTTTTGCTGTGGCATCCTTTATTATTCCATGTTGCCCCATAAGTGTCTTTTTTGTTCATTTATTTCTATGTGTGTTGTGTGTTTGTGTGTGTGCAGGTATGTGTGCACATGTGTGAGTATGCGTGTAAAGCTCAGAGGTCAGTCTTGTGCATCTTCTTCGAATGCTCCTCACCTTATTGTTTTGAGGCAGAGTCTCTCACTAAACCTGGAATTCACAAGACCCAGGGATCCTTCTCTCTCTGCCTCCCTAGTGCAAGGCTTACAGCTGTGTGATGCTGTGGTTCTTATCCCCGTCACTGGGGGCCAAGTTAAGACTTGTTCCTGTAAGCTAAGAACGTTACTTATTATACTATCTCTGCAGATCCTGGGTTTTTTGTTTTTTAAGACAGTCTCACTGTGAATCCAGCATGATTTTTAAACTTCCAGAGAGCAGGGCTTATAGGCTGTGCCATCCCACCCGACTTCATAAATGTTTCCTTTGAAATATAGAAAAACAAGTGATAATGGCCAAAACTGTGGAATGAAGAGAATGGTCCAGTTTTGACTTTTCCATCAGATATTAGAGTCACAGCTTGGGAACTCCTCTACCCCACTCAGAATGTCTAATCATCCTGATCTGTCCTGGCTCCGGGGACCACATGGGCGATCCATGCAGCAGGAAGGATGCCAGTCCACTGGAGAGAACATTATCACTGTGGACTGAGGAGTAGATCGCCACTGTCAGCCCTATTCAGAAAACAGGGGATTATTTCGGGCAAGCATGATGCTTACCTAGAACTTGAAAACTTTCCTTGTGCAAGCAAGGAGAAAGGCTCTTATCCCCAGGGCATCCTATTTCTGGCCTAGAACCCAGTCAGAGAGAAAGTGGCTGGCACTCCTAACTGGGGAGCACAGGGGTGACCCCGAGTCCTAGGGCTGGCATCATTTGTGCTAAATCTGTGAGGCTCAAAACTTTAATAGGATTGAATTCTGTTTTTCTCTCATTAACTGTCCAGATATAGTCATGTCTGTGCTGGGATGGAGACCAGAAAGAATGCCTTTCATTTCTAGGCCGAGTTCTGTGTCCTGGTAGGATGGGCCAGAGGCACTGAGCGATGTTTCTACCGTCAGGGAATAGTGGACTGTGGAGAGGAAATGGCTCTCGAGGGTGTGCAGGCAGCTGTAGTTCATACCGTTTGATAGGCAGTGAGGATCACAGGGCCAGTGTGTTGGCCAAGAGATTTGCTCACCTGATCAAGAGAGCTGAGTGGAAAATTGGTGAGAAGGAATGAAATTGTGATGGAGTGGAGAATAATGGGAATGAGAAGGTGACGGAGACGACCGCAGTTGTCCTGAGAGTGTGCAGCCCTAGGCAGGATGCAGATGGTGCTTTCTCGGAGACTGTAAAGCCCCTGCTAGAAGGAGGGTTGATTGCTAATTTCCCACTCCAAGTTTCATTCTGCTAAGTCCTGATGAGCTCTCAACTCTCCCTCCCCCTGTTTGCGTCTTTAGACGACTGAGAGAGAAAGGCAGGGGCTATCATCTTTGCTGTTCCTTCCAGCCCAACAGAGAAGCATCAACCAGAGATGTAGAGTGGTGGGGACAGGTGAGGAACTCCACAAAGAAACATGCTTTAGACATGACTGAGTACTCTACAGACATTTCAGAGAGGTCACAGAAAGGAAGAAAGGAGAAGGAAGGCACATCCAAGAGATTCTCTAATCTGCGGTCTAACCCGGAATGATTCCAGTGGACAGGAAGTGGAGCACATGCCTGTGGGAATACACGTGTCCACATGAAGAATGTGTTCCCGGCTTGACGGTTCTTGTTAGCGATCTTTTCAGTAACTTTTCTAGGGAGTGTAAGGACAAATAAAATGCAGTCTATAAGTGGGATGTGTACCAGCATCTAGCAGTCAGGATACAAAGTATGACTCAGACTCCAGGAAACATGACTAATACTTTCATAGACCAAAGTAAAACTGGAGTCCAAAAGAGAAACAAAGCCATTTGGGGATAGGGAGAGGGGGAAGAAAGGTTTCATGGAGAGGGTGCTGGCTCAAATGGTCCAAGGAGGATGGAGGACATTTCTACAGAGGGGAGAGAGAAAGTGGGTGAGGAGGAGTTCTGTGAAGGATAAAAGGGTACCATGGTGGGAGGACCGGGTACCACGAGCTTTTGTGAGTGTGAGCCTTCGGAGATGGAGTTTGGGTAAGAGCAGCTAAAATACAGTTGCTTGGCACCTGCCAAGGACTACGCTGGGCATTTCCTAGAACCTTGTGATGCTTGCCTGTCGCCAGTGCCTGTTTTCAGATGAGAATGTGACTCACACATTTAGTAGTGTGCATTAAATGTCAAAGAGCTGGAGTCCAAAGCCCTCGATCTAACTGTTGTGGCAAGCTTCTCATGGTGGCCTAGCAGCTCTGCTTACCCTCTGCACGTCGGCACTCCAGGGCAGGAGAGAAAGCCTGGAAGGTGGCTAGGACAATGGACGGAAAGCTGAGCTGAAGCAGTGGGAGAAGTTGAGTCATTCACAAACCTCATGGGGGCTGAAAATGAATGGTATTTTTGAGAATAAAGAAATATAAAACCAATTGGAGGTGACGAGTGTCAGGGAGAGCCATACTCTGTGGTATTTGCGGGTCTGGGAGAGGCAGTTTGTTGAGACTGGGGGGCATTGTTTGGGAAGTCAGAAGCAGGTGCCAGTTTGACTTCCAAGGGTCAGGAGGTTTGATGTTGGAGGGACCAGTGCAGGGCCACTCAGCAGGCAGGAGGGAGGGGAAAGAGCTGTATGACAGCTGCCTTCAAGACACTGGGCACAGGTAAGATTGCCAAAAGCGGAATCTTAGAAAAAGAATTCAATAGCACAAAACTTTAGTAAATTCCCATATGACTGGACAAGAAAATAAATAGAGAAGAATCAGGAAGAACCACTTGGTTCTAAGAAGACGGTCACCTCCTCTTCTCAGCAGCGTTGCAAACAATAGCAAAGGTATAGAAACTACCCAAAGCCTAGAGGCAGGCAAATGCATCAGGAACACAGTGCCGGAGTGTGGCCTATCATATGACCAGAACAATCTTACAGCAGGCAAAAAATGGGTCATGTGTTAAGTGAAATTGAGCAGTTACAGAAAGATGAACACTGAGTGACTCTGCTTATGTAAGCATCTGAAATCATTGTATTCACAGAAGTGATGGTTGCCAGGGCCCGGGCGGCGGGAGAGAACAGGAAGTTACTGGTGGTTGCAACGTTGTGATTTTGCAAGGTGAGTTGTGGAGATCCAGTGTGCAACCTTGTACATAGGTACAGGTTAATAAGCCTGTGCAGTACACCTTAAGTCTCCCAACTTCACATTAAGGATCCTGACCACAGTAAAAGTAAATGCACAAAACGTATTAGGTGTTATACACACATACAAATATGTGTTTAACGGAACCGGAAAACACACTGTCCAGCACAGAGTCTGAAAAAGCCCCAGGATTGCTGCACAAGCATGCTAGAATCATGTGTGCAGACCTGGCGTTTGCAGTGAGCTGGGCTCCCATGAGAAGCTAAGCATGAATGTAGTTCTGCAAGCCTGGATCCCAGACCCAGGACACAAACAGAAGCTTCCAGGCTTGGTTCTTTTTCTTCACAAAACAGCGACTTAGGTTGTTCCAGTCTCACTCTTCATCCATCTTTGTTCTAAGAAAGCTCAGGCCAAACATGGGCAACATCATTGTGAGCCACAATAGTGAGGTGGCAGGAGGCAGGTACCCAGCTGAGTCAAAGGATCCGGTGCTAGTCTGGCCCCAACATGCAGCAGAAGAACCGCTCACACTGAGAATAGGAACGCGTCTGGGTACTGCTTAAATGTGTGCAGTCACCCTAGTTTCTGTTTCTGGTTATGTTATTAAATCATAAAATACCACAGGTGCTGTGCTCTTATTTCTTCAAGCTGAAACCTGAGGGTTAGAGGGGAGACCTGTCTCAGGGTCAGGAGAGAAAGATTTCTCAGTACCATGGAAGTGATTGGGTACTGTAGAATTTGAAGAAGCATGGTCCCTATATATGAGGCTTCACTGGCTCATATATTTGAGTGATCAATCATTAGGAATGGCACTATTTGAGAAGGATTAGGAGGTGTGGCCTTTTTTGGAGGAAATGTGTCACCAGGGATGGACTTTAAGGTAGTAGCCCTGGCCAATCTCAGAAGTCTGTGTTTTGGTTTTCTGGGGAGGAGCATGCGAAAATCTTGCCTTGTGATTTAGTGTGGGAATGGGAATTGGAAGCATACAGAACTGATGATTCTACCCACAGATTGGAACAGTGGTTCTCAACCTGTGAGTGGTGACCCCTTTGGGGGTTGCATATCAGATGTCCTGAATATCAGATATTTGCATTATAATTTATAACATAACAAAATTCTATTTATGAAGTAGCAACAAAATAAATTTATGGTTGTGGGTCACCACAACATGAGGAACGATATTAAAGGGTTGCAGTGTTAGGAAGGTTGAGAATCACTGGCTTAAAGAGTGGATAAATAGCCAGCCAGAATGCTGTGCCTTGGAATGGTGTCCAGGGTCTCCTCCAACCTCCTGAGGAATGAATACCAGATACTCAGGATTTGATGCTGAGGGTAGAATATTAATCTGTGCAAGTGATGCTTTGCTTATGCATCCAAGTCGCCTGGAGGACAGGTTGGACCAGACTCCCTTGAGTTATACCTTTGTTTGAGATTCTGTAGTCCATGGTACAGTCTGGGACAACACATTTCAAATAAGCTCAAAAGTGAGGCTTATGCTGTTGGTCCCAGGACCAACCTTTGAAAAGCACATGTCTGGTAGAACACAAGAATATCTGTTATATCAGTCACAAAAGAAAGTACTGGTCCTTGTAAACGAAGACTGCTCATTCATTTCCTAGCCTCCCAGACCCAAATAATCACTCAGAAACTATATTCATTACAACACTGCTTGGCAAACGGCTTAGGCGTATTCCTACCTAGCTCTTATATCTTAAATCAACCAATTTTTATTAATCTGTGTATCGCCATGAGGCTGTGGCTTATTGGAAAGGTTCTGGTGAGGTCCTTCTCCTTCGGCAGCTACATGGCATCTCCCTGACTCTGCCTTCTTTCTCTCTCTCTCGCTCTCTCTTTAGATTTTCCGCCTGGCTTTATTCTGCCTTGCCATAGGCTGAAATAGCTTCGTTATTAACCAATGGTAATCAAACATATTCACAGTACACAGAGGGGAATCCCACACCGTCTCCAAAGTAAGAGAAGGATTGAGAATACCAGCTACATGTCTCAAACAATGCACACACACATCGCCCTGGGAGTGTGTTAAACAATGACCATAACTCAGAACTATCTAGAAGCAGGTCAACATTAGCACAGTAGAATTTAATAATGATGATGGTATGAGAAAATGGTGATCTTTTTAATTCCAGTTAAAGAAAGTAAAAGAGTCTTGTTTAGGAGAAACAAGCCCAGCTCCTCAGCATTTCCTACGACTTGCCAGTCCTAGTGAACTGTAAAGGCATTGGTGCCAGAGAGAGCTGTGAGCATCTCTAGAATCAAGGCTCAAAGCCAAATTAATAATTTCAGTAGGTGAGAATAGTGACACATATCTAGACCCTTACAATCAGGAGGCAGAGGCAGGAGGATCAAGAGTTTCAGGACAGCCTGGACTAAACAGAGTGCCTCTGTCTTAAGAAACAAACAGGCATGAAGACAGAGACAACAATAACAGTTTCAGTGGACTCAAGGCAAGGGAGTGACTGCAGCCTTATGTTCTCTCTGGAACAATGGATCTTGTCTTTTAGTAAGGGAAGCACAAAGGCCAATCGTGAGAGTTTCCATCTGTGCTTCTAAGGGCTGGGGACAACACGTGGGAAATGACTAATGGAGAAGTGGTTGCGTAGAGTCCAGAGATAGAGCTCACTGGTCAAGAGCACTTGCTGCTCTTTCAGAGGACCGGGGTCGAGTTCCCAGCATCTGCTTAGGGCATCTCATAGTTACCTGTAAACTCCAGTTCCAGGAGTTCCGACGCCCTCTACTGGCCTCCATGGGCACCTGCATGCCTATGGCTCTCGTGCATACCGTTCAGGCCCACGCATACACACAGAGTAAATAATCCTGTGTTTAAAAAGATGTGGCTGTTTGCTGGGTGGCAAGTGAAGGTGGTAGCCTGTCTGATGTCGGGTATGGAGGGCAGGTGGCTGGCGTTTTCCTCTCTAGCTACAGAGAGGAAATGAGAAGCAAGGTATGGAAGGTACAGTGAGATGAATTTCACTTCTAAACATTGGAAAACCATAGTTGAGCAACTAAGTCAGAATATCGTTCCTATCGTGGGGGGAGCCAATGGAGTGTCGTAGAAAGAATGCTGGAATGCTGGCTTTGGGTGAGAATTCCCCCTGGGGTTCCACAGTTCTGGGAGTGACTGGCAGAGGGTTTGTATTTTTTGTTCTGTCCATAGTGGCAAATGAATGGCCCGGGCCTGGACTTGGACACCGCTGCCAAGCGCTGTTCACAGCTTCACCCGTGGGCCTTGCTGAAGTGGCTTCTGAAGGACCAGGAAGGAGCCGGTGGCACAAATGACATCCTGTCTGGATAGGCCATGTGGGACAGGCATCTGGATCAGTAGACTCTCCAGAGGGAGAGGCTACAGTGAAATGCGTTCTTCTGGGAGCTGCCCTGTGTGTGCCGGAGTGGAGGCTTTGACTCTGAGCGTCAGTGTCTGTCCCCAGGGACAGATAGATCAGAAAGGTCAGCAAGTACTGTACATAGGTCAGCGCTGCTCATCAGTATCTGAGGTGACTGTAGGCCCCACCAGCGCCCAGAACCTTCTGATCCCGAGGCATTTAAGTCACATCACCGAATCTGTCCTTCCAACACGTAGTGTGTCTGAAGTAGAGTTGTCCTGACATGTTCTCTGAAAGGGCCCACACCTGTGTCAGGATACTTTCTTTTACCGGTAGTAGCATAGGAGTGGGTACCCCACTGTGGTTTTCTGGTGCCAATTCAGTGCATACTTTATCTGCTGTGCTGAACTATTGTTAATTATCTAGAACTCTATGCCTCTGTGCCTTCTGGTCTTCAGTTGTGCAAGAAAAACCTGGCCCAGCGTCTGAGTGCAGACCCCAGCCCTGATAGCTGAACAAGGAGCTGGGTTATAGGCCCACTGTTTCCCGTCTCTCATTAACCTTTGTTGTTAGCGTTAACCTGGTGTGTGTGGGGGGGGGCATATAGAGGGCAGAGGTTGAGGTCAGGTGCCCTCCCAATCACTCCCCATGAGACAAGGCCCCTTAGTGAATCCGTAGCTTGCCAGCTCAGCTAGACGGACTACCTAACAAGCCCTAGGGACCTGCCTGTCTTCATCTGCCTGGTGCTGGGATCATAGGCGAACACCATCCCTCCCAGCTTTTCTGTGGGTACTGGGAATCTGAATCCAGGTCTTCCTGCCAGCATAGCAAGTACCTTATAGACTGAGCTGTCTGCCCCGCCCTTGTCCTGCTTTGGGGGACAGCCAGTGGTGATGAAATGTGTGACCTTCTCGTTCTTGCTGTATCTTCTTCCAGAGGGAGCTTATTGCTCTGATGGTTTACAGCTAGGACTCCTCGACTGTGTGTGGTTTGTTGAAATGATAACTGCTGAATTTCTTTACAGTCCTTATTGGCTTTGGGTTGAACGAGGCATGGAGGTCTTGAACTGCAGAAGCCAGGAGAGGAGGGGATGGGACTCAGGTCTGTCTATTCGGTCCAAACCTGACGCCTTAGGTTTTTTGGTTTTTTTTTTTTTTTTCTCTCTCATTTCCTTCTTACGGCATCCTGAGAGACGAAGCGTACTATTTCCTGTTTTGCGTGGGAAAAAAGCCTCCATCAGATCAAGGAAGTGGCTTTCTAAAGGTACATTCTGAAGTAGGAGAGCACCAGTTCAAACTAGGCTCCTGCCAAGGCGTGTTGTGGCGTGCACACCACCCTCCTTTCTTTCCCAAATAGTGTCTCCTTTTTCATGTGAAGTTAAAAAAGAAATGTCTTCTAGGATCATCTCGTAAATATGTTGGTCTTTATTCTGACCCATTTAACAACATTTTTCAGAAGACTTAGTTATTTTCTGTGTGTGAGCATTTTGCCCGAATGTATGTCTGTGTATCACGTGTGTGTCTAGTGCCCCCAGAAGAGGGTGCGTGAGCCTCTGGAACTGGAGTTACCATGGCTGTGAGACACCCTATGGGGATCAAACCCGGGTCCTCTGCAAGAGAGGCACATGCTGCTAACTGATGAGCCATCTCTCCAGTCCTCTTCCTTCCTTTTTGTTAGGACTCTGTTCTCTTAGCTCCCCCAAATGGCATATGTTTGCATGAATTATGTTCACTGAACTTGTAGCTACAGCTGGTTTCTCATCTTTTTAAAGAAGCCTAACAGAAGTGAAAAAGGCTGCAGTCCAGCTCTGAGGACTGGCAAAGTATCTTTACATTGGCTAGGGTGCATCTGGCTTTTCCCTCAGATATGGAGGCTCCGTGCTTTAGAATGAGAGAGTGTGGTCTCTTCCTTCCCAGCTCGGCGATGAGGCTGACTTGAAAGCGGTCTGACACCGAATTCTGACATACATCAAACACTTGTAAAAGACAGCATCCATAAAAGCCTCCTAAACACCCATGAGGCGCCTCCACCACACCACAAGAATTTGTAGAGATTTATGAGCACATACCTTTACCGGGGCGGGAGGGGAGATCAGTTCCAGGAGATCCCAGAGCTTCTGGGAGCTACAGAATGTTCTGTTTCTGAAGCCAGGTGGTAGTTATGTACTTGCAGAAGTCAATTCTATATGTACTCAAAGATTGGTGCACTTTCCTGGGAAATCTCAGCAAAAGAAAAATGGATATAAATGGCCATTCTGTGTGTGACAGGGATGCAGTTACATTTTGTTCCGATCAGCATGTTCCTTGAGTTAGATAGAGGTTTTCCTATCCAAGGGTCACTGGGTCAGGGGCGAACACTTGGTCTTTCATGGGTCGGTCCTCATCTCAGCATCCCAGAGATTCCCGAGTTATCAGCTCAGGCCCCTGGCCCCATGTGCTGCCTGAGGAACTTACCATTTATTACAGCTTTCCTAGGTTAATACAGTCAAGACAACTACCTAAAGTAGAAGATGTCCCTTAATCAAGGCCAGCTCTTTCTTATAGTGGGCCCATCCTGACCCTGCAGAGTTCCTGAGAGTAGATGCAGGGGTCCTTCTTAGTCCTAGCTTAGCCCTGCAGAGCCCCCATGAGTGGGTGTGGTACTGGTCCCTGTACAGTGACCAGCAGTGGTGCCTGGGACCCCTACACATGAGACACCGCTCCTTTGTTCTTGGCTCTGAGAAGGACCCCATCCTCTTCCTAGACCAAGTTTCCTTTGCCTTTTAGAGGGCAGCAAGATCCTGGGAAACAAAACAGCAGTATTTTCCTGGCTTCTACTCTTGGGCTGCTTTAGGAACGGGTATGGGAGGAAACAGGGAAAGAGAAAGAGGTGTGGTCCTGGCAGAGACCTTCACCCTGAGTGCCAACTCAAGAGTATCAGCTTTAGCCCGCTCCGAGCCTTGGCCTGCTTGAGAGTTCCCTCCAGAGTGAGATTGGCCAGGTCAGGGGGTAACGGTGACCCCGCTTATCAGTTGCCTGAGTGGGGTCTGGACTTCTCCTTTGGCAGGGTTTCTTGACTCCCGTGACTCATTTTGCTGTCCAAGGCATTCTCCCTCCTTCACAGATCACACATACCTCTCCTCCCATGTTCGCCTTTATCAGAACCTTTGGCTAAAAAAACAAAACCTGGCACACACAGACAGAAGTCTGTGTTAGTATCCCTAGTCCACTGTGGGCATGTTGTCATAGTGATGACTGTACACACACACACACACACACACGCTCAATTGTCAAGGATACCTTTGGGTACTTCCCTCCCCCCCCCCGCCCCTTTCTTAGACAATAGGCAACAGTGTTAACGCACTATTAGTATGCCTTTCTTGCTTCTCTTGGCACTTTTAAACTAGTTTACTTTCCTCCTAATTCAGCCATACTTAGTCATGCCCTGTAAGTAGAGCTAACTTTATGCAGAGCCAATGTTGTTTGCTTTCAGGCTTATTCATTGTTGGGACCAACTGGTGATGCTGTCAGAGATGGAGAGGAGGTTAGTGTAACGTGGTGCGTTGGTTACTTTCCCGCTGCTGTGATAAAACGTGAAACAACAAAGGCGACTTATAGACGGATAACTTTGCTTGGGATCATGGTTCCAGAGGGATGGCCTAAGGGACAGGAAGCTGAGGATTCGCATCTTGAATCACAAGCACAAAGCAGAAAGAGTGAACAGCAAGGAACAAGAAGCCTTAAACTCTCAAAGCCCAACCCTAGTGACATGCTCTCTTCAGTAAGGCCACACCTCCTAAAAGCTCCTAAACCAGCTTCCAAAACAGTGCCACCAACTAGAGACCAAGTGTTCAAATGAACCTGGGCTTGGGTGGGGTGTCTCATGAAATCACCATGTATGGGAATTGACTTCTATGACTATAGGCCCTTAATTTATTTGCTGAGATTTAGATTTCTCCCTGTATTGTTTTGATTTTATCTTACGACTTTAATGTAATTATTTTTAGAGTGTAAGCTGCCAGAGAGGCATTAAAAGATTTGAGTATTTATTAATTAGTCCCATTTGATGTCCTATCTGACTAATTGGTTCTTGGACGATCTTCTTTAAAAACTGGACTTATGTGAACACTATAACTGGATGGGTTGGATAAAACATATTCCACTGTCGACATGTGTGGGGGAGTTGTGGAATTTGGTTGAACTGTGTTTAGTAAGGTCCTGGCCTTCTGTGGCTCAAACCAAACACACTCATTGCTCTTAACTCAAGGCTGCGGATGAAGGTGGTGCTTCCTGGGATGTCTCTATGAAGTCTCTCCCTCAGTGTAAGACTCCCCATCACTGCCTATAACTAGGGCATCTGGCAGACTTAATAGCTACTTGGAAGTGGACTGGACTAGGCTCTGGTCAGTGATTTTCCCCATGCTGGGCACTTTGCCATACATGAGCTCAATGAGATGGTGTAATCGCTCTCACTGCAGTGTCTGGCCACTAGGGGCGCACCTCTTTCCAGCTCCTCGTTTAAAGGCTCCTCCTGCTATCTCTGTGATAGAGGCTCTGTGGTCTTCTCTGTAAAATAGAGGTGCTGCCTTCCCGTCATACTGTTGAAGAATGAGACAGCACTTGTGAGAATCCTTGTTTGAATAGCGTGTACCCTATGCACTAATCACTGTTTTATATGCTACGAGATGTGGGAAATTCTGTTGTCCCCGTCTCCTCCCATTTCTTTTACATTGCATTACAGATGTCTTTAGAAAGAATTTTAAAAAAATCCTTTGGGGCCAGCCTGGTCTACAGTGAAAATTCCAGGATAGTCAGGGATACACAAAGAAACCATGTCCCAAAAAAACCAAATAAATTAGTAAGAAGCAACAAAATATACATTTTAAACAAGGCAGTGGTGGTACAGACCTTTAATCCCAGAACTCAGGAGGTAGAGTGAGTTATAGGACAGCCAAAGCTATAGAAACCCTCTCAAAAAAAAAAACTAAATAAATTAATTAAACAAATAAATACAATCCTTTGGTATAAGAAACCCACTGCCTTTCTAAAAGAAACAAAAAACCAAAAAATAAAAACAACAGCAACAAAAACTGAAGCAAATAGGTTATTATTCACATTGCGTTGACCTCCTCTTTCCAACAATTCCAAGTGCCCATTTCAGTGACATTTAGCAGATTTACAGTGTCACACGACCATTGCTGTCTAGTTGCAGAACGTTTTCACCACCCCCAAAGGGACCCATGACCGTTAAACAGTCACATCCACTCTGTCCCCGTTCTGTGGGTTCGCTGACTCTGTAGATGTCATCTTCACAGACTGTCATAACATGGGCTCTTCTATTTGGCTTCTTTCACTTAGCATGGTGTCTGCGGGGTTCGTCCACATTATAATATGTGAATCCTTGGTTCTGTTTGGTGTCTGGGATGATATTCTCTTACAAGTTTTCTTAGATTTAGTCTATACATTCATCAGTTTAGGGTGCTTCCACCTCTGGTTATTATAAATACTGCTGAAATGAGCAATAGTCTATAACTTTCCCTTTGAACACCAGTTTTCAACTCTCTTAGGATTGTAAATTCTATATCGTAAATCTAAGTTGTAAAATTGTACATGGTGTAATAATCCTGGGCTTCCATGTTTTGAGAAACCGCTGTGCTGTATATTTTACGTGCACACCAATGACAGGGTCTAACTTCCCCACATCCTTCCCAGGGCCAGTTACTCACTGTTACTATTATTGTGTTGTTGTCATAGTGACGTGAAATGCTCCTCGCTGTGGTTCTGTAGTACTGGTTTCACATGTATCCGTATTCAAACTACCATACTAATGTTCTTAAACCTGTCATATGTCAAAGCTACGTGAAAAACCGTATATATATAATATATATATATATATTATATATATATATATAATATATCTCCCCATGGGGGAGTTTCAGACTGTCTTTTGACCACGGGAGTCTATAATATGTGGTGTGGCCTCGTTGCTAAGTAGCTAAGTAGAGGTGATGTCTAACCTCTGTGATTCTTTAGCCTCTCCAATTACTTTTCTGTTGGTTTTAGGGATTTCCTCCGAGACATCCAACATGGTCTTTAGACACAGTGGATAGGAGCTGACCCCTGCCCGCGTGGCCTTCATCCTCTCAGCTTCACGGTCTTCTCATGGCATTTTGGCTGCGCTGAGCCCAAGTGACCAGCTCTTCATAATGAGTGATGAGAAGAACCTGGGTGTGTCCCAAAAATTGGTTTCTCCTTCAAGAAGCACAAGCAGCTGTTCCTCCAAGCAAGGAAGCCGACAGGTAACCCTTGAACTCTTGTTCTTCAAATGCAAAATTGAATCACAAGGCTTTGCAGGTAAAGGTGTGTGTTCCCCTGGGAGACTCGGGCTCTCAGTTCAAGAGCAAGCACTTGTTCACATACCTGGTTACAGGATGAGACTCAATTCTTGTTCTCGCGGGTTCTGAGAGCTGCATTTGGCTTTTTGAGTTGTTTACTCTGCCTTTGCAGCTGTGTACCCACACAGGCACCAATATTCCCAGTTTCCCTCCAGGGAAATGGAATCATACCAGCCAGAGTACCTGCCCCAGAGAGGACCAGATGCCAAACCAAAATGCCACCTCTTTTGCTCCAAGACCCTCCTTTTTTAGTGGTTTATTCATTTTTATTTTATGTGGATGAGTGTTTTACCTGCGTGTTATGTTTGTGCACCACATCTGTATAGCATACACAGAGGATAGAAGACAGCATTGGTTCCCCTAGAACTGGAGTTGTTATACTGATTGTCAGTTGCCATTGTGGGTGCTGGGAACTTAGCTCCGGTCCTCAGCGAGCGTGGCAATGCTCTTAACTGATGAGTCATCTCTCCAGCCCTCCCACCTTTTCTTATACCCTATCAACCAACATAAGCAGCAATCATATATCCAATCATCAAACATCTATTCCCTCACCCGCCCTTCCTTCTAGTCACCAAGCATTTGAGGAAAGCTTGTACCTCCAGATTGCCTGTGAGGAGCTAAGTCCTCTCCTGCTTCCTTTTCTAATGGGCTGAGGGAAGCCGGTCAACGGGGAAAGAGGGACAGGAAGAGAGCAGTCCAACAGGGCAGAATTAAGTCCTAAGGAACCGACTGTGGTCACTGGTTGTTTCATGGTTTCCTTTCCAAGGAAGGGAGAATCTGGCTTTGTTGGCAGATCTGTTCGTGTCCAATCCGCAGCAATGCGGACATATCAGTGACTATGATCTAGCCTGCTTCACCAAATCGGGAGCGGGCAGGTACAGGGGATAGACAAGAAAGCTGGATTTTTCAACCTGAGAGGCCTTGGTATTTACTGGCTCTATGGGCATTGCCTTTGCCATGGGAAGTTGTGGCCTAAGAATTTGCTTTTGTCCAGATTTGGAAGCCATAATTAAGCCGTGGCCCAATGGGAATGTTGCACAGTGGTGACTCCGCTAAGTGTCTCTTAGTTTGAACGTTTGTCTCAGTCAGGGAGCTTGCCACCCACAGCTCCATGATTCTCGACACATTAAAGTTTGCTGTGAGCTGGGGGCCCTTTAAGATCTCTTTTGAGAGTTAAGAAAGAGTGTGGGTTTCTTGTTTATTTTTATTTTTTTAGTATTTATCTTTGTGTGTCTGTGGGTGCATGCATGCATGTGTGCTCGCATGTTTCTGTTGGTGAATATGGCTGCACCTGTGCCATGATGTGCATGTGGAGGATGGAGGGCAATCGCAACATAGATTCTCACCTTCTGCCTCATTTGAAACAGTCTCATTGTTTCTCTGACACTTACACCAGGCTAGTTGTCCATAAACCTCCAGAGACTCTCCTATCATCTCTGCTTGAAGGGGGAGAGTCTTCTGTTTTGTGTTGATTTCATTGGTTAAATAAAGAAACTGCCTTGGCCCTTTGATAGGACAGAAAATTAGGTAGGCGGAGTAAACAGACAGAATGCTGGGAGAAAGAAGCCGAGTCAGGGAGTCGCCATGATTCTCCCACTCCAGACAGACGCAGGTTAAGATCTTTCCTGGTAAGCACACCTCGTGGGGCTACACAGGTATTAGAAATGGGTTAGATCAATATGTAAGAGCTATGCAATAAGAGGTTATAACTAATGGGCCAAGCAATGTTTAAAAGAATACAGTTTCCGTGTAATTATTTCGGGTAAAGCTAGCCGGGTGGCGGGACACAGCCCGCCGCCGCTCCTCACTACAGAGATCTTGTATGAATGTTGACATTTCGGATGCTTGTGCTGTGATTGCCTATAGCGAGCACCTCAGGCCCTCATGTTTGTGTGTGTGGTGGCTAAGTGTGCGTTTGTTTGTCACGCTGGCACAAACTCAGGTCATCTCAGAAGGTGAAACCTCAGTTGACAAAAATGCCTCCATTAGATTGCCTGTAAACAAGTCTATGGGGGCATTTTTTTTTATTAATGATTATGGGCACTAATCATTAATTAGTGTAGACAATACTTCCCCTAGGCAGGTACCCCTCAGTTGTATAAGAAAAACAAACCAAGCAAGTCACAGGGAGCAAGCCAACAATCAGCATTCCTCCATAGTTTCTGCTTCAGTCCTTGCTTCCAGGTTTGTTCCCTGCTTGAGTTCCTGCCCTGGCTTCCCCCAATGATGGACTGTAACCAGGCCATGTAAGCCAAATAAACTCCTTTTTCGCTGGGCGGTGGTGGCGCACGCCTTTAATCCCAGCACTTGGGAGGCAGAGGCAGGCGGATCTCTGTGAGTTCGAGACCAGCCTGGTCTACAGAGCTAGTTCCAGGACAGGCTCCAAAACCACAGAGAAACCCTGTCTCGAAAAACCAAAAAAAAAAAAAAAAAAAAAACTCCTTTTTCCCCAAGTTGCTTATGGATGTGGTCTTTCTCACAACAGAGAAAGCAAACTAAAACATGTGACAAGCACTTTTCCCCACTGACCTAACTCCCCTGCCTCTGGGATATTTTTCTAAAGACTGAATTTGTCCCGAGAGATCTGCTCTCCTGGGAATGGTTGTACCTGCCCATGGCCAGCACTCAGAACTGGGAAAGGGTGTGATTTGTCTCCCTCCCTGGCCACTTCCTCCAAGCAGCGTGTCTCCTTCTGCCCTCCTTTGCTCCACAGGGAGGACAGGTCCTGCCAAGTAGCAAGCATGACAGCCCCGCAGGAACTGTGACTTTTCCATCCTCACTACAGGAACTCTGTCTAACGTGTTCATTGAGATTGGTTGATGGGTTTTCACAATGCTCTTTTCCCTCCAAGTTTCCATAAAAACAGCAAGAGGATCCCACCCAGTGCATCAACATTTCTTGGCCATACATCACGGTCATCTTTTATAGTAAGTAGACTTTCCGCTTTGATCTGTATAATCAGCACACACAGTTGCCTTATGCGCTGGTCAGGGTTTTGTCAGCTTGGCACAAACGAGAGCCACCTGGGAGGAGTGACCCTCCATTGCAGAATTGCCTCTAACCGACTGACCTATAGGTATGTTGGTGGGACATTGACTTGATTGCTGGTTGATGCAGGAGGGACCAGCCCATTGTGGGCGGTGTCACCCCTGCAGGTGCGGTCCTGGATGGTATGAGAAAGCAAGCGGATCCAACCATGGGGAGCAAGCCAGTGAACAGCGTTCCTCCAGGTTCCTCCCTTGGGTTCCTGCTCTGACTTCCTTCAGGAACGGACACATCAGGACATGGAAGCCCAATAAACCCTTTCCTTTCCAAGCTGCTTTTGGTGTGGATCACAGCAGAGGAAAGCAAACGAGAACACTTTGTTAGCGTGAATGTTAATATTTCCTCCATGACAGAGAAAGTAGAGAATTCAATATATTTACTTTACAGCTAGCCTGAATTTAGTTATAAACCTTTATTTAATTTGGAGGGACTGTGTACTGAGTCTCCCCACCATCCCATTTTCAGACAAAGGAAACTGTTCTGACCCAGGACGTGATGCCCCTGTTGCCACCAGTCTTCGTCTGTCTCATACTGCCCGGGTCTCAGGAGCCTTGGTCACTCTCCCTTGCTGGCCCTTTGGGGACTCAGCTGCTCCCACTTCATCTGTCAGTTGCTAAATAAAGCACACAGTGCATTTCCAGCCTCATCACAGCAAGTACGAGCTAGATGCTTAAAGTGGCAAGATTTCCGCATCACAGGCTGAACTGGAGGAACGTTAAAATGCTAGCTAGGGAAGACATGTGCAGTCACCTCCTTGTATTAAAGGTGCCACTTTGAAACCCTTTTAGGTTGCCCTGGCTTTCCTCTTCTTCAGAGTGGGTTTGTCCCCTGTTGATGTCACTGGCCATTATCTGTGGTACTAGCCTTCCTTGTTTGCCTCATCTTGCCTGTCCCCTGTGAGATATACAGTCACCTGCCTTGGTTTGGGATGTGCTTTTGCCTACCTTCCACTCCCAGGGATGCTGATCCAGGGCAAGTGTCACCTTGCACTGGGACTCATTTCCACGTGAGAATGGAATGTCCCAGATCCCCAGGAGACCAGGAGATAACCTGGCCCAGGTTCAGCTGCCTCCTTCCACCTCCCTAGATGAGCAGATGGCAAGACCTCCTCTCCCTGTGCTGTGGGGACTTCCTCTGAATCATCTCGATTTGCAGCAGCGAGGGTGGGGAGGGGTTAGCTTCCCTAGCTCCCAGAAGTCAGCCAACCAACACCTTTGCCCTCAGTTTGCTTTACATTTACTCTTTGTTTCAGATCCATGGAGATTTTCAAGCTTTTAAAAATATAATCCCCCTTCATAGCTTTATTGAGGTGTAACTAACAAATTATGTATACTTATGGCTATACTGTGCTGTTTTGATATTTGCATACAGTGAGTGATCAACACAAACCAGATAGCAAGCAGATAACAAACTCCCAGTCATCCTTCGTTGTTGTGTCTGGAGTGTGGATAACAAGTACATTTGAGATCTTCTCTCCTGGGCTGGGGAGATGCTCAGTGTGTGGAATGTTCAAGCATGTGGGTTTAATTCCCAGGACCCACATTAACATTGGGTGTGGTGACAGACACAGTGCAATCAGTGATGGGGAGTAGAGACAGACAGATCTCCAGTTCACTGGCCAGCCTCACCTAGTAGGTGAGCTCCAGGCTAATGAGAGACCCTTTCTCAAAAATAAGGTGTTCCATTCCTGACGTAAAACATCCTAGATTGTCCGTCCGGCCTCTGTCTGGACATGTGTAAACCTGTCCTCTGGCCTCATCTGCACACATGAACATGTGAACATGCACAGGCATAGAGATCTACTGTCCTGACAAATATCACATGCAGTCTTCCCACGTATTCACAAAGGCATCGGTTCCAGGAGCCCCACTGATAGCAGAATTTAAGAATGCACAGCCCCTTTGTGTGAAATGCTTTCACCTATCAAGTAGGCTGCCCTCCTCTCTTCTGCAGGTGGTCTAGATTCCCGAGAGAAAATGCCGTGGTAGCGGTATACACTATATTCAGGGAATGATGGCAGGAAGAGAAGTCTGTGCATGTTTGGGCACAATTTCTCCCGAGTATTTTCAGTCTGTAGTTGGTTGACTCCAGGGGTGGCAGAACCCGGGGATGGACAGTGTGATTTTTCTCACCAATTCTTCCCCTGTTGCAACTCCGATCTTCAGATTTTCCTGTCCCTGAATAATGGGAACTTTGAGTTTTGACCCTACACCCCCATGTCCTCTCATCTACTAGTGTGTGGCACTGTAATCCTACCTTCCGCTTTGGAGAGCTCTAGATGACAGGCTTACATAAGATGACACAGAGTGTGCTTTTCCATGCTTGGTATATAGTGTCCTCCAGTTTCTTCCATGTTGTCACCAAAGGAAAGAGTTCAACCGTTTTAAAGGCAGAATAATGCTTCTTTCCAAAAAGTATATTGTGTGTATATATATATATGAAAATTTGTCACATGTGTGCACATGCATGTGCATGTGTGGGTGCATGCTAAATGTACTACATATGTATACATACTACATTTTTTGGAGACTTCTATTTTTACTACATGAATGTATAAGACGGCCTAGTTGTTTGCAGCTTTACCAGTTTTCACTCTGCTTGGAGTCTGGGCGTCAGCAGGAAGAGGGCACTAAGCTTGATTCAAAACATGTATCCATCGTGCACAGACACATATGCACACACATTACACAGACACCACACATTTTGCACCATCACATGCCCTACATACACCACACACATGCGTGCCACTTTCACATACGTCATACACACACACAAATTTTTAAAATAGAAAATAAAACGTCCTCTTGATCATGAGACTTCGTCTTTCTAAATCCTTGTCTCTTAAGATTTCATCCAACACAGCCAACTGGCCATCAGCCTCTATACCTCTGACTTGCTTTCTGTTCCTTAAACTGAATTTGCCTGTCTTTGATTCTTGAATTGACTTGATCTTGTACTTTCTATAACAGACTCGAATGTGTAAAATATTAGGGAGTCATGGATTCCTGTGTAGATTCCCCCACCATGTATCTCCCTCCCACTTCCATGTGGATTCTCCCATCATGTATCTCCCACTTCCACGTAGACTCTCCCATCCATGTATCTCCCTCCCACTTCCACATAGACTCTCCCATCCATGTATCTCCCTCCCACTTCCACGTAGACTCTCCCATCCATGTATCTCCCTCCCATTTCCACGTAGACTCTCCCATCCATGTATCTCCCTCCCACTTCCACGTAGACTCTCCCATCCATGTATCTCCCTCCCATTTCCACGTAGACTCTCCCATCCATGTATCTCCCTCCCATTTCCATGTAGATTCTCCCATCCATGTATCTCCCTCCCACTTCCATGTAGACTCTCCCATCCATGTCTCTCCCTCCCACTTCCATGTGGATTCCACCATCCACGTCTCTCCCATTCTGTGTAGATACTCCCCTGTAACATGGAGGGTCCTGTTTGTTGGGGTTTCTGTTCTGTCCGGTTCCCCACAACTGTTTAGCCCCAAAGAAAATCACACATAGGTCTCCATAAATTATAAGCTGATTGGCCCATTAGCTCTAGCCTCTCACTGGATAACTCTCACATCTTGATTAACCCATTTTCCTGATCTATGTTAGTCATGTGGCTCAGTACCTTTTTCAGTGGGGCAGATCACATCCTGCTGCTTCGGTGGTCTGGGCAGGAGTAGGAGGAATCAACTTCCTCCTTCTCAGAATTCTCCTGTTCTCCTTGTATCATTTTTATTTCCTGCCTGGTTTTCCCACCTGTATTTCCTGCCTGGCCAATCAGCATTTATTTATAACATGATTGACAGAATACAGACAACTCTCCCGCACCACTCCCCAGTTAATGTGTAGTGTTGAATGAACTTGCTTTTTTGAGGGAGACAAGGAGAACTAAGTGAAATAGCTCGTCCAAGTGCTGGGCTGGCTCATGAGGGCATTCGGTGCACATCGATTAAGTTAATGAATGAACAGGCGTGCAGTTGCTGGGTAGAAAGATTCCAGTGCAGACTCTTTTGTGGATTCATGAAGTAGGCGAACAGATATATAAGTAGGAGAGAGACTTGCTATTTTTAAATTTATAAAATATGAGTAATTCCAATTTCCCTTTGTCTTTTTCCCACTGCCCCCCTTCCATTCCTGCCTAGAAATTTCAAAGTAATGCATTTAGAAGGCAGGGCTAGACAAAATGAATGGGTATGGTTTGTCTTTATTAGAAGAGCCCTATAGCCAAGTTTTTTATTTTCTTCAACCACTTCTGTTGAGAAGCTGCTACTGAAAGTGCTTGAGCAGATGTAAGTACAAAGATTGTGAAGGACAGAGGAGCCAAACAGAGCATTGTGGATCATAAACCGGATGCAAAGCCCTGGGTGGAAAGAGAACACAGCTTCCATTCCTTAATGAGTTGTTCACGTTTGCTATGAAAATCAGAAATAAGAATTTAAGCTCTGCCACCACAGTTCACGAGTGCTGCACCCACCTCAGCCTGGGACTCGAAAGACAGCGATCTATTTCTGGAATAGTTCCCCCACAGTGACACGGCTTGCTCTTGTCACCCTCTTGTCCCTGGGCTAATCTTTGGTGGCATTTGTGCTCCCTCGAGGTCACCTGATGAGAGGTATTTATGCAAGCTAGTAGATTCTGCTACACTTCAGAACTCACAACCAGCCCCGGCTCAGTGCCAGAATCTGTAGGACAGGCAGGGTGGCAGGGGGAGAATTTGCCAAGTGTTGCATGGTTAATTAAAATACAGTGTTCAGGTGTTGATGTTTTCAGTTGAGTATCGAACATGCTGAGATCCAAGCCGGGTGTGGTGGTGCATACCTGTAATCACAGCACTTGAGAGACTGAGACAGGAGGATTGCAGGTTTGGTGTCAGGCTGGGCTATAGGACTTAGGTCAAGGAGGAGGAAGAGAAAAAAAGAGGAAGAAGAGGAGGGAATTACTTAGTCCATTGATTTATTTTCTTCAGAGGCACTGAATTTGATCAGGTTTCTTTTGAAATTGTGGACTACATCAGCACTACAAGATATTGAGGAGGTGTGACCGTGGGATCCCCCTGACGTGTCACATTATCCTTCTTCTGGTGGCGTCTTGGTTCCTTTCTTGTTATAATGGGGTATCTGAGACTGATGGTTTCTAAAGAATAAAGAACAGTTTACTTTGCTCTGGAGTCTGGAAGTACAAATGTAGTGGTAGGAGCAGCGGG
The DNA here is from genome assembly GCF_950005125.1 of Chionomys nivalis. NCBI lineage: Eukaryota > Metazoa > Chordata > Mammalia > Rodentia > Cricetidae > Chionomys > Chionomys nivalis. Next base: position 146,424,649 of record NC_080086.1, read on the forward strand.
GCTGCTTCCCACCACCTGGCTAGCTTTACCCAAAATAATTACACAGAAACTGTATTCTTTTAAACACTGCTTGGCCCATTAGTTTTAACCTCTTATCGGCTAGCTCTTACATATTGATCTAACCCATTTCTAATATTTTGTGTAGCTCCACGAGCTGGTGGCTTACCAGGGAGGATCTTAACCTGCGTCTGTGTCCGGCGAGAGAATCATGGTGACTCCCTGACTCGGCTTCTTTCTCCCAGCATTTTGTTCTGTTTATTCCACCCACCTAAGGGTTGGCCTATCAAATGGGCCTAGGCAGTTTCTTTATTAATTAACCAATGAAAGGCATCTATACTATGCTATATGTAATTTTACTATGTTAAAATAAAAGCCTTTTTTGTTTAAACAGAAAAGGGGGAAATGATGTGGGAGTGATTTCTTTCTAATCTGTTGCTTTCATTGGTTAATTAATTCCATATTCTGCAGTCTTTGAAAGATATGAAGAATGCCTATCTAACTGAAATATATCGCTACATATCTAGAAAATCTAACTAACATGACTACAAGCTTTATTATTATCCATGATTATCCATTAGCAACCTATATTTCCTAATTAAACATTACATTTTTAAATGAACTACACAATCACAATACCTCAATTAAGAGCAGAAACACACAAGAGCAGAAACACACATACATATAACAAAATTGACCTTAAAATCCACACCAATGCAAATTATTCATATCTATATCATATCCCCCTTTGAATGTAAAAGAACATTTATAAACAATATTTGGGAACATGGGCGCAGTTTTTTCTCTCCAAACTGCTTTCTGCTGAATGGGGGCGCTGTTATTTAGGTCTTTTATGGTATAACCTGTGTGCTAGATTCATCTCAGTTGGCAGTTGAGCGAAGCAATTTTTTGAGGGTGTTTACAGCAACCTTTCAGGAGGGCGTGGTCTATCATACCATACTGCGATAGAAGCAATCCATAGAGTCTCATCCTCTGTGAAAACAAAAGAAGACTCTCTCCAATGCATCATATCCTTAGATCCAAATTCTGAAGTCATACCCTCATGATATCCATTCTGGTTCCACTTGGCAGTCCATATAATGAAATGTCTCTCTGTACTTGGCTCCTTCACAGTCAAAAATTTTAAAGAAAACACAATGTACATACAAAGGCAAGGCGTATGCTGTGCTTGAACTCATGGCAGAAAGTGCAAGAGGCAGCTGGGCGGTGGTGGCACATGCCTTTAATACCAGCACTAGGAGGCTGAGGCAGGCGAATCTCTGTGAGTCGAGCCTGGTCCACAAGAGCTAGTTCCAGGACATGCACCAAAGCTACAGAGAAACCCTGTCTGAGGCAGGGACTGTAAGAGGCAAAGCAGAAGGAAGCCTGCAACAGCCTTTATGACAACCTGCTTTGGCTGCTTTGGGTGACTAATGAGAAGTCACCCCAGAAAGAAAGGCAGCCTTCCCCTTTTAATGGCTTTGGTGCAGATCTTTGAGAGCACTGAGGCCTTTCTGAGTCCTGATGTGTGTGACTCAAGGACTTAAGTGTTGGGCAATCAGTGGCCAGCAGGGGGTCAGTTTGAGACAGCAGCCCCATTTCATGCTGATGAAGGCTGAAAACAGAGGTACCATGAGGCTCTAAGCAAAGGAAAAGCAAGTTTCACTAAGGAAAAGTGAGAAATGAAAGAAAATGGAGACTCTTGAGAGTGGGAGGAGTCCCACCAGGGGTTGGGGGGGTGGGAGAACAAACAAGCAAGCACTGTGCTACCCTAGGGCTTTTTATAAGATTTCAGTAGAAAGCTGACAAAGACTGAGGTCATTTCTATTAGGACTGAGTAATTCTCTGGGCCTGTCATGGACCAAGCTATGGCACCCACAACACGCTGAGCATATTCCTCCAGTGTAACCAGGGAGATGGCCAGACCCTGCTCACAGGCTGCTCGCCCAGTTGTGGTGCTGGGGTGGTCTCACATCAAAGCCGACATCTGTCTGTCTTCCACTTCCGTTTTGTTAGCTGCTGACCTTGGCTCGTCTATCGGTCTCCAACCCTGGCCAGCATTGTGAGTCACCAGCTTTTCAGATGTTGCTCATCTCTGACCTCGCTGAGTGATAATTGAAATATTTTTCCTTTGTTCTTACATTTACATGACCAGCTTGTAGTTTTACCGTGGGCCCTTTTCCGTGTTACTGCCTGGGGAGAGCTAACTCCTGCTTCAACATCATCACTTCTTAAAGGCCATACCTCCCCGTGCCCCACAGTGACAAAGTTCGATGTGAGTTTCAGGGGATCAAACTATATATCAATAGCAAATAGTCATAGAAAATCAAAGACAGCAAACTTTAGCTATGGAGCCAGATTTAAGAGCTTAAATCTTAGAGAGTTTATAACCTCTCCAGCCTTGGACAGGTCCTACCCTCTCTGTGCCTTAGTTCCTTATTGTGTTGTACAAATTGCCTGATTACACTGGACCTTGCGTTGAAGTACCTGACAACAAACTACCCTCTTTCTACAAATGTCAGTCCCTGGGACCCTCAAGGTGTTCCACAGGTGACTGCTTCCTTGTCTCATCCTTCCAGTGTGGGGTGGTGGCAGTGGAGAGGCTCAGCATGTATTTAGGCCACAGTAAGAGGAGGAGTAGGCAGGGATGTAGCAGGTTAGGACCACCCAGGAGCATCTCTACATCTTCTGGTATCTCCTCACCAGTCTCCTGCAATCCCAGAACAAGTCCCGAGGTTTGAATTGTTTGTCATGGAAAGGACATATGGCCCAGACATGTTAACTGTTGTATTCAGAGTGGGGTGGTGATAGAGCAGGTCTTTAATCCTAGCACCCAGGAGGCTGAGAGAGGAGGAGCTTAAGTCTTAGGGTAGCCTGGGCTATATAGCGAGACTTCGTCCCAAAATCAAAAACCGAGAGAGGTTTGTTGGTTGTAAGTTTAAGCCACCAAGTGTACGGTCATTTGCCAGGATAGCCTCAGAAAATTAATTCTCTCTACTTAGAGTCTCAACTGAAGCCCTTGGTCCAAGAGGACCACCCTTGGGGATGGTGCTGGTCTGAGCTTACCTGCCATGGCACGTGAACTCCTCACTTGGCACCTGTAGGTTTCCAATCTGTGATGCCCTTTCTGACTTCCCGAGTGGCATTGCTTGGTGCTGTGTCTTGGCATTTCTAGTGCAGGTGCTAAATATGAGACCTTTGTATACAGAAGGGCTTGTCATATTAAATGCCTGTTACCCGTGCCTGTGATTCCAAGATACGTATGCAGTATTTCCCAGAGTGCCTCTGTTTTGATGACACACTTCCATTAGCTCTTTAAACACACTGATATGGAGAATAGACATCAGCCATGGATGTAGCATGGACATGGATTTTCTTGAGAGATAGCAAGCACTAATGTTGACTATGAAGGTGTTTTCTCTGATTACATTGATTATGATGGTGTTTTCTCTGAGTATATTGACTATGACAGTGTTTTATCTGAGTATAGAGTTTGAGCTTTTTTTTTTTTTCTCTCCAGTGCTCAGACACCACAGGGCACTGTATGCCACAAAAGATGTATTTAAAACAAAAGGCAATAAAGATAAAATACGAAAGGATGCTGCAAGATAGATGAACCCAAAATGTCCTACCATCTTGCATTCATGTGGACTCTGGAGGAGAGCTCCACCCACCTGCAGGTGGGGAGTTAGCCTTAGACTCCCCTGCAACAGGCTGACTGCCACCCTAGAAATAAGGCATTCTGAGAAAAGAGCTTGAGACAGGATGCGAAGGTTTTGTGTCCTGGTCCCCAGAAGCCTCTCACTTTTGTGATCCTCAAATAATCGATTTCACTTAGATTCCTCACATCTTAGGAACTCAAAGGGTGACGGCCACATTCTCCTTCAAACTCTGAATTTCAAAACCGCTGTTCTGTGCCTCTGGGGAAAAGCCATTGGTTACAATTCCCCTGGAAGTGAAAAGAGAAGACAGAAATACAAATAGAAGAAGGTCCAAACAGGCTGGGAGAGCTTGCTGGGTGTGTGGTGGGTCTGGGGATGGGAGGTGACCCTGAAAGGATTCCACTTAGTCCTACTGCACTTGCAGATGCTCCTGTCCAGAGCTCAGCTGCAAAGCTCTGTGTGTGAGCTGCAGACTGCATCCACAAATGCCTTCTGTTGCTTAGCGCTTTATAGTCTTGGGCGAGCGACCTTGGAGCCCCAGTGTTTGCCTCTGTGACAAGAGTGATGACGGTGTGTTGACAGAACTTCCACAAGGTACACAGGACACCTCACTCTCTTTATTACTGTCCGAACCCCCATCATCAGTGCTGTGGGCATCTGGCACCCCCATGGTGGGCTGCCACTGGGCAGAATGGCTCAAGGGTGTCTCGTCGCTCACAGTAGCTCCACCTCTTACAAGGCAGGTTGTAGAACCACGTTGCGGGGAAAGAGGAAACGTGCCGGGGATGTTTTCAGAGCTGTTTGGGCCTTGATAGTATGAGAGGAATATTTAGCAATATCAATAACTTCCAAATATATCTGAGAAGCCTAAAAAGTACTGAAGTTATTACAGCCGTAATTATGCTAAGTGAGTCATCAGCAGGCTAGAAACTGTTCCCGTGTGTGCGCTAAGGCTTTTTAAATGCTGTTTTAATTATAAAGCCGTCTGTGGTCAATGCAGTTGCAATAAGCTTTTGTGTCTTATTTGGAAACCCAAGATGGTCTCAGGTGGGACAGTGAGACAGCGGACAGCTTTCCTGGTGTCTTCCCAGCTGTCATTGTGAGCACCGTCTCCCATGATTTCTGAAGGGACTGGGTGGGTAGTAGTCTCCTGGTAAGTACTTCAGGTATTGTGTTCTCTAGGTGGTCAGGTGATAAACCTGGGAGCATTTGGGGGCCTGGGTCCTCTGCATGTTTACACCCCCAGCTCTGTACATCTCTGTGCCAAGAGAGAAAGCCCAGTGCCTGTTGGCATGTGGTAACTGATGGTCCTCAAACTAGCCTTCAGAATCAAAGTGGGCTCTCCGGTGCTCATCTCCGTGTGTCCACCTGAGATGACGTCACTAAAGCTGTGCCTCACAGGGCATGAGTTTCTGACAAGATTTAGACTAGTCCTTAGAGTTCATTTAGTCTGACCTTCCTCTCAAATGTAGCATCTTTTCTGTCCTCTTTGCCTAGTGGCCATTAGCCTCTGATGGAACACTCCCATTAGCCTGGTGGCCGTTAGCCTCTGATGGAGCACCTCGATTGGCCTGGTGGCTGTTAGCCTTTGATGGAGCACCCCCATTAGCCTGGTGGCCGTTAGCCTCTGATGGAGCACCCCCATTAGCCTGGTGGCCGTTAGCCTCTGATGGAGCACCCCCATTAGCCTGGTGGCCGTTAGCCTCTGATGGAGCACTCCCAGGACTGAGGAGTGCTCTTTCCCAGAGTAGCTGTGGCACTTTTGACTTGCTACCAGATGGTCTTCCGGGAGAGCTGGGCTCCAGGGTCTTGTGACTCCTGCTCATTAGTCCTGGTTTTCTCCCTGGAGTCCATGCCCTTGGAGCTCTTCAAGACAGCCTGGAAAGGGTCCAGCAGTAGCGGCTAAAGCTCAGCCCTTCCCCTACTGTGAACTGCGATGTGCGTCTACAGGATCTCCTGGGGATTTTCGCTTTATTTGACCTCACACACCAATCTGCCTCCAACTGTTTTTATTTATTTATTTATTTATTTATTTATTTATTTTAAATATTGCCCTTTGACCTGTTGGTACTCGTAAAACCTTGGCTGAGAGAAAGACTTTTAACAAAAGGCAACTCAGGCTCTATCTCAGTGATTACAGTCTAAGCACATGGCTGGTCTGACATCAAAGCGATTGTTCTATTAATTGGCAATCTGCTGACAAGTATTTCCATAGAAAAATTATGAACGGTAATGGTGGTGACCTTTAGCCTTTCTTGATAGGCTCTGCAAGATCACAAATGCCTTGAAATTCATTAATGATGGGTGTAACTATCTGCCACGTGTTTTAAGGCTGGACATTGCCCTCTGATTTTTAAAAACTTGGTAAATTGATAACAGACTAATTAGAACAACCTACTGTCCAGCCCTGCCAGATCCCGCTCCACACTTCACAGCTGCGGGGAGAATGGACGTTTCAGTCATTTCTATTTCTGACATCACAGCCCGCGTAGCCGAAGACTGCGCACGCGCGAGGTGCCGCAAGCTGTGCGGTGTGCACACAGCTGTGCTGGAAGGAAACGCTTGCAACCCGTGCACTCAGCACTATGGAAATGAACTTGGCCCACTCATGAGCGTGAATAAATGCCTCGCTGCCTTTCTAATCACAAAGCAGTTTTCTATCTTTGGCACTTAGATGTTCTGTAAGATCGCCTGAATTCAATGCCGGACGCCTGCCAGACCGGCTTCCGCTGAGCTTTAGCAGAAGTCTTGAGACGTCCCAGCTGGTTCACTCTCCAGCTCATATTCAAGATGACCTTTCAGCCTGATTCATGAAGGATGGGACGTTAACCCAGGCATGTTGGACTCAGTCAGCAGAGTTAACCACTGCAGGACCTTGGTCTCTGTGGTGGCCCAAATCTGTCATGTAGTGTCTTAGGTATTTATTTTACTCAAGGTGTGTGCCCTACCTTCAAATCAGCATGGTATGTGGAGGGCATCAGGTGTCTCTCCCCATCCCTTTAGCCTGGAACACTAGCATCTCAAAATTATTTTTATTACATTGGTGTGTGTGTGTGTGTGTGTTCATGCATGCACATGCACATACATGCATTGCTCTGGCACATGAAGGGAGATCCAACGACAATTTCCTGGAGTCTGTTCTCTCTTTCCACCCTTTGGGCTTCCAGGACTCGAAATCAGGTTTTCAGACTTGATAGTAACAACCTTCATCCACGGAACCATCTTCCCAGTCCACATCTGATTCCACCCCCCCCCCCCCCCCTTTTTCCTGCTCTGGACAGCAATTCTCTTGAATACCACACCTTGTGGGCACTCAGGGCCCATTCTGTACACTCCTGTTCTCAGGCTTGTTCAGCTGTTATTTCCAGAGGACACAGATGATCATGAACGAGGTTACAGTAAGACAAGGAACCCACATTGGAGCTTGGCAAGCAGGCCGTGTGAGTTGGGTTTGTATTATTACTGGCTGACTTCAGGGGACTTTCTTCAGGGAGGCAGAGGTTTGGGGAGAAATGAAAACTCACCAGAGAAGGAGATTCCATACATGAAGGAGCAAGTACACAAAGGGTCAGCAGCATTAGATGCATGGGCTGGTTTCTTACACACTTGCTAGCCCTGTGAGATCAGAGACCTAGGAACTCTGAGCAGGCCTGATGCTTCTTAACTCCTTCCAGTTGTCTCAAGAGGTGAGCCAGTCCCAGGGTTTACCCACCGCTGTCTCCTTACCCCTTAGGATTTATTCCTTGTTCACCATTGGGATTTACACATCTTAAGTATAGAAGGAAAACCATTTTAAAATGATAGCATAATAATAAACTCATAGGTAGCCATGCAGGGTACCACTTGGTAGCTTTACTATATCAAGGAATTTATTCAGTTCTTTTCCTCATTTTCTACATTTAAAAAACAAGAACCCTAGTAAACGCACCCTTGAAGAGTTATGCAAGGGTTAAGCATGATAATCTAAGTGTGTGTCAGCTCACATTATGTAGACTGTGATATTAGCTACTGAGCATTTGAATGAATATGGAGCCAGGGGAAAGCTTCCATGCCTTCTCCTCTAACCAAGGAGAGACTGCCTTTTCTTTGTGGTGCAAATCTGCCTTTTCCAGCCTGCTACCGCTTTCAAACCTAGGAGGTAGATAGAATGAGGGGGAAAAGATGACATTTATCAGGGGGAAAAATTGCAAACCCTTTCTGGCTCATTGGCGTGAAGAGCGAGGGACCCTACTCTAGCCCCCTGCCCTCCACGCCGGCTGGCTGGGAGGAATAAGCCATACATGTAGAATTGTGGAGCACTTCGGGTCTAAAAAAAGCCACCTTTGAAATTCAATCCTTTCCCATTCAGTGGCAGGTAAGATGGCATCTACTCCTCCGGCCTCTGCCGTCCCCCAAGATTGACAAGTATGCAGTAATGGCTGCTCCCTCTTGACATTTGCACTGAGCACAATTGAAGGGACGAAATAGATGTGTCCAGTCCTTCTGCTGGAGTGCTCTGCAGGTAGCCTTCTGTTTGGGAGGCTGAAGACACAATTCCCAAAGGCTGATCCCCTGGAGCGCTTTCCAGAGAACTGGGCCCTTGGATTCTCATGTAATGATACCAACACACGCCCATTGTTCACAAATATGGATCGGTTGTATCTAATTTGAAAAAAGTCATTTGGCCCAGGGACGCTGGGCACACTTCAAATGTGTTCCACACTACAGTCTTCCAGGAACATGAGCCCGTAGCTTTGTTCCAAGACTGCAGTTATTTTTCGTCAGGTGCCTGCTGTTCACAAGACAGGAGGAACAGTGAAGTATGCTAGACCCTCTGTGCTCTCAAGGGGCACCTTCTCTGTAGGGATAATGAAACCTCATACATGTTACCACGAGTAAAGGGGTGTCATTGGCCAGAATGGCAGAATACTGGTGTGATGGAATTGTGGGGATGAAGGCTTACTTTTCTCTGGAAGAGGGACACAGAAACTTTTGTGCTAAACTACAGCATTGAATCTATAAAGTCCAAGAGATGTGTGAACATTAGATTTAAATTTCTTCCTATAGAACCTCGCCAGGTTTTCCATCTTGGATGGTTTTCCCAGAGCTTGCTGTTTCCTGTTTTTGGCTTGGGAAGTAAATGAGAGCAGGATTGTTTGGTGCTCTACGTGAAAGACCATGTGCTGCTCATCATTGAATAGGCATAGTTATTGTCTGGGCATGCCTGAACAACTGAACAGTTGATGATGGTTATGGCGAGATCTCATTCCATGTCAAAAAGTTTCTCTAAATTAAACACCAAATATCCCCCCTTCTTTTTTTTTCTCCATTGAAGAAATCCCTTTTAGAACTCCAGATTCTGAGATACCTACAGTGATTATTTAAAAAACTTGGGATGTATCTTCATCTCCAGTCACAGTGGGAAGGGCTCAGATAAGAGGCAGGTTACCAAGGAGTTCAGTTGCTAATGCTGGGAAGGATCCTGTTGCTAGAGATGGTGTGTTGTGCTCTGGGAAACCTGGAAAAGAGCCCTGCAGGACCGCTACCTGCCCTGCTCCCTGGGGCTGGTCCAGACTCACTGTCGAACTCCTGTGGCCTCTACCAGTACCATCTGCCCAAGGGTTGGAACTTTGTCTCAGAGCAGGGTGTTTACATGAAATATTAGAATCCTATGTGTGCAAAACTATATTACCCAATGTGAGAAATTATATATATATATATATGTGTGTATATATATATACATATACATATATAGTGTGTATTCAGACTCTTCAAGTTGTATTCTAGTCTATGTGTATTCTCTGTATATTATGACCTAATTAATCATCACCATCATAACCATCTATCATATTTACAAGGATACTATCAGTTCTGGGGTTATCTTGTGGAGATTTAGCAATGATTTAAGTATTTTAAAGAAATTTTCAGAATTTTTAATGTTTTTCTCTTTGTTTTTTTTTTTTTTTTTTTAAATTTGTGTTCAGTTCATGACCTCAATAGCCAATGATAGAGGACCAGTTAAAGCAGCCATTTGTGCCCCATCAAAGCTGAAAAGAATCGAGGCCCAAAATACAAGGATTTTGTTGCTTTTCTTAGCATTCATTTTATTATTTGTTGCTCTATGACGTCGGTCGCCTCCGCTTCTCAAGTTCTGGGATTATAGCATATCTGAAAGTCTCTTGGATAAGAAGTGGGTGTGTAAAATTTTTCTGGGGGAAGGGTGAAGATACTTGTGACCAAACTCTCTTTCTGATCTTTCTGCTACTTAAACCCCTAGTATTTTTGAAGACACTTACCCTGAACCATTATTTCCAGTCAGCTTGCAAGAGTTACTAGCTTGTATCCAATCCCTGCAATCTGTTTTTGCAGATATTTCCTTTCAAAAGATTTTATTCACGTTTATGTATCTGTGTGAGTGTGTATCACGTGTCGTGCCTGTGGAGTTTACAAGAGAGGTCACATTGCTGGAGCAGTTGTGAGCTGCCTGATATGGGCACTGGGAACTGAACTCAGGTCCTCTGGCAGAGCGGCAAGTACTCTTAATTGCTGAGCCATCTCTCTAGCCCCACATTTCAGCCATTCTTTAGGTGGCCCCTAACATATGCACACGTGCACAGACATATATAGTTCCATCCTGACATCTGTGGCTTCCAATTAATGTTCAAGCTGATGTCTCCTGGCTGAACAGTCACCGCATGGTGACATGAAGGCAAACGAAAATAGCGTTTATAGTAAGATCCTCCCCTTCAGCTGTGCTGCCGAGGTTCAAAGAAGACTGAAAAAGGAAATGGTTCTTCAAGAAAAAGAGCTTAAAAAATTGATGCCATTAAACTACAGCATTGTATCTATAAAGTCCAAGAGATGTATGGGCATTAGATTTAATTTCTTCCTATCGAACCTTGTCAGGTTCTCCGTCTTGGATGCTTTTCCAGGAGCTTGCTGCTTCCTGTTACTATCTCGTAAAGGAGTGACATTTAGCCTGTGCTCTCTCATTGGAACAGGACAGCTGGGAAGTGGTGGAAGGACTGAGGGGGGAGATGACGTACACCCAGGAGCCGCCTGTGCAGAAAGGATTTCTGCTGAAAAAGAGGAAGTGGCCCTTGAAAGGCTGGCACAAGGTACGACTTCGGTATTATTCTGTTAGAAGTTGGTGATGAGGAGGAATGTTAGCGTGTACATCTTACTAAACTCTGTTTGCTTCTCACAGAGATTCTTCTACCTGGACAAAGGAATCTTGAAATATGCCAAGAGCCAAACTGATGTAAGTCTTCTTCCTGGCCCAGCATGCTATTGCAGAAGTGTGCAGGCTGCTAGAGTGTGCCCAGAGCCGCAGTTCTCTGTGGGTAGTGGTTTTTCCAAGTGGCACAGAGCCCTCTCCACACACCCTGATCCCTGCTGCCTTAGCTCTGGATCTAGGTGGGCTCCATTCACTACCAGGAGAAGGTGCAGGGTGGCATCCTGGGTACCATAGGCCTGCTCTGGTTTTAGCTAATTACAGGAACAGAGCATGTGCCAACTGTCCTTCCCCTCTTCTGGCGACTGGGGGCTTCATGGAGAAAGCCATGGTTAAGGTGGACTTCTGCTTGGAGTTAACCCTAAGAAGTTGTCCTGGAGGGTTCTGAGTGACCAGCAACCCTGCCTCATAGGGCGCTTCTCTCCTCTCTCCCTGCCCTTCTGGTCTTAGTTTCTCGACTATACCCTTCCTTTTAAGTCACGTATGAATGAACTGACAACAGACACTAATCCAGGGGAAGGTAATGGCTCTTGCATTGGAGTCACCTCATGGTGTTTTCCTCTCACTGCCCTGTATCCTGACTATGAAAACTCATTATTTAGCTTCTGCCCTTCAGCCCCCTCTTCTGTGGTGTGAGGCGAGTGTGTCTCCCTTGCAGAGAAAGAATGCCACCCATGTGCAGTTCTTAACTGGGTCCTGCTTGCATGGAGGGCTCCATCATTGGTGCATGAACAAGATGAGGTGGGAGGGGACCAGGGAGGTTGTTACAACCACCTTGACTACTGTGACTCTCAGATAACCCTCTCCTGCTCCTGTAGATTGAGCGAGAGAAGCTGCATGGCTGCATTGATGTGGGCCTTTCAGTGATGTCCGTGAAGAAGTCGTCCAAGTGTATCGATCTTGACACTGAGGAGCACATCTATCACCTGAAGGTGAGCCCCAGCCAGGGCCGGCTCCCACCGAGCAGCTGCCACCAGGGCTTTTGCTGGTTGTGGAGTTGTCCGAGACAGAGTCTTGCTATCTTGCCTGGCCTAGCTTTAGACTCCTGGGCTCCAACAGTCCCCAGCTTCTGCTTCCTGAGTAGCCAAGGTTCAGGTACTGCTTTCCCAGCTTGGCTGTGCAGAGGCCTTTCTACGGTGATGGGATTGTCCACTACCGTGCGACTGGTAATGACATGGGGACAGCTATTCACCATGTAGGAAGTCTTTGTTCCTAAAGCGTCCCTAAGGGATGCTATTGATGCTAGGATGGGCCAGCTTTTTTCTTGGTTGTGCAGGACTGTCTCTCACACGGCTCAAAGAGTTAAAGTCCTTGTCCCCATTCCCCAAATGTTACCACTCCTCCCCAGTGACAGCAGTCAATAGCAAAGACACCTTCTTGTGCCCCTTCCCCAAGGCTGTATGCCTTTAGTATATATGGAACCATCTACCCTAGACTAAAATAGGTTCCCTGAAGTATAATGTTTACTGTGTTGGACCATGATTTGTGACTTTGTTAAAATCCTCATATTGTAGGGAAACATCAGGTTTTTTTCTCCTAAACTAGGAGTTTGTAAATCTTAAGTCTCAAAGCTTTTTTACCTACTTGTCTTTCTCCTGAAGGTGAGTGATGTTACAACATCATGCCCAGGGCACCATCAGTTCTTACTGGATTGCTTACTAACTGTTCAACTTTGACCAGTCATTTAATTCTTGAAAAATCTTGGTTTTGTTTGTTTGGTTTGGTTTTGTTACCTTACCAAAAGTAAAGGAAGGAAGGAAGGAAGGAGGGAGGGAGGGAGGGAGGGAGGGAGGGAGGGAGGGAGGGAGGGAGGGAGGGAGGGAGGGAGGGAGGGAGAGAAGGAAAGAAGGGTGATTCCAGTGTTCATGTGCAGGGTCGTGCTCATAGGTTTATAATGTTTGCTATAATTCCTTAGGGGACAGTAAGTTTAGTAAGACGAATTATTCTGTATAATTATTGGTCAGTGCCTGAATGCTGGAGATAAACTGAAAATTGCTTGGGCAGGGTTGCTTGATGCTTAGGGAACGGGACTGAGGCTGGGAAAACCAAGGTTCTCCCCTGTCCCTGTCCTCTCCTTATGTGTAGGTCTCACATCTGCCCCCAATCCAAGCCCACATTCTGGGTTAGTTCAGTGTGTAAAGCAGTTCCACTGACACCGTGGGCTGGTGATTCTTTGCTGTGGGACTGTCCTGGGTGCTGTGGTTAGGCCTTTACCACTGGGTGCCAGTGGCGTCTCTTCTCTAGTGGTAGCAAGCCACACTGTCTCCAAGTCTTTCCAAGTGTCCCCTGAAAGAGAAAATCTCCCAAGTAAAATATCTATGGCAAAGTAAGGAGAGAAAACCCTCTAGTTATATAAAATTATATAAAATAGTTGAGAGAATGTACTGCTCCCCTGCCAGCCGTCCGTGGTTAATCTCTTTTGGAAGAGTTGATGTTGTTTTCCTGTATTGGTCCCGTGACGCCATTCTGTGTTTTCACATGGTCGGGAAGTAATGAATCCTTGCTTATCGGCAGTTCTAGTTAGCAGAATGAAGTGATCACTCAGGTCTGCTTTTTAAAGACTCAGACTAAGATGCACTGGACTTGACGCCATGAGACAGAGTTTTCTCTGAGACTCAGTGTAAGTGCTGCTTGGTTTCTCGTTCATCCCTGAGTGTCAACTCTGGCTTATAATGTGGGCCTTTTGTTAGCTGCAGGCTTCCTACCCCTCTTTATCCCTAATTGCCCACTCCACCCCCAGCAACAGGGTCTGGATGTATAGCCCAGACTGGCCTTGAACTCACAAACCTCATGAGTGCTGAGATTAAAGGCTTGTGTCACCACTCCTGACTTGATTCTCTCTCTCATTTTACACCTGAGGAGTCTGGGCAAAAGAGTAGTTAAGAAAGCACCCAGCCAGAGTCCTGGAATTACTGCAGGCCTATCATAGAACCGGGGTTAGCTGTGCCTGTTCCTCTCCTTGTTTAACCAATAAAAGATGAGTCAAGATGAAATCTTTGGGCACTGGCTTGTCAGGCCTTTGGGGAGTTGATTAGTACAAGGATGACAAGATTCTTTTTTTTTTCAGTCTTTTTTTTTTATTAATTAATTTAATTATTAAAGATTTCTGCCTCTTCCCCGCCACCACCTCCCATTCCCTCCCCCTCCCCCAATCAAGTCTTTCTTCCTCCTCAGCCCAAAGAGCAAGCAGGTTTCTCTGCCCTGTGGGAGGTCCAAGGACCACCCACCTCCATCCAGGTCTATTAAGGTGAGCATCCAAACTACCTGGGCTCCCACAAAGCCATTACATGCAATAGGATCAAGAACCCATTGCCATTGTTCTTCAGTTCTCAGTAGTCCTCATTGTCCATTATGTTCAGCGAGACCGGTTTTGTCCCATGCTTTTTCAGTCCCCGGCCAGCTGGCCTTGGTGAGTTCCCGATAGATCATCCCCATTGCCTCAGTGTGTGGGTGCACCCCTCGCCGTCCTGAGTTCCTTGCTCGTGCTCACTCTCCTTCTGCTCCTCCTTTGGATCGTGACACTCCTTTATGATAAAGGACATTGAGACTATGACAAGATTCTTATAAAGTCCCTCTTCAGTACATCTGGGGGATGAAATCCGTTCAGGAGCTCACAGTGCAGAGGAGACAGATGTGTGTCTATTTGTGCTGCGGCTCCCTGCAGACAGGCGCTAAGGAGGAACCTCCATCTTCAGGCGTCTCTAACACCACAGAGTCAGGGTCTCGATTCTCTAATACTGCCACTGCTGTCTATCTGCCTGCCCTCCGTCCCAGCTGCAGTCTGAGGACTGACCATCCCAGTGCTGGCCTGGCAGGCCGCTGACCCACCACACACCTTTCTGAGTTATTTTAAATGACAGCTTTACGAATCTACATCCTCATGTCTAGGTAATTCACTTTTCACTTTGAAATTATGAAGATCTCTTATATACACAAAAATATTGACTTAAGAAATGTCTATAGTATAAACGTGGCTGCTATGTTCCTATTAACACTTTTATGAGCATTTGAATTGTTTCTTGATAAAAATTATTATAGCAGGCGTGGTGTTATGCCTGTAATCTTAGCATTCAGAAGGGTTTTTCCTAAGCTCAAGTCGAAGTACAGCCTGGACTGTGTAGTAAGTCTGAGGCCAGCCCTGGCTACATAGTGAGTTTGAAGCCAGTCTGGGCTACATAGCAATACACTGTCTCAAAAATATTTTTTAAATGAAAATTGCTAATTATAAACATTTTTTTTCTGGAAAGTAGAAATTTACATTTCCTCACTTATGGAGAGAATGGATAAACTTGCGTATAACAACAACAACAATACTCAACAATGCTTTGTCAGATATTTTTCTTTATCTGCAAATGGCAAAAATGCCCTTTTGGCTAACGCTCACATATGTTAACAGCCACTTCTAGGCCATGCATCTTTTGTCAGGGTAGATGAATACAGGCCAGTGTTTCAGGGTCTTCCCTACTTCATTCCAGTTCAGTCTGGCCGCAAAGTCTGAGTTCCAAGAGTTTAAATGAAGAACAGAGTTGATACATTCTGGGGCGGGGGGGGGGGGGGTGCAAGTCTCAGGCTCGAGAACTTGGAAATGATTCAAGAGACAAATGTGGGTTTTAGCTTATTTGTTGTTTAATAAAACTGGCCCTCTTTGCATGACTGCTAGAGCATCTCAAAGGAAACAAGAATGTGTTCTGTGACGATGCCTCTTCCCCAAGTATTCTCCACATAGATGTAAACCAAGGCAGTACACGGGATTTCTTCTCTTCCGTGTGCACCAGCTCCAAAAGAGCAGGTCTGGAGTGGCCTCATTTTAATAATTGATTAATCATTGATTAATAATTGATCCTTTCAGCAAGTGGCTCTCTTTGACATCTCTCAACACCCCGTAGGTGAAGTCCGACGAAGTTTTTGATGAGTGGGTATCCAAGCTCCGCCACCACAGAATGTACCGGCAGAATGAGATTGCCATGTTTCCCCGGGACGTCAGTCACTTTTTCCCAGGGCCCACGATCACAGATTCTGCCCCAGGAGTGTTCGACTCCATTTCCAATAGGAAGGTAATGATGATTTGGGTGCCAAGACCAAGTCCGAGGGAACAGAGAGGCCCATTCTGGGAGTGCGTCTGAGGGAAGGTTTGTGGGTGGAGCAGGGTAAGTTGGGGTGGTGTTTAACTAGTCTCTTGACCAGCGGGTCTGACCCAGGATCTAACTAGCATGAATTAAGTAAGGTAGGCAGTTCAAGCAAGGAGATTCCTGAAGGCTTGGGTTTTCTCTCAGCCACAGTGACTTTGGTTTGTCTCCCTGGCTGTTGGTTGCATCTAATTAAGCATGCGTACAGCCATACAATATTGCAGACTCTTCCAACATATCTTCACTATGGTATCGCCATTTCATAGGAGAAGATAAGGACTGTCACCCAAGGCCGTGGAGCCTGGTGTGGCTTAGTCGGGTGATAGACAGGTATCATGGTCTCTTCCTGGGGCCTTTGCTAGAAGGTTCTGCCTAAATCGCCCCGCTATCCTTTCCCTTAGAAGCTCTCCCTGCCGCGCTCTGTTTTGATTTCTAACCTGCTCTTGTCGTCCATGAGCAGCGTAGCAGTCTGTCGAAGCAGAACTCATTTCAAACTGGAAGCAACTTGTCATTTTCTTCTGGTGGTGACACACGAGTTCCATTCTGGCTACAGTCTTCCGAGGACATGGAAAAATGCTCCAGAGGTAAAGCTGTTTGACCCTTCCGCTGCTCTCTGCCCTGGCTCTGGGGTCATGCGTGCTTGGCGTGGCCTTCACGTGCGTGTGTGTCCCTGCTGTGGTCACTCATCTGTATTCTATCCCTTGCTTTGCTAATGAAGGCCTCGTCATCGTTAGCCAACATGCTGTCCCCACAGAGCTTAGTGTCTTCACCCGGATGCAGACAGGCTTCCTAGTCTAGTCCTGGGATGGATGCACGAATTCCTCCTGGGGTCGCAAATCGTGTCCCCACGGGTGGGGACTGTCAGCTCACTCACAGTCTTGTAAGTGTCAAAAATGACTCTGCTGCCCACCTAACTGAAGCATGATTAATAAAAACTCAGAGAGAGAAATTAGGGTTCAACCTCAAGACCAGAAAAGCAAAGCAGCCAGTCACTGGCTCTTACTACTTCCTCAGTCTGAAGTAGTGATCCTGCCTCCAGAAATCTCAGGATAAGACCGAGAGAAAGCTGTTTCCTTCCGTTTTATAATCCTCTCTGGGGCTGGGATTAAAGGTTGCACCACTGGGATTAAAGGCGTGCACCGCCCAGTTTCTATGGCAAACTAGTGTGTCTACTAGAATTAAAGGTGTGTGTTACCACTGCCTGGTTTGTAAGGCTGACCAATGGGGCTGTTTTACTCTCTAATCTTCAGGCAAATTTTATTTGTTAAAAAAACAAATGAAATTCCACTACACCCAATGAAGAGCCGGTGTCCACTGGTTAAGTCTAAGCGGCCAGATGGAGAATGCCCAGCTGAGCGTTCTCCAGCACGACTACTGTACACTAGAGTCATGGAGAGAGCGTTTAAAGATCTTATTTTATTTTCAGTTATGTCTATTTGTGTTGGGAGAGGGCGGTGAGTCTGAATGCAGGTGCCCGCAGCGGCCAGAAGAGGGCGTCAGGTCCCCCTGGAGCTAGAGTTGCCGGTGATTGTGAGCTGCTCAATGTGGGTCCCTTAGAAGAGCGGTATACACTCTTAACCTAACTGCTGAGCCATCTGGACCCTTTAAAGTGTGAGGGTGCCCATACCTACGCTTCTGTCCCAAATATGCCTTTTAAATTGGCCTGGGGTACCACCCGGATGACCCTGTTCCCGACGCCCCTTGATTGACTCTGACGAGGAGACAGGATTAATCACTCCTCCACAAGGTGACTCGCTGTTCTCAACCACAATCAGCTACAGCTCAGCCGGGGAAGCAGACCGAGATGCCTAAAGGGATAGAGAGTTCAGATTTAATTGTCTAAGGGGAGGCCTGGAGCAAACAATTTAAAATTAAGTTGGGAGCTGGAGAGAGAACTCGGTTCATAAAGTACGTGTCGTGCAAGCACGAGAGTCTGGGTTTGGTACCCAGAACCCACAAACGAAGTCAGATGTGGCTGTGTGTACTTGGCATCCCCGCCCTGGCAGCTGGAGATGGATGGATCCCTGGGGCCAGGCAAGCTCAGACTACTTGGGGAGATTCTGGCCAGTGAAAGACCTTCCCTTGGAAAACCAAGTTGATAGAGAGCCCGATGAAGGCCAAAGGTTGTCCATTGTCACACACGTACATGCGCATGCCCACAGCTCGCGCGCGCACACACACACACGCGCAGAGTTTTTGAAGGATGTCCTTCATTTCGAGGCACTAGTGGACAAAGCTGTCGGTGGCAGCCTTTGCTGTGCCACATGGGATGTGGCTCCCACTGACCATGCAGTTTCTGTCACTCCATCGCTGTCACCTACTAGCTCCACCGACTAGCCCTAGCCCAGAGGCTTGTTCCAGGACCAGCATCAGCAGGCTGGCCTGGCTTTATTAAAAATGCCAATTCCCAGGCCCGAACAAGTTGTATGACCCCCTAAACTGGGGATAGAGCCTACAAGCTGTGGACTCACAAGCATGCCGGGGGATTCTGTGCATTGGAAGCCTGAGAGCTACGATGTGGAAGCATACAGGTCTCTGTTGCTCAGCAGAGACACCATCACAGTCAGCGGTGGACTGGGCTGTTTCTTGAGTTAGTGACTAGGGTCGTCTCTAACCATGCTCTTCTGCCAGCTGAGGCCCATCTGCAGAGGCAGGTCCCCGGATACCAGCACAGCTTAGCGCCTGTTGTCGCTGGATTAGGGATGCTGCAACGGCGGTGTGGGAGTGACCATTGTTTTCAGTTGCTACTGTGGGCCACTGTTGAGCCCTCTGCACACACCAAATCATTTAATGCTCAGCTCTATGGCTATATGTGTAATTGTCCCCGTTTCCCATACAAGAAAACTGAGGTACAGAGACCATGTGGTACAGTTGACCAAGTGGATTTAAATCAAGGCAGCCTAGATCCACATCATAAATCACTATCATCTATGGCCTTTTCTGTGTGTGTGGGGGGGGGAGGGGATCTTAAAGGGGGAAATAAAATACACAGATACAGAGCCTGGTACTCCCTGGTGCTAGTGGACAGTTGTGAACATCTGCCCTTCCTCCCACAGACCTGGCACACTGCCATGCATATCTGCTGGAAATGAGCCAGCTCTTACAGAGCATGGACGTCCTGCATCGGACATACTCGGCCCCAGCCATCAACGCCATCCAGGTTAGCCTACTGCTCTTTGGTTCCCCTTCTGCCTTCTTCTCCTCTCTTGTCCCCTACACTTGACTAACAGCGGGGTGTTGTCCGTCCGGCTGCTTTAGCCAAACTCAAGGGGATGGCTTTGGTCACTTCCTGGTAGTTTTGGTGGACCTTACTGTCTGTACTCTCTTTCCTCTTTTGAAACGAAGGGTGGAGCTTTTGAAAGTCCCAAAAAGGAAAAGCGATCACACAGGCGGTGGCGGTCCAGGGCTATTGGCAAAGATGCTAAAGGAACACTGCAGGTAACCTTTGCTTCCCGCCACGCTGGCTTCCCTCGCGGTGCTGCACAGCAGAGCAGAGCCCTGAGTCAAACAGGACGGAAAAGTGAGCATTCCGGAGTTCATCTCTGCACCCTGTGAGGAGAGATGACTCCTGTTACTGAGACCTCTGGCTACAAGGATAAGGCCGTGAGGATACTAGGGCAGGGGGAATTTCCCTGAGGGAAAATGGCTTGACATTGGAGGGACTGCCCCTGTTGCGAGGGTTTGGGATCTTTTCTTCTTTAACATCTAGCTTGTCTATGACACTCCCTTCCCTGTGTGCTTTGCCTAGTGGCTGCCAGGACCCAATACTCTGATCTACCTTTGTCACTCTCATCCCTCAGAGTGGGCCTATCTTCTAGAGTCCGCAGGCCTGAGCCTCTGTCCCACCGGCCCTTCTGCCCTTTTTCTTCAAGCTCTCAGCGCCCCTTCCAGGGTTGAACTTGGATGCTTTCAGAGTAAAGAACATTGCACATGCAAATATGAGCCAAGGGTTTGTTTTCTAGAAGCTCCAGGTGCAAGTAAAGACAATTATCTGGAGCTGATTTTCTCTGACAGCCTAGTTATGTGGGGACATTTGCTGTCACTTCAACCTATGGCTCTAAAGCTTCCGTCATTTCCAAGACAGCAGATGATTTCCTGCCCACTGTAGTGTCTGATGCAAGGGGCATGGAGACCATCCTCCTGGGTTTGCCTTCAGTTTTCTTCAAGGTTATCCCTTGGTGGGAAGATGCACCTCTAAGATGCCTCCTTAATCAGTTCCAATCATGGAGGCTCTTGTGTGAATAGAGACCTCTCCCTTTGCTGTCACTTTAGGTCCCCAAACCTTTTTCTGGCCCAGTGAGACTACACTCTTCCAATCCTAATTTGTCAACATTGGACATGGGCGAAGAGAAGTCTTACTCGGATGGTTCTGAAGCCTCATCCGAGTTCTCCAAGATGCAGGAGGACCTGTGCCATGTCGCCCACAAAGGTAAATGAGTTTTCCTTCTTCCTAACATTTGATGGAGACGTCTGTCAACACAGAACTACGGTTATCATCTTTAAGGGAATAATAGATAGTTTATTTTGTAGCCAATTCTGAGTGACCATGGCTCAGGAGCACAGATCTAGGTGACCCCAAACTCCCTATTCCAAAGTGGAAGCAGTTTCATGAGGTTGTCTAGTTGTACAGAATCAAGGCACAGTTAAACTACATCAGAGGATACACCAGAGAGGTGGTAACAGAGAGATGGGGGAAGCTTTTCCATCGGCTCAAGATGCTCTCTGATGACATTCTTAGCTTGTGGGTTCATGGAAACTTGTGGTCTTTTAAGTTAATTAATTCTAAAAGGTTTTTTTGTTTGTTTGTTGTTTTTTAGTCTGTTAGTAACAAGATGTTATCTGATACAAAGGTTGGCAAGAAATGTTTAGGAGGTTTAGAGTCATTCCATGTCAGGGCACTATGCCTCTGGACCCACCGGCTCCAGTCTCCCCACTTAGGGCGTTTCTGACCAGCCTGTCCGTCTCTGCAGACACAGCTTCCCCTCGGGAGTTCTCGTTCACATGTCCCGTGCATGATTGAACCTGGGGCATCCTTACAGAAGCTGTCTCTGTTGGTTCGTTTCCTGCTCCGATAAGACTTTTCAGAAGCCTCGTTTTGATTTGTTTCTTCAGTAGTGTAGATCTTGTTGCAAAGATATTATTTATGACCTCTTGGAAGAGACAGTGAGGGTTTGGGATCTAGCTGGCAGAACCCAAGGATCCAGCCAGCTGAAAATGGAGAATGTTTTTAAAGGTCGCATCTGTCTTGAACATAGACTTGTGTCCTTGTCGTTACCCCCTAAACAAAATACGACAGCCTTAATTGTATTCTGGGTCTTACATGTACAGGTGTTTAAGCGTCTAAGGATGGGCTAGCATGTATTAGAGAATATGACATGGTAGGCCTGCCATACTTTACAGTCAAGCATACATGTGCTGGTAGTGGAATATCAATTGGTACTTTGGGGATTAATATGGCTTTTAATCAACCTATTTTCAATCTCTACTGAGCAATTCCTCTTTGAAGAATCCATTTGTAAGAATTAACATGTATCTATGTGAAGATATCTACTCTGGCATTCTCCCTCATAGCAAAACATAGAAATATGTCTTGGACATTGTTGGCCAGGACAGAAATGCAAATGGTGCTGCCCCAAGGCCTCCCTGCACACTGTTTGAAGGGAAGGAAGTCTCTCGATGGAGTTATGACTCTTTCTCATCCATGACTGGTGACCATGGAAGATGGTGCTGCATTCTGGAAAGTACCCTAGCAGTGCTGTATATCAACACACATATCTTGCATAAAACCCGACACCAGTGCTCCTGAGTATTTAACCCAGAGAAGTGAAAGCAATTATGGGGGAACAACTGGGCTGTGGCTCAGTGGTAGAGCCTCTGTGTTAGCTCCACAAAAGCAAATATTATGAGCAGATTTATTTGTATTGGCCAATTACTAGAAGCAACTCAATGAACAATTAAATAAAGGTGGTGTCCATGCATCCGAATACTAGTCAGCAATAAGTGAAACAAACCATTGATATCTACAGCTACCTGGAGAGAGTTCGAGGACATTAGCGGAAAGAAAGTAGCTGATTTCTACGACCTCTGTGGCTTCACTTTGTAAATGCCATAAAGTGAAAGGAGACATTAGTAGATGCAGAGTTTAGGAACAGGGTGGGGGATGAGTAGCATGGATGTAATTATAAAGGGACCTTCGTGGTGATGGGAAGTTCTGCATTCGACCGAGGCCGTGAATATAGGACTTTGCCAATGTGATAAGATCACATTGACCTATAGCCGTACAGGTATGTACAGCTGAGTGCATGTAAGAATGAAGAAATCTGAGCACATTCCATTACCCTCACCTCCCTGTCCTGGGGTTATATAGTACTGTGGTTAGTACGTAGAATGTTACCATGGGGAGGAACTGGGTACAGGGCACAGGGACTTCTGTACTGCGTGCCAAGTTCTTCAAGTCCATAACAAGTTCAAAGTAAAAATTTCAAGTAAACATGAGTGCGACTGCATATGGCCCTGTGGATAGAGTGCCTGGCTGGAAATAACCTGCGTGTCCGACAAGGGAGGACTGGACTTTTTAGTACGGTGTATCATATAGGGGATTATTTAGCATAATAATAGCACCTCACACTGAGCACCGAGGTGTCCTGTCAGGTGTTTGCCGAGTGCTTTAGATGCACGATTTTGTTTCACTCTGGCAGAAACTTGGGTGGGGAGAAAAGTCTTCGCTGCCTGCGTGGAAACCAGAGGCTAGCAAAGTTGCCCAAGGGTCACATGCCAAGAAACCTGAAGCTGAATTACAGCCTGGTCCAGGCCAGGGTGCACTCCTTGTCTGTACAGATGGGAGGCCAAATGTTAGAAAAGTCTCCAATATCTAGTTACAAAGTTATAGGCTCGGTGTCATTTGTTTAGAAATAATAGATGTATTCCTGGCATATGGAAGTATACTAAATGTCCAGGATGTATGGAGCATTATTTTAGTGGCAGAAACTGAAGTTCTCAGTGCTTGCGGCTCCCCTCTGCTAATGTTTCTCTTCAGCATTCACATTGTGACTATTATTGTTACAGTGAGAGCTGATTAAAACATTTCAAGTAGCGTTGCCACTAGCGCTTCCTCTCCTTGCCCCAGACTTCTTCCACTTCATATTATTGATTCCTGCAGAAAAAAAAAAAAAAAAAAAAATATATATATATATATATATATATATATATATATATATATATATATTCTTTCTCTCTCCTGACAAATCTAAAATTCATTTGGTTATGAGATTGCTTATAAGGCCACCACGTCATGCTTGTGACAGGCTTCTTGCGCAGAACCCTTTGCTAGCCACCACATGCACCCCTTGGTGGCCAGCAGGACTGTAGTCCCATGTTTGTGAGAGCTGAGGCGTTGCTGTGCTGTTCCTTCCCAGCTCTTCAGGTGCCTCATGGGCATTCTTTAGAAGGTCCTTGCAATGAGGACATTTTAGCATTTGTGGGAGGAGACATCTTTAAAACTCTGTGACCTTTTAATGACACAAACTGCCTGTTTCAAGCTGAGGAGATGGTGCCCTTCTCCCATGGGGATATCTGGGTTTTCCCTACACTGTTGAAGCAGCTTGCTAGCAGGGTAGAGGCTGCCATCCATTCTGAGTGTGTCCATTGATCCTGGTTCCCTGCCGTAGTCTCCTCCTCCCAGCAGGTCTGGAGTACCCTCCCCACCACCTGCTGTGCTCTGGGGTCTTTGTGAAGCCATCAGGCTGCAGAGTTGTCCCTTATACGACTGAGGTCAAGGTTTGTGCTGCTGGAAAAGACCAGGCGCCACAGCCAGAGTGCCTTGGGTTTATAGGAGCCTAGACAGCTCTTCTCCCTCCCCAGGGCTTTCGATTCTATTTGCATATGTTCAGCTCCCCCTCTCAGCTCTCCTGCACCCCTAGAGGGGCCTCGTGGAAG
Organism: Chionomys nivalis; assembly: GCF_950005125.1. Lineage (NCBI taxonomy): Eukaryota > Metazoa > Chordata > Mammalia > Rodentia > Cricetidae > Chionomys > Chionomys nivalis. The sequence continues at coordinate 146,448,582 of NC_080086.1, forward strand.
AAAGCCCATGCACACACAGGTTTGCCTTGAGTCCTAGCGCCTTGTGTCCTCTCATATATCTGTCCGTTCAGACTCAGCCGTGGTGGCCTTTCTCCCCGTGTGAGTCTTGACTAGGTACAGATACTGTCTATTGTCCTGCGACTGCATGGGGGGGAAGGGGGTCTCTTGACTCTTATTTTGAAGCAGCTGAACTAAAGCCAAGTATTGCACTGATGTCACATAACCTGTGTGCCATTAAACACAGCAGAAAACATCTGAATTATGCTTTTGTAGAGCACATGATAGGCAGCCAGCAGAGACCCATCCCCATTGTATAAGTTCTTCTGTACATTTATTTTTAGATGTGCATTGGACTGCTCTTCGTGGTTCCTATTTCTGGCTTTGTGTATGTCAACACTCGTGTAAGCAAGTGGAATGGAATGCACCGACCCTTAAGGTCACAGTTTTTGCTGCTTGTATTGGCTTTAACATTTCCCCAAATGTATTTTATGGGATTCTTATTTCAGAGGATGGGTAAAAGTCAAAGCGAATTTTGTTATTAAAAAACCTGGAAAATGCTGCTCCCGTGGCTGCTTTGTTTTACATGTGGAAATGCAGGTAGGGAAATCCACAGAAAGGGCTGCAGCAAGGAAACCAGTCAGTTTTTTTAAGTTTTGATTTTCAGTGTTATTTGTGACATTCCCCGTTGACCCATGACCGTCTGGCAGACAGGCAGGTGTGGCACTGGAGCAGTACCTAAGAGCTTAACATCTTATCTACAATCACCAGGCAACAGAGAGTGTGCTTGGCCACGCCCCAGGACAGGCCACGCCTCATCCAACAAGGTCACGCCTCCTAGTCTTTCCTAACAAACCCCCAACTGGGAAGCAAGCTTTCAAATATATGAGCCATTCTCATTCAAACCACCACAGAAGGAGACATCTGTCTTCTGGCTCAGAAGAGAAGCAGACGTCCTGGAGTCCTATGGATGAGAGAATTCTCACTTACAGATGTGAAAACCCAAATGAGAACAAAGGCAATCTTGAATTCCTTTGTGTTCAGAGTGTTTTCTAGTGTTATATCGGAACTGAATGGTCACTTTCTGAACTGTTTTGAGCCATGAAGCCTTGAAGGAAAAGCCGGATATGTCACGTTGGTGCCAACCATCTTCATGACCTGAGGGAAGGGCGGTCTGTGCATTGTTCACAATTAGAATTCACTGTTTGTTGAGCAATTGGATTCACCTAGATGCTCAGTAAAAAGTAGCATCATTTAGCAAGATTCACTAATGTATCTAAATCAGTTCAAATGGAATACTGATTAGAAAATATTTTACGTGGTGTGGGCACCACGTAAGAGTTGAAACTTAGAAGAGACAGATTAAAAAGATCATTAAACCATCCCAGATAGTTTAGGAATGTTACTCATTTGAGGGTAATTCACATGGTTCCCATTAAAGGGAGGAAAGCGCTGGAAGGATGGCTCAGTAGTGACCAGCATGCTTACTGCACAAACATAAGGATCATGTGCAGATCCCAGCACCACAGAGACGCTGGGCATAATCTCAAGTAACCCCAGCACAAAGGCGGGCAGAGACAGGAGGCCGGCAGAGACAGGGGGCGGGCAGAGACGGGGGGGGGGGCAGGCAGAGACAGGGGGCGGGCAGAGACATGAGGCTGTCTGGATTTGCTGGCCTTCAACCTAGTGTAAAAGTCCCCAACAGACAGAATAAAACCAGACTCCAGGCTCATTGAGAGACTGCCTTTGTGTCCCCACCCCTGTCCCCAAAAAAGCAAGGCAGAAAAGGATGTTTCCCTGAGCATGCATGTGCGCTCTCACTCTTTCTCTTGCAGACACACACACACACACACACACAACTATATATATACATACATGCGCAAAAATGCAGAAAGGAGAAATGGAGTCCTACCGCATTGGGTCCTGTGTTCTCATGTGCTTTCTTGTTGTTTCCGTAAAGCACAGTGAGATGCCAGCCTTTCCCGCATATTCCGTTGTTTAGCTTTGGACACTGATGGTTCCGCCAAAGTTTAAACCCCCACTAAGCCTCAGGGACGGAGCTGGATTTGCATTTGCCTTACTACACACTTTATCCCCGCTGTACCACATGGTGCCGTTGATAACTATGCTCTCTGCTAAGGAGGGAGCACGGGGAGAATGAGCACTCTAGTTCATGATCCACTATGGCTTCCCAGTCCCAAGCTCTCAGAGCCTCTCCAACAACCTGATGTAGTAACAGGATCCTGAAGTGAAGGGAAGGGGAGGGGAAGAGTCAACTGAGCAAAACCTACAGTGTCCGCTCTGCAGCCTTCCAATATATGTCTTTTCCACAAAGACAAGCTGGGGTCTGGAGAGATGACTTAGTGGTTAAGAGCACTGCCTGCTCTTCCAAATTTCAATTCCCAGCCATCACATGGTGTCTTACAACCATCTGTAATGAGATCTGGTGCCCTCTTGAAAAAGAGACTTGGAAGACTTTCTCATTAACTTAGACCACGAAACTCAATATGGACAAGTTCAACAGAACCGCCATATATGGGCTGCCCATGCAGGCTTCAGCATTGCCAGGGTATAAACTTCATTCATTTTTAATTTCATGAAGTCAAGCAGCTGTGTTGGACAATGTAAAGTGATTGAAGCAAACATTGCGTGGCCCCAGCAGGTCTCAGAGCACTGTGACCTCCTCAGGAGGCAGGTGGAGCTTGAGTAGCGTGGGCTAAGGACCATTTGGTAAGGGTATGGGGCCTGGAGAGGGTGGGTCATACTCTGGGGTGGGTGGCTTGGATAATTTTTGAGGGTCTCTGTAGCTCTGTGCACCTTGGTCTTCTTTGTTTGTGATAACGTATCCACAGGTGCAATACACTCACTTAGATACCTTTTCAAAGCTTTTCAGTCTCTAATATGTTTAGGATGGCGTTAGAAAATAAGAAGACACCCCTGACACAGGAAATGCCCTGGTGAGTCAGAGTCACTGTCTTAGTCCCAGTTTCTGTTGCTGCAGTGAAGCACCATGACCAAAGAGGGGTTGGGGAGGAAAGGGTTTGTTTGGCTCACACTTCCACAGCACGGTTCATCACTAAAGGAAGTCAGGACAGGGACTCAAACAGGGCAGGAACCTGGAGGCAGGAGCTGACACAGAGGCCATGGAGAGATGCTGCTTACTGGCTTCCTCATCATGGCTTGTTCAGCCTGCTTTCTTATAGAACCCAAGACCACCAGCCCAGGGTTGGCCCCACCCACAATGGGCTCTCCCATCAATCACTAATTAAGAAAATGCCATACAGCTGGATCTTATGGAGGCGTTTCCTCAACTGAGGTTCCCTGCTTTCAGATAACGCTAGTTTGTGTCAGGTTGACATAGACTAGCAAGCACAGTTTCTAGCGATGTAATTATGATCTCCTGGGAGCAGAATCTAGTCACTGCTCCGAGTCATGAATCGGCCAAAAGTGACCACTTTGATATCCTTTGGCTGGGTCTAAGGCCATTTAAGAAATTTAACACACACTTGCCTCCTGTCTTGGTTCCTCCGAGTCCCGAAGATCTCGGAGTCTCTTCCTGTGCCATCTGTCGCCATCCGGGCCCGCGGAGCCCATTGCAGTTTTAGAAGATGGCGAAATTCATGACTCCTGTGATCCAGGACAACCCCTCGGGCTGGGGTCCCTGTGCCGTTCCTGAGCAGTTTTGGGATATGCCCTACCAGCCGTTCAGCAAAGGAGATCGGCGGCTGGGGAAGGTTGCCGACTGGACAGGGGCCACATACCAGGACAAGAGGTATACAAACAAGTACTCCTCTCAGTTTGGTGGGGGAAGTCAGTATGCATATTTCCATGAGGAGGACGAGACAAGCTTCCAGCTGGTGGACATGGCACGCACACAGAAGACTGCCTACCAACGGAACCAGATGCGATTTGCACAGCGGAACCTCCGCAGAGACAAAGACCGCCGGAACATGGTACAGTTCAATCTACAGACACTGCTCAAGAGTGCCAAGCAGAAAGAGAGAGAACGAATTCGCTTGCAGAAAAAAATTCCAGAAGCAATTTGGAGTGCGGCAGAAGTGGGACCAGAAGTCACAGAAACCCCGAGACTCTTCGGTTGAGGTTCGCAGTGACTGGGAGGTGAAAGAGGAGATGGACTTCCCTCAGCTGATGAAGATGCGCTACTTGGAAGTGTCCGAGCCTCAAGACATAGAGTGCTGTGGCGCGCTGGAGTACTATGACAAAGCCTTTGACCGCATCACCACGCTGAGTGAGAAGCCTCTGCGGAGCATCAAGCGCATCTTCCACACCGTCACCACCACAGACGACCCTGTCATCCGGAAGCTGGCAAAAACGCAGGGCAATGTGTTTGCCACTGACACCATCCTGGCCACACTGATGAGCTGCACCCGCTCTGTGTACTCTTGGGACATTGTTGTGCAGAGAGTTGGGTCTAAACTCTTCTTTGACAAGAGGGACAACTCTGATTTCGACCTCCTGACTGTGAGTGAGACAGCCAATGAAACCCCCTCAAGATGAAGGCAATTCCTTCAACTCACCCCGCAACCTGGCCATGGAGGCCACCTACATCAGCCACAACTTCTCCCAGCAATGCCTGAGAATGGGGAGAGAAAGATACAATTTCCCCAACCCAAACCCATTTGTGGAGGACGACATGGATAAGAATGAGATCGCCTCCGTTGCTTACCGTTACTGCAGGTGGGAAGCTTGGAGAGGACATCGACCTTATCGTCCGCTCTGAACACGATGGCGTCATGACTGGAGCCAATGGGGAAGTGTCCTTCATCAACATCAAGACGCTCAGTGAGTGGGACTCCAGGCACTGTAATGGCGTTGACTGGCGGCAGAAGTTGGACTCTCAGCACGGAGCTGTCATCGCCACCGAGCTGAAGAACAACAGTTACAAGTTGGCCCGCAGGACCTGCTGTGCTCTGCTGGCGGATCTGAGTACTTGAAGCTCGGGTATGTGTCCCGGTACCATGTAAAAGACTCCTTGCGCCATGTCATCCTGGGCACCCAGCAATTTAAGCCCAATGAGTTTGCCAGCCAGATCAACCTGAGCGTAGAAAACGCCTGGGGCATACTACGCTGCGTCATTGACATCTGCATGAAGCTAGAGGAGGGCAAATACCTCATCCTCAAGGACCCCAACAAGCAGGTCATCTGAGTCTACAGCTTGCCTGATGGCACCTTCAGCTCCGAGGAGGACGAAGAGGATGAAGAAGAGGAAGAGGAGGAGGAAGAAAAGGAAGAAACTTAAATGAGTCGTCTTGGTGCCCGTGTGTGTTCCACCCAGCTGGGCAGCGTGTCTGTGGTTCCTGCTCTCTGAGGCAGATAGAATAAAGAATAAATGTTTGGTTTCTTTCAAAAAAAAAAAAGAAAGAAAGAAATTTAACACACTGATAGTCTCAGTATTTGGGAGCCTGAGGCAGGAGGAATGCACATTTGAGGCCAATTCAGGCTACATAGTGAGGCCCTGTTTCAAAACACACACACACACACACACACATACACAGACCACACCACACATGAATTTAGGTGACATGGTTTATGATCCTCTTTTTAGATAATTGAGGAAGAGTTTTTTAATATATGTGTGTGTGTTTGTGTGTGTGTGTGTATATAGATAGATAGATAGATAGATAGATAGATAGATAGATAGATAGATAATGAAATGACTGTATGGGTTTCTTTTTGCTTATGCCCACTGTAGTCTTAGCTATATGCTCCTTTTCCTGAAGATAAGGGAGCTAGCAACTGAACCTAGAGCTTTGCTCTTGCTGGCCAAACCCTCTATTTGTGAGCGCTGTTGTCAGCCTTCCCGACTGTACACTCTGCAACAGACTGTGCCCATTCTGTCCTTCAGGAATTGTCGAGTCTGGTGGAAAGTCCCCCTGGCAGCCAGACATTGAAAGGCAGAACAGTTGACCTGGGAAAACAGAGCCAGCCAGGTGCATGCCCATGGTATTTGGAGGAATTATGTATCCATGGAGAGGAAGGACCCCCAGGGACCCAGCAGGACAGCTGTGGGTATCCTGGGGAGCTGAGGGGAGACGTCTAACCAGGCATAGATGCAGTGAGGTCCCTTGTGGCCTGCTGTCCTCCTCCCAAGGCTGCTGCACTCTGGCTCAGCAAGCTCTGGCCAGGCCTCATTCATATACACTCTGCCGTATATGCATTTATTTATAGCTGTCATCCCGATAAGAGCTGAGTACCCATCACCCCTCCTGCCCAGACTCTAAGAGCATAGGCATCACTTTCACTCTCGTGCATCTCTCTCGTCATCGTGACTGTTATCCTTCTGGTAGCATCCATTATGTATTGCATTTGTGCATTAGGTTCAGGACATTGCCTGCATTGTCTTACTTAATCCTTATCACAAGCTATAAAGTAAAAGCTAGCAGTATCTCCATTTAGGGTTCAGGCACATCAGATACTTTCCCAAGGTCATAGAATGACTAAGTAATCAGCCCCTCCCTTCTGGTTATAGAAGCCATGCACCATAGCTTGTAAGTTTGTGTGGGGCGAGTGAGGAGGGGAGGAGAGAGAGAGAAAGAGAGAGAGCGCAATTTGCTTGTTTGCATTAGGATATTATGAGGATTCTCTGGCTCTCTCTCACTAAGTGCGCCAGGCAGCCAGCAGCAGCATATAGAAACAACAAACTGTCTTCCTTCTTGCTGGTAAATGAAGGAAGCAAGTCGGTAGTGAGCATTTAGTTTCTGCTATTCAATAGGCCATTCTTGGATAACAGTACCTCGGGAAAGGCAAACCTGTGAAATTTAATAAAATATCAGGTCACTGGAGGAGTCTGTCTCAGTCCCTGCCTTCTTGCCCTTCTGTGACAAGCTGTAATGGAAGCAAATGGAAAGATAATACCTAGTGTGGTCTCTGTGATCCGTACTTTAGGCAGTCGTTTCCTTATCCTCGGGGAGTCACTCGTTCTCTATGTGATCAGAGCCTAATAGATATTTGTCATACCTGTTCCTGTGTTTTTTTAAATCTGTGTGTGTGTACTGTGCACATGCACGTGTGTATATACATGTGTGTGCATGTCTGTGTAAGTGTGCATGTTTGCGTGTATTAATTTGTTCATGTGCATACTTAGGGTGTGTGTGTGTGTCTGCAAGTGTGCATTTATGCATGTGTATGTATGACAACCTTTGGTGATGGGTCACACCTCTACTGTTCGAAACAGGCTTTCTTTGCTGTCTCCTGCTATGTATGCCAGTCTGTCTGACTTCTGGGGATACTCCTATTCCCACCTCCTCACTGTTGGATTACAGAGTGCAGTGCTGCACCCAGCTTTCCAAGAGTTCTAGGGATTCTAGCTCAGGTCCTCATGCTTGCACGGCCATCCCCACGGCTCCCAGCTTCTTTTGGGAGCTCCAGCTTGGGCATTTAAGTGATTACTGGTTCTGGGGTCTCACTGAACTTGAAAGCTCCCAAAGTGAGCAGAGTGGCTGAACGCCAAAATTAGAAGTGGGGGAATTCCAGGGCAACCAGAAGACACTAGGAAGAAACAGGGGTGACATCTCATTTTAAAATCGTTTTGACCTCACAGAAAATCTGCAAGGGTAGAACAAAGAAACTCTAAACTCCGCCCAGATTGTCCATCCGTTCTTTTCTTTTCTTTTTTGCAGTTTTCTACAGTTATTTATCCCCGGTTCTTTCTATACACACGATTTTATTTTGCTGAAATTTTTGAGACTAGGATTCCTGAATCATTATGCCCTTCTTCGAGGCTTTATACTTTCTATACCGGGCAAAATGTAGTTTTCTAACTCAGGGCATGACACTGGGAAATGACACTTTGGTCTCCCATTCACGGTGTCAACTTCTGAAAAACGTCTTTTAATGTTGTTCTCCTGTGGGGCACACGATCTGGCCCATGTGCACACATTGTCTTCAGCACAGTTGGTTGAGGTCAATTTTGTATAAAGTTGCTACCTCGATGCCTTTGAAGGGTTCAAACTAGTTTTTAGAAACAGGATGTTCAGGTGTCTGTGGTTCCCTCATGGTCAAACCCAGATTACCCATCCCTGACTGCCCTTCAGAATAGTGTGACTTTCCCAAGGCATCGTAGACAGAGGTACCCAGCGTTCACCTGGCTCTCACTGATAGTTGATTCTGGCCACTGGCTGAGTTGTAGACTCGTTTTTTCTGATGTAGTGATAGCACATTTTCCCTATAGCCAGCGAGCCTTGTTCTTTAAGGACATGAAACTGAACGCTGGTGGCTTTAAACCTGTAGTCATAAAATCATGGTGTGCCTTAGCAGGCACAGGCCTGGAGATTGACAGTGTATATAAATGTTAATGGATAATATTTTTCCTAGTAGTTTTCAGTACACAGCAAAACTGAGTCACACAGAATCCCCATGCGTCCCTTGCCACCTACATAGGCCCCTCCAACTCTCAGCATCCCACACAGGATTAGAGAAGGTTAACGCTAAAGAACCTGTATTGGTACATGTTGTCACTGGACCTTGTCATTTCCATTTGGTTCATTCCCACACATTCAGTGTGTTTTTCAAAATCAATGTAGAATGTGTATTTACCGAACTTAGAATACTTTGCTAAAATCTTGTGTAAGAAGTACACTCTTCTGCATTTTGTTGTTAATTATGCCTTTTCCTTGTTCCTTCTTGTAATGATTATATCTTTATAGTTTACTTCGCTTTAAGGTCAGCATTTAATAGCATATCGGCGGAGAGAGAGAAGCTGAAACAGCTGGAGCTGGACGCCTCCTCCTCGCCCTCCGCTCAGGTCGTCGGGCTGAAGCACGCGCTGTCATCCGTAAGTGGTGTGTGTGTCTCTGTTTCATAGACACCTGCAAGTGTCTTACGACTTATGTGTGCTCTCCGTTTCCATGGATACAATGAAAATTGATGATTTCTCAGGGTCTAGTTGGATCTCAGGGAGAAAAGCAAACAAATGATCCAAGTTACATCCAAACCTTTCTTGGTCCAGACTTAAGTTTTCAGAATAAACCCAAACCATAGCAGCTAGGATTTTCCTAAATGTTTGAGTCTCTGAGTTTGTTTTCTTTAAATTTATCTGAATTTTTCTGTTCCTATCAAACTTTTAGTGTGTGTCTGTGTGGAAGTCTTGCAGACATTTGTTGGCTAATGCTACAAAGTTTGACATTTGGAAGGTTTTACTCCGAGGCATCGTAAGTTTAGATCAACTTAACAAATAACGTGTGCAGCAAGAAATTTCCAATTTACACATTTTCTGTCTCCACTGCAAAGTGCTGATCCTACTTAATGCTCTTCCAAATATGTGAGTGATATTTGATTTGAGTAATCAGACAAAATCTTCCACTTTTCCTCTCACGGACACAGCCATGAGTCATATGAGGGGACTGTCAGGCGGTCACTGCAGCTTCAAACAGAACAGCCACTGTCATGGCCTCAGATGAGTTTCCGCAAGCCATTGTCACTCATTATTTTCTCAGCTTCCCTTTGCTGCTCAGAATCGCTGGGCTCCGTTGATACCATGCTGTGTCCTGTGCCACCGCAGCAGCTGAAGGTGTCTGGTGACACCTTAGCCCTGCTCTCTGTCAAGAAGCCAGAGAACCTTTGCAACTGCATACGTATTTGCTCTTCTGTCTTTACCTGCGCTTTGGAATTCCTGCTCTAAGAAGAGAAAGAATGTGTGTGCACGTGGAATTACTGTCTGAAGCGCCACTGACTTGTATTTTGGGTCAGGTGGGAGGGATGAATTTTCGGATCATGTGACCAGAAGCCAACATAAGCGCTGAGGGGGGAAGGTCCACTTATGGTTTCTGTTTGTCATGCTACTAAGGATAATAATGCTGGTAATGTACAGTTAATTAATTAGCACTACAACATAATGTTAATCAGGGACCCTTGATGAATAGCACACAGTGACTGCTACAGATGCTCAGATACTTCCATTCGGTGGCAATTCCGACAATGCTATCTTTGGTTTATTTTGTCTTATTTTTTTAAGACAGGATCTCATATAGCCCAGGTTAGGCCTCAGGTAATCATGTAGTCCTGTCTCTACCTCCCATGTGCTTGAATTATAGTCATGTGCCCAACTATGCTATTTTTGACAGAAACATTTTAAAATAATATTGGCCCACTCCATATGGAGAGTCTCCATCTTTAAATTTTATCTATCTATCTGTCTATTGGTTTTTCGGGACAGAGTTTCTCTGTGTATCAGCCATGGCTGTCATGGAACTCTCTCTGTAGTCCAGGTTAGCCTTGAACTCATAGAGATCCACCTGCCTCTGCCTTCCGAGTGCTGGGATTTAAGGCACAAGCCACCATGCCTGGCTTTCAGGTCCCCTTCTTAAGGTCATAGAGAAAGAGACATCTTTTGGACCTTGAGGAGCAGCTGGTGCAGCTGGGGTGGTACTTTGGTTCTTCCACTCTTCCTTTGATTTATTTCTTGCTGGTCCACATATTCTCATTGTTCCCATCAGAGGGGCTCTAAGTGCTTTTAGAAGGTTCCTCTGATGCGGGGGTCCCTAAAGTCCTTGCCATGGTCCTCCTCTCCCTTCCTCTTCTCACAGAGGTTCAGCCTCCTTGCTAATCTGCTTGGCTGCACTTACTAGGCTACGGTTTCCAGGCCAGATACGTGTCACCTTTTCTAAGGGATGCGCCTACACCCATATCAACAGTTTAGAAAGAAGATAAAACACAATGGTCCTTTATTTCCTTTTTGGCTTAGATTTCTGATTTAGACTTGTTTCTTCAAAATATTTCTTTTTATAATAATCATAAAACTATTATAATGAATATATGAATATATAGGTACTGAATTTGATATATATGTATATTTAAAATAATAATATAATATAATATAATAATTGTCACAATTCTAGGCTTTGCTAAGATTCTAGCCCCTGTAACAGTGATATGTTGCCTCAAAGGGATTAGTATATGTGGGTACATGACCCTAGTTCTTGTTCAGAGTTTCTTTTTTTTTTTTGGTTTTTCGAGACAGGGTTTCTCTGTGGGTTTGGAGCCTGTCCTGGAACTAGCTCTTGTAGACCAGGCTGGTCTCGAACTCACAGAGATCCGCCTGCCTCTGCCTCCCAAGTGCTGGGATTAAAGGCGTGCGCCACCACCGCCCGGCTTGTTCAGAGTTTCTTAAATGATTCAAGGGTTCTTAGAATAATCTATATCCTCTATGGCCACTGAAAAGTAAAACTAGAGCCAAACGTGGTGACCTTCTAATCCTAGCTCCTGGGAGGCCAAGGCAAGTGTTCAGAGTCCAGCCTGGGCTACGGAGTGAGACTATATCCCATACATTCAACAATGACGATAAGAAAAGAGATAAACGGGGCCACTGTGGAGATCCAGGCAGTGGACAAGGCAGTCGGCACAGTGTGTCCTTTCTATAGTCACATGTGCAGTGCTGCCAGCGAAGGAAGTGCACAGCTTCCTTTTTCCCGTCAGCCAGGACCTGCCAGAGAGGTTGATATAGGAGGTGGCACAGCCCCAGGAGGAAATAGAGGTCTCGCTTTACGTCCATGGCTCACATCCACTACCATGGTCCATAAGCCTGTAAGGTGCATAGGTAAAGTTGCTTGCTTAGTGTTTGAAAAGTGAATTGTCTTATTCCTCAAAATGAATAAGTCGCCAGCATACTTCTGAGGTTCAGTGCAGCTGATGTGATAATCAACTCACACTGGGTAACGCCCGCTGGCAGCTTGTCAAGGACAGGAGGAGCTAAGAAGCACGAGGTTTGGTGGGGTCGCGGGGGTCTGGTCCACAGATCGGCATGGCAGGAAGAAGAGTTATTGCCTGTGAGTCACCACTTTCAAAAGCTGATGTTGTCTATGGCTTCCTTCTGCAGCCTTACTAACCCTCTTTTTGCCTCTGGAAGTGGAGGTCAACAAGGGGTATCCCGGACCTTTTTGTTACCTCCCAGCCTCCTGCTGAAGAGCAATGGGAAGAGCCCAGCCAGACACACCCTGAGGTGCCCCACTCGGGACATCTTCACTCCTAGCCTTGCTTGTGCCCAGTCCCCTGCTGCATTTTCCTGAACTGTCCATTTACTAATAAAGCCCTGCTATTCTTAACATATTCCAGGCCTTAGCACAAAACACAGACCTTAAAGAACGCTTACGCAGAATCCATGCGGAAAGTATGCTCCTCGACCCTGCTGTTCCCAAGTCGGGGGACAACCTGGCAGAGGTGGGTAGGTTTCTCGTCTGGTAACTGTTCTCTGCACCTGCCGCCCGCCCACCCCCAGCGCCCTTTGTCCAGTTGCATAGCCCCCTGCTTCACCCCCTTGAGTGGTGACCATGCTCCTAGCCTCCGCTGGCCACTGCCGCAGCCCAGCTCCGGCTGAGCTCTTGGGATTCAAAGCCTTGCTGGCAGAATGCCGCTCAGCACACTCTTCAGCTGCCTCTCGACTCCTCCTTTGTGTCTCTACCTCATTCCCTCTAAGTGGCATTCTTTTTACTATGTGTTACCTGAGTGTGAGCTATAGAAAGACAAGTGGTTTTCCTTGTCATTTCTGAAGAAACTTCAGTTTCTGTGACCCACGGTGTCTGGTGCCTTGCCGGCTTCTTGTGTTCTGCAAGAGCCATGCTAGTCTTTGCCACCCTTGTCCCTTCTCCCTTCTTCTTCCTGCTTTGTTCTTTCCTCTGTCAGAACACAGCTCTATACTCCTAGGGGAAAAGGCGCTGCACTACAGTCAAAATCCATTGTAGGTGAACACACATTAGAAAGGCCTTTTACTGAGATGCAATACAGTTCAGCAACTTAGTGGTTGTTTACCTCTTGGACCCTAGTTCAACCCACAGACCCGCGATACACACACACACACACATACACACACACACAGACACACACACACATACACACAGAGAGAGAGAGAGACACACACACACATACACAGAGAGAGAGAGAGAGAGAGAGAGAGACACACACACACATACACAGAGAGAGAGAGAGAGACACACACACACACACATACACACAGAGAGAGACACACACACACAGACACACACACACATACACACACAGACACGCACACGTGTGCGCACACACACACACACACAATGACGTCTTTGCTCAAGGCTTGGTACTTTTGCCCCAAATGGTCCTTTGAATGTGTTTAAAGTGAGCAAAATACATGTTTCAGAAAAACATAGTGTGATCCTTGGAAAATAAGGATGGATAGAAAAGGCAACAGCTGTTTATATGCATCTCTGGTATTTGGATGTCTACCCCAGATGTGTAAAATTCTCCATTAACAAACCGGTTAGATTTCAAAAGAAAAGTAGGGAAACAGGCTGGGGAGACAATGCCATCAATACAATGCCGAGGACCCGCATCAAAAAATCCAAGTGTGATGGAGCATTCTTGTGATCCTAGCACAGGGAGGGAGGGACCGCTTTATGGCTGAGGCTCTCTGGCCAGCCAGCCTGGCCTCCGTGGTGAGGGTTAGGCCAGTGAAGGTGGGCACAGGGCCAGGGAAATGGCTTAGGGAGTGAAGGCTCTTTCCCTCAAAGCCTGGAACTCTGCGTTGGATCCCTGGTCCTCTGACGTCCTCATACATAGAGTTTACAAAAGAAGAAAAAGGTAGGCAGGGCCTGAGGCACAAGGAACGACACCCACAATTGTCTTCCCCACATACACACAGGTGAATACACACACCCTCTCACACAGCGTTTGCCACGCATCCATACACACGGGGCAGCAACAAAGGGCTGGTGTTCACATCTGTAAATGCTTTGTTGCTCTCATCTCCGTTTCCTTAAGAAAACCCATGCACAGTCCTTTCTCTGTGTGAGCTGAGGATGAAGGAAGTTGAGGCCCAAACACCCAGGTCATTTGCCCTCTTTGTAGCACAGACATGCAGACAGGACCACCGCACCAAGCCAGAGCGACACCCTTATGGTGGTAGCTGAGGATGAAATTCCTCTGCAGGGACACTGCTCCAAGAGACCAACCCTGCACCCTACGCCAACGGCCTCGGCACTTTAGGCCTGAGCCTCTTCACCAGCCAGGCTTTTCAAGTGAGCACATTAGTTAACACAGTACCCAGTCTTTGCCATGTCTGGCCATCACTGAGCGTGGTTTGCTGCCAGGCACCATGGCATCTCCAATGGCGTATTGATTTCCAAGCCATTCTTACCTTTTGTTTTTGTTTCTGTTTTTTGTTTCCTCTGTGTAGCTTTGGAGCCTGTCCTGGAACTCGGTAGATTAGGCTGGCCTCGAACTCACAGAGATCCACCTGCCTCTGCCTCCCGAGTGCTGAGATTAAAGGTGCACGCCACCAGTACCCAACTGTTCTTACTTTTATAATACATATTATTATTTATTAACATGTTTTGTGATGAACTAGATAACCTTCGCTGAGCATTTATGAGCCCACATCCACTGTGCATCATTCAAGATGTTAGTGTTTTGAGAAAAAAAACCCAAAGCCCAGATCTAGAAAAATGTACATTTTGGGACCAGTTGCAAAAAGGGATAGCCAGAAAGCTGAAACGCTCTGAGCTGTTGAGGACGGTGCCACCCCACCCAGCCTTGAGCGCCCCTTCCACTGTGTTCCCAGTTGAGTATGCCCTTGTCTCATTTGTTTCCTCTTTCAGGGAGTTTCTATTTCCCCTGGTTTATCCTTTTTTCTCCCCACGGAGTGACTCAAGGCTAACTTTCCCAGCAAAGAAAAGCCATTGTTACCTTCAGGAAATAAGAGCAAGAAATAAGAATGACCACATAGACTGAAAAAGAACACCCTAAATTGTGTGTGTGGTGTGTGTGTGTGTGTGTGTGTGTGTGTGTGTGGTGTGTTAACTTTAAATTTTCAGTTACTTACAAAATTTAAAAACATTTATTTATTTAGTGTTTATGTGTGTGTGCGCACATGCACATACAGATATGAACCACAGGGCACGTGTGGGGTCATAGAGCAACCTGCAAGAGTCAGCTCTCTCCTTCGACTCTGTGGGTTCTGGGGATTGAACCTAGGTCGTGGGGCTTGATGGCAGGTGCCTTTATAGGCTAAGCCATCTCCCCTGCCCCCGGGTTACCGTTTTTAGGAGATTCCCTCAGACACCTCACAGCAGATTGGCAGTCCCCAACACCAGGTTCAGGCCAAGGGCGTCCACTGTTTTCCTACTTCTGTTGCCCTCTTAGGGCTGCACAAAGGAGCTGCTGGTGTTGAGCCTGGATACTGAGCCCTAAGATCCCCTCTTCATAGAATGACCCCCTCAACTTACTCAAGACACTCTTACTATGCATTCATAAATGACATGTTAGTATCACCAGGGAAATATTAAAGATTGTACTATTATTATTATTATTGATTATCTTATGTTACTTTGGATGAGCAATCAAAGGGCAAGTGCTCTGTGGGAATCATATCTTTTATATCTAACTGGCATTTAAGAATGAGCATGATAGTGACACGTGCAGTCACAATACTCAAAAAACCCTGGCAAAGGGACAGCCTGGAGCCAGCCCAAGTAGATGGTGAGTTCCAGGCCTGTCTAGGTAACAACGAGACCCTGTTCCAAAGAAAGAGATAGATCCCAGTAAGGCGCATCTATAACTTAGAAAAAAACTAAGAGAAGATACTTAATCCCTTTATGTTATTTATATATGGGTTTCTTCACTTTGTTTTCTATGTTGTGGTCAAACACTGGACGTTAATGTTCAGACTTCCTACCTTGCCTCTGGAGAGGGGGTAGCAGTTTTATTTTAGAAACAGGGAAACTAAAGTAGTTCAATTCCTTCCACTAGAAACACAGCTTACAGAATCAAATCAGGATTTAAATTCACAACTCATGAGGCCGGAGTGTGTGTTCTCCCCAGTTCCACACCTCTGTGTAAAAAACTTTGCTGATCCTGGAGACAGAGCTCTGGGAAGGTCCTCTACTTCGCATGAGTGGCCACACGGTGAGGGAGTGACTGTCTTGGGCATGGACATGGCTTGATATTTCTCCTTATAAGACATAAATAAATGGATAAGAAAGGGATGAAAATCCAATGGAAAGGCAGACTATTCGGTAACTTAGGTCAGCACAGCTCTCAATGGTTTGAAAAGGAGCTCAAGTTTTCTCCCGTTGTGTGCTAATATCCAAGCTAAATATAAACATTGAGAAAAAATGATTTGAATATTTATCAAACTGCTAAAATAAGGATTTCCTAAACTAGGGAGTAATAATAATTTTCAAAAGAAGTATTAACTACATTTCACTCCTTTTATCGAGAAAATGTTTAAAAAGTGAGAAGGCACATTGAAAAAAAACTTAGGAAAAATATCCTCAGTGAAAATGATGATGGGCTTATATAATGCTGAATACATGACAGTATTTTTAATCTGTGAACAAAGCTCAAACAATACCAAGTAGTTTAAGACACTCGGGAGGCAGAGGCAGACGGATCTCTGTGAGTTAGAGGCCAGCCTGGTCTACAAGAGCTAGTTCTAGGACAGGCTCCAAAGCTGCAGTGAAACTTCCTCGAAAAACAAAAACTAACAAACAAAAATTTAAGACATTAACAAACAGTAGGCCCAGATAATTTACACTCTCCAGGCGTACATAGTTATGGGGTTTGCTTCAGTGGGATTTAAAGAAAGAAAGAACCTTTTCTTATCCAAGTCAGGCTTGAGGGATTGAACTGTAGGATATGATGGAGGCAGCGTGAGGTTCTCTTCCTGGTGAGCGAGTATTGCAGTGTGTGCACACGCCTAGATGGTGGAGCTGACTGTGCACCAAGGCTCTGTCTAGAACCACTATAAACCTGCTCACAGCTTTGCATTTCCTTGTTATAAACTAACAAGGAACGTAAGTGTCCTCTGACTCCCCTTTTGTCCCACTGCTGGTGCCACTGGACAACAGGGTCTCATCTATGTGACTGGAGTCTGTTCCACGGGACACCTCCTGGAGGCCTTGCCTGTAGCTGGCTTGCTGTTGACTAGTTTTCCTTATGTTAGTGGAGTACAATCTCAAACACTGACACAATAGAGAACTACGCAGCCCGGGAGCGGTTGTGTGTTATCATTATCAGCGCTGTGCGCTGGGCATAACCCCATCTCCTGTACTGTTGAGCAGCTAGACTCAGGCTCATTCACACCTGCAGCTCCACAGATACGAGTCACATGACACTATGCTGTTGTGACATCACTAGGGGACAGGAGTTCTCCGCCCTGTTATAATCTTTCGTGACACTCGGACAGAAGTATCATTGGCACGTGACCGTATTTACAAATCCGCAGGAGAGCAGGAGTTCAGAAGGAAGCCCCTTGGAACATGTGTCCTGGCTTTTCCCTCAGTAATATTCTCCTGTTTGCTTTCTCATAAAGAATGTTCAGTCTTATGAAAATGGAAACTCTTCGATACAACCGTTTCCTAAATTGTGGCGTTAAAGAAAACAGGTTTCTTAAACATCGAACTAACTAATAATCCCATGTTTATCATTTGAAACATTTTCACTTCTGGAAATGGTTCTGAGAAATCATAAGGTATATATGCAAAGGCATGCGATGATGCTCCCTAGTTCTGCAGTCTGCGGATGACTAGCGTTCTAATGCAGGGAACTGAATTGCCCCTCTGTAACACACAAGTAAAATAAAATAGCTGTCATTTGAATTTCATTCTCTCAGAGACTTCTTCCTGGCCTGGGAATCTGTGCACAGATTCCCACACATGATATGTACAATCTGATCCCTTCTTAAAAACAAAACAACAAAAGCCTGGCGGTGGTGGCGCACGCCTGTAATCCCAGTACTCGGGAGGCAGAGGCAGGCGGATCTCTGTGAGTTCGAGACCAGCCTGGTCTACAGAGCTAGTTCCAGGACAGGCTCCAAAACCACAGAGAAACCCTGTCTCGAAAAACCAAAAAAAAAAAATCCAAAAAAACCAAAAAAACAAAATCAAAACAACAACAAAAAAAAACAAACAAAACTACATAAACTTTTCCTAGAAGTGTGTGTGTGTGTGTGTGTGTGTGTGTGTTTTAAACGGGGTCTTTCTATGTATCTGTAGTTGGCCTGGAACTCACTTTATAAACCAGACAAACCTAGAACTCATGGCAGTCTTCCTGCCTCCGCCTTCTGAGTTCTGCAGTCACAATAATGAGCCACCATGCCCAGCTACACCAGTATTTTAATAGAGAAAAATATAGCAGTATAACAAGTGATTGGGTCTTTGGAGGGATTTATTTATTTATTTGCAGTTTTGTGTTTTTATTTTTCGAATACACACTGTTTTTATCCGAAGAACACATTACTGTTGAGGAAAGTTATTTTGATGCAATTTGCTTGAGAAAATTTAATTATGTTTGTAAGTAGTATGATTACAGTTATTACAAAACCAAAGTGCATGAATAAAAAGACAGGAGAGTAAATGGCCAAAGGCTTGTAGCGTTGGTTTAGCTTGATGGGATTTTGAGTTTTCTCCACCCCTTCTTTTTTGTACTTATTTTTTTTTTGTAATATAAATGGCAGGTAGACAGCCACTCCTGAGCTGCAGTGAGGAAATTACTGTGCTGAGCTATGTACCTATTTTAGTAGATAAGATCCTGTGGTCTTCAAAGGGCTGTGCTGGAGGGCTGGTGCTACTGCGTCCTGGTGTTTCCAGTATGAACTCTTCAGTAGTTGCTAAAAATTGTGCGACACCAAAATGAGGTAGGGGCTAGAATCCCAGATCTGAAATGTTTCAAAGCCCAAATGTTTTGAACAACATAATATCACACATGAACAATTCCATATCTGACCTCATGTGACAGGTGTCGATCTAAAATCAACTCCCTGAAAATATTCTAAAAATATCCTCAAACTACATGTATACGAAATGTAAGTCCATGTTGACACTTTGGCCCATCCCTGAGATACCTCATTATAGTTTTAAAAATCCATTTTGAAAGTGAAAACACAGCTGCACCCAAACGCTTCAGCTAATGATTTTCAACGGGAGTTGTTTTCAGCGTTGCTAAGTCAGGAAATCCTTTTGCTCCACCAGTCCGGGAGGAGGAAGCTAGAGCAGGTATGTGTGGTGATGAATTAATGAGAAGCAAAGTAAATAAATCATGAACACCTCTGACCATCAGCGCCCACGGGAGATGCAGGAAGATTCTGGTGCCTGCATGCACATTTAAGGAGTCCTGCTGGGCGCTGCAGTACCTCAACTCAGCAGCCTTGTGCCTGCATCTTTAAAGGAGAGAGACATTTACTTCTTTAGGAAAGCAACCTCCTACTATTCATGGGTGAAATCTCATCGACACGGCTACCTCAACATGACCTGAGCCAACACAAGAAACAGGACACCTAAAGAGATGATAGAATGGCCGAGGGAAAGCTCGTGGGGGCCTCAACCCTAGATAAAGAACTTAGCCTACTTAGAGGTGCCAGGAGCAGAAGGATCCCAGAAAAGAGGGGGCAGTTGGTTATCCAACATCACGGGGTTGCCCTGAAAACACACAGACAACTAATGATATGCAGACTGGGCGCGTGCACACACACACACACACACACACACACACACACACGCAAACGACAACAGTTAAAGAAAAAGCCATAACTTTGAGAGAACAAGGGGAGTACATGGGAAGGGTTAGAGGAAAGATGGGGGGGGAATGGCATAATTATATTTTAATTTAAAAAACTATTTTAGATAAAAGGAAAACAGCTGCCACACTTGGAGATCTTTATAGGGGACAGAGAAAGCTCACTTTTGGAGGCTGTATACAGTATTTAAATCCTTACATTGGGCTGACGTAGAAAGACTCCAAGAGAAGAGACATAGAATTCCCTCTGTTCCTAAAGTTAAAAGGACCCACTGCTGTTTATCAGTTAGGAAACTGCTGAGGCCTTCTGTCCCAGTGGCTCTCCTTGGGCACAGCATATATAGATGAGCAGAACTCATGAGGCCTTTGGGTATATCAGCATCTGCCTGAACCTCTCCTTTCCCCTAGTTCAGTGACTCACTCATCAGATGGATGACAATACTGGAGCCACCCCAGCAGGCCAGTGAAGTACCTGAGCTGACTAGGGACTCAGGAGTCCAAGGAATCACCTTGTTCTAAATCTGTCCTCATCAAGGTCTAGGTCGCAGGAGTCAGAATTATGGTCTCCTTTGCCTCCACTTCCGTCACGCAGTGTCTGATTATGGTCACCTTCACCTCCACTTCCGTAGCGCAGTGTCTGATTATGGTCACCTTTGCCTCCACTTCCGTAGCGCAGTGTCTGTCTGTTGGTTCTTTCTAATGTGTACAGGCCCACGGGTCAGAAGCCTTGGCTAGTCTCCATGTTCGTCTGTGATTGGCTGAAGGCTTTATGCCGATATTTGCTTGATTCAGTGAATGGGGTTGGAATTTTACTTGGAAAGCACATCCCCTGAGTATCCTGGATCCTTCTTTATGAGTTTGTGGGGGGGGGGACCCGAGAAAAGAGCAGAGTATCGTTTTGCTAAATTACAGAGTCATACCCAAGGCCTGAGGCTTCCTTCCCTTTGAGAGTCATTATCCACGCCTCCGTGAATAAGGAATGATCTGCCACCATGGGCACCTCTGGACCAAAACACAGAGTTTATTTAAAAGATTCCTTAGAACCAGCCTGTTGGTCTCAGAGTATACATTGGGACCCCCTGCTTGAGATCAGCCATGCGTTGAGGAAGAGTTTAGACTACAAAGAATCGCCCTGAGTGGCAGAGAATATAAGAATATGATTCAGTTTGGAACCCTCCTCGTCCTCCCAGGAACAAAGCTGGTTTGTGCTTGAGGTTTGTGGCACGTGTCTGCACAGTGTTCATGCCCATAAGTGAAGCCTCCTTTGGGGAGAACTTGGTTTCCCATTTTATTCTTCATGAGGCTCACTTCTCCTTTGAAGCGACCTCTGCTTCGTGCCACCCGTGTGCATGGGCCTGTGACCCGGTGTTTGTACAATTAAATCATTTGTGTGTTTTGTTTCCATTGAGACTGTTCTAAATATATGCAATTTTCTTTCTGTTCCCCCACTAGGAAAACTCCGGCGACGAAAGCCGAGCCCTGGTGCACCAGCTCTCCAACGAAAGCAGGCTGTCCATCACCGACTCCCTTTCCGAGTTCTTTGATGCCCAGGAAGTTCTGCTTTCTCCTAGCTCTTCAGAAAACGAGGTTCGGACACTGTTCTCAGTCATCTGCCCCCCCATTTCCTTTATGACCTTCCCCAAACTGCTCAGTAAAGATTTGTCAACAAAAACGTTAGACTCCCGTGGCTCCTCCGCACCATTACATTCCGAGGGTCTGCTTGTAATGCACCCCAAACACAAAGTGATACCATACACTGGAAAAATGTGAAATTCAAGGTGTTGGACTCTTGTTTCAGTTACTTTGGCTTTTTGAAGCTTCCCATTGCTAGTTGTGAATTCTACCTGTTCATTCACCTGCTTTATATCTTGTGTTTTTTAAAATCACGTTAATTTATGTTGTAGATTTTATATCATTATTGTCGGATATGTTTATTATGTTAATCTATACATATAAATGTTTTTAATTGATGCATACAAGCATACTTTTTGGAATAGGGAAGCTCCACAGAAATACAATATAAATTTGTGTACTAATTCCTATAGAAGAGTCTTTTCACGAAGAGTTCACAAACAAGTTGCTTGTTCCATTGTTCAAGTATTAACATGTTCTAGAAAGGCTGCAGGGTAAGAATTTTTATGATGACAACAGTAACCTTTGAGATTTTTTTGTCTGCTTATTTTTCTTGTGAGAACCAAGAATATCTAAGAATGTCCTCCCTCCCTCTTTTCCCCCTCCCTCATTGTCTCTTTTATTCTGTGCCTGGGATCAAACTTGGGTCCTTCACATCCCAGGCAAGCACTCCCCCTGCTCTTCCAGCCTTAGCAGTTTGTTTGTTTGTTTACTGTGAGCATTGTCCAGGTAGATTGAGGGTGTCTCATGAAAATAATACCCCAAGTGATTTCTGTGGATTTGTAATGTGAGACACAGCATGCTTGGTCATTTGGAGTAGGGTGTTTTGAAAGACTGACTCTCTCATTCTCTCTCTCTCTCTCTCTCTCTCTCTCTCTCTCTCATTGTGTTATCTCTTCTTTCCCACAGATTTCTGACGACGATTCCTATGTCAGTGACATAAGTGACAATCTGTCCTTGGACAACCTTAGTAATGATTTAGACAATGAAAGACAGACCTTGGGTAAGTGTTACATTACAGGATCTCTGGAAGCCTGTGACTGTATGTGCATGTGTGAATGAGTGAGTGTGTGTGAATGAGTGTGTGTGCATGCGTATGTGTGTGAATGAGTGTGTGCGTGCGTGCGTGTGTGTGAATGAGTGTGTGCGTGCGTGTGTGTGAATGAGTGTGTGTGAATTAGTGAGTGTGTGTGTGCATGCGTATGTGAATGAATGAGTGTGTGTGTGTGTGTGTGTGTACATGTGTGTAGGGCTCCTGGGCTCCTGTCAACCTTAGGTATCATTTTTCTGGTGTTGTCCACCTTACTTTTTGATACAGAGGCTAGGCTTGCTGCCTGATTGCCCAGGGATCCTCCTGTCTCTGCCTTCCAAGTGCTGAGATTACAACTGTGCACCACCATGCCTGATTTAAAAAACAAAACAAAAACAAACAAACAAAAAAACAATGTGTCCATTGTGTAGCCAAGCATTTTCTCTGTAAGTGCGACATAGGATATGGTGTTCTTCTTCAGGTACTGAAGTGCTGCTGTAGCTTAATAGTTCAATAGGGCATGAGTAACTGAAAAGTCTAAGTGATAGTTAGCTTCAGATTGCTCAGAAGAATATACTCCTAGTCCTCCCAGGGTATCCTAAAATACCTCTTTACTAACGCTTGATCCTAAGAAGGAAAATGACGACCAAGAACGGTATTTCAGGGACTGGCAAGAAGGCTCAGTGGGTAAAGGTGCTTGCTACCAAACTTAGCAGTCTGAATTCGATTCCTGGAACCCACAATATAGGAGAGGACTGACACCCACAAGTTGTTCTCTCTCACATACACACACACACACACACACCACCCTTACACTGTGGCACATGACTGTCCAATAAATAAATAAATAAATAACATGGTTTACAAAGAAAGGCATTTGATGATGTGAGTCTGAACTCTGGGGTCCCTGGACTGTTGCTCTACTCCTAACTTGTGACTTCAGGAAGCAGCATGGTCAGGTTAGGGAGATGCTCATGGAGTGAGTCCATCAGGTCCACGGTCTTCTGCACAGGTCCCTTAACATCAGACACTCCCAGTCTCTGTGTCTGGTTACTCCCCACTGAATACTCAGAGCACCATCAACCACCCATTTTCATATCTACACAGAGGGCAAGACTGTGCCGATCCCTTTATCTCAGGGTCTCAGCTCAGCAAACGTTTCTGAGCCGTGCGGATGGGTTATCTAAACACCTCAGAGCCACTGCTCTGAGGGCTCCAGAGCCAGGTGGGTGACCCCACCATCTACAAAGCCTCCATTCAGTATCACCCTCTGGAAGGAAGAGCCTTCGTGTACCCTAAAACCCAGTGAGCTAAAAGTAGAAGGTCACAGATAGGAATGCAAGTTGTTTTCTAGGAAAACAGAATGAAAAGGGAAATGAAGAAACATCACCTGCCCCCTTGCTGAGCAGTGAGTGGGATGGGCACTCAAATGGTGCTCCAGCTACAGAGGAGGAAGGTGATATGTGCTGAGGCCCCTCCCCCATCTTCTGGAAACTTTAGGGATGGAATCAGGGAAGCACGGGGTAAACAGGATACAGAGGTCAAGTTGGGAAGAAATGACTGATCCAGGACATAGACCACAGTTAGACTGTATCAACAGCAGCTGAGATGGGCATGGAGGTGGTCAGGCTGCTCCTCTGGCTTAGTCCGTGGCTGAGATGACCACAGAGGTGATCAGGCTGCTCCTTTAGCTTAGCCCATGGCTGAGATGATCACAGAGGTGGTCAGGCTGCTCCTCTGGCTTAATCCGTGGCTGAGATGGGCATGGAGGTGATCAGGCTGCTCCTCTCTATCTTAACCCATGACTGAGATGACCATGGAGGTAGTTAGGCTGCTCCTCTGGCTTAGTCTGTGGCTACTATGGGCATGGAGGTGATCAGGCTGCTCCTTTAGCTTAGCCCATGGCTGAGATGACCATGGAGGTGGTTGGGCTGCTCCTCTGGCTTAGTCCGTGGCTGAGATGAACACAGAGGTGGCCGGGCTGCTTCTCTAGCTTATTGCGTGGCTGTTTAGCTCAAACACAGCACATACTGGACAGAACTTCCTTCATCTGAACTTGAGTACCAGAAACACATGTCCCCAGTTCTCTGTAGACTTTCTCTGATGGTGACAGGGTTTCTAGACATCTGGAAAAGACACCTGCAGAAATAACCTTCATGTCCTACAACTCAGTTTCCCTACTGAGGAGAAAAGAGGGTCTGTGGGTGTAGCTCAGTTGGAAGAGTGTTTACTCGGCATGTGCGAAGTCCTGAATTCTATATCCAGCACCACATATGGTGTAGGAGTTCCTTCTGCTTGTGTGTTGCTTTCATTGGTTAATGAATAAAGAAACTGCCTTGGCCTAGTTCATAGGGCAGAACTTAGGTAGGTGGAAAAGAAGGAGCTGGATTCTGGGAGGAAGAAAGCAGAGTCAGAGGGAGAGACATCATGGAGCCACCAGAGACAGATATGCTGAATCTTTCCTGGTAAGCCACTGCCACATGGCGATATACAGACCAATAGAAATGGGTTAAATCAAAATGTGAGAGTTAGCCAATAAGAGGCTAGATATAATGGGCCAAGCAGTGATTTAATTAATACAATTTTTGTGTGGTTATTTTGGGGCTAAGCTAGCTGGTCAGCCGGGAAGAACAAGCGGCTCCCCTCCTTGCAACATACGTAAAGTGAGGCATGATAGTGATCTCCTGTAATCCCAGGATTAGGGAAGTAGAGGCAGTAGGATCAGAAATTCAAGGGCATTCTTGGCTACAACGAGAGTTCAAGTCCAGCCTGTTGGCTATGTGAGACTCTATCGGGCAAGAAAATGAAAATGAAAACAGCCAAACCACCACTCTCCAGCTATTGCACTAGAATCCCCAGAGCACACGGCACTTGGTGTTCAAGGTACTTCTTACCAGTTTCTCTTCTTAAAAAAAAAAAAGCACAGGTCACGTGGAGAACCTGTTGCTGTGCTGAAGAAGTAGCTGAGACTATGAGCTGAAGGGAATCCTTGAGCCTGAGCCCCACCTCTATTCCTTGTTGGTTATGTGTGCTGGCCCCTCCTCTCTGCCTCATTTTCTCCACCTATAAATGGGGATAGTAATACTGCTTACTTCATGACGTATCCTACAGAGGAGGAAGAGGAAGAATTCCGACATCACAGAGTGAAAAGCGGAGTTCGTACAAGCCGCCAGGAGGGTGACTGTGGTAGCCACCTTTCTTCAAAATGTTAGACAAGTATATTCTCAGTTTGCAGTTTGGGGCATGTATTTATTTAACAGTGTCGAGATTGGTGCATAAGCATGTGCTCCCCTACTGAGCTACACCCTGCCCCTGAGCTTTGGTATTTAATTGCTCAAAATTCTCTTGCGAGTTTCAAGCTTTCCTTCCTACACTGCGTAACTGAGCGGGAGAGTGAGTCCTTGCTTGGGAAGGTTCTACTCCTGGATTACTCCGCATGGTGAAACACAAGCAAAAGCTTCCTGGAGTCAACCAGAGTTCTTTCCTTCCAGGTCCTGTTCTCGAAAGTGGTGGGGAAACCAGGTCCAAAAGGCGGACCTGCCTGCCAGCGCAGGGCCCCAACACCAGTAGTGTCAGCCTGTGGAGCATCCTGCGCAACAACATCGGGAAGGATCTGTCCAAGGTGGCCATGCCAGTGGAGCTGAATGAGCCGCTGAATACCCTGCAGCGGCTCTGCGAGGAGCTGGAGTACAGTGAGCTGCTGGACAAGGCTGCGTGCATGCCCAGTGCCCTGGAGAGGATGGTGAGGACCCACTCGCTGACATTGTTCTTCTGAGCCATTCAGAGCCCAGGGGCCTAAAGCCCAGGCCTCATTTTGACTGATCCTTAGAGATTGTTGTTTCTCAGAAGATAGCCCTTGCCTTCCCGTGTGCAGTTACCTCAGAGTCTGCAAAGGGGCCTCCTGCAGCTGGTGCCAGGGGGCGGGTGGCTCTGCTGTTTTTGTGCTTGCTCTTTCTCTGGAAGCTTCCATCTGATGGTTCTCAGAGGCTTGGCTGGAAAACATGGCTTTAGGCTGTCTGTGTTTATTTTTACTACCCTGGGTGGACAGAATTTAATTTCTTGAGCTGTTTCTCTCATCCCGAGTAAATTTCCCTTGAGAATGTTTTTGTTTATTTCTGGAATTGTCCCATTCGTTCCTACGTTTTTGGAAAAAAATCATTCACAGAGAGTGATTTTACACCATTACATCAGAAAATGACCCCCACCACCACCTTTTCTTCTCTCTTATAGAGTTATTTAAATAAACAACTTTGTTGGTAAAACTCTTAAATATTTGTTATGAAAACTGTTCTGGCTTCCTTGAATGTGCCCTGGTGATCAGTCAAGCCCTTGCCTGCGTCGGGAGCCGGGGTTTCAGTGCTGACTTCTCTTGTTATTTGCTGCCTGGCTAAACTGGAGGAGTGTGCCCTTGGGCTTCACGGAACTAGCCAATGACACCCCCACCCCCATCTCCCCCCTGTCCCCCCACCCCTGTGACAGAGGATGCAGACCCCTTTAAACTCTACCCAGCCTGCAGTTCTCAGGCTCAGTGAAGCTTCTTAGGGCTGGTGATTTGGAGATGAATGGGAACCTCAGCTCCTGACTGGAAGAGACAGCCCCTTGTTGTGCTGCCTGAACTCTGGGACCCTCTTAGCAAAGAGATTTCCTCTCTTTTGATGCTCATGATCATATGATTATAAATGCAAAAAACACCAGTTGAGATTTTGCCCTTTTTGTTGAATTTCCCCAGAGAGTGTCTGCTGGAGACAGGGAGGCAGGAAGCTTCTAAATCTAATGGGGAAAGTCAGCATTTATGGTGCCTTGCCTCAAAGGGAATGATTCACTTTGAACATGAAAATATTCTCTTTTGGGGGGCTTTGGTTTTTTTGAAACAAGGTTTCTCTGTGTATCTTTTGAGCCTGTCCTAGAACTTGTTCTGTAGACCGGGCTGGCCTTGAACTCACAGAGATCTGCCTGCCTCTGCCTCCTAAGTGCTGGGATTAAAGGCATGCAACCAAGGAAGATATCTGACGTTATATCTCTCATTCCTGTGAACATGCTTACACACATGCACTTGACACACACACACACACACACACGAGTTATAGATGACACTTATTTAAGTGTAGCAAACATCATAGGATGTTCAGAGAAAAACGCTGAAACTGTTCCTATCTGGTATTAAAAAGAAACCTCCACGTTACTACTTTGATATAACTTTGAGGGGGCAAAACAAAATTCAGACAAGGGATTCTGTTTCCGTTGAGGCTCTGAAGGAGACTCTGAAGAACATGCTGAAATCTGCATGGTGAAGTTCAGAAGATTTTACTAAACCCATGTGTATAGTTTATTCTCCCTCCCCTCCTTCCTCTCCCTCCTCTTCCTCTTTCTTCCCTTCTCCCTCCTCTTCTTCCCCCTCCTCCCTTGCCCTCTCACACCCTCCTCTTGTCTCCTCCCCTTTCCCCCCTCCCACACCTTCCTCCCCACCGTGCCTCTCAGTTTTCCTCCCAGAAAGGCAGGACTTCCAAGTGGTCTAGCCTGTTGCTCTGTTGCTTCTCAGAGTACAAGGATGACTCCCATTTCCTTTGGAAAATGTGAGTTTAAGTTTTCAGGTTTCCACAATATCAATCAATGACTAGTTAAGGGTGTTGTGCACATTTCTGAACTGGAGGGGGCATTTTACTTCCCTGTACTCTTTCGCCATCTGCCCTGAGACCCCAGTATTGTGATTTCCAGCACTGCCCGGCTGCATGGAGAGGATTCAGCATCGACTGCTGTGGGATGAATTTTATCACCTCATTCAAATCATGCCTTCCAGATTTCAGACACCAGGAGAAACCAGCAGTTTAAGCTGGTTGATTTGTCTCTGGGCCCAAATGAACATTACTTAAACCTGCAATTGTAAACCCAAGTTGGTTGTCTTTAAACCAAAGACATAGTATTGTCTTTCTGAAATAAACAATAGGTTTTACTTCTCATGACACATTTCTTGGTGACACAGAAATAAGCTCGTTCTTTCCTTCCGCTCGCAGGTATACGTGGCAGCCTTCGCCATCTCTGCCTATGCATCCAGCTACTTCCGAGCAGGCAGCAAGCCATTTAACCCGGTCCTTGGAGAAACGTACGAATGCATCCGACGGGATAAGGGCTTCCAGTTTTTTGCCGAGCAGGTGATGTGCGCCCTTTGTGTTTGTTGAGAGAATCGCTTGTGCCTGCTATTAAATGCGCTTTTGAAATATTTATTTCCCTCCTTTCACTGGCTTCAAAAGGACTGAGATAATTACGGGCTTGGCAACATAAAGCCAGGATATGTTTTCTCTGCGTGGAAGCCAAGCTAGCACCCACACCACCCTGACCTCCCTAATTCTGAGCACCTGTCTGGCTACAGGCAGCAGCAGCGGCAGCGTTCATTCTCCTTCAGATCATTAGCAAAAGGAAGTGCCAAGGTCCAAGCCTCTGCCCAGAGTGTGACTTAGAGAAAAAGTGTGCCCAAACAGTTGTCACTACTATTCTGAAGCCCGACTGCCCCTCCGAGTGGGCGCGGCCATATCAATGCGATGGTCTAGATTTTTGCTTAAGAGAAATCACTTGTGTGTGTGTGTGTGTGTTATTCAGAACAACGATGTATGTCTCTCTCTCTTTTTTAATGTTTACTATGTGCCTGTTTACTATTGCGTGTGGCTCAGACCCTGCAGTGGAGTGGGAGGCAATGGGGATAGACAAGAGTCCCTATCTAATGAATGAACATGTTGTCCTTGTGTGACCTAAGAACCCTTAGATCCTCCCACACAAGGTAGCATGGAAGGGTCAGGAGCCAAGCGGCTCGCATTTGAAGCGCAGCTCTGCTTCCTACAGGCTGTAGAGCTCAGAGCAAGTGGAGGTGAGGCCATCATTTGTGTCTTCTGTGGTTCTAGAGCAGGGTCTGATCACAAAGTATGACTGTTCAGTGTGCATTGAAGAATGAAGAGCCCATGTGTTTGCCAACGTGGAACACCTCTTCAGCTAAAATACATTCTGCGCCTTTAGAATGATGCAAACCGCCCTCCAGGAGACCAGCCATCATTGCTTTGATAGATTTCTCTCCCAACTCCTAGAAAACCGAGGATAAAGAGGGAATGTGGGTTACTAAATATTCGTTCTCTTCTGGTTATTTTTGTCAGTGGATTTGCATTATGGGGTCTGGGAAAGAAGACGTAGTGAACTTGGCTTTTCTTTTCTGCGGTGCCCCCCCCCCCGTCTTTCTTTCTCTTTGAGATAGGATATTACTACACATCCAGTCTGGCCTCAAACACACATTCTTCTTTCCTCGGCCTCCCCAGTAAAGGAATTACAGATTCACCATCACCACACCCAGCTCCCCAGAAACTGGCGACTGTGATGTTTGTTGAAATGCCATACAGACTGGTCATGCCTGCCTGCCTGCTGTCCAAATGTTCAAAGACCTCAGGCAGAGAATTCAAGGCCACTCTTGGCTTCCTAGAAAGTTCTAGACCAGCTTAGGCTGTGTAGTGAGATGTGGTCTCAAAAACAGACAACAAAAAAGCCAAAACCCAGAACAATGGTGTTCCCTGGAACTTTGAAGAAAATGATTATCCAAAAGCCCCCAAGCGTATTGCCAGTGGCTTTCCCAGGTGAAAACGAAAGGTAAATATTGCTTAATATGGGGAGATGGGAGCTAAATCGGTAGTTATGGGATCCAGTAATCTGTCTGACTCAAATTCAGCTGGGTTATTTAAATACTGAATCTAAAGTGGAATGAGAATAAATTAAGACATGATTTGGTTGCCATGGTGTTAGATGCACTTTTGTGGGGGAAAAGAAAAAAGAAGAAAATGAAGGCCTGAAATAGCCCCAAACTTCAGCTGGCACTCGGAGCAGAACGAAGAACTCTCAGGGAGAGTGGCATGAGCCGTGGAAAGGTGAATGGCAGTCCTTGGGGTCCTGAAGGGGTGGCGCCAGTCACAGGGTCTGCAGTACATCTACTGTGGGACTCAGATCGGAGGACCAGGGCCAAAGAGCAGGTGCTCACGCACCCAGAGAGATCACCAGAGAGCTCCAGAGAACTTAGTCTTTGGCTCCGTGAATCCGATCCCAAAGTAAACAGCAAAAAATGCATCTGGCCGTTTCCTGCAGCATAGGATGTGCCCTCTGTTTGCTCAGCTTGTGGCGTGCGTGCGGCCTTGAAGCCTTGCAGGAGTGACTTAAGTCCTTGGAGCCTTTGTCTTTATCCAATGGGAGTGGCAGTACTTGGCTCACAGGCTGTAGGAAGGCATAAATGAAAGGGTCCTGTGACGATAATGCTCTTACACCAAAGAGTGCATGGTTAATGGTTATTGCCCTTATATTTAGAGAGGACTTTAAAATACCTTTAAATAAAGTATGGAGAGTAGTTAAAGAGGAGCCATGAGAGCCCAGGAAATCCCGTAAGATACGTGTGTGTCTCTCTGCTAGCACCGGAGGCTGAGTGCCTCCAGTGACGCAGAGTGAGTCCTCAGGCCGCCGCCTGCCCGTGCTGGTTTGCTGTCATTATGACCACTGGTCCTGGTGCCAGAGCATCTGTCTGGGTTTTAGCATTATGGCTCAAATTGCTGCTTTTAGTGCTTGAGGAAAAACTGAGTGTCTCGGGACAGAACTGGGATGCCCCCGCTCTGTGCCATTACTGCGACTGAGGTGGGTTTCCCCACTAGCAACTTACTTGGGAAGCAGGATTATTATGATCCCAGGAGAATATGAAGATGTGTCTGCCATTACACACGCACACACACGCACACATACACGCACGCACACCCTTTCTTTCTGTCCTCTTTCACCCTTACCAGATGACGCACTTCTGTGAGGCCCCCTACCATAGCATATCTAAGGAGCAGCATCCATTTCCTTTCATGTTCATACCTGCTTGTGTGACTTTTCTGCTTCTGGCCCAGGTCAACAAAACCCCCTCCGCACCACACTTACCTCAATAGGAGTAAGATAGAGTTTATTCTGGAACTAAATATAAGTGACCATGTCTTAGAAACAGATTTCGGCTGTCCCAAATTCCATATTCCAACAGGGTATTTGGCAGCAACAGAGCAAAGCAAGTCATAAGATCTCTCTCCCTCTCCCTCTCCCTCCCTCCCTCCCTCCCTCCCTCCCTCCCTCTCTCTCTCTCTCTCTCTCTCTCTCTCTATCTCTATCTCTATCTCTATCTCTCTCTGCATACGTGCGTGTGTGTGTAATTTTATCCAAAAAAAGACATGGACTGAAGTCCTATGTATCTCCAAGCTAAAGGCCAAAAACAGTTTCCTCCTCCTCCTAACTTTGCTAGCCAACCATCTGTCACAGGAAGAGTGTTGGGTCTCCTTCCTCCTGTGACTCAGTTAGTAGTGCCGAGCATGTGGCTGTCCATGTCGGTGAGTCCCAGGAAGTGAAGTGATTGCTGCTCCCGAGTTCAACTAGACCAAAGCATCTTTCTCCGTATTATCGCTCATGGGAAGAGTCATGATGACATGTTGCAGAAGCGACTCCTGTGATCAGAAGCCATTTCTTGTCACATTATCCTCATCCCCATTGACTGGTAGTTTTGCTTAGCGCTTTCTGCCGCTAGAAGGTGTGATCACACTTGATCTCTAGATTGCCCAGAGTGGCAAGCCACCCAAAAGTTAGCTACCGCAAAGAGACCAGGGCCCAAACGAGCAAGCCTTCCTACATCCCAGAACCCATTCCTTGCCCTCCACTGTCCTTTCCCTGCACTCTTCTGGGGTCATGTTTAAAGTTTATGTATTAGGCTCACAGATACCAGAATTGCTGACCATGGATGGGAGAATAGCCTTTGTCTATATTGTTCAGGGCACGGGACTACAAAAAACAAAAGAAAAAACAAAAGAAAATGAAGAAACAACAACAACAAAAACAGCAACAACACCCCTTCCACACCACACTTACCTCAACAGGAGTAAGACAGAGTCTATTCTGGAGCTAAATATGAGTGACCATGTCTTAGAAACAGATTTCAGCTGTCCCAAATTCCATATTCCAACAGGGTAGTTTGGCAGCAACAGAGCAAAGGAAGTCATAAGCAAATGCATTAGGTAAAGGGGTGGGGCCAGTTCCCTTGCTCTTGGGCCCTTGGCTCCAGCTCAACCATGTTGACAGCACCAGGGCCAGCTCCACTGCCCAGGCAAGGTTCTCTCTCTCTCTCTCTCTCTCTCTCTCTCTCTCTCTCTCTCTCTCTCTCTCTCTCTCTCTCTCTCTCTCTCCTCTCTCTCTTTCTCTCGCTGTAGGGGGCATGGGGCTAGGGTCAGCTCTCCTGTTCTCATGCCCTCAGGACTGGCTCACCTGCATCCAGGACAACAGGGTTAGCTGTGTTGCGTTGTAGCTGGTGAGGGGCAGGCCTAGCTAGTTCTCTGATTCCCATGACCCCAGTGCCAGCCTTCTTGCCTGCCGGTACTTCTTTTGGGTCTGTCTAAAGGCAGTTGGCTGAACACTGTTAATCAGCTGTAGTGGTTTTAAAAGAGCACACCTGCATTCCTATAAAATGTGTGCATACTTCCTGATATCACAAGATCCCTCTAGTTCTTATGGATGGTACCCCACTCCATTTTATTGACTTAAAAAAATTACAGACTAGGCTCGTGATGTTTGTATTCAGTAGTTTGGTTTGGTATTTCTACTTGGGGGTCCCATACACGTAGCAAGTTCTTGATGGCAGCTGTATTGCCCCCTCCCACATTCCATGACTCCTAGTCCACTCCAGTGAGACATGTCAGGTAGGTACAGAACTGTGATTGGAGGAGGGGCGTGGCCTTATTCCAGTTCAACCATATGCAACCCTATGATTTAAAATTCAGCTAGACTATTCTGAGAGCGCTCTCATGGGAGGAAGGAGGAGAATAGAGGGCTTTGTGCTCCAAAGTATTGCCCAGTAGTTGGGCTTTCAAAGCCGTTGACAAAGAGAAGCAGGCGGTTGCTTTGATTATAGGAGTTGCGGCCTGAAGATAGTGAAAATTTCTCTCCAAAACTACAGAAAAAAGCAGGGGCCTTGTCACGTCAGACAGCACATGGGGAACTAAGACACATCAAGCGACAGCAGCGTCCCACCTCCTGCTTCCCATGGCTGGGATTTCAGTTCATTGAGTAATCTGAAGGTGTGGATGCTATTTCTGTCTTTCTCCACTTTCCTGGCTCCGCAGTCTGTCAGTTAAGGCGGTGGCAGGATGCCTGGGAATCCATCAGCCCCGCAAGCTCTGCACAGGGGGTGGTTTACAAAGCAGGATTCTCAGCATGGGTGAGGCCAGGGTGGGCGAGTGGGTGGCTGTGGGCTTGTCATTGTCCGTTACCTCCCCCCATCCCTTCTTACACACCTGCTCGGTCCAGATAGAAGTCCTGAGTGGTTAATATCATGTGTCTGAGAACAGTCCAGCTACTTCACACTTTGTTCCTGAAGTCTACACACCACCGATACTCTTTGCTTTGCTGATTTCTCTCCATGCTGTGGTTTGGGAAATTCGACCTATCTGGTTTCATCCCCCATGCTGTTCATAGGAAAGACCTTGAGTAGACCCTCCAGATAGAAGATAACCTCGGCTAAGAGCCATTGAAATCAGAGAAATTTCTGGACGCACACTGCCAGCATGGCTGGTTTTCCCATGCGTACCGATCTGTGAGAACAGTACAGGGGCCTGAGTGCCACCGAGGTAAACAGATGGAACACAGCCTCCATTTTGTAGTGAGCGGCTTGATTGGTGGGTAAAACGAGCAATGGCGCCCCCCAGTGGCAGCCTCCATTTCAAGGCTCATCCCTTCTGGGATATAATTATCTACTCATTCAAGATTGCTTGTATATATTGATGATAGTTTTTTCTTTGCGAGCATGTGTGTTTGCAAGTGTGCGTTTGTGCGTGTGTCTCTGTGTGTGTTTGTGCGTTCATGTGTTGGCAGGTGCATATATGTGAGCCAAAAGAGAACTTCATGTGTTGTTCCTCAGATACCGTCTGTGTGGTTTTGCTGTTTTTCTGAGGCAGGGTCTCTCACCAGCCTGGTACTCATCAAATAGACTAGGCTGCCTGACCAATGAGTCCCAAGACCTGTTTGTCTCTGCCGTAGTGCTGGGATTACAAATGACAGCCAGCATGCCCAGCTTGCTTGCTCCCCGCCTTCCCTAGTGTGGGTTCTGGGTCTGCATTCAGATCCCCGCACTTACACAGCAATGGTGCCGTGGACCGATCATCTCCACAGTCCTCACACCTTTCCCCTCTTGGCACTCGATAAACTTTCTCCGATGGCTATGGCTAGTTCTGCTTTACAGGCACAGTATTCTGAAGAATTCTCTCCGGGGCCAGTGAGATGGCTCAGCTGGTAAGGGCACTGGCTTAGGACCTAGGCTCCATCCCTATCCCTAAGACCCACAGTATGGAAGGTGAGAACCTGCTCCCACAATTTTTCTCACCTTCCACGTGGGAGCCGCGGCACAAGAACATGTGTACGTGCATCCCACACACATGCCCGATAAATGAGCGAATAAATTTTAAACATTAAAAAAAGAAAGAACTCTCTTGGATTGACCATATCAGTGACGTATGGTTCGGTTTTCTGAGCCCTAGGGGACTTCTCTTTGTGTTCTGTTACTTAGGAGTGGTGCTCCAGAACCGTGACACCGACAACTTGGTTAAAATGCTTGCAAGTTTTTTCATAGCTGAGGAGAGTGCAGACCTCAAGCAGCCCTCTTTTTATTTTATACTGTTCAATTCATGCCTGTGTCCTCACCACTTGAGGCTGGCCACGCTCCCAGGAAAGCTTCTGGAGGCTTCCATTCACAGCTTCCTTCCCACCCACCCAGAGGAAGTGGGAGCTGGCTACGTCAAGACTGTCCTCTTGAAGACACACTTGTTCAAGCTGTAGTATTGCCCCGGTGGCCCCGGCTCAGCACGAGGGGAAAAGCAGTGGCTTTCCAGCCATAACATTTCCTCAAATTATGTTTTTTGTCCTTTGTCTCCATCAGGTCAGCCACCACCCACCGATCTCCGCCTGCCACGCTGAGTCGGGAAACTTCGTTTTCTGGCAAGGTATGTGCTGATCCATGTGGCCTCCACTTTCATAGCATTGAAGATTTCATGTTTTCCGGAGATTGCTCAGTCTTGCCAGGATCAAAAGCAGTCCCTGAGTCGCTCTTCAGACAGTGTCAGTCCTCCTGATGCGTGACCCTCTCCCTCCTGAACAGCAGCTGACATGTGCCACATGCTCATTGTCAGTGTGTTATTTTGTTTATTCTTATGGATGCTACGGATACAAGAGATGGGTTCATTTTTTTGCCTCTTAAGAAATTTCCTCCGTCTTTACCTGACCTGTTCCTGGGGCTTTTCCTCCATCTTACTTTACAACGTCTTGACATGCAGGGGTTGCAGCAGAGTGTAGACAACACGTAGGTCTCTTGCTTTTTAAGAATTTAAATTCTGTTTCCAAAATTACATTTGGCACCTCTGAATTCTATTCATCTTTGTTTTTATGAGCGTTTTTAATTCATTGAGCTTTCATTTCATTTATTTAGTGTGTGTGTGTGTACACGTATGCGTGTATGTAGGTCAGATGATAACTAACAGGACTGGGCTCTTGATCCTGTCCTGTGCGTCTGGAGGATGGAACTCATGTCCATCAGGCTTGGTGGCACGTACCTTGTCCTGCCGAGCCACCTTATTGGTTTGTTTTTAAGTGTTGTTTGGAGATTTTCATCTATGCTTTGTGTGGTTTTTGCTGTCTTGCTTTGTTTTGCTGTTGTCTGGCTTGTTGTTTTTGTTTGTTTGTTTTGTTGTTGTTTTAAATGAGACAGGGTTTCTCTGTGCAGCTTTGGAGCCTGTCCTGGAACTCTCTCTCTCTCTGTAGACCAGGCTGGCCTCAAACTCACAGAGATCCACCTGCCTCTGCCTCCCGAGTGCTGGGATCAAAGGCGCGCGCCACCACTGCCTGGCCTGTCTGGCTTTGTTTTTACTACTCTCAAGATCCTAACCCAGCCGGGCGGTGGTGGCGCACACCTTTAATCCCAGCACTGGGGAGGCAGAAGCAGGCGATCGCTGTGAGTTCGAGGCCAGCCTGGTCTACAAGAGCTAGTTCCAGGACAGGAACCAAAAACAACGGAGAAACCCTGTCTCAAAAAATCCAAAAAAAAAAAAAAAAAAAGATCCTAACCCAAAGGTTTGGGAAAGGCAGGCGTTCCTACCACTGAGCTTTGGCCCCTCCCTCTTTACATTTTCAGGGTTGTTTTGGTACCGATGTTCCTAAAACTTACTTTTGGAGATGGAGGAGATGGCAAGTTGTTCTAAAAATAACGCCCCACATTTCTCCTACATGCGTTAGGTTTCTTAGGTTTCCATTTATTCAAAAGATTGGAGTACAGTAAGAGAAACCGAGTATCCCAGGCCTTCAAGAAGTTGAGCACACATCATTTTCTTTTAAAAATATAGTTTTGTTTGTTGGAGACAGAGGCTCATGCAGACAGGACTAGCCTCCAATTCGCTACATAGACCGGGATGACTTTAAACTTCTTAGGCTAGCGTGACCTGGAATTTCTTACCTCCAGACTTGACCTCCCAAAGCACTGGGCTTACGGACGTACCCCACCACACCTGGTTTACACAGTGCAGAGGTACACTAGGAGTGAACTAGGGCCTCACACATGCTAAGTGTGCAATTACCAACTGTTACATCCCAGCCCCTGATCAGTTTTTAAAAACGTCCCCTTTACTAAGGTTGCCATTTGTTCCCGTGATGTCTTTATGTCCGTGTACATATGCATGTATCTCTGTGAGACCTGAAGGCACAAGAGCACACTGGAACACTTCCCACCCTCCTGCTGTATTATCCACTTATCTCTGTATGGATTCAAGAGATATGAAAGTTAAAAGGGGAATGTTTCTTTCATTTAATCTTTGCTACAGATGCTTAATATTAAATACTGAAGATTCACCTGAGATTTCTCTACTTTTCTTGTAGCAAGTCTTTCTCTGTCCTGCCAGCTCCCAACTAATGACACAGAGATTTCTTATTAATTATGAAAACTTGGCCTTAGCTTAGGCTTATTTCTAACTGGCTCTTATAACTTAAATTAACTTATTTCTATTAACTTACATGCTATTACATGGGTCATAGTTTTTACCTCTTCTCCTGCATGTCCTGGTTCCAGCTGGCAACTAACCCTTTTTTCTTCCCAGTGTTCTCTCTGTCTAGAAGTCCCACCTATACCTCCTGTCTAGCTATTGGCCATTTAGCTTTTTAAAACTAAACCAATCACAGTGACATATCTTTACACAGTGTAATCAAATACCTCACAAGACCTTCTGGAAATGTTTCTCATAAGGTTTCTTAACTCCTACCTAATAAGTCTCATCAACCGTGTAAGTATTTCTTTCTTGTTTTCTTAAAACTCTGCATTTTTTTCTTTAACAAGGGAACCTTCTCAGAATAGTCCCTGAAAACTCTTTGTGTTACACACATCTACTCACCCTTTTCTGGGTGATTTCACCTGTTCCCTTGGTGTAGGATCTTCATAGCTTCACATTTCTCTGCCTTTTGACTGGGTTCTTTAGATCATTTACATTTATTGTGGTTATGGATGTAGGTGATTTAAATGTGTCATGTTTTCTAATTAGTCAAATCTATTCCTTGCTCCCCCTTTTCTGTTTTTAATGCCTTCTTTTGTGTTAGTTAAGTACTTTCTATATGCCTATTTTATCTCTTCTGTTGGATTATATCCAACACTTTGTTTTGTGCTTAGTTGTTACCTCAAGATTATATATCTTTAAGATATTACAGTCTGCCGTCAACTGGCATTGTTATACATAAGTTTGGATGCAGTAAGAAACATAACAAAGTAAACCCAACCTCTGTGAGATTGTGTGTGTATGTTGCAAATCCATCAATGCATTGTTATCTTTGCTCAAATCCAATTCTCTCTTTTTCAATTTTCTTACCAATTTTATTAAGAAATGCTCACATACTATATTATTTACCCACTTAAAATATATAACTCTGATTTTTGTTAGCACAATTAGTTTTAAACTAGTTTCATCACTCCAAAAACAGCATCTTAGCTAATAATGCTCCCACCGCTTCCTCCAAATTCATGATTTGCCATATGGCATCAAAGGAATCCACTTGCCTCTCTCACCTGAACTGCAGCTACGCATCTCCCAGCCTTTCTCACTTCCTATAGTTCTTCTGTCTCAGTGCAGCCACTGGACAGGGCCTGCTTCTCTCTGGCTCTCCCCTTTCTCTCTTGGTGGTGGCATCTGCAGCTTAGGACAGCTGGTACTACTTATAAAGGTTCTCTCCTTTCCTTAGCCTGTGTCTGTTTGCTGCTCCGTCTCCATCTTTCCTTAGCCTGTGTCTGTTTGCTACTCCGCCTCCATCTTTCCTTAGCCTGTGTCTGTTTGCTGCTCCATCCTCCACTGTTGCTTTTTTCCCATGAGCCCTTGCACCACAGCAATTGGCTTGACTCACTTCACTCCTGTGCATCCCCTGAGCAGCCACAGCAGCCAGATATCTGATCCCCTTGCTTTTATCCACTCCTGTCCACACTTTGAATTTTTTTTTACAAGGTTTTTATGTAATTGTACTGGTTGATTCTTTTCAACTCAAACAAGACTTCTTGCTAGGTTTGCAGAACCCACTGTTTCCTTAGAAAGCCTGACTTCCTACTCTTCTCCTTAGATAGTCTCAGACCTTCAGCCAGACCCACACTCCACTCTCTTCTGACTTTTTAAATACTATTTTTTCAATACCGACTCCTCTATGCTCCACAGACTTATTTGTGTTCTGCAGAGCCCTGCTTAAATGACCCTTTCTGACAAGTCTCTTTGACGCCGTAGCACACTGGGCCCGTGTCTGTGTGACCGCGACTTGTTCTCATCTCGTTTTTGTGCTATTGACTCTTTCAAGAGAACTTTGCCTTACAACTTTGTTTTCCTAATTCTGTTTTGGGTACCCAATTGGGTACCTATTTCTAATGCATGAATAATTGTCTCCATTAGAAACAATTTATCTGTGGCAGTTACAGAATGACCAGTCATTTGTCGAGCCTGAGGCCTCTGGTCTACCTACCTGTCTTGTCGAATATGTAACATTTGATATTTTGTTTCAGATGTGAGATGGAAAAACAAATTCTGGGGAAAATCCATGGAAATTGTCCCAATTGGCACAACGCACGTGACGCTGCCAGCGTAAGTTCCTGTGCATTAGGAATGTCAGCTCTTGGTCAGAAGTCCACGTTAGCAGACTGTCCAGGCTGCCCACCAATCCCTCTGGCTCGGAGATGATGCTTTTCTCTCTCCTTCCATCTGGCAGTGGGTTCAGGTGGCCTCTGCCTGGCAGGCTCACAGTCTAGTGCTTTCTCTCACCGGATGGAAATGCCTCCCACAGACAACAGCCCTCTGAGCAAATTTTAAAACTCATTTCTGCCTCCCTCCAAGATAAAGGGCCATTTTTCTTCATCACTGTGGTCCCGTCTCACTGACAGAATTCCCTCAGAGACAGACATGGCTTTAGTGATGCAGGCATCATCAGGAGGCGTTTCTAAAGCGATCGGGCTGGACCGGGGAGTCACATGCTGCTGTGGCCCTTCCTCCCGTGACTGTCGTTGGTCAGGCTGCCACTCCTTTCTTGTCACTAGTGTCCTCGCCTGCCTCTCAGGACACATGAGAAGATTTGACACATATTATGCATAAGGCACTTAAAATACTGCTTACCGTTTTCTCACAGTTGCTACTGGACTCTGTGAGCAATGCCTGCGCTCTTCCTCATGAAAGAGGGGTAAATAATCTGTGACTATTAAAGTGTGGGAGACTGGCCCCCACCCCACTGCATCTATTAAAGTGTGGGAGACCGGCCTCCCACCCCACTGCATCTATTAAAGTGTGGGAGACTGCCCCCCCCACCGCATCTATTAAAGTGTGGCAGACTGTCCCCCCACCCCACTGCATCTATTAAAGTGTGGGAATCTGGCCCCCACCCCACTGCATCCTTCTGCCAATTTCCTTTCGATAGCCGGGCAGTTTGTTGGCCCAAGAATTTTTGTCACATGTCACTTGGAGCTTTATTCAGGGCTGGGTCTGCAACTGAGGGATGCGTGATTCATTCCCCGCCTCGTCGTACAAAGTGCCCACTGCATCTGTGTCTGGTTCTTCTGGGAGTCTTCTTTGACATCCCCCTCTCTTTCAGTTTTGGGGATCACTTTGAGTGGAACAAAGTGACCTCCTGCATTCACAACATCTTGAGCGGACAGCGATGGATCGAGCACTACGGTGAAATTGTCATCAAGAACCTGACCGATGACTCCTGCCACTGCAAAGTGAACTTCATAAAGGTACCTCCAGGGGGCCAAGCTCTGCGCTAGAGGGCAGGACCAGGTGGCCAGAGCACAGGCTGTCTTCCACGCTGTATTTGACCGGGACCTTGACCCTGCCTGCCTCCCCTACCGTGGGCCCTCACTGAAGAGCCCAAGGGACTCTTTTATAAGACGTCATCAGACCATGTGATGCAAAGATACACGAAGGCATTATGCTAAGCGGATAAACCAACGTGAAAAGATGTATTCTATGTTATTGTATTGTCTGTTCCAATTACATGGATCGCCAAAAGAGCCAAGGCTAGAGGGAAAGAAAATAGAGCAGGGGTCATCAGGAACTGTGTCGGGGGAAGGAGAGAGTTTGTGTCACGGGTTTGGAGCTTCTGTTTGGGAAAATGGAAAAGTTCTAGAAATGGAAAGTAGCGGCAGTTGTACAACACTGTGAATGTACTTCATAGTTTTGAGCTGTGCATTTGAGATGGTTGAAATGAAGCCAGACTTGGTGGCATGTGCCTGGAATTGCAGCGCTTAACAGGTTGAGGTTTGTGCATTGCGAGGCTGAGAGCAATCTGGACTGCAACGTGAGACTGTCCTGAAAGAAAGGACTTGGGGCAGGGACCACTATGCTTGTGTGTTTTGCCACGAGGCAAGGTGTGACCAACCGTTCCCTTTACAAGGCTTCCCACTCGCTTCCATCCTCTCAAGTAGACACCTGCATTCTCTCGATGGCCCACGAGGTTCTGCACCTCTGTCCTGCCAGCTCTCACCCCTCGGAATGCGTGTGCAGCCATAGTGTGCGCACGCTCACACACACTCACACACCCTCACTCCTCCCCAGCCCCAGCTCCCGCTACCCGCTCACTCCTGTCTGCCTCCTAAGCCACTGAGCACACTGCCTGTCTTTCCTCCCTTCCTCCCCCCGACCTCTTTTCTGAAGATCCTGTGGTCTCCACCTCACTCTGTCGTCCGCTCCATTTCGCCATCAAATTTTCTTCAAGGTTTTTGTTACCACTGAAGTTAGCTTCCTAGTTCTTTCTTTCTAGTCTGTCTCCCTGCTCCCCTCACCCTCCTTGCCAGCCCCAGCCCCACAGGAATAAAAACCTGGTTGTTCTGCTCATCCTACAGCCCTGATTGACCCTCGATCCTAACAGCTGGGGCCTCAGAACGCTCAGATAGATGAGAAGGCCAGCCAGGTGCAAGAAAATACTAGGGCCTCTCTCCAGCTTCCTTAATTTGGGTACCACCCCTTTCTCTCCTTCCTAGAATTATTTCACTTGTTAAAACCTCGTGTACTTAAAGTGGCTTTAAGGCACAGCCCTTTGCATTTAACTAAGATCAAAATCCTAAACAGAGTGCAAATCTGTACAGTTCTCTCTGTGCTGCCTGTGACCCACAGGGGACATTTGTGTGGTCAACCAGGCAGCTGGGGCAAGAATGTGTTCCCCGAGTCCAGGTAGATCAGTTGTCCGCATCGCCTCAAAGGAATGGACTCACCCCCTTGTCTACCATCCACCTGGTCTCATTTTCTCAGTACCAGAGAAAGATTGAGTTAGTTTGTTTGAGTCCAGGCTGGCCTCAAACTCAGAGCCATCCTCCTGCCTCAGCCCTCAGAGTACTGAGATTACTGGTGCCTACCATCGCACGGCTTTACAGGAAATATGTGTGTGGTTATTTGAGATGGTGTAGTTATTTAAGATGAGCATTGGGTGTTGAAAGAGTATGGGGGCGGACACCAGACTCCCGTGGGGCTTGGCTGTGTCTCCTCCGTGGCTTCCCATCCAGCCATCAGCGTTTGTTTGGTTGGTGAATATCACAAAGGGAAAAATTCTGACCCCTGCTTCCCAATAAACGTAAGGGTTTGGGATCCTTTCTTCCCCCGCCACTTTTACAAGGCTAGAGAACTCAGTTCCTGGTGTCTTATTCACTTCCCTGGCACTGCTGCGTCCCACCTGCATTATCCCAAAGCTTTAAAGGAGAAAAACTGAATCCGTAGAAAATGACCTGGAAACGCCACTAAACTTTCCAAATACGGCTGCAGTTTCAGCTGAAAATAGCGCTGGGGCTTTTGATTTATGGAGAAATGCCTTCTGTTCGTGGCAGTTTTTAAGAGTGGTCAGGTACTTGGGACAGTTTCAAAGCATTACCTCTAGGGAGTTGGCACTCCCTCTGCTGGCCGGAGATTGGTACTGCATAAACTAGACTGAGCTGAGCTAAGCTTTAGGGAGTTGGGATCAGCACGGTTGAGCTGAGCCATAGTCAAGGCTGCCTCTCAGGCCACTGCTGATAAATACTGAGACAGTGTCTCGCATGAGGACCCTGCAGCTGGAATGGGCCCAGAAGGGGAAAATAGTAGAGATTGCAATGTTAAGCAACCTCTTTAGTATGCAAATGACTGTTTTCTTCAAGTAAAAGGAATTATGAGTTAATTTTAAATTGTAGTAGCGAGAGCGCTCAGGCTTTGAAATCCCAGTGACATGCCTGGGGCAGCTGCTAATACAGTAACCAGTTAGCACTGGCTAGTGCACTAGGTACTTGGCGAATGTCTAAGAACTGAGTATCGCGTTCCTACATTATATATATGAAGCAAAGGCAGAAAAAGTGCATATCTACACACATGTTTGTTATTAGGATATTAGCTGTAAATTTTACTAAATAGCTAAAGGTATTTTATTTTAAATACAGAACCTAGGCAGACTAGAAAGTCTAGAAATGAATCCACATCTTTACACTTAATTGATTAAAAAAAAAAAAGATCCCGGTAGCACATGGCGAGAAAGGACAGTTTCTTCGGTAGTGCTGCTGGGACCCCTTGATAGCCTCATGCAAAAGAGGAAATATGTGCAATCTGACAAGATGTTAAAATGCAAAACATAGAAAGGAAGCCAACTCAACAGGAAGAAAATAGTGGATAGCTGGGAACTGGGTGTGGCAGGATGCCCCGGTCAGACCAGCTCTTCAACTCAGATGGCTAAAGCAGGAAGGTCACTGTAACGAGCTATAGGGCAGGAGCCTGTCTCAGAAATAAAATGCAGTCTATGCACAGACAAACCATAGATGCTAGAGAAAATGCAGTGAGGCTACAGGCTCTTGCTGCAAGCCTCGGGATTCGGATGCCGTCTCCAGAACCCACGTGGTAGGAGGAGTGAACTGACTCCTGGAAGATTTCTACAAGTGTGCCGTAGCATGATCAAGGACATGTGCACATAAGCCAGTGTCTTCAACAGAAGCACACAGAGCTAGAAACACAGCTCAGTGGCATGGAGCCTGCCTCCCAGAAAAGGGGAACAAGTACACACAGATGGATGAATGGACGCTCAGCTTCACTAATCAATCATCCAGGATATGCAAATTAAAAATGCCGTGAGATGTCACCTCACTGCCTCTTATAACAGCTCACTTCAAGGGACGGTGGTGGCACAGGCCTTTAATCCCAGCATTCAGGCAGGGGGGGCAGAGGCAGGAGGATTTCTGAGTTTGAGGCCAACATAGCCTACAGAGGGAGTTACAGGACAGTCAGGGCTACACAGAGAAACCCTGTATTGGAAAAAACAAAAACAAAAAAGCAGCTGACACCAAAAAGATAGAAGGTAGATCTGAGAACTGAAGAGATGAGAATCTTGCACGCTGCGGAGGGAACATAAACTAGTGTAGTCGTTAGGGAGAATGAAGGTCCTCAAAACACTGAGCTTCTCTGGGGCCTGCAGTCCGACTCCTGAATAGACAGGCAAAGGACATGAAATCAAGGCTCCATGTTTTTCACATCACTGTTCACAGGAGCAAAGAAGGGATCCACCTGAGTGTGATAAACTCAAAGATACAATGCAGAATCTGCACAATGGAATACTGCCCAGCCAGGGAAAGAATGAAGTTTTGTCGTTTGCCTGTTTGTGTGTGTGTGTGTGTTTGTGTGTATGTGTGTATGTGTGTATGTACTAGATACTGTGCAAAGTAAAATAAGTCAAGCTCATAAAAATGTATCATCATCCCATCTGTATG
This sequence comes from Chionomys nivalis, assembly GCF_950005125.1. Taxonomy (NCBI): domain Eukaryota; kingdom Metazoa; phylum Chordata; class Mammalia; order Rodentia; family Cricetidae; genus Chionomys; species Chionomys nivalis. The sequence goes on from NC_080086.1 coordinate 146,493,029, forward strand.
GGGAACTAAAAATGTTGACTGCTAGAAGCAGAAAGGAGGGCAGAGGTGACCAGAGGTAGGGGTGAGGCTTGGGGAAATTACTGGTCAAAGGATACAATCTTTCTGAAAATACAAGAGCGCCACGAACAATGTATCTATAGTCTTAAAAATTGCCAGCCACATTTTTTAAATGCCCTCACCAAAAGAGTGAGATAAAATATGCTTATTAGCTTGAGTTTAGCCATTCTACAATGTGTACATATTTCAAAATGTTATTTTATATATGATAAGTATATATAATTTGTATTTTTAACTAAACAAGCAACCCATAACACTCTTATGGCTTTTTAAATTTCACCTGAGATATAAGTTCAGGCTAGCCTCAAATTTGACTTGCAGCTGAAGATGACCTTGAACTCCCAGTCCTCCTGCCTTCTTTATAAAAGAACACCACATGACCCGAACTTAGTTCTTGCTTTTGTTATTCCCCCATTCAGTACCTGTAATAAGCGGATGCCAGAATGTTTCTCAGACCATTCTCATCTGCACTCTAGGCAAAATACTGGAGCACTAATGCCCATGAGATCGAAGGCACGGTGTTCGACCGCCATGGGAAGGCTGTGCACCGGCTGTTTGGGAAGTGGCATGAGAGCATCTACTGTGGCGGTGCCTCCTCCTCCACGTGCGTCTGGAGAGCAAGTGAGTATCCACGGGATCCCAAGCACGGGGCGGGACCGGGAGCTGTGACAGGCGGGCGAGTGCTGCTCTCTGTCTCTGGCTGCGGCCCGCTTGTTAGCAGGTTAGCGCAGGTTAGCGGTACCGGACCATCCAAGTCCTGGTCATGCTTATAATAGCCCCTCAGTTTGGCTGCTAGGTTCCATCCTGGGTTATCGGGACCTCAGAAAGGAGCCACTGTCCATCCAAGGGTGGCCTAGAGGGCTCTAGGGTTCCTGTCACACCTGGGACTGTGACAGGCTTTGTTGAAATGCCGGTGAAATGCAAGGAGGGATTCCCAAGCAAAGGTCAAGAGGAAAATGTCACTAGAAAAACAGTGACCTGAGCTTTCCAAAGCATGCTTGATCTTCAAATTGGCCCAACCCCAAAGGCCACCCTGGTCTCCTTTGTCATCCCAGAAGACACAGCCCCTGGAGCAGCTATACCAAGAAGGCTGTGGAAGCCCACGGCCTCCACCAGCAACACTTTAGTCTTCTGACTGAAAAGTCAGAGTCATCTTATGAAACCTCTGTCCTGGGATAAGGGCTCTATGAGTGGATGTTGGTCTGGTTAAGGGAGGGAGATAAAGGTTGGGGAATGGAAAAGAAAACCGTGGGGCTACATGCCATGATTTATTAAGCTGAGGGGTGACAGCTTCCTGTTGTTACCTCTACAGCCTGCTTGGCTCAGAGACACAGGTCAATGAGGAAGCATGCTACATGTGTTGGCTCCCATGCATGTAGATGGTGTCACAGCTCAGCATCCGGTCACCTCAGTATCAACAGCAGGAAGAGGGGGACTAGAGAGCTTTTGATCTTGCACTTCACTTTTCTCAAGAATGAAGCATTTCTCAGGATTCCCAGCCAGCATGTCTTAACAGCACATCAGCCTGACGCGGGTCCTGACCCATCCCCATGCCAACTCGGGGCAACAGGAAGGCTCAGTTCGCCTGAGCGTGGGCTTGTGTTCCGTAAGGAAGAGATGTGGCTGCAGGAGCAGCAGCGTCTCTTTGTCGGCTGCAGCCACATCTTCCTCCCTCCCAAAGGTTGCTGTGGAGCTGGATGCCGTCTCAGCGGCTGCCTCCCTAGCCTCAGAGGCACATATGTGACTGTTCACACTGACAGTCGCTCATTTGCTGGAAGCTGCCTCACGTTACATGCCTGTTACCTGTTACAGTACCACAGCTTCACAGGATTAAACAAATGCAACGCATCTTTGTATCATTGAACAAATAGTCCACAGCATGAACAAATGTAACACACCTTCAACGAGCACTCCACACCAGTTACATCCTTACCATTCTTCCTTGACTTTGTCTCCACGTGAGCCTTGCATTGCCCTGGCCCATGTTGAAGGAAACCTCTGTCTTTACCCTGGTGGGCGGGGTCTCAGGTGCTAAGCACTGCGTGGAGCTTGGCTCCTGTGCTTTAGTTTAGGATGGGGCACACAGGTAATGGGACTTGGAAAGTTTCACAAAGCAAGTCTGTGGCAGTGTTCACAGGGGACAGTGACAGGTGGATGTGGGACCAGCAAGTGTTATGACTATCTGGGAATCTCCCTAGTCTCCTAGTCTCCCTGGTGTATACCTGATTCTTAGCGGAGATCCAAGTTAGGGCAAATCAGAACCTAATGTTCTAATCCCAGGACGTGAGACTTTAGGGTCTGAGACTTAGTGGGGGAAAAAATGAGGGGAAGGGGGAAGAAAAGGACAACGTGTACTGACAGCCCTTGGGGAGTTCTGCAGTGGGACTTGGCTAGTTTAAGAAAAGGCCTAGTGGGTTTATCTATTTGATTTGATTTTTAGAATGTGTGTATGTGTGTGTGTTATGTATGCATGCAGGGATGTTCCTGCCACTGCAGGAATGTGGAAGTCAAGGGACGACTTTGTGGAATCAGTTCTTTCTACCATACAGGTTCTGAAGTCAGCTTCTCAGCCTTGAGTGGCATCTCCCTGGGCCCCTGGTGTGCATATTTGAATAACAAATTCTGCGATAGCTCAGATAGGACAGACACTCTACAGCGCTGAATAAATTCACTAGAGGACCAAGGCAAAGAGACCATATCCCTGAGATAGAAAACTCAGACGGGAAAATCTGTAGAGAAATTCTCAGTAGTACTTGTTAGTCAGAATATTTTAGTAGAAAGAGAACAGTTTAGAGTTAGAGATAGGACTAGCTGGTTTGAGATGAAAATGGTGGAGGGATTTAAGTCACACAAATGAATTGTGAAGGAGCCCAGGAGGTCTGTTTCTCTTGCAGATCCCATGCCGAAAGGCTATGAGCAGTATTACGGCTTCACGCAGTTTGCACTGGAGCTAAATGAGATGGATCCATTGTCACGGTCTTTATTACCACCCACCGACACTCGGTTTAGACCAGACCAAAGGTAAGGGTTTTTTCAAAGATCTCTCTCTCCAGAGACATTTAAAACAATCTACCAAAGGCGGAATTCACAATTGCCTGGCTGCCCAGAGCCTGAGGTGGGTACTGTCGCCATGTACACAGGGACAAAGTGGCGGCTTCGAACATCTGTCTCAGAGGGATTAGGACCCGGGCGTCCATCCTTGTGTGGTGTGTCCTCCACACATCTGTAGGGCCCCATCTCTACTGAAATGTCAGAAAAGATGGGAGGGCTATTTTGAAGAATTTCACTGTGTGTAGTAGTAATAAGAAATTGACTGTTTATTTGACATAATCAAAGCACCCAGCTCTCCTGACCCCTCAAGTTGAGATGGTTTTAGTCCACAACTTCGGATTGTGGACTTGCTATTAATCAGTTGTGTGCTCTGTGGCTTTTTCTCTTTCCCCTCCTCAGTTTTCTATTCTGTAAGACAGAAGGAATAATCTCCCCCGAGCCTTCTGTAACTGAGACTCCTAATCTAAAGGCCACATGAAAGGAAAGATTGCTATGTATGATTTAACTTTTTTTTAAAAAAAAAAAAGTCTTAAATAGAAGTGCATAACCAAATTCACAGATAGATGATCAACATGGATCTGTATTTACAATCTTACAGTATGGATTTGGGCGAGAAATCAGTAAGATGTCAGCTGGTAGGGAAAAAATGGACTTGGGGACATGAACTGTCATGGCTAAGAGGCACAGATATTCCTTAAACATGGAGGGAAATTCAGTTTCACCCATAATATTTTTTAAATGCTATTTTTTAAAACAGGGTGAAAATACATTCTTATCTTAGATTAGTTTAAAAAAAAAAAAAGCAAAGCAAAACCAAACCTATCTGTGGCTGGTGACAACAAGCTATAATATAAATAAGTGTATAATATAAAAAGGGGAATATGAATTGCTTCAATTCCTTATAAAGTGTAGTTTTATAATGCATCCATGACAGACTCACTCTTTTGTCCACCAATCCTAAGTCTAGAAGTTTCTTATACAGATATGCTTTCCTGTGTGTGCGTGGCTGTTGTCTAAAGTCATTCCCTGCAATATTAAATGTAGCACTAAAAACAGCAGGGACAGCCCAATGTCTACAGGTAGAGCACGTTGGAAATAACGAAGGTACGTCCACAAGGCTGAATACTATACAGCTATTAAAAATGAAGATGTCCAGGCACTGCTACGAGAAGCTCTCTGAGATGTGTTGCTAAGCAAAAAGTAAAACGCAGCAGAACAGTTTTGCCACCAGTTATGCTCTTAAAATGGAGGGCAGGATATGAATATGTATTTATATTTGAAAAGTACGTACCCAGGAAATGAACAGGGTGGCGCTGCCTGTCATGGAAGAGCGGGGGAAGCAGAGGACTGACTCGGGTTCCTCTGGATAGAGTCTCTGAGCCATGAAAATATCACCTGTTCAAAAAAGGTCATTGTCTTCTGGCCCAGAGGACTGCATCATGGGTTGAAAAAGAGGCTGGGTGCAGGCGATCTTGAATAGCCAGCCTTGGGCATAGAAGTGGTTGGTTCTTGTTTTTTCAGTGACTGTTCCTTTCCTCTTTCCCCTCAATGCCTAGGCTTCTGGAAGAAGGGAACATAGAGGAAGCTGAGGTCCAGAAGCAGAGGATTGAGCAGCTGCAGAGGGAGAGACGGCGAGTCCTGGAGGAAAACAACTTGGAGCATCAGCCCCGGTTTTTCAGGTTTGTGCATAGCTGTGGTGGTGAGCTGAGAGGTCCTGCTTGTGCTTTCTGGGTGCTGGTCCGCTGCAGACAAATAGTATCTGCATGGCCATCACTGTCCTCAGACAGGACGGGGGCCTTCCTCATTGCCTCCCTTGCTTCTTCTTCACCAAGAGTTTCTCAGTCAATTCCTGTAGCAAAAGAAAGAGACATTGTCAGAAGTGGTCCTAATACCCAGCATCTGCCTCTGAGGCTGGTTGCTAGTGTGGGTAGGTTTTATATGATGACAGAATAGCTGATGACCATCCTACCGTAGAATTCAAAGTACCTGCTATGCTTAGACCAGCAGTCCCAATATGCTTGTGCTTGAGTTTGAAAGACCTGATTGATCATTACTTTTACAATAGCTTTCTGGAGTTGGGCATGGGTAGCTTGTAATCACACTGGCAATCCAGCACAGGGGAGGCTGAGGCAGGAAGTTTGGTGAGAATGCGAGTCTAGCCTGGGCTATAGTGTGAAACCCTTTCTATAGCTAGATGGACAGACAGATAGACAGACGATTTGTTGAGACTGTTTGTTTACAGCATACTTAAAATTGTAAAAAAGCTGTGGGCAATGGCAGCCCTTCACCCTCTCCTGTTCATATTTTGAATGAGAGGAAACAGAGGCTCAGAGAATAGAGGAGGCTGAAGAAGGACCCGACAGAGTCTTTCAGATGGGGCCATGCGTCTCCTGAAAGCCTAACCATGCTCTATGTGGCTTGGGGATATGTAGAGAATGCCCGCTCCTGGTAGGTCCACCCCTGACCTGCAGCCCGTGGTTTGCTGATGTTTGGGGTAGGTCTGGTTTTGTTTCTCAGTCTGGGCAACAGGCGCAGGTTCCAGAAGACTGGAGGGACAAATCCTAGCATCAGGGAAATGTACATATTTGGAAACATTGAAAGAGCCATCCTGGTGGCACAGATATGTAATCCTAACACGCCGGAGACTGAGCCAGGAGGATTGCAAGTTCCAGGCCAGCCTAGGCAAGTTAAGAATGACAACAGAGCCGGGCGGTGGTGGCGCACGCCTTTAATCCCAGCACTTGGGAGGCAGAGGCAGGCGGATCTCTGTGAGTTCGAGACCAGCCTGGTCTACAAGAGCTAGTTCCAGGACAGGCTCCAAAACCACAGAGAAACCCTGTCTCAAAAAACCAAAAAAAAAAAAAAAAAAAAAAAAAAAAGAATGACAACAGAATCAGAACCCTGCCTCTAAAGAGAATTAAAATAGCACCCAGAGCATACGCTTTATTACTAATGGAGCTTAACTGCCCTAGTAGGGCAATACTAAGATGAACTGTCATTTATCCCCACAATAGAATGTCATTCAACTGTTTAAAAAGGGGTGAGAAACCCATTGCTGAGGTCACCAAGCTTCCCCATAAAAAGCAGATGGTAGATGTTGCTGGCTTGGCAGGCGATGAGGCCTCGGCAATTAGCCCAGCTGTTCATCATGAAAGTAACCATAGATAATATTTAAAGAAATGGATAGGGTTATGTTCTAATAAAACAATATTTCAAAGATCTACAGGGCTGAGCATGTGGCTTGGTGGAGAATAGTTAGATAGCATTCATAAGGCCCTAGCATTGCAAAACACACACGCACTGGAGGCTGAACTGGGTCCTTGGGTCTTAGTTTGCTTGACTTACTGAGAAGCGGCGAAGATAGACATCCACATCTTACTGCATGAATGGAAAATGATCTCAGCATAGACCGTGGTATCCAATGCCCAGTGTGCAGAGCACTGCCCAGTGCTGTGAAAGGGAGAGAGGGCAGCGTGTGTGGACGCGAGCTTTCTCTGGCAGAATAAAGCAGACAACACTGCCTCGGCAACAGATGTGAGGCTGGGAGGTAGGACGACCCCAAAATGTAGACTGTGAATCCTCTCATGCCTTTGGAAATTCCATCTAAGTGGCAGGTTATCTTTGCCCAGAGGAGTTCAACCAAAAGTTCTCGGTCCCAACTGGTATGGTATCCAGTTCCAGTTCCTTTTTGGTGGGCTCTATTTGACTTGATGCCAGCTCAGATTGACTTTGATGAACCTACTTGATTGTGTAGTATTGAGTCATTTCCAGTGTGGTGGCTATTAGTCCAGCCCTGGACACACTAAGAGAGACAGACAGAGAGAGCAGGGAATTGGAGAGAGACAGAGAAACAGAGATGTGCTCTCAAAAGAACCACCTTCCCAGGCCGGGTGGTGATGGCGCACACCTTTAATTCCAGTACTCGGGAGGCAGAGGCAGGCGGATCTCTGTGAGTTTGAGGCCAGCCTGGTCTACAAGAGCTAGTTCCAGGACAGGAACCAAAACCTACGGAGAAACCCTGTCTCGAAAAATCAAAAAAAAAAAAAAAAAAAAACAACCACCTTCCCAGCCTCCAGGTTTAAGTACTTAGTGTCAGAAGTAAAAAGAAAAAAAAATGGCTGCCAGCCTGCTGACACCACTCCAATACCCAAACAACAGGAACAGGGGATAGATACGTCTGGAATGATAGTGGGAAAGCGGAGCGGGTGGGGATGGGGTGGGGAGGAAGGATGAAGGACGTGATAGCAGAGTTTGCCAGAAACTGTATCATCTCTCACAGGAAATCCAGCGACGACACGTGGGTGAGCAATGGGACCTACCTGGAAATGAGGAGAGACCTTGGCTTTTCCAAACTGGACCACCCCGTCTTGTGGTGAAAAAGCAAAGCCGAAAGATATGTTAACGTGCTTCCCCACATTTGCTTCCGGAAGCAGCACACACCTGTGTCTGTACGTTTAAAAGATAATGTCTAGAGCAATCCCTTGTTGCTTAGCTTAGCAATGTGAGCACTGAAGTATGTGTTTTCTTCAGTAAGTTTCTCTACAATTTCAAGTATTATCATGATTGTTTATATGAATGTAGAACACCTCGGTATTTCCTTTTATATATAAACTATTTAATAAAAATGAAAGATTGAATGTTAATGTGTGGGTTTAAGAAAAAGAAGCTTTAACACTAATTTCCCAAAGGTGAGGGGGGACAGATCAAATTTATGCCTTATAAAAATCACACCGGAGAAAACAACCGTCTCCCAGGTGCGGTAAGAATTAAGAGCACCCAGGGTTGCTCACCCGTGCCCTAGCTCTCCAGGTTTAATTGGGGCTGGGATATCTTTTTAACCCCAGACAGCTCTTGAATTGCTCAGACGGAACAATTCTGCTGGTGCTGAAGTACCAAGAATATTTTCATTTGCATTTTCGTGGTTAAGGCGTCTGTGTAAGGTTAGCGGGATGCATATTTTTTTTTGTAAGTCGGGCATGGCCCATCTGGAAGGAGAGGCCTTCTTTCTCTGTAGTTCTGCTGCCTTATATGCAAAACTGCACCCCCCCAGAGAAGTTGTGCTAATCAGAGAGATCTCTAATAATTCAGCGTCCTGATGGCATCCTAGGGTCGCAGACGGCATCTCGTTTTTTTCTCAGTGAGAGCCAAATCCTTAACAATTTAAGAAATCCACTTTTAGCTTCCTGCCCCACCCTGGGCTCGCAAACTGGCCTTTTGACCCTGATTGAGGATGGAATGTCTCCCCTTTAGTACAAGACCTGTGGTAAAGAGCCTGCGACCTTCTCAGGCTTTAGTGAAGTCACTGGTGGTCTGAAATAACCTGGCCCGTCCTTCTTCCGTGTGGCGTTAGTATTTTCTACCTCTCGCTAAGCTCTGTACTTCTCAACCGTGTGTCGACAGTTTGACCATCTGCCTTATAGACAAACACCAAGCATTGCTGTTCTGTGTCGTCCCGAGGAAGCCGCAAAGGTTTTACCTCTTCCTTCTACTCTCTTCTTGTTTAAACACTCTGAGGTCCCAGATAGGAGCTACCAAACGGAAACCATTGTTCCCATGTCTCATGTCACATCATGGTAGCAGATTGTATGCAGTAGCTGAATTGTGTTAGCAAAACCATTTCGACTTCTGCCCAGAGCACATTAATACCAAAGCCTGATCGTTAAGCCTTTGACTTGAATGTCTGTAGCGATTCTATGAAACATTGTGTGGAATGACAGGGCAAGGAACTTTCTATTGAAAGCATTTGAGGGAGCCTGTGAGATTGACTCAGCACGTAAAGGCACTTCCTGTTCAAGTCTGGCAGCCTTAGTGTGATCCCCAGGACCCACAGAAGAGGTGGAGGAGAGACCCGACCCATGGAGTTGACGTGTGTTACAGCAGATAGCCGGCTGAACAGCACCGAGTTTTCACAATGGAGTGTTGAAGGTGAATTGGTAGTCTTTGGCGTCTACAAGTGACTGTCATTTTAAACAACTCATTAAATATTGGTTCACTTATTCCATTTTATGGAGACATCAAGACGAACACAGTGGGATTCTCATTTCCATTTCTAAGCAGCTGGGTGGCGCAGCTCAATTCTTTAGCTCTCATTTCTTCTTCCTTTCCTTTTAAAGCCTTATCCACATTCTGCTCACAGACATGAGGAAGAAGGCTGTAGGTTTAACGGCTCTCAGTGGGGAAACAAATCTGCTGTACACAATGTGAGGATAAATGCGGAGTTTTAGTAATATTGACTGTTAAATAGGCCTGCTCCGGAGGCTGACTCAAAGGAGACAGAAAAACAACAGAAACAAAATCCCTAAAAATATACCACTGGAATGGGCGTCGCCTTGTGGTACCAGTTTGCTAATTCTTAGATTTTCTTGTGACGTGATTTCTGTTGATTTCAAGCTTTATTGTAGGATCCCACCAACAGCTGACCCAAATGTCACCTTGGTAGTCGTCGCCTTATTTGAACCAGGGACCGGAATGAACAAAACATGTTCTGGAACCATGTGTAAAGTCTCCCCGTCACTGCCAGTGTCTGAATGAGGGTTTTCTGAAACGCACTTAATCTGGAGATGCAACCTTGTACTCGAATCTTAAAACTCCCTGCAGAAGGGTGGAGGCTGCTGTGTTCCTTCTGTCCTGTCTAAGACCCCCTTCCAACAAGTTTGTCTGTGTAAGACTTGCTTATTTTATAAGGAAAGCAGAACTGTGGTATTGCTGAGAAGAACTAAGGTGAAGGTTAAGTTTCTGGACTCTGACTTTCTCAAATACATAATACCAATCCCTGCTCCGTTTGATATGATGCTCTCAGCCTCTCTCATCCTAGCTATGCTATTTCAAGTTAATGTTAGGTTACAGGTGTTCTCCTGTCTATAGAATCTGTAGTGTTCCTCTTTTCAGTACTCATGACCCAAACTGCAACGCACCATTAAGGAATGAGCATCTTCAGTATAACAAAGGAGAAGAGCAGTTTCCTCCACAGGTCCTTGGGTACCTGAAGGATGATAATTTCCTCTCTTCAAAGGTGGTAATAAAAGCCTACATGCAGCTTCTTCCTGCAGTTCATGCTCTGATGCTAGGATGCAAATGGTACTAATTAAACAGATGCAGTTCCCCTCCCAGACACAAGGGGGAGTCTGGTATTAACTAACTAGATGCAGTTCACTTCCAAGACACTAGGATGAGTCTGGAACTGACAAAATAGATGCAGTTCACTTCCAACACACTAGGATGAGTCTGGGACTAACTAAACAGAAGCAGTTCCCCCCCACACAGGTGAGGGGGAGTCTGGGACTAACAAAATAGATGCAGTTCACTTCCAAGACACTAGTGGGAGTCTGGTACTAGCTAAATAGATGCAGTGCACCTCTGAAACACTAGGGGGAGTCTGGTGCTAACTAAACAGATGCAGTGCACCTCTGAGACACTAGGGGGAGTCTGGTACTAAGCAGATATAGTGTACCTCAGACTCAGGAGGGTTCTGTATTAAATAGGTGGGGTTTCACCTTAGGGTATCAATACAGTTACCTACTCAGTAGCAAGAATGCCTTAGCAGTTCCCCAGTCTTCCAGTGCAACTGGGGGACTCGCTAAGGGAAAACTACAAAAACTGAGTTTTTTTAATGCTTACTTCATTTAGGCTGATGTTTTCCTCATACCCTATTTTTAACTACTTCCAATCAGTCATTTGCTCAGCCTTCTAACACTGTCCTTCATCTGCATTTGCCAGATTTATGATGAGATGTTTTATTCTACCCTTAAAGATGGCAAGCCAAAAATAGAGGCAAGGGTTACTGTGCTTTTTAATGTAGGCTTACTGTGCACTACAAACCCTGACTGTCCTCAGATCCTCTTAGCTACCTAAGAGCGATAAGTTGCTCTCGTGATTTTAGGAATAACAGCTACGGTGTGTGGGCAGAATTTATCTGAATGTCTTTAGTTTTGATATCAACATCAGCATAAATCTATTTTTGCTAGCAGATTAAAGCTATTTTCGCTCGCTCACTTTTCTGTGTTGTATCGACCTGTGACTTGGAATTCATCTTTCTGTTGAAAGTCTACATATGGAACAATATCTGCAAATCATGATGGTCTACTACAGTGCAAGCCGGTTTTAAGGACTGGTTTTAGGGGATGTGGCCGTCAGAAATGACTACTCATTTATTTCATTCATGATTACTATTTTTTTTTAATCTTCCTCTGTTACCGGCAGAGGATATGCATTTGGGGGAAAAATTGATACTTGTAAATCTTCTATGTGACCTTTTGTAAAGTTTAAGTCCCACCTTGCTGCCCATCCCTGTCTGGCTTCCCAGAAGTCCCTTTCAGTCTGTTGTCTCTCCACCCCGGTGTGGTTCATTGACTGGGAATAAAGATTATAGTAACGATCACCTTTGTCTCTGTTTTTCCTGACTGTGGGTAGTCGTGGTTGATGGAAGAGACAACACGATGCTTCCTAGAGTCTGTCTGGAGGAAAAAGCCTGCTCACCTAAAGGGACAGATCCTGCGGTATTGAACTTGGGAAACACTGGGTTGCCATAGTCTTCTACCCTGCATTTCCCAGTCGCCCTCAGCTATTGGAGTAGGCACTAGGAGCTCCAGCGAGGTCAGTTCTAGTCCAAGGGTCCCTGCTCTGTTCACTTCCTGTGCTATAGAAATACCGTTTCCTGTGTGTATAATGTGAAATGGAGGTGTGCTGATTGCACCTATGTGGTCACACCAACAGTGGCCGATCCCTCCTCTCCCCTATCCAAGTTACATTCCCGAACATTCCCGGAACTTCACTTGGTGCAAGTCGGTGTGTCCCAGCGTCCTTCAGAATGACGTGGTGCTAAAGGAAATCTGAAGAGTGTCCTCAACTTTTTAAAATACTGGCCACTGTTTGCGCGTGTTGGTATTAAAGCATCAGGATGCCAACAACTGGGGAGACATTTTCGTCATGCTCTCAGACCCATAAAATCCTAGTGTCGGTGTGGTCACTGTCATCAGTGATGAGCAAGGCAGGACCATATCCCTAGCTGGCATCCTTCTCATACACTTCATAGCAGAAGTCCTGCCAGGGAACACAGTCCAACCCAAGGAGTCAGAGAATTAAATGAAGGGTCCAGAGCAAGTGTGAAGCCTGGAAGATTAACCAGGCAGGAAGCCATTACTGCCTCAGTGGCAGCTGGAGCTCCCAAAATGGAGACACCATCAGAAGCGCGGTTTTGAGCTACGTGTGCTTTGCCAGACAACCTAGAGCAGTCTGGAAGAGCTATCCCTGCCTGGGTCTCAAATCAACCACTCGTGTAATGGTTTTAATACGCTGAGGAGAGGCTCCTTAACTGCCATCATTTAAACTCAGACCGGAAAGATGCATTAATTAAGATTCTTAAATTTGATTAAAGTCCTGGGAGTAATTTATACACATGTATGTGCATGCATGTACACACACACACACACAATTTCCCCCTGGGGCTGGGACACAGTTGTCTAAAATTGTCATGCTGCTAGGGACAAGTTTCTTTCATAGATTCTATGTTTTATAGTGTCTTTGAAATTGAAAGTGTGGACTAGGTGACCTTAGATTTGGCCATGATGGAGCGTCTCTTTGTTGCCCAGGATGAACACTACAGGTATGTGCTTCCATGCCCAGCTATTTCTCAGGTGCTTTTCAAAAGGGCTGCACAGAAGGAGGCCCCAGCTGCTGCTGTGATGGAGTCTTGGGGACACATTTATAGAGCAAGGAATGGTTCTAAACCCAGACATTCCTCTACCTTCAGAAGCCACCCATCTGGTGGCAAGCTGGTACGTAAGTCAGTCATCACCATGGACTCAGAAGGCGCTGTCACTCACATTGTCACCATGGATACAAGTCTCTGGGCACATCTGTGAAGGAAATTCTTGTCAGGTTAATTGAGGTAGGAAGAGCCATCTCGTTGTTGGCCGGGGTCTTGGACTGAGTGAAGGGGACACAGAGCTGAGCAGGAAGAATCATCTCTCTAACTGTGACTGCGATGTGACTAGCCCTTGCTCCATGAATGTCCCCACCATGGTGAGCTGCACACTCAAACTATGAGTCGAAGCTTTATGGGAATAGGGTCTTATCTTCTTCTACATGGATCCCAGGACTTGAACTCAGCAGCAAGTGTCTTTTTACCTGTTAAGCCATCTTGCCAGTCCCTCCTGCATGTCTTGATATGTGAGGTGACAGATGTTCTTATTTATTAGGTCATTTTTTCCACAGGTGTTTTTTTCCAGTCTAAAGAACACCTGTGGTACCATTGACATGCACAATCACACACACCATGTACTGCTAGTAGCAAAACACGATGTGGGAACCTGAGACACGCGTGTCACAGAGAATGATACTTGCCGACCAAGCCTCCAGACACTGGAAGATATTTATCGATAATGGATTATTCTGTGTTGTTCTCTCAATGAGGTTACATTTTCCTCCTCAAGGCCACACTAATCCTCTCTATAGCACCTCTCTAACTATGTCTGCCATTGGGTGCTTACTAACAACTTCCTTACCCAACTCTCTTGCTGTTTCCACTTCTACTGGCTCACGGCCTCCACTCCTTAGAGTTTCTGATGCCTCATTTCCCTCAGCATGCCTTTCAACCAAATATACAAATCTGCTCATTTTCACTCTTTCAGGAAAGGCTCACATTCAAATGGGCCAGGATGCTGTGCAGGTCATCTCTGTAGCTTCTGGGAACATTGCAAACTGGGTCATCGGGCCAGTTCCAGCCCAGCAGCTGAGGCGTAGGTGCAAGGTCACAATGTGACAAACCAACACAGAGAGTAGTCCAACCTTGGGGCCCAACACCAAAAGCAAACAACTTGCCATGCTTTGCCCTGTTCTAACATTGAGTCCTGCTAACCAAAAGCCTCTGCAGTCTTGGATAACTAGTCAACCTATATCATCAAGCTGCCTTATCTGCTCTTAAAACTCTAGGGAGAGAGACTGGGTCCGGGGCTGTAGAGGAAAACCAAACAAGGCTTCCATCCTAACTGAGTCACTGCATTTGGGATTCTGTGTTTACATCATCATGCCCTGTCATATCAGTACAAACACCTTTGGTCCAGAGAGCCTGCTGACGACATTTTCCTTGTTGTAGCCTGAGCTCAGTCAGGCTGCTCCTGCCTGTTGTCTGGTCTATCATGCCTAAAATCCAACATGCAATGGGATGTGTCTGTGTATCTGTGTGGTACATGTGTGCAGGCACCCATGAGATCAGAAAGGGTATCTCATGCCCTGGAGCTGGAGTTATAGGCAGTTGTGAGCCGCCTAACAAAGATGCTGGGAGCTGATTTTGGGTCCCCTGGAAGAGCAGCAAACACCCTTAACTACGAGCCATCTCACTAGCCACACAGTCTTTTAGAAAGAGCCTTTGAGGAGAACAGATGGGAAAAAGCTGGAGAAGATTCAAGACATAGCAGATTTTTTCTTTTTTAAAAAAACCTCATAATATATGTTCTTAAGAGAAAACGGAGTTTGACTTCTGAAATTTTCTGAACCAAAATAAGCGGGCACCATCAGTTCCCTAGGACCTATATCAAAGCCAGGAAGTACACTTGGGCTTAGATGGATGCTGGAGTGTGTGTCAAGGGCGGCTCTGGGAAGCCACGTTCAGGTACTAACCAGGAAGAGTCTTGCTGGTTAGTGAACGAGCTAAGAGGAACCAGTAGGACCCCAGGAACCTGGCTGTTCCAAGTGAGCCCTCACCTAAGACAACTGGCTGTCTAACAAAACCCAACCAAACAACAAAACCAGGCTTGTCGCCATGTAGTACATATGCATGTATGTAGGCAAAACACTCGAACACGTAAAGTGGAAATAAGTAAATCTTCAGCAGAACAACAGCAAAGAGTCTCTTCCTAAACGGCTCTTCCCTCCTCTGCTCTCTGAAGTGTCCCTAGAAGGCTGCCACGTGATTTGTGTGCTTTCGGGTCTAGATAATGTACAAGACCAGGCTTTGAAGCATCGTAGAGATTCAAGAAAGAAGATCACCTATGTGGGCAATTTCAGACTGTCTATGTCTTTGCCTTTTTGTTTGGTTGATTAAAATACTTAGCAAGCTTCATATTTATCCAAGAGTTTAACCTGGCAAAGAAACAAGCATGTCCTAGTCCAGGAAACCAGCATGTTCTAGTCCAGGAAACCAGCGTGTTCTAGTCCAGGAAACCAGCATGTTCTAGTCCAGGAAACCAGCGTGTTCTAGTCCAGGAAACCAGCATGTTCTAGTCCAGGAAACCAGCGTGCTCTAGTCCAGGAAACCAGCATGTTCTAGTCCAGGAAACCAGCATGTTCTAGTCCAGGAAAGCTCCAGAACCCACAGACTGTTTATAATGGACGTTCTTATTCAGTCACTGAGTCGTGAGGATGCATGGTTAGTATTGTTTTTTTTTCCTCCTAAATGTCTAAAAGTCTGTTAGAGACTTGGTCCCCAGCCTATAGCACCAACAGATCTTGCCCTTTGCCCCATTCCCTCTCCCCCTTGCTAAAAACCATAGATTACATTCCTAAAGCTAGTCCCCAAGGTCCATGCCCTTATCTGGCCACTGACTTATTCCTGAGAAAAACCACCAAGGTCCAACAATTAAAATTCATCCTCTGGCTAACCTGCCCGATCAGGATTTACCATCCACCCCAGCACACACTCCCCGCTTTCCCTTACAAGCCTATTCCTACAAAAGCGTCCTCCCTGCCTCTCTTGCTTGCTTGCTGCTACTGCTGCATTTGCAGACGCCCTCCCAACTTGCCCCACTGGGGTAACAAACACCTTTGTGCTGGGAATCCGGTGTCTGGGTATGTCCTGTGCCAACTTGGGGGGCATCCTCCCTTATAAAGGGAGGCCTGTAGAAGGATGCTGAATCACTGAGACTAAGCCCTAGGTGATATGGAGACACCACACCCTCCCGCCCTTCTCCTGCCTGCTGCCTGGCTCTCAGGAGGTGACTACTTCCCCTGGTACGTACCTCTCGTTCACTGTGACATTCAGCTTTACCACAGGCCCGAGAGCAATGAGTTCAAGTGACCACGGGCTGAAACGGAAATCATGAGCCAGCATCTTGCTCCTTGTCACCTGTGCACTTCATATTCTTGTCACAGACACAGGAAGGGTAAATAACACAGTTACCTTTTTGAGTAATCAAAGTTTCAATAATTATAAAATACTATAGTGATACAAAAAATGGTTGCATTCACTAGTTTTAGAAATAGGAATTTTTACTGGGTGTGGTGATGGTGGGACATACCTCCACAGGCTGAGGTTGGAGGACTCCTGTGAATTTTGAGGCCAGCTTTAGCTACACATATAGTGATAGGTCAGCCTCGGGTCCATAGCAGAGCTGCTCACAGAGCAAAAACAGGATAAGGAGTGGGAAAATTACAAGCCTGTCATCCCAGGAACCTGAGGTGGGGAGACCAGTAAAGTCCAATGCCAACCTGAGTGTGCTGGTTGCTTTGAATCAGTTTGCAGGAACTGGACTGGGAAGAGTGGACGTCAATAAGGAACTGCCTCCTTCAGATGGGCCTGTGGGCAAGCCTATGGGCCATTCCATTGATTGATAATTGATGTGAGAGGACCCAGCCTTTTGTGAGCCGTGCTGTCCCAGGCAGACGGTCCTAGGGTGTATAAGAAAGCAAGCTGAGCAAGTTGTGGGGAGCAGTGAGTGAGTAGCCAGGGTTCCTCGTGCTCTGCTTTGCTTCCGGCCTCAAGTTCCTGCCCTGACTTCTCTCTGTGAGGGGTTATGAAGTGTAAGTGAACTAAACCCTTCTTTCCCAGGTTGCTTTAGGTCCTGGGTAGAAATTGCCACCAAGATGCTGGAATAATGTTGTGACTGCTCTGACCGTCTTGTTTTGGGAGGAGGATTGTATTTGGGACCTGGATCTGAAAAAGCCATTGAGTATTCAAAATTTAGCGGGCTGTTCTGCGGGAGCTTGGAAGACTGGTGTGCTGAAAGACATGCCGCCAGAGGAGGCCTGGTTTGTGAAGTTCCAGAGGGAAGCAAAGTCTCAGCGCTGTCCATACCACACCGAGATTGAGAACCTGGGGCTTCTGCTTTGCTGGGGCTGAGAATCAGCTGTGACTAACGAGAAACCGCTGGATTGAAACCTTTGTTTCCCTGAGACACATGAGGCTGGTTAGCTGGGGCCTGTGAGATGGGCCGTGATTAATGAGAGCGGCATCATTGAGGTAAAATCTGGGACATACATCTTCAGGGTCAGAACACAGACACTGTGATCCAGAGGGGGCCGATGCTGCATCTCAAGATGGCAGCCGAACTCGGCAATGTATGTGAGACTCCCGCATGGTATTGGTTTTGAAGGCCGTGAAGGGGTCACGGAGAGCAGCTGAGTCTTGGCACCATGTAACAGGATTGCGGTCCCTGTAGAGTAGTCCCGAGGCCATTTATAAGGGTGCAGCCTCAGTTCTAATGGAGGCCCCCAGGACTGAAGGGGACATTGAGAGAGGCTGAAGTTGCTGAAGCTCTTATTGCTGTAGTAAGATACCCAACAGAAGTTAAGGCAGAAAGGACTTATTTTGCCTATCGTGTGAAAGAGTGAGGGCCTTTGCGGTGAGGAAGACATGGCAGCTGGGGCCTGAGGTGGCAACCATCTCATCCAGGCAAGTCCCATCTCCCGAAGGTGCCAAGACCTCCCAAAACAGTGCCACCAGTTAGGGCCCAATTGTTCAAAGACATGAGGGGAATAATTCACACCCAAACCGTAACATAGGTGCACGCACACATACACATGCATTTACGATCTTTTTTTTTTTTGTTATTTATTTATTTATTTATTTATTTTTTCTTGCTGATTTTTTTATTAATTAATTAATTTAATTATTAAAGATTTCTGCCTCTTCCCCGCCACCACCTCCCATTCCCTCCCCCTCCCCCAATCAAGTCTTCCTTCCTCCTCAGCCCAAAGGGCAAGCAGGTTTCTCTGCCCTGTGGGAGGTCCAAGGACCACCCACCTCCATCCAGGTCTATTAAGGTGAGCATCCAAACTACCTGGGCTCCCACAAAGCCATTACATGCAATAGGATCAAGAACCCATTGCCATTGTTCTTCAGTTCTCAGTAGTCCTCATTGTCCATTATGTTCAGCGAGACCGGTTTTGTCCCATGCTTTTTCAGTCCCCGGCCAGCTGGCCTTGGTGAGTTCCCGATAGATCATCCCCATTGCCTCAGTGTGTGGGTGCACCCCTCGCCGTCCTGAGTTCCTTGCTCGTGCTCACTCTCCTTCTGCTCCTCCTTTGGATCGTGAGACTTCAGTCCAGTGCTCCAATGTTGGTCTCTGTCTCCGTCTTCTTTCATCGCCTGATGAAGGTTAATATTCAGGGGGATGCTTATATGTTTTTCTTTGGGTTCACCTTCTTATTTAGCTTCTCTAGAGTCACGAATTATAGTCTCAATGTCCTTTATTTATGGCTAGAAACATTTACGATCTTTTAAGAACTAGAAGGGCACAGTGTACTGTAGGATTAGGCCACTGCAGGCACAGTTTGCATCAGACTGGTGTAGGGAGAAAGATGCCATGTGGCCTCTGGTCCCCAGGCTCAGCTATTCCTCCTTTCTACCTATGGCCGCTTCAGGGACTTTTCACTAAGCCATTAATGGCAATTGTATCTTTCAGGAATGGAACCACAATCTTGGCTCACAGCAATGAAAAAGTAACTAATACATTTGCTCAGTTTCTTTGGGACAGATTCAGGCATGGAACTGGAGATATGGCTTAGTCATTGAAACTAAGTACTGCTTTTGTAGAGGGCCTGAGTTATGTTCCCGGCACCCACATACAGTGTTCACAATTGCTTATAATGGAAGCTCCAGAATATCCTACACCTGACTCTGGCCTCTGTAGGTATTGGAATCCATGTGCACATGCGCGCACGAACACACACACGCATGCGCACACGCACACACACACACACTTTTTTAATTAAAAAACAAACTCCAAGATGATTTGTTCTCAACTTTGATCTCATAAACATTTGATCTCACATTTCAAGACATGTGTGCATCCCAGACACACATCTATGAATCCTGGGGAAATTTATGAAAAAAAAAAAAGACACTCAAAACTGAATGAGCAACCGTTAGATGATGGCATCCAAGTTTTCTGGTGACCTTGGAAATTGCAGAGGTTTCCAGGGCTGACAAAGATGAAGGATTAGAAGGACACTTGAGGGATTTCATTGGTCAATAAAGATGAAATGATGTGGGGATTTCATTGGTCAATAAAGAAACTGCCTTGGCCCATCTGATAGGGCAGAATTAGATAGGCGGAGTAAACAGAACAGAATGCTGGGAGGAAGAGGAAGTGAGCTCAGACTCGATAGCTCTCCTCTCTGGGGCAGATACGATGAAGCTCCAACCCAGGATGGACGTAGGCTAGAATCTTCCCGGTAAGTGCACCTTGGGGTGCTACACACATTAATAGAAATGGGTAATCAAGATGTAAGAATTAGCCATTAAGAAGCTAGAGCTAATGGGCCAGGCAGTGTTTAAATGAATACAATTTGTGTGTTGTTATTTCGGGGTATAAGCCAGCCAGGCGGCCGGGAGCCGGGCTGTGGGAAGAGGCCCTCTGCTCCCTTCAACACTTGAGGCCCATCCTAGTTCACAAGATCTCAGGGTGGAATCTGGAGCTGTGGCTTAGTTGGTAGAGTGCTTAGAAGGAGGTGATAGATTGAGGAAAAATTCTTTCAGGAACATATTCTTGTACATGGTTGTTCCTTGGTATCCACAGGGAACTGACTTCAGGGCATACACACATTCCAAAATCCAAGATGCTCAAGTCCCTCATACAGAATGGCCCAGCATTTGCTTATAGCCTGCCCATACCCTCTCACATGCTTTAGGTAACAATGGCTAACATAATACAATGACTATTTGGTATAGACCGTTATGCTGCATTGCTTAGGGCAATGGCCAGGAGAAGTTCCATGGAAGTGTGATGGAGGAAGGTCATTTGTCAATAAACAAACTGCCTTGGCCCATTTGATAGGCCATCCCTTAGGTGGGTTGAGTAGACAGAATAGAATGCTGGGAGGAAGAGGAAGTGAGCTCAGATGCAGGGCAGCTCCTCTCAGAGACAGCCACCATGCTCTCCTCTCCAGAGCAAATGCGATGAAGCTCCTACCCAGGATGGACGTAGGCTAGAATCTTCCCGGTAAGCACACCTTGGGGTGCTACACACATGAATAGAAATGGGCCAAGCAGTGTTTAAAAGAATACCGTTTGTGTGTCATTATTTTGGGGCATAAGCTAGCCAGGCGACCACGAGCCGGGCTGTGGGAAGAGGCCCGCAGCTCCCTACTACAGAAGTGAATGTTTGTCAGTTTTTCCCAAAGATTCCTTGTTCTTTGCTAGTTAAGTCCCCAGATTCAGGGTCCATGCATAGCAGGCAGGGCCCAGAGAGGCATAAAGCTCAGTAAACCCCGGGTGATTTTAGAAGACACGGAGAGCCTCTTAGAAGAGCAGGGAAGGGCTGGGGCTGGGGCTTGATGGTACAGTGCTTGCCTAGCATTCCTGGGGCTCTCAGTTCAGTCATCAGTGCTCCCAAAATTTAAAAGCTAGAAAGGTAAGAAGAAAGGAAAGACATAAAACTGAACATAGCAGCACAGACCAGGAACTTAAGCTAGTACACAGACCGTTGAGGCAAAAAGATGAGACGTTCTGAGTCATCCTTGGCTTCACAACCAGGATGAGGCCAGTGTGGGCTACACTGAGAACCTGTCTTAGAAGGCTAGAAAAATGGTTTAGAGGAATGAGGAGGGAGGGGTATGTACTAAGACGTTTAGCATGACTAAGACCAGTAATCCAACAGATTGGGACTGTTAATTAACCATGAAAATTCTTTAGATAATGCAGAGTAGATCTGAAGCTGAGAGTCTATGTAAAGCCTACACAAAAAAAGAATACATTACAAGGTGGTAAATGGATGAACAATGTGAACTGTCATCAATATCAAATATGAATCAATTAAAAGGAGTCATGAGCCACATTAAAATGAAGGTCACGGGTAGTTGGATTTAGGATTTTGACTGAAACGTATATCCATAATGTTACTCTATCATAAGCCATCAAATCTAACTTGGTGTGTCAGCTAAAGTTGAAGACGTCGAAACCCCAGCAGAACTGAAGCCCCGCCGAGTCAGTGATGGAAAGGGAGACACGAATCCCCTAAGCCCCGAAGGTTACGAGCTCGAATGGAACTGACTTCTTCAAAGAAGAGGTAAAAATTGTATTGTCACAGATACATTTCCAGGCTACTAAAGACAGATTTCTCAGAAACAAAGATGAGGAAAAGAGCATTTTAAGCTAACTGCTGAGCTCTGCCTTGCACTCCTTGAGTCTAGACCCTCCAAGGCAGGACAGTGACCCAGGGTCCGAGAACGCAGGGTTCCATGTGTCTGTGCCCAACCACACAGCTCCACGTTTTGTGCTGGTTGTTGGGAATAATCCAGTCTCCTTAAATTAGATTCTTTCTCTGTTAAGGTTAAGTCAACTTCATAGCTTTTTCCTTTATTTATTTTTTATAAAGGTTTTTCTTTTGGTATACATGTGTTTCTGTGGAAATGTATGTGCCCTTGAGTGCAGGTGCCCACTGGAGGCCAAAAGATAGCACTGGATCCCTTGGAGCTTGAGTTACAGGTGTTTGGTTATAAGCTGGCCCCCAGGGGTGCTGGGGACTGAACTTAGGTCCTCTGCAAGAACAGCAAGTCCTCTTACCTGCTGAGTCATCTCTCTAGACTCCTCCTTTTAGGGAGCACATTTATCTCTTTTCATTTTTGTGTGTGTGCATGTCTGTGTTCGTTCATGGGTGTATATGTCTGTGTGTCTGTGTATGTGCATGTGCATGCTTGCAGGTGCCTCTAGAGGCAAAGGTAGCGCTTCAAAACCCATGAGAGTCACCTGATGTGGTTATGGGAGTCTCTTATGCCCCTTTCAACTAGCTTTAGGCTCCTGGGAAGTTTTTATTTTTGTTTGTTTCAAGACAGGGTTTCCCCTATATGACAGCCTTGGATGTTCTGGAACTTGTTTTATAGACCAGGCTGGACTCAAATTCACAGAGATCTGCCTGCTTCTGCCTCCCAAGTTCTGGGATTAAAAGCGTGCGCCACCTCCATCACCTGGCTTCCTGGATGGTTTTAATTCCATCTAGACAACAAGAAAGCATGAAGCCTCTACGTTAGATCTTCCAGGACAGTGTGCATGCTCATTTTGAAGTTTTTAGGGACATATTCCTATAACCTGTAAATACTGATCAGGGTTATAATCTGGAGGTGTAAGGCCAAAGCCCTCAGATTCAAGTGACTAAGGAGCCTATTCCAGACCACGAAGAAACCAAAGCAGCTTTCTGTGCTACCGCAAATTCAAGCACTCACCTGAATTTAACTAGAATGTTTGGGGTAAAATGGGAGGGTGGGGGAAGAGGCAGAGTGAAAAGAATAAAATGTGCCACGTGACAGTTTTAATTGTCAACTTGAAACAACCTAGAATTACCTGGGAAGACATCTCAGCCTGGAACGGTGTAAAGAAGGCTAGCCTGTGGGGTTGTCTGGATTGCCTTGGCTCGGGGAAGATACAGCACCAGTCCCTGGTTTGGGGTCCTGCCCTGTGTAAGAATCAGATAATCCAGTCCCAGGCATGCTTGCATTCATTCTCATGAGCTCATTCTCTTTCTCCTGACTCTGTATGTAAACTATTCAAGTTTCTGCCTTGACTTCCGGGAAACACGGGGCTGTGACCTGGATTTGTAAATGGGATAAATTCTCTCTTCATTAAATTTGAGTATTTTAATGCCAGCAACAGAAATGAAACTAGGGTGGTAGGCCTTTAGTGCCAGCATTGGGAAAGTAGAGGAAGACAGATCTCTTGAATTCAAGGCCAACCTGGTCTACATAGTTCAAGGACAGCCAAGGTTACAAGTGAGATCCTGTCTCAAAACAAAACACACCTCCAAAAGGATGTGTTTCTTTATCTTTTTCTGCAGTTTACTTATGATGTGCCTTAGGGGTATGTGTATGTATGTGTGTGCATTGTGTATGTGTGCATGTGTGTGTGTGTGTGTGTGGTGTGTATGTGTGAATGTATTTTCTGTGTTCTGTGTTTTTCCCTCCTCCCTCCCCTATTCACCATTTATCCTGTTTAGTGTTCTATATGATTTCTGGGTCTATGGTTTTATAACTGACAGCATTAACTTGAGAATTTCTCAGTCATCACTGTTCTGTGTTTTTCTTCTGGTTTATTCTCTTTGTGTGTCTCTTACATTTCTATCAACACATCCCCAAGACTGGAGGATATCTTCTTTCCCTGTCTGTGCCCTGTGGTCTGACGAGCCCTCAAAGGCAGTCTCCAAGGCTGTGCAAGACCTTTCATCACCCCCGTCCTTTGAGCTCATCTCTTCTCATCCCCCTGCTTGCGTGGCTCTCGGGTTCTCCCTGGGGTGTTTCCTGACTCCGATTCTATTCTCCAGTTCTCTCGTGTTGGCTGTGTTTCAACCATTCAGTTCAATTTCACACCAGCTGCCAACACCAGTGCAGTCCTCACAGGCTCAGGCCCACAGCTCATCTCCACGTCACGTCAGACACCAGCTGCAACTGCCATGTCCCTGCTTCTCTGTACTTCTGTGTCACTGGGCTAAAGAGGAAGGGGGTCCCTATAACTCCCTCCTCAGTTTCAATTATTTCCTAGAGAGGCTCACACAGGACTCAGGAGAGTGCTTCTTATACTGCCTGGTGGTTATAAAGGAGACAACCCAAGAACAGGCTAGCGGAAGAGATGTGTTTGTGTGCGTTGTAGTTTTTTTCTTGCAACCTGGGTTGCTGCCCTGGGTCTCAGGGCAGAACAGCCAGAAGCAATAGAGCTGAGCGATGATTTGAAAAGACTTTGGTGATTTGGGCTCTAGTGAAATAGCTTTCCTTTAACAAATATCTCGTTTTGTTTTATTTTCGTGTGTGCTCACATGTGTGCATCGGTACCCGAAGAACACCTGAGGCCAGAAGATGGCATCAGATCCTTTGGAGCTGGGGCTACATGCATTTGTGAGCGCCCTGACCTGCGAGCTGGGATCAGAACCCTGCTCCTTGTGGTTGAGCAGCAAGGGCTCTTAACACTGAGCATTCTCTCTCCAATCTCAAAATAGCTTTTCTTGAAGACAGGTCTTGTTAAGAATTTATCTGATATCTTAAAAATGGTTTTTGTTCTTCTCCTCTGGCAACAGAAGGGGGTGTTCTGGGGTCATCACTGGATGTACCCTGGGTGGAGCTGGACCTGGTATTTCAGGTCTATAATCCCAGCACTTAGGAGGCGGAGTCAGGGGGACTCAGGAGTTAAAGTCCAGTATGAGGTACACATTTTGGGCTGGAGAGATGGCTCAGCAGTTAAGAGCACCACCTGCTCTTCCAAGGGTCCTGAGTCCAATTCCCAGCAACCACATAGTGGCTCACAACCATCTGTAATGAGATCTGGTGCCCTCTTGAGGAAGAGACCTGGTCAATCATCTTCATCAACTTAGACCATGAAACCCAATATAGACAAGTTCAATAGAACCACCATATATGGACTGCCCAAGCTAAATAATAATGGGGTACACAGTGAGTTTGAAGCCAATCTGGGATAAATGGGCCCTTGTATCAAAAGCCTATTGATATAAGGAGCCTGGTGAGAGATCCTGGGGACGAAACTTCTAAGAATGGGGGAAGTTTTAACTCCCCACCAAGACTTGGCGACTGGGCCTCACAGCCATAGCAGAAGCCCTCCTGCAGCCATGCTAATGCCCACTGGGTGTTATAGCTCTGGTAGCTGTTCCTTCTACAGCTGTCTGTCCTGCTGGGAGAGAGGTTTGCCCTCTGACCCCCTCCTCTAAGAGACCCAAGGAAAACAAACGGAATTTTCATCCTGTCCAGTTTTCCAGTTTCCTTCCTTCCTTCCTTCCTTCCTTCCTTCCTTCCTTCCTTCCTTCCTTCCTTCCTTCCTCCCTTTATTCCTTCTTTCCTTCCTTCCTTCCTTCCTTCCTTTTTTTTTTTGAGACAAGGTCTCACACAGTACAGCTGGTCTCCAACTCACTATGTGTTCAAGGATAACCTTTAATTTCTGATAGTTTTGCTCCTACCAAGTGCTAGGGTCATAGGCGTGTTTGCCACAATGTCCAGTTTGTGAACCCAGGAACTTGTGTATGCCAGGTGAACACTCTGCCGGCAGAGCTGTACCCTCTTCTCATGCCAGGCAAACACTCTACTGGCTTCTGCTTGGTGATAGTAGAGTGGAGATCTTGTTTGGTTGTTGTTGTTTCCCTGATGCACGGTCTCAAGTATCCAGACCATCCTGGGTATCTGTCACTGCACATAGGTGACTAAGTAGCTAAGGATGACCCTGAACTTCTTGTCTACCATACCTCTCGAGTGCTGGGCTGTTTCTCTGTTCTTACTTGGTAAGTCTTAGTAATGTCTTCAAGCTCTTACAAGTCATCACCGTCAGTGTCTTTTCTTTATCCATCCTGCGTGTTGTCATTTTACCAACTAGAATATGAGCTCTGAGTGGCCTCCCCTCCCCGCATGCCCAGGATGGAGCCCGCATCTACCAGAGATCTAGTGAGGATAGTGAGTGGGTTTTCCTTCCTTATCTTCATTCATCTGTGAAGCCAACAAAATATCACCCACCCAGTACAACCTAAATTGTGGAATTTAATATAAGCCCACCTATGTTTTAACTGGTGGTAGAAGTCATTTAATAAGTAAATTAATTTGGTGGACTAGATTGCCCCATGGTGTTGCTCTCAATCTCTGTGGTTTCACGGAACAGATGAAAAGGAAAATGTATTCATTCAACAACCAGACAAAGGCTTTGGTCTCAAAGACCCAAAGCCTCAGTGTCTCGCCTTACTTGCTACCTGTGTGATATGCCACCTTGATTCAACAGTGATGTTTAGGACTATGAGATGGCTCAGTGGCTAAGGGTGGTTGTCACCAGGTCAGATGACTGGAGTTTGTACCCAAGAACCTACATGGTGGAACTGACTCCTGAAAATTGTCCTCTGAATTCTTTGTGTATGTGTATGCAAGCAGGCATGCACACACATACATTCTCTCTCTGTCTCTGTTTTTCTGTCTCTGTCTCTCTCTCTCACACACACACACAAAAATGGGGGGGAGGAGGAAGAGGGGAAAAGAGAAAGAGAGAGGGGAAAGGGAGTATGTGTTTAACCCACTGAAAAGACAGTCTACTAGCCAGATTGAGCTGCGTGGTCTCCAAGGACTGCAGCGCTAAGACCAAGAAGGGGAGGAAGATGGTCAAGACTCTACAGTTTAGAGCAAAGATCTAACCTGGCCATGCTGGCAGAGACTATCATATTAGCTCTTGGAAGGTGGAGGAAGGAGAATCAGAAGTTACAGCAAATGTGAAGTCAGCCTGGGTTATAAAAATGAGAAGTAAAAAAGAAATGTTTTTTTTTAAAAAAAAAAAAATACCTAAACCTTGCCCCATACCATCCTATTATCCCTCCCCAGTGAAGTGGTCTCGTCTCTCCAGTTGGCTTCCAGTATGTAATGCTCCACCTGAGGCTGTTCCCCTTCTCCATGTCTATTCACCAGTTCAGCCCAGCAGCCCAGCCTTCCCAAGAGCATCCTCCACCCGAGCTGCTGGGTGGTTGGCCCACAGCATTGTGTTTGCTGTAGCTGGGTAAATGGATTCAGCCTTCTATTTTGAGGTGAAACACCTTGTTGCCCAAACAGGCAAGGGTTTGTGCTGGCTACACAACTACCAGGGGCAGGTTGGGGACATGGGTCTCTTGGTCCTCTACTCATTCTGCTACTCAGCTTAAGTTCTCTTGCTAATAATAAAACTTATAATTTATTGATGGCCATACAAACTCAGCAAAGAGTCTATATGATTTGTAGTGCCAACCAGATGGTCCTTAATAAAACATTAATAAAGCAAAAGCAGATGGCATTTGATAAAGGATCATATAAGCCTGTCTGGGAGCCATAGAAAACACTTTTTCTAGACTGCCTAATAATAGGGAATTATCAAACAAGTTATAAAAGAGGAAGCTGGTTCTACACTGTGTTGTAGGGAAAGGCTTTAGGTTATTGCAGATATTGGATAATGAAAGATTTTGAGTGTAATTTTATCCCAGATTTGTAAATTCTAGTATGATTGTAGTTTAGAGAAATTCACAAGAAACAGTGGAGCCATCATGAAAAAATAAAAGGAAGTGCTTAGAACGCCTTCTTCTCTTGGAATCCCTCAAAAGCCATGCTATTCTTCATACTGTTACAGGAATACGGAAAACCCAGTGTCTAGAATTCATAAAAACACTTTCTTTGGTTGTTCGGTTGCCTATTCTCGCTTATTTTGTCTGTCTGTCTACCACATTGATTGGCTAGTATTTTGTTTTGTATTTGTTGTTTGGTTTGGTTGGGGGAGAGAATCTTGGTATAGTACAGGCTAGCCTTGAACTCTTGATCCTCCTGACTGCTGTGGCCAGAAACGTGCTATCAGCCCAATCAAAATCATGTACTTCCACATCAAGATGGGACAATGAATCACGTGACTGGATCACACCCGCTGCTTTGGGAGTCACTATCAGAACTCCATAGGACTGAAGAGCTGGGCAAGGTGTTTCAGGCTTATGGCCTGCCATTCAGTATTCTGAGGTAGGAACATGAGAGTCCAGGGCTAGCCTTGGCCATATACAGAAGTGGGGTCCAATTTGGGCACCACAGGAAGATCCAGTCTTAAAAACAAAATAACTGTGCACAAAAATCAAAGAGAAAGAAGACTCTGTTTTGAATAGGCGGATCTTAATCAGCTGGGAAGTAAAAGGCTGGGGACTGAAGTTGGTATTTAGATGTTTGACTCATCCAAATATACCTATCAGGCAGGGGCCAAAAGTTCAAATACAGACACTGGCCTGAGTTCAAATCCTCAAATCCTAGATTCAATTATACCAGATTCCATCATTGCTTTCATCGCTGTTGTTTCGTTGCTGTTGTTTTGTTCTTTTAAGCCAGGGTCTCCTCTTTAGCCCTAAAACCTAGGAACTTGCTATATAGTTCAGGCTGACCTTGTGTTTACGTGGGGGTGCACTGTTGCGGGGGTGCATGGGTCTGTGGAGATCAAAGGTTGACATGAAACATCTTCCTCAATCACACCCCACTTCATTTATTGGGGCAGCCTGGAGCTGGGAGCCTGGAGCTGGGCTCAGGAGGCGGCTGTATTCTGTCCGGCTTTCTGGTGGGTGTTGGGTCTGAATGCCAGTCCTCACATCTGCGTATCAAATACTTTACACACCACAGGACCGTTTCCTCGGAGTCTTGTTTTGGTTTTGAGGCAGGGTTTCCCATAGCCCAAGGTAGCCTCTAATTTGATGTGTAGCCAAGGCTGGCCTTGAACTCCTGATCCTTTTACCGCCACAACCCAAGTGCCTGCACCCCCCACATTGTCTATTTGGTGCTGAGGATGACACCCAGGGGCCGTGCCTGCCAACCAAGCACCGTACCAACTGAGCTACTTCCCTAGCCCAACACTGATGTCTTACTGTAAGTGTTGCAGTATGACTTCTCTAGGGAATCTTTACACCTCGACTATTTCTAGTTCCTGGAGGGTACATTGTCTGAGGGGTGGGTTTTGGGTTGAGAAGAAAGAGATGCGAAGGTTTTTCAGCCCGCCTTCTTGCTTTGTGAGAAAGATCTAGACCTAAGGCTGGTCTTTGTGGAACACTGAAGCCCCTTTATCCACAGCTATTCCTTCCCTGGTAAAGACTGGGTTCTTTTCTCCGCCCTTGCAGCCAACCAACCCTGTAGCAGTGGTTGGCGTGTTTGGGCTACTGACCCGGCTCTGTTCCAGTACCCATAGCATCCTCAGTGCTGTTTGCAAAACTGAATGAAAATCCAGGGCATGGACATGAATAACCAGAGTTACTACTTATCAGGATCCCAGTAAGTGCCCAGCAACGGAGCCCCAGTGACCCTGGGAGTTGGGTGTCATCATCTCTATGGATGAGGAGACTGGGCTTGAGGCGTGGAGACAGAGAACAGGCAGAGATGGGGATCACACACGTCACCTAGCCTCCTCCTCTCAGTCAGCCTCCCTTGCGGTGTTTGCTTTTGAGGACATCGAGGCTTTCCTTATCTCTGGTGTGAGGAAGTTGGCCATTGAAGGTGGAGAGCAAAACCACTCAAAAGCGGAAGTTCCTGACGGCCCACTTCTTGCTGGCTGCCTACATTTCGCAGACAAACCAGGCTCACTGAGAACTTACATGTACACGCCTTTGAGGAGAAAGAGGAGCTTGAAGATTCAAAGTCTGGTAGTAGAAAAAAAATTGGTCTCCATCTACCATCAGTGAAGAAAGTTAACAAACAACAAACAACAAAAATTCCTCTTCGTGCGCTCCAAGGTGCACAGGTAAAGGTATTCAGCTCCCGGAAGTGTTTCCTCTTCCATTGTCTGCATGAACGAATATATCTGACTGGTGCGTTTATAAAGCAATCAGGATGGAGTACGATGCCAGAATAAATTTTCCTTACCAAATTACTTTTTCTATTGCAATTGGCCTTTTTAGGGACTTTACCAAGCAATAACTATGCACACAATTCCCTCTATTCCCCCTCCAATTATAACCCAGCTAGGGAGTTTTATTGGTCATAACTTGTTCTAGATGAAAACGCCACCCCCTTTCCTACAAGAGCGCCAGTGTCTCTCTACATTCTTAGCTATCTTTTTACCAGGCAGAGAAGAAAATATCAGACTTTTTAGAAAACAGACAATTTATACAAGTTTGAAGATGTATTCTTTAACTGAAATCAGCCCAGCAGACTGGGCTGCCCTAGATGGGGTTCCCACGAAAGCAGAGGTGGCTGGGCTTCTTTGCCCTCCAAAGCATTTTGTAACCGAGTTTGCTGCTGTCTTTTTATTGGGTTCACAGACTAATAAGTAAGCAAGTAAGTAAACAAATAAATAAAAATTAGAGACAGGGTCTTCCTATATACAGCCCTGGCTGGCTGGAACTCACTGTGTGGATCATGCTGGCCTCTGATTTTCAAAGATCCACCTGCCTTTTCATCCTAAATTCTGGAATTAAAGGCATGTGCCTGCACCTGGTCTTTTCAACCTCCTTTGTGGTTATTCAGGACTGTGAGCCTCGCTGCTGGCCTCCGTAAATAACAAAAGAGCCAATCTCAGTATCCATCTCTCATGGGGGGCAGGGAGCTGACAGGTACTCCCTCAATGCCCACTGCAGCTTCCCTTGTCAGAGCCCACCTTCCTTCAAGAGGCCAGCGTCTGAAGAACTAACCTCCCCCACCCCACCTCCTACACCTGGAACCACTTGAGGTTATTCCCTGAGCAAATCATGAGCTACCATGCACTTGAGTCTTTATGATGTAGGGGTTTATTTTGCTGTTACCATACCCTAATTTACTTTTCACGAGCAGTTACCTTTGTTCTTCCATGCGCTACACCCCACAGCCTGGAGTTCCCCGGGCACCGTACCTGTCCCACTCCTTAGACTGCAAAGCTCTGTGGACATGGAGGGCCAAACCCGTGTCCCCATGATCACCCTCATGTCCTCAGTGCTACTATACTGCTTGGCATTAAAGGAGATCAGGGGCTGCCACGCCAAAATATGCCAAAATACGTCATAACAATTACTTTTGAACTAAGGGCAGTCAAGCAGCAACAGAGACAATTCACCTATTCTGGTTTTCTAACTAACAGGGACATATGTGTTCTTCTCTAGCACTGACTGTTCTAGACTCATAGCCCAGAGCTGGCAAGAAGGCACCTGAAAGCAAACCCTCATGTACTTGGTCTCCCCAACATGCTTACCTTGCCATGTTTCCCACCTTTGGAAGCCTACCATGGTCTGCCTTGGTTCTTCTCTCTCCAGACTTATCATTCTTTGTTGAAGATGCTATACCAGAGGCCAAGGAAATGGCCCAGTAGGTAAGTGCTGGCTATTCAAGCATGAGGACATGAATTTGAATCTCAAGCACACTCATAAAAAGATGTCTGTGACTTTGGGTGACTATAAACCCAGCATCAGGGAACAGAGAGGAACAGATCCCAGGAGCCTGCTGGTCAGCCAGCTAAAACTTCTGGCTCAGTGAGAGATTCTCTCTTAGACTAGTGAGGCAGAAAGTAATAGAGGAAGATTCTTCGTGTCCTCCTCTGGCCTCTTCATGCTCCCCTGTGATTATTATTTTCACATTCATGCACCATATATATATATATATATATATATCACATACAAATACACTTTTTATATTTAAATTTTATAAATAGTGTGCTGCACACTAATGTATTTGTATGTGTTTTTTTTTCTCTTGTTAATCTGCTTTTGTTGTAGAAATTCTTACTAGGAATTGAGATGGCATAGGGGATCTTTAGTCTTCCCAAAAGCCTGTGGTACATCCATAACAACCACTCATTAACAAGATGCTGTGTGGGTGGACCTGGCCTTCCTAAATCATAAGTGCTGGATATAGGACAACTCAGTGCGGAACACAACTACTGCTAATAATAATAGGGCAAGGGAAGTTTGCATGGCTCTGAGTTATATTTCTTGGAACGTTTCTGTAAATCCAACATCTGCTGGATGACTACTGGTCTTCAATACAAGTTTCTTCAGTGCTGATATTTGTTTGCACGTGAACAATAGTTAAAAAACGGGAATTTTCCTTGTGTGCTTAATGTAAACAAGGGCTGAAACCTTATGGAAGGTCATTGCAATTTCCCTAATGGAGAGGCAGAATGTAAATTAATTGTTTGTATTCTTCCAAAATCCACATGCATTCACATGCCTAAGATTAATCAGCCTGTGATAGCATGAGGAGGTGGCAGTTTGAGAGGTGAGTCTACCTAACAGTGCTACTTTCTACATGTGACAGCCCATCTAAGAACCATGCATTGTTCTTAGTTGGCCAAGAACGTGCCAGTCCCCCGGTGGTGGACTACTGTAGCAAGAGCTGTGGGCTGCATTCCTGCCACCTGGCTCCTGGCCGCCTGGCTAGCTTATGCCCCAAAATAATTACATGAAGATTGTATTCTTTTAAACACTGCCTGGCCCATTATATCTAGCCTCTTCTTGGCTAACTCTCACATCTCGACTAACCCATTTCTAATAATCTGTGTAGCATCACGAGGCAGTAGCTTACCGGGAAAGATTCTAGCCTATGTCCATCTTGGGCTGGAGCTTCATTGCATCTGCCCTGGAGAGGAGCGGCATAGCATCTGCCTAACTTCCCTTCTTCCCAGCATTCTGTTCTGTTTACTCCGCCTACCTAATTTTCTGTCCTATCAAGGGCCAAGGCAGTTTCTTTATTAACCAATGAAATCAACTCAAAACAGAAGACCCTTCCACATCAGACTACCACAAACTGTGAGAAACAACTTCTGCTGATTATAAGCCAAGAGGTCCATAGTATTTTGCTGCAGCAGCCTGAAGGGATTACATATCGGTGAAGCTCTCCTATACTTTTCAGACTAAGCCATTGGCCATCAGCGGTTAAAGTCCTTAGAGGGACCTCAGTTAGTGTCACATGGAACTGAACGGTTATGTAGCTGCTCTGCCCCAAGTCTCAGGCTGCAAAACTGGGAGGGATAAGAAAATGATTTAAGCTACAGTTTAGGACCAGCTTGTCATGAAGCCGTTGATAACTGAGACATGAGCTTACTCTGGGATAGAGCAGGGAGCACGCAGTGAATAGCAGAGCATTGAGCAAGATCTGCAACCGGAAACAGTTATGTGATGAATCTTCTGAAAAACAAGTCTTTGCCAACAATAAGCACCTTAATTTGTCTCCAGGGAGTGTTCCCACACCCCTTCTTCCTAATGGAACATACTGATGAGGGTCTGAAATTAGAATCCTATTTTGTTTTGATTGTTACATCTGAAATCTTTAAAATATTCTATTTAGCAATAACAAGGATATTTAGCAATAACAAGGAATACAGGTGTGTTGAAAAAAATTAAAATATGGGGCTGGAGATATGGTCCTAGGTTCAGAGTTCTTGCAGAAGACCAGAGTTCGGTTCCCAGGACCCACGTTCTGTATGCTATGTTCTGTGCCTGAGTTAAACTCTTCACCATCACTTTCTGGTTTGTCTCAATCCCCTTGTTTAACTTGAACCCCAAAGAGTTTATGAGTGTTAGATAAGGGTTGTCTTTCCATGTAAAGTACTCACAACCACACCTAGAGTCAGCGCCTAGAAAGGGCCATTCCCATATTAGTCCCTTGTGCCCCCTCGGGTATTTAATGACAAGCCACTGCACAGGGTAGAAAGAGGGGGAAAATGTGAAGGCACGGAGTAACCATTGCTTCAGAAGCTCCTGTAGCTCAGTCTCAAGTGGTGACCTAGTTAGAGGATGAGCCATCAGGGTGGGGACCGCTTGAATGCTGTTATGAGAGCTGCTCAAAGGTTGGTGCCCCGGGGCATGGGGAAATAGTTGCGTTAACAATTACCTCGACAAATCTCTTACTTGTATTTGTGAGGCTAGAACAGAATTCCTGAGACCGGGTTAATTATAAAGAACCCAGATTTTATTTCTTACAGCTCCGGAGGTTAAGAAGTCCACAGTCAAGTTGTGTCAATTAACTCTCTTTTGCAGTCATCCCAAAACAAGGTAGAAGGAAAGAAAAGAGAGGGGGCAGGTGGGGTTGGAAAGGGGGTTTCAAGCTCCTTTGAGTAGAACCAGTTTCCATGGTAACCAAGCCACTCCCTTATATCTCTGAGGGCAGAGCCTTCATGTCCTAAGCATCTCTTATCAGTGCCCTCTCTCAACAATATGCACGGACTTAAACTATGGGGAACACATTGAAGCCATAGCATCACTGTCTGATTTTACGAAACCAAAGGAGCAATAACAGATTTGAAAACTCCCTTGACCAGACTAGAATAATGACTTCTGTTTCCTTTTTGTCCCTAGCCACATTGGCAAAGCACAGGACCAGAGGGACACCTCTGGCAGTTCTTCCTTACTCATCCAAGATCCACCGTCTACATCTTCCTCTTGCATATCAATTACAAGTGTGGAGCTGGCTGAACAGAACCAGGCCCTTCAGGTTGGGCCCTGAATGGTTGTGAGGATGCTCTGAAGCTTAACTGCCCAGGTCAGGAGGTCATGGACACCGATGTCTTCATCCTCTTACATGGCTTAAGTTTCTGGAAAGAAGATCTTGAGACTGGGCAATTCATGAAGACAACCCCATAATCCCCATAAGCCCCATTTGAGGAACAATTAAGACAGTTCATCCGTGTTTCTCTCTCTCTCTCTCTCTCTCTCTCTCTCTCTCTCTCTCTCTCTCACACACACACACACACACACACACACACACACACACACATACACACACACACACACACTCACATCTAATACACATGTGTGGGCGCATGTGCAGGTACCAGTGCTCGTGTGAAGGTCAAACTGTAACTTGTAGGAGTCGGTTCTTCCACTGTGTGGGTTCTGGGGATTGAAGCCAGGCAGTCAGACTAGAGGCGGTCACCTTTCCATACTGATCATCTCAGCGGTCACCTTTCTATACTGGCCATCTCAGCAGTCACCTTTCCATACTGGTCATCTCAGCGGTCACTTTTCCGTACTGGTCATCTCAGCGGTCATTTTCTAATCCAACATAATTTACTGAGTATCTACTAGTCAGTAAGTTTCAAGTTTGGAGCTGGACACAGCGAACAAAGCAGAACATGTCACTGCCCTCGGTAGTATAGGGATGACAGTTGATGCAGGGAGAATCATAAGGTACGTAAGGAGCTACAGAGGGTCCCTGAGGTCCCTAGTAGTGGGAATAGTTAGGTCAGGCTTTGTAGTGAGGTGACCAATGAAGTGCCCGCCTCTGTAGCCACCTACAGGGCTCCTCCCCACTGGGGCAGCCACAAAAGGCTCTATGCTCTACTCTCTGTGAGTGTAAATCCAGGGAAGGGGGTCACGGGGAGGATTTTCCTTTCTGCTGCTCATCATACAGGAAAGAACATCTTATAGATTGGTTCAGAGGACACGGCGTTCTTGTGTTCCAATCCCCTGCCTTGATTTACCAGGCACCTGTGGGTGACAGAGGCTTGGTTCTCCTTCAGAGAGCTTAACCTCGCTGGGACATAGGTACTCACAACACCAAGCTCCAAGCTCCAAGCGAGGGCAAGGGTTCCTGAGGCCCACGACTGAGTTCCCTGGATGAACTGGAAAGCCACTGTGCTAGCTCACACCCTAATAGTGACATGACAGGCTCTGTGAACCAGAAGCAGCCTCAAAGGAGGGGTGTGGGGAAGGTGGTGGGGGTGGGGGCGGCCAAAGGATGACCTGGGAAGTTGGCCACCTCCCTGGTGTCCTCGGAAGGAAGAGAGGCAGTGTCCTGTCAGCAGCAGCCTCCCGTGCTGCCCGGAGCTCCTTTGCTTCGGCCAGAGTCCCTGAGTCTCGGGTCCAGCTCCGCCTCCGGCGCCGTCTCTTTGCTCTCTTCGCTCGCTCGCTCGTGGCCCAGCTGAGGCTCCCTGGGGCAAGACTGAACAAAGGTCCAGGCCCGCCCTACTCCTCTCCCTGTGTGTCCCGGGAACGCGCCTGCCGGAACCGAGAACGTGCAGGACCGAGCGGCAGCGCGCGTGCGGGTAAGTGACTGCGGGTGCGAGCTGCGGGCTCCGCCTGTGCTCCTCTCCCCCACCCCCCGCCCTTCGTGGCGTCCCGGCCTGGGGCAAACTGTCAACGCCCCTCTTCCCTGGGAACCCCCTTGCTTCCTACAGAAGTCGGTGATTGGGGGGGATAGTCGCCCGCTCTTTCTTTCCCATTCTCCAACAGCAGCAACTGCTC
The DNA here is from genome assembly GCF_950005125.1 of Chionomys nivalis. Lineage (NCBI taxonomy): Eukaryota > Metazoa > Chordata > Mammalia > Rodentia > Cricetidae > Chionomys > Chionomys nivalis. The sequence continues at coordinate 146,528,941 of NC_080086.1, forward strand.
TGTCCTGCCCTGGTCTGATTCCACCCTGGTCTCCATCCTATCCTTGCCTCCTCCCTGCAAGATCGTGGCCACTCAGGTAGTCCTGGAAGGTGGCAAGTGCAGCTGGTGCTCTCTGGCACCCCCACCTCATCATGTCCCTACCGCATCCCTACGTATCCATCCTTTGTCTTCTGATCTCTGGTGTCTAGGATTCAAGCGTGTGCATGTACGGACGGAAAAGTCAAAGGCAGGCAGAGGCAGGCTTCCATTAGGCCTGGCCTGGGGTAACTGAACCCAACCTCCACATTAAGACCCTTTTGTCTCAACCTGGAATGGGGGTTTGGGGAGGGGTCCTTTCCTTCTGCACCCTTCAGGGAAAGACCTGCTTTGCTGGAGCCAGAACAAAAAACAGTCAGCCAGCTACCCACTCACTGGGAGTCTGTATGGGAAATGGAGAGAAGAGGGGAAGGATGTGTTGCAACAGCTGGGCCTGAGCTATCACGCCCCAGACAGAGTTGGGAGTTGAAGGAAAAAGGCTGAAAGGTTAGAGGAACAGCATCTAGATGTACAATAAAATGAATCGTCTTCAACACCTGTCACCCACAAGTACTTCTTACAAAGAAAAGCTTCCGGGAGCTGCTGGGCCCGGACTCCTGATTAGATCCGAGAGAGAAAATGACCCAGACGGCCTGCCCAGGTGTTTGGACTCCAGTCTGGCCTGCTCAGAGAGGATGCTCTGTGCTCTCCACAGGACATTCTTCTTTTCGAACTCCAGATGCTAGCTGGAGATGTCCCCTCTTTATGAGTCCTGGCAACCTGGTCTGCTCTTGAACACTGTGATCCTGCTGCCTGTCCCTGAGCAGGGTGGTGGCATTACAGATGTGTGCGGCCAACCACATCTGCTTTTACTTTGAAAACTAATTAAGACATTTTTTAAAAAGCTGTCATCTCCCTATGAAGGCCAGGCTGGACTCCTGTGTCAGCCTTTCTAGTTCTGAGCCCCCAGATTACAGGCTGGACACCACACCCGTCTCCCTCTGTCCCTAAGAGTCTTTCATGTTCCTCCACTCTGTCCTGGAGGCTTTGCTGCCTTTTCCAGCTCATGCCCATCCTCTGACCACCGTTTGTTTATTTCACACACGTTTGTTTTTCAAGGCAACAGCTTTGTCTCCACCATAACTGACGTTGGCCTTTCCACAAACGCTGTCTTTACCAAACGAACCATATGCAGCTAAATTAAAGAAGCTGACCAGGGAGCAGCAGGGCAGAGTGGTCAGAAGCACCTGCTCTGGACTTAAGAGAGCTTCTTGGCTCAGTACGAATTCTCTGGGCAGACATCCAAGGTCGCCTAGGCAAAGCTACTAGGATTTGAACCTGCTGGGTTTCTTTGCTCCTTGCTGCAAGAGGGGGAATGTGGCTTGCCAGGGACCTCAGAAGGAAGTCTGCTCTGGAGGAGAGGCTGACTGGAAGTGGGAAACAATTCTGATTGCATCTCTTCACCAATAACTGTTAAATGGAAAGCCTGCCAGACCTAGGCCACAGTTAGGACTGGTCGAGAAGTAGCCTCGGTCACAGGCATGATGGGGAGGAAGGTGGTATTGGCCCTTTCGTGGTTGGGAGAACATTTGTGCTTGGTCTATAGTTGGACATGGTGCCAGAGGGTTCGTGTTTTTTGGCATAATTTGTGATCACAGTAGCCTCAGTTCATGTGGATATCCCGTGACCCTGCTCACAACCAGTAGCGGAATGCAAACCCAGCTCCTAGAAGTACCGGGCTATAGTACCAGGCTTGCTTTACATGCGTCTGTTTGTCAAGATCTTCGGAAAATTACTGAACATTGTGAACTTCAGTTTCCACATCTGCAGTATGTGTAAAATGTTTGCTTCAGGGAGTTTGTTTTGGAGAGTAAATGAAGAAACAAAAAGCATCCCGCACGGCACCTGGCAGAGAGCAGGAACCCAACACATGTTGACCCTGCTCTTTATTTGCTGTATTTGATGCTGTGGTCTCTTCCCAAGACCTCCAGGCCTGCCGTGGAAAGACCAGAAGAAGAACCCTCTTCCCACCTTTGGGAATCAGAGACAGGAGACCATAGAGTACAAGGCCAGCCTCAAACATTTTCTCTCAAAACAAAGCAAGAAACAGAAGAGAAGGGAAAAGAAGCTTAAGTAGGAAGTGGGAAAGAACAGGGTCCCCCAAAATGCAAGACTAAGTGTGCCCAAGACTGGATCACACCCACTGGTGTGGTGTGGCAGCGGTCCCTCATGCAACCATTGTCTCCTTAGCTGTTCCTTTCAAGGTTCCTTGTTCCCAAGAGTCAGTGGCCTCAGGTAACCAAATTCTCTGCTGTGAATGTTGTCTTGCTTTCTTCTTTTCCAAGGAGCTCTTCTCTGTCCTTAACCACATCCGCAGAGTGCCTGTGCTCTCATCTGCTTTGGCTGGGAGGGCAGCCAGACAGGCAGGTGAAGAAAAGTTTGCTAATATCATTCTTAAGTTCCGGGCCGGTGTGCAGGAGCTACCACACTGGCAGCTCAGTGCTTTTCATTTGCATGGCCCTGAGTCCACTGTCGGGGACTTCCAAGGTGGAGCAATACGGGAAATTAAATTTCAAGCCTGGCTTTAGTTGAGACTTGACTGTGTTTCTGTGCATTGAGCAATGTGGGGGTCCATGTATCGCGTTCTAGATCAGTGGTTCTCAAACTTCTGTTAGACCTGAAGTTAACCTGTAAGCCCCAGCTGCCCAAGGATCAGGTGACTTTCTGGGATTCTGGGAATTGGAGTTTTTAGAAAATAACATCAAAGCCTCATGGGAAAGGACAGTGGCCTATGGGTTTTGACAATATAAGCTCTGTCAACATATGTTTTGGGGCCACTTACCTGGAACGTTTCCAGGTGATGGTCCTGACCAAGTTCCATCTTGATCGGCATTTAAAATTTTAATAAAAGCTTGCTTAGGGGCTGGAGAGATGGCTCAGAGATTAAGAGCACTGACTGCTATTCCTGAGGTCCTGAGTTCAATTCCCAGCAACCCCATGGTGGCTCACAACCATCTGTAATGAGATCTGGTGCCTTCTCTGGCGAGTAGGCTTTCCTAGGTCTCTAACCTCCCAATATAGTCGTCTGTCTATGAAGAAATATTTAGTAGTATTTCGTTTGGTTATTTGCTTTTTGATACAGTTTCTCAATAGTCTAGACTGTCTTGGAACTCACTATTAGCCCAGGCAACCTCAGACTCATGACAATCCTCCCATTTTAGCCTTCATAGTACTGGGATTGCAGTATATAGACACCACATCTGGGTAGCAGTAATTTTAAAATAGAAGAAATTAACACAGCTGATGAACCATATACGACATGGCATATAAGCAGCAATACAGTCAGGAAAGGAGTGGTAAGTCAGAAGGTGCTCATGTGACACAGTCTATAGATTATATCACTATATTAGAAGAACGTGTGTGGATGGGTCCACAGACTTTTAAATGTGTTTCTGTAAGGAAACACAGAGGTGGGCAAAGGGACATAAAGGGCAAATGGGATGAGAGCATGGTCAGGAATGTTTAGCATGGTTCAGAGTGTTCAGCATCTTGGGGAGTGTAGATTTTGGTGCCTTGTAAATTATACCCACACGTAACAGAAAAGAAAGTGTTAGCCTTAGCTTCCCCAGGAGACCATCTTCACAAAATCCTGTGAGTGGCCAAGCCTGAGTCTAAGAGAAGCCCTCAGAGCAACCGACTCCCAGTAACTCCCTCAGCAACTTACTCTGTCAGGAAGGCAATTGGCCAGGTTTGGTGTTAGATGAAATGAAAAAGTCCGACTAAAAATGAAGTTAAAGGGCCCTTTCTTCACCCTCTGGTCCCTCTGGTACGCAGCTGCTGGATTCCATTTTGTTGTTGTTATTGTTGCTGTTGTTGTTAACAGTGAGCTTGACATCACTGCCATAGAAGCCCTTTTGATGTGAAGATGGGTTTGTGAACTCCCATTCTGCTTGCCTCAGAAAAGAATCTAGAGCCTATAAAGAGTATGATACCAACAGCAAGGGCGAACTTAAACAGCCTGCTCTACCATCCTGATGAGTCTTCACGCGCCAAAAGGGAGACCCCAGTTTTGTTCAGAGTTACAAATCCTGCGCCTTGCCTCTCAGACAGTTGAGGCAGTTGCTGCCCTCAATTTCCTGAATCCCTCTCTTGGTACCTGGCTGAGCTATTTCATCACCCGCCACCTGCCTGGACTGTCTGGAGGGCATCCTAGTGGGTCTCCAATCATCACTGGGCAGCCAACCAGAGTTCGAGGGAATCTACCAAACCTGTACCTTTCTGCTGGAAGATACTGAGTTTAGGGCGTCACAGGCTTGCCTCTGTTTCTAGCCTGTTTCTACCCACTCCCTGCTTACATTCATGTATTTGTTCATGTGTGTGTGTGTGTGTGTGCGCGCGCGCGCGCGCGCGTGCATGTGCGCTATAGAGGCAAGAAGAGAGCATACAGGTGTCAGTTCCCTCCTTCCGCTCTGTGGATCTTGGGATCGAACTCAGGTCATTGGATTTGGCAGCAAGCACCTTTACCTGCTCCTGCCCCACTTTGTGTTTTTAGAAGACCTAAGTGGCTGTGCTGATCACCTTTGCTCTCTGGTCACGCCCTTTCGTAGCTCTTGCTCATCAGACACTCCCGCAGTGGTATATGGACCTTCAGTCTCTGGTCCAGGAGTCTTGTCAAGCTGCTCCTGTCATTTCCCCATTCTGGAACCCTGTCTTGCAACACTGGTCAATCGCAAAGCTTAGTAAGCATCCTCAGTCCTTCAGTGAGGTGGCTGCAGAACATCGGCATAGACACCAGACACATGCCCATAGCCTGCCTTGCTTTCTCGGTCTTCCTTACCCCTGCTTCTGTAAATGGTTCTCTGTCACTACAGACTGACTTATTCTCACTGATTCTCCTTGGCTACAAAGTGCAACCTAGATGCCATAGATGTCACTAGCACAGTGGGGCCCTTGTCCACTCGAAAGGACAGGATTTTTTGTTGCTCACTCTCCACCATGATCTGCCAACAGTTAGCATAAAGTGGTGTGTGTGTGTGTGTGTGTGTGTGTGTGTGTGTGTGTGTGTGGTCTCTCTAGCCTACTGGTCTAGAACTCACAACTCCTTCCTGGCTTACTTGAGGGCTTGGATTACAGGCATGAGTCACCAAACCCAGCATCAACCTAATGGTTTTTTGAGTGCTTCAACCCAGAACCTAGTGTGTATGCAAAAATTCTTAATGAATGACTCCATTAACAGCTTGAATTTATTGAATAACAAATGAATAAATGCATGAATGCTCCATTAAAGGCAAGCTCCTTAGTCATAACGTTCGCAGCCCGTTCTTCAGACAGGAACTTTGCTTCTCTTCAAATGTTTATTTTTACTCTGGGATATACAAGAACAGGCAGAGGCAGCCACTGCTTCATAGGAACCAAGGAGAAGGTGCTGTGGCGAACAAGTAGGGGAGGGAGATGTTTCTGAAACCCCAGAGGAGATACGTGCTGAAGAAAGTAAAGTCCGGGACCACACCCAGCTCTTAAACTCCAGGAGTGCTGTGGGACCTGGTGATTGGCCAAGTTCCAGATACTAGCTCTTGCCCAGTCGACATTTATACTTGTTTGTAGTTGGTCTTAAGATGCCATTTTAGCTGGTCATGATGGCACACAGTGGGAATCACTATACTAGGGAGGGTGAGCCCCCAGGATTATGAGTTTGAGGCTAACCTAGGATGTTACATGCCCAACTTCAAAAGAGCCCAAATAAAATCAAAGAAACAAAAATAAAATTATCAAGTGTTATATAAAAATGTTATTTCAATTTGTTTTTGTGTGGTATTAAATATGTGGTATTAAATATTAAATACGTGTCTTGAAATCTGTACACACACACACACACATATATATATGTTCAATTTATGTGTTGTAACTTATAAGAGTTTGGGGTGTTTCTTCTACTCAAGTACTTGGTTTTTAAAAGTTTATTTTTAGTGTGTATTCATTTTTATTTTATATAGGGATGCTGAGTTTGCACAGTATGTCTGTGGGTCAGGTATATGCAGTGTGTAAGGAGGTCACAGAGGCTGTCAGGCCCCTTTGAACTGGAATTTCCTGACAAGGGTGAGCCTCCAAGGGGTGCTAGAAACCTCCAGGGGCGGGGGGGGGCGCTTTTAAACAATGAGCCATCTCTCTGGCCTCTAAGAGTTGTTTTCTTTTCTTTTTTTTTTTATTAATTTTTATTGAGCTCTACATTTTTCTCTGCTTCCCCCCCGCCCGCCTCTGCCCTCCCCGCTCCAACCCTCCCCCAAGGTCCTCATTCAGGAGATCTTGTTCTAAGAGTTGTTTTAAATAATATTCTTGTCATAAATACTGCAAACTCTCAGATTGCAATTTGCCTTTATAAATGTCCTTTTTTATCCTGTCATCACAAAAATATTTCTCTGCACCTCCTACCGTTTTTATGGTTTTATTTTCTTCAAAGAAACTCAGCTTTACTACTAATTTTCTCTGGTGTTGGTGTGAGATTGGTGTGACTGAGGGCATTCCTCCAGAAAGTCAGCCCACTCACTAGCCTGTACTCCACCGAAATGCTACTTCCCCTTTATATCCTGGGGTTCCTTTCCCCCTCCAGCTGAAGTGTAACGGTACTTTTATTTCAGGGTTAAAAATTTATAGCTAGCTAGTATTCATTTCTGAGCCAGGAAGATCACACAAGGTAGAGAAAAATCTGTCTTTGACTTTTCGCAGAACTGCAGTGGCCCTTAGGTACCACTGAAGGGAAGTGGAGGAAGCCCTAAACGAATGTGTAAGGAGAGGATGATGTTCTGAGTGCGCGTGTATTGTTAACTTGGGCACAACCACATCAAGGACCCTGATGCCTCAGACCTATGGGGAGGGGAAAGCCTCTGAGGCTCAGAGGGAAATGGCAAAGCCCTCTTCTGCCAAGTGCAAAAGCTGGCAGTGTGTGCAAAGGCTAGCAACCACAGCTTCCTCCTCCCAGATGACCACAGCCCGAGACTGCTTCCCTCCTGAGCCCTCCTACCCAAGACTGCCTAAACCCATCTTCTTGTTCAGCTGTAAACAGTGCAGCAGCCCCCTCGATTTGAATTTCAGATATATAAAATAACCATTCCGAGTTTCCAGATTGCTCTTGTAGAAGGCGCTGCTCCACCTGATTCCAGATTTTCTGTACATGTGTCTGTGTGCCTGTCCATTTCCTCAATGACTGAGGCAGGTTTCCAGGACCAAGCCATGCCAGACTTGGCAATGTGGGGCCACTTTCCTTAGCCAGCCCTCCTCCTACAACACGGTGCAGTTTGCATACCTCCCACACACGGCATCTGGTATAGTTAAGTCACCTGTATATTGTTTATACAATTGGTCTTTTGCTTTTTACAGCATTGTTTGAAGGGGAAGTCTGCACATGTTCAATACAATGCAATTATTTTTTAATATCTCCAATCTGTTGTTGATTCAATGTTTGGAAGTCATTACGACAACAAATATTCCTAGGTCTGTGCCTTGCAGGTTCTTGGTAGGGTTGCATTCTCAACTCTCAAGGTTGGTTAAAGCTGCATTTTGACACATTCTAAGCAAACAAGCCATGGGTACCTTTTGTGCCAGGGTATTTAATTGCTAATGTGAGGCCTTTTAGAACTCTCTTTTATCTTGTATAATGGTTTATAATATTCAGGATGATGGTTTCTCCTTTAATCCTTTGTCCAAAACAAAGAAAACTCTCAGTCAGGTGCTGGGTGACTTACTGCTGTAACACCAGTGTTTGGGAGGCCGAGGCAGGAAGATTGTTTAGAGTTCAAGGCCAGCCTGCGTTACATGATGAGTTCTAGGCCATCATAAGCTAAAAAATGAGACCCTGTCTCAAAACACACACACACACACACAAAACAAACAAAAAACCCTCTCCAAAAAGAAAAGCCTAGACCTTTCCTGTTCCATCTTTATTGACCTGCAGTATAAGCAACAAATAATTTCTGTCTGGGATGGGGTCTAGGCCTGGAAGCCACTACACGAACAAAGCTGCCTGTGAGCTTGTGTTAACTCTCCCGCCTCTGCCCCATAGGATTATGGATGTGTACCACCAAGCCAGCTTAACAAATAAACTTTTATAGCTGTAAGCTGTTGGTTCTCAGCCTTTCTAGTGCTATGACCCTTTAATACAGCTCCTCGTGTTGTGGTGACCCCCAGCCATGAAGCTATTTTCATTGCTACTTCATAACTACAATTTTGCGACTATAAATCATCATGTAAATGCCTGTGTTTGCTGATGGTCTTCAATGACCCCAGTGAGAGGGTCATTCGGCCTTAAAGGGATTGCCTCCCCCAGGGCTGTAAGCCACTGGGATTTCAGGGTTGCTTGTTTTTGAAATTATAACCTAGCCTATCCTGACTAAAACATTATTTTCCAATATCTCTGAGCTTTTCCCCTTTTTCAATTTGATTGCATTATCCTCAACTGAACTCATGATAGATAGTTTCTCAGAGAGGTTACACTCTTTCATACTAGCTATAATAGCCATAGAGAAATATAATTTTAGAAAAAAATGGCACAAAATAACTCCATATTTGACTCTATGCTAACATATTTTTTTAGGTAACCTGAACCTGACAGGATGTTCGCCAAAGCGACGCGGAATTTCCTTAAAGAAGTTGACGACGGAGGAGACCTGATCTCAGTCTCCCACTTGAATGACTGTGACAAGCTGCAGCTCCTGAGTCTGGTGACCAAGAAGAGGAGGTACTGGTGCTGGCAGAGACCCAAGTACCAGTTTTTGTCTGCCACCCTGGGAGATGTTCTCACAGAGGGGCAATGTCTCAGTCCAGGTGTGTTTCCTTATGACGATTCAGCGTCTAGTCCCCAAACAGGAAGGGCTCCTCTAGGCGTCTGGAATGGACGTGGTGTCTTATACTGGGTTCTTCTTTTTCCTTGGCTCTCTGGTGTAAAAGGATATTCTTTCTAATTGAGCACCATTACGCACACCCGAAATGAAATGTTATGCCTTACTGTTGTAAAAGTGATAGTCAGTTTGGGTCTAAAAGTTCCTTGTGCCCATCATAAATGTTAGAGCCACTTGGCATGGGATGGCTCCCCTATACAAGATTAGGTTTAGTGTCGAGACAATATGCTTTTGACCAATCAGAGGGGCATGAAAAGTTCTGTTTCTTGCATAATGATTTCTGAGGGGAGCAGGGCAGTCTCCCACTCTGGTCCAAAAGTGGCTATAGAGGGCCTGCTAAAGAGATTGCCTCAGCATTTACTGTGGCAGTTGGTGAAGTCCCCTGCCTACAAACTAAGACTCTGTGGTTTACTTTTCAGGGGCCCCAAGGAAAGGGGCACCTGGGCTGGTACTGCCCCCCCCCCGCCGCCATATGTGTGTGTGTGTATGTGTGTGAGTGGGGGGGGGAGGCAGACAGACAGATATATCCAGAGCTAGTGTGACCAGTGGAGGTCAGAGGACAATCTTGGGTATCAGTCCTTATCCCCCTTGTTTGAAACCAGCCATTCTGCCACCGTGTACACCAATCTGATGTGGTGTGTGGCCCGAGAGCTCCTGGGATTCACTCTCTGGTCCCCAACTCACTGCAGGCACACTATGTATAGGTTTATAGGTTCTGAGCATTTGATCTCAGGTCCTTGTGTTTGGGAGGGGAGTGTTTTTACTGGCTGAGCCATCTCTTCAGCCCCACCTGGTCCTCTAATCAGTTTATAGAGATATGCAACAGAGAAGAAAGAGGGACAGAGAAGAAAGAGGGACTGATGGCAGGCTGGAGAGCTGGCGTAGACAGAGAGCACAGAGGATTGTCCACGGCACCCTCGTCTGGTCCATGTCATGTAACCTTTAGTCTATGATAGCTGTGCTTATGCTGGGATTCCTTAAGATTACAGCAGCTAGTGATCTCTGCACTCTCGTGATAAGAGCACTCTACGATGTCTCAACAGAGATGAAATCACCTAAGGATGCCTCTCTGACAACTTGACCCTGTTGCTAAGCAACATGTGGCTATATTTATAAAGTATACAAAGATATGAAGGAAAAAAACTTTATAATGTAGCATCATATGTCAATATCCATTAATACTTAGATCATGGTCTGTTTTTGAACTGCATATAATGGAAAAATTGTGATGTATGTGTGTATGTGTGTGTGAGAGAGAGAGAGAGAGAGAGAGAGAGACAGAGAGAGAGAGACAGAGAGAGAGTCAGCCAACAGCAGGTGTTTTCTGTAACTCTCCATCTTATTGTTTTGAGCAGAGTCTCCCCAGCCCTGGGTCAGGCTAGCACAGCCTGGACATTTCTGGGATGTGCTGGAGATCTGAACTCAGGTTCTGCTGCTTGTGCAGTGAACACCTGATCCTTCTCCCCAGCCCCAAACCTAAATACTTTTTACAAACAGAAGTAGAAACATGCTGTACATGATTTAATATTTACTTATTTATATTTTTATTTATTTTTATTTTAATTATTTTATTTAATATTTATTTATAAATTTACTCATTTTTATTTAATTTTATGTATATTTCCTCTATAGATTTAGATACTTTTAATTCTATCTCAACAAACACATAATATTCTTTTGTGTATATATACCTAATTTCACTAACTATTCCAATTTGTGCTTAATAATTAAGACTACAGTGGACCTTTTGGTTTGTGGTTTTTCACTTGTTTCTGAAACAGTTGCATTAGCATGCTTCCTCGGGTTTCCTGGACCAGAGGTTGGAAACTTTCGGAAGCTTGCTGCTCCTTGCTAACTTTCTGAAACGCGGTGATGTGTGGCAGTCTCAACAGTTCTTAACTACCGGATGAAACCAGGTCTAATTCTTTTTTGTTTTTTCTTTTTTTTTTCTTTATTTATTTATTAAAGATTTCTGCCTCCTCCCCGCCACCGCCTCCCATTTCCCTCCCCCTCCCCTGATCAAGTCCCCCTCCCTCATCAGCCCAAAGAGCAATCAGGGTTCCCTGCCCTGTGGGAAGTCCAAGGACCCCCCACCTCCATCCAGGTCTAGTAAGGTGAGCAACCAAACTGCCTAGGCTCCCACAAAGCCAGTACGTGCAGTAGGGTCAAAAACCTATTGCCATTGTTCTTGAGTTCTCAGTAGTCCTCATTGTCTGCTATGTTCAGCGAGTCCGGTTTTATCCCATGCTTTTTCAGACCCAGGCCAGCTGGCTTTGGTGAGTTCCCGATAGAACATCCCCATTGTCTCAGTATGTGGGTGCACCCCTCGCGGTCCTGAGTTCCTTGTTCGTGCTCTCTCTCCTTCTGCTCCTGATTTGGACCTTGGGGTTTCAGTCTGGTGCTCCAATGTGGGTCTCTGCCTCTGTCTCCTTTCATCGCCTGATGAAGGTTAATATTCAGGAGGATGCTTATATGCTTTTCTTTGGGTTTCCCTTCTTATTTAGCATCTCTAGGATCTCGAATTATAGGTTCAATGTCCTTTATTTATGGCTAGAAACCAAATATGAGTGAGTACATCCCATGTTCCTCTTTTTGGGTCTGGCTTACCTCACTCAGGATAGTGTTTTCTATTTCCATTCATTTGTATGCAAAATTCAAGAAGTCATTGTTTTTTACTGCTGAGTAGTACTCTAATATGTATATATTCCATACTTTCTTCATCCATTCTTCCATTGAAGGGCATCTAGGCTGTTTCCAGGTTCTAGCTATTACAAACAATGCTGCTATGAACATAGTTGAGCATATACTTTGTTGTATGATAGGGCATCTCTTGGGTATATTCCCAAGAGTGGTATTGCTGGGTCCAGGGGTAGGTTGATCCCGAATTTCCTGAGAAACCGCCATACTGCTTTCCAAAGTGGTTGCACAAGTTTGCATTCCCACCAGCAATGAATGAGTGTACCCCTTTCTCCACAACCTCTCCAGCAAAGGCTATCATTGTGTGTTTTTGATTTTACCATTCTGACAGGTGTAAGATGGTATCTTAAAGTTGTCTTGATTTGCATTTCCTTGATCGCTAAGGAAATTGAGCATGATCTTAAGTGTCTTTTGGCCATTTGAACTTCTTCTGTTGAGAATTCTCTGTTCAGCTCAGTGCCCCACTTTATAATTGGATTGATTAGCCTTTTACGGTCTAGTTTCTTGAGTTCTTTATATATTTTGGAGATCAACCTTTGTCAGTTGTGGGGTTGGTGAAGATCGTTTCTCAGTCAGTGGGTTTCCTTTTTGTCTTAGTGACAGTGTCCTTTGCTTTACAGAAGCTTCTCAGTCTCAGGAGGTCCCATTTATTCAATGATGCCCTTAGTGTCTGTGCTGCTGGGGTTATACGTAGGAAATGGTCTCCTGTGCCCATGTGAAAGTTTCAGCCTTTTGCGATTGCCTGTCTGAAAGGAAAGGGAGCTAGAGTCGCTCACTTGGGTCTGCAGACTCCATACTTGCTTCCAGATGAGCCTTTCTGTCAATGCTGCCCTCAGCCAGTCACTGGTGCTGCCACAGAACAGGAGGATGGATTGATCTGAACTTCATGTCATCTCCCGTTCCTTTCTTCATTTCTGTGACCAAATATCTGACAGGAAGCACTTAAGAAAGAAACAGTATATTTTAACTCACTGTTTCAGGGAGTACCAGGCAAGGAAGTCATGGCAGCAGGGTCTTGAGACATACTGCTGGTCACACTGCATCCACAGCCAGGAAGCGGGGAGCCGTGGAGTCTAGCTTTTGACTGGCTGTCTCCTTTTCATCCAGTCCAGAACCCCAGCCCATAGAATGGTGCCGCCACGTTTAGGATGACTCTCCCCACCTCAGGTGACCTACTCTAGACCAGCCTCCTCTGGCATGCTTGGGAGCTCGTGTTCTAGCAGATTCCAGAGCCTGTCAGGTTGACAATATCCACCAGCACTCCCCTTCTGCACCCAGGTTTATGTTCTTGATGGTAGAATCTCTTTTGAGTAGCAAAATAGTGACGTATTTTTTGGCACAAGAGGGAAAACATCATAAAATACACCAAGGGCTGCTGAGTCCTGGAATTTCTCTCTGTGGTGTTGAAATGATAACTTGGTGGTATCTTTTTTTTTTTTTTTTTTTTTTTTTTTTTTTTTTTTGGTTTTTTTTTCGAGACAGGGTTTCTCTGTGGCTTTGGAGCCTGTCCTGGAACTAGCTCTGTAGACCAGGCTGGTCTCGAACTCACAGAGATCCGCCTGCCTCTGCCTCCCGAGTGCTGGGATTAAAGGCGTGCGCCACCATCGCCCGGCTAACTTGGTGGTATCTTGAAAGATCGTGCAGACTTAAGTGAGACTGGTGATGTCGCTTGTCACCACAGATAAGGGATTCCTGAATATGGTCACCATCCGAGGTCAAAGCTGAGGCTGGCTCCTGAGTCCTATTGTAGTCGTGGCTGGGAAGAGCAGATTCAGGGTGCTTCATCATTGTTGCCTCAACCCTGGCACGGGTGTTGCTGAGAACAGGGAGGGGGAGGGTGGTGATTGAATTGGGGGTGGCTCCCTGAGAGCCCAATGTCCCCTTCTTTCAGGTTACAACTTGATAAGTGACATCTTTTTTACATGAGTGTCTAGGGTGACATTTCATGCATTTATTCTCGATTTCTTCCTGTTTGCTGTGTGACCTGTTTTGGGGACTGCTACATTTTGAATCTAAACATATACCCCCTAGTCTAATGTTTTGAATGCTTGGTCTCCAGCTTATGTGCTCTTCTGAGAGCAGTGAATCCATAGGAGATGGGACTAGCTGGCAGAAATAGGTCACTAGGCAGGGGCCTTTGAAGCTTATACCTGGACTCTGGTTCCCATCACACAGTCCCTGCTTGTGGAGGTGAGTAGAAAGGAATCTGTCAGGCTTGGATAGTTTAAAATCCCTTCTGAGGATCAGTCTGGAGTCTAGGAGAGACTTAGGAGAAGGGTGTGAAAAGACAGGGGTGATGCCCACTACGGGTTTTTCTGCATCCTCACCAAATAGTGGTGATGGATGCTGAAGTTTTTTGTAGTTGTATCTTGACAGATTAAAATGGGGACAGTGGCCTGGGGGCATATGTTTGTAGTAGAATATATGGCTACTATATATGAAACCCTGGATCCAATACTGAGCACCCAAGAGAGAAAAGAGAAAGCAGGGGTGGGGGAAGGGGGTGGGGACAAAATAATCAAACCCCAAACCCAAGGCTGAGGGTTCTGAGCAGAGAGTGGACCTTGAAGGCATACTGATGGCCCTCACTTTCATGTGGTCATAGCTTGGTGGTAGGACATTTGATGGTCAGTGAGGAACAAGGCTGTATTCCCAGCTGACTTGATTGACAATGGAATGCTAGGTGGTACTGCAGTGTTCCTTAGAGTATGGAAAACCAGGATGGAAAGCAAGTGAGTCTGGGGCAGCTGAGGGGGTTGGGTATGCCTAGTGACTAACATGGTAAGGAACTGAACGTCTGGCTAGAGCTCAGATATAATGTAAACATTACATTGCTGGGAGATGTTAAGGAGGACTAGGGAGTTGGTCTTTAGGATGGGTGGTGGGAAGGAAGGGTGTCCAAGGACTGGCCAGGAGGATCCGCCATGCTGTTGCTCCTCTGGGGTCTGCAGCAGTAGAGTGGGCACAGGTATCACCCATCACTCTTCATTTTCATCCCCTTCCAGTCTTTACCCCAGCTGGCGGCCATCTTAGTTACTTTCGATCCTTGCAGGGACAAAAAATCCTGACCAGAACAACCTCAGGGAGAGCTTATTTTGGCTCACATTTTGAGGGTGCAGTCCATCATGGCAAGAAAGGTCTGAAAGAGGAAATGGGTCACATCATGTCCACAGTCAGCTCACTACGCCCTGTCCTGTCCGTATAGTCTGGGACGGCAGCCCACAGAATGGTGCCGTCCATCTTTAGAATGGGACTTTCCTACTCAATTAACCCAATCTAGAAACTCTGTCCTAGGCATGCAGAGCTTTGTTTCCTAGATAATTCTAGATCCTTTCAAGTTGAGAATCAATATAAACCATCACAGTGGCTAAAGAGGTGTTACGCACCCCTAGACACTGGTAAGTCCATGGCTGCGCTCAGTCATCATGTAGGTCATCATGTAGGTGTGCTGACTACATTTTTCTAAAGCCCTCAAGTACAGCTGCCCACTTTACAATTGGATGCTGGTGTGGGTTTCCCACGAGGCTGCTGGGAAGCTGGGCAGCCTACAACTCTGAGCCATCTGCCTTCAGATTCCTCTGCTCTCTTCTTTCCAGTGGTCGTGGAGTCGGACTTCGTGAAATATGAGAGTAAGTTTGAGAACCATATGAGCGGGAGCATCAGGACGGCTGTGGGCAAGGTCAAGCTGAATGTTGGTGGCAAAGGCCTGGTGGAGGGCCGCTCTTCGTTTGGAACCCTGAGGAAGCAGGAGGTGGATCTGCAGCAGCTCATTCAGGACGCAGTAGGGAGGTAAGGGGAGCTCCGTTCTGCACGCTGGGCCTTTAGACATCTTATGGCTGAAGGTCATTTGATTGGACCTCTGCCAAAATGTGGACTTTACTAAACAGCATGGATTGAAGTAGTCCTGAAACTTTGTCAGAGAACATTCTTTATTTCTGAATTTACTGACTATTTTTACCTTAGAGTGGAGACCTGGAAAGCGCTGCATATATATATATATATATATATATATATATATATATATATATTTAAAATGCCAACAGTAGAAAGATGGAGTCCTGCTTTAATTTTTTAAATTTATTTTGTATGTGTGTGTGTGGGGGGGTTAGGGCATGGGGCATGTTTCATGGTAGGCACATGGGGGTCAGAGGACAATTTGCTGGAGTCATTTCTTTGCCATGTGGTCCTTAGTAGTCATGGTAGTTGGGTTAGTGACTTTACCCGTTGACCCATCCTGCCAGCCCCTGATTTGCTTATGGGGTTTTTGTTTTCATTAGTGTATTCATTTGTGACAGTTTCCCTGTGTAGCTCAGGCTGGCCTACTTCAGCCTTCTGAGTGCTCAAGTTACAGGTCTCTGCTGTCACGTCCTGTTCAAAGAATCAGTGATGGTTTTGTTTTTGTTTTTTGTTTTGTTTTGTTGTTGTGTTGGTTTGTTTATTTTATCTCAGTGCTGGTGTTTGAACCAGGGCCTCCCATACTCTGGGTGAGAGCTGACTACATCACCAGCCTCCACAGTTTTGAATATTAGCCATCAGAAACAGGAAACTCTCACGTCTACCTTGTGTCTTTTCATCTTTCTCCTGGGGAAGAGAACAAGGGCCGGGCTTCATGGGGGAAGTGCTGGGTTACCACTTCAATGTCTGGAAGGAAATCCTGTGTTTATTCATTTTTATCCCAGGATAACTCATCCTTACTGACTTTCTGCCTCATGTCAATTCAACATTCAACAAGTAATTCCACTGACTGAATGCGATATACTCTCCATACTGGGGCTGCTGCAGCGAGCAAAATGCTGCGGCTTCTGTCCAAATTCTAGTGTGAGAGATTCCAAATGCAGAGTTAAATAAACCATGCAGGAGACTAATGAGATGGGAAGCCTGGGAAGGCGTAGCAAAGGGGGACGCTGTCTTACAGCGAGGCCAGAGAAGACACTGGAAAAACTGGCCTGAGAACAAAGCCTTGAAGAAAGAGGAAACAAGCAGGGTCCTTCACAAGGACACTTAGTGCTGTGACCCGGATAGCTGCCCTGGGGTGACTAAGGGGAGGCCAGGGGAGATCCAGGTTCCTCAGGACCTAGAGGCCACTGGAAAGACTTTGCCTCTCAATCTAAGTAAGACAGGATGTCCCTGGAGATTCTGAGCAGGAAAGTGACATGTTGACTTACTCTTTAGATGGATTTTCTTGGTAACTGGGTCGGGAAGAGAATGGATGGGCAGAAGCCAGGGGACCAAGAGAGAAGTTAGTGCAGAGATCTGAGGGAGATGGTATTTCAATGTGTACAGAGCCGTATGTGCGTACCCATGTGTCATTTTTATCACCCTTTCCCACTTAAGACAGAAAATTCGAATGCAAATGCATGCGCATCAGTGGAAAAGCCACTTATATTTAGATGTAGGTAGCTTGTCTCTTCTGCCGTTCTTAGGGCTGGTGGGCTATGTCAGTTGGAGAGCACTCGCCTAGTGCATGCAAGGCTGGGCTCTATCCCTGGCAATGCCAAAGATGATAATCAGAAGATAGTAAATCCTTATTTTTAGGATTCTAAGAATGATATGCTTTTCGAGCAAAAGTATGTTTTAAAGTAATAAATAAAAATACAACGAAACATACATGTCAAGCATTTGGTGAGCAGATTTAGTACAGGCTGGACAATGTCAGACTTTCAAGCTAGGCACCTGTAGCTGCCCTGTTTAATGGACACGGAAGAGTGCTATCATGTATTTGATACCTCATGGCTTTTCCTGGGACTCCCCCAGTTCCTCACTCTCGGCCAGAGAACTTGTGGGTCTCTCTGGCGGTACTGGGTGGGAGGTACGATCACTCCATGGCTGATCTTATTTCCCTTCTCTGTTGTTCTTTTCAGCAAAGGCACCTTCCTTCTTTCCTGCAATGGACACGGTGGTGGTTGGTGGGGCGGGGGGAGGTTAGGCATTGTTTATCTGCAACCAAACTCAACAGGGCGATGTTCATTCTCTTTGCTAACTCTGGTGACACTCTTCATGGAGGAAGGGGGACAAGGAGGCTGGGAAAGTCCAGAGCTTTTGCTCCCCTACTCTTACCCATCCCCTTTTAGCTTCAATCTGCAGTTTTGTCGTTTCTATTTCAGGAACCAGAGTTGGGCAATGTTCTGCGATCATATCACCTGATGCAGAACTTGAAAGAAAGTCTCCGTGATTCAGGTGTAAAAGCTACTGTTAACTGGAAGCTTGGGGGCGGGGGTAGGGATCTTGTTAAATAGCTGTGGGAGAAGACTTAGAAGAGGGAAGAGGAAGGGAGAAGGGGAGAGCCACCTTCGGGACGCCTACTATGTGCCAGGCAGTGGCTATTTCTCAGCTTATTTTCTCTGCACAGCTGACGGCTTTTGAGTGTGAGCAAACTGAGGCTTAGGAAAGGGAAACTGTTCCCAGTCACAGAGCCCAGTCTCTGTGCTACAGCTGGGGTTCAACCCAGGAGTTCTGGGTTCCAAGTCTCCTATCCTTTCCTCTAAATCTTACTTGATTTGGTGGAGGTAAACGTGATTCGGATGTGATGCGGAGTACCCCTGAGGGTGTTTACAGGTGAAGTGCAGAATGGGTCCTGTCTTCCTAGGGTACTTGGGATGTCAGGCAGGCCTGCTCCGCCTGGACATGGCTGAAATCACCTGGGAAGACGGTTCACCCATTAGCTGCAGGTGTGACGGGAGATGGGACGGTTTGGGGAGTGGTAGCTAAGAGACGAGGAACATGTTAGAGAATGCATGTCAGGATGTAGGATCTGTATGCGTGGGCTCTGGGGTCCAACCCAACACTGAAAAATCAGAAAAAAGAAATAGGTACAGTACCTGGCCCCAGGAGGTGCTTAGTGCAGAGCCCACCTGCCCACTTGTTACATTTTGCTGAAAGCTAAAGGTGAGCTGTTTGGGAAAAACAGGGGTGGTGCTTTCCAAGTCTCTGGATGAGTACCAATCGCTATCATTCCTGTGACTTCACACTAGAGTAATAAATTCTTATCTGTGTGGTCTGCCCATCTTTGGACTCCTGGAACATCATCAGGCTTGATAAGGTGCTGTGGATACAGCTCTGACCTTGGGCACGGTCACCAGCGATGTCATGGTACTGGATATTCTCAAGGGCATATTTGCAGCCAGGCATTTTTATTTCAGTCATTTAGATAAGATATCATCTGTATACAAGTTTTGTAGCTAAAAGTCTTAGAGCTGGTGTGTAGTTTGATGATGTGGTTCACTTGCTGAGCTCGCTGAAGGCCCCCAGATTGGCCCGGGCAGCACCAGAAGAAAGAAGAAAACTCCAAGAATTAATTATATTCCCTACAAAATGTATCCATATCTCAAACCCCATTCTCTTTGAAACTATACCCATGTATATAGAAGATTCATTTAGAGTTTAGGAAATCATCCTTATAGGTGCCAGGATCTTATTGTTTTTAATGAGCTATGGGTTTAGTGTAAACATTTTTGATGGAAACTATCGTGATATATGTCTTCTATTTCTTTAAATGCAGATGGACAAATGTATTGAGCATTCTCAATGAACATATCTGTGTAAAAGCTCTCCAGATAGGGTTAGTATTGTCTTTTGTCATCCAGCAGCCACGTGCCACTGTCTTAAGCCTAATAACCCTACTTTACCCCACCTCTGCCAGCCAGCACATGACTGCCTCGAATCTTTCAGAATCTGGAGAACCTTATTCCTCATAATTAACTTGGATGGACTTAGTAAGTCGTGCCAGCTCCTGGCCTCACTCTCCCCAGGCAACATGGTCTTCGGGAGTTCACTCTGATGTGTCTAGGTGTGAGTGAACACACAGCAGATTTTTCTCTTTGAGGTTGAGTTTTGCTTCTAGCTATGGCAGCATGGAGGGTTTGGGGCTTGTTGTGTGTTTTGTTTTCTGTTTCTTTGGCCTCTCAAGGCATGAGTTGATTGTTACTATAAAAACACATCCAATTTGGATTATTCACCTTGCCTCTAAGCAAATTTCAGTAAAGCTGATCATAGTTGTCTGTGTATACATGGAAATTTAAAAATTGGGTCTTATTTATTTCATTTTATTTTATTAAAAAGAAAACATACTATCTTTTTTCATTTTTACATACCAATCCCAGTTCCCACCCCCTCCCCTCCTCCCATCCCTGGACCTTCTATCCCACCCCACGCCCATTGACTCCCCAGAGGACAAGCACATTGTTCTAAGGAAGGACCAAGACACTCCCCACTATATCCATGCTGAGCAAGGTATCCATCCAAAGAGAACAGGTTCCACAAAGCCAGTACAAACAGCAGGGACAAATCCTGGTGCCACTGCCAGTGTCCCCACAGTTTGCCCCAGCCATACAACTGTCACCTACATTCAGAGGGTCTAGCTTGGTCCTGTGCTGGTTCCTTCCCTATCCTACCAGAGTTGGTGAGCTCCCATTAGCTCAGGTAAGCTCTTTCAGTGGGTGAACACATTATGGTCTTGACCTCTTGGCTCATATTCTCACTCCTGCCACTCTTTAACTGGACTTTGGGAACTCAGCCCAGTGCTCCAGTGTAGTTCTCTGCCCCTGTCTCCATCAGTTGTTGGATGAAGGTTCTATGGTAACATTTAAGATAGTCATCAATCTGACTACAGGGCAAGGTCAGTTCGGGCACCCTCTCCACTACTGCTTAGGGTCTTAGCTGGTGTTATCCTTGTGGATTCCTGGGAATTTCTCTATTAGCAGGTTACGTGCTAGCCCCATAATGGCTCTCTCAATCAAAATATTTCTTTCCTTGCTCTCCATCTCTGTCCTTCCCCCATCTCGACTATCCCATTCCCTCAAGTTCTCCTCCACCTCCCCTTCTCCCCTTCTTCTGCCCTCCCTTCTCCCCCACCTTTATACTCCCAATTTTGTCAGGAGATCTTGTCTACTTCCCCTTCCCAGGGGGATCTATACATGTTTCTTTTAGGGTTCACCTTGTTACTTAGCTTCTCTAGGGTCGTGGACTGTAGGCTCGTTATCCTTTGCTTTACAGCTAGTATCCACTTATGAGTGAGTACATACCATGTTCGTCTTTCTGGGTCTGGGTTACCTCACTCAGGATGGTTTTTTCTAGTTCTATTAATTTGCATGCAAATTTCAAGATGTCATTATTTATTAATACTGAATAGTACTCCATTGTGTAGATGTAGCACATTTTCTTTATCCATTCGGTTGAGGGACATCTAGGTTGTTTCCAGGTTCTGGCTATTACAAATAATGCTGCTATGAACATAGTTGAACAAATGCTTTTGTAGTATGATTGAGTATCCTTTGAGTATATGCCCAAGAGTGGTATTGCTTGCTGGGTCCTGAGGTAGATTGATTCCCAATTTTCTGAGAAACCACCATACTGATTTCCAGAGTGGTTGTACAGGTTTGCATTTCCACCAGCAATGGAGGAGTGTTCCCATTACTCCACATTCTCTCCAGCACAAGCTATCATTGGCAGAAGTAAGATGGTCTCTCAGAGTCGTTTTGATTTGCATTTCCCTAATGGCTAAAGATGTTGAACATTTCCTTAAGTGTCTTTCAGCCACTTGAGATACTTCTGTTGAGAATTCTCTGTTTAGATCTGTATCCCATTTTTTAATTGGATTATTTGGAATTTTGATGTCTAATTTCTTGGATTTTTTTTATATATATTTTGGAGATCAGTCCTCTGTCTGATGCGGGGTTGGTGAAGATCTTTTCCCATTCAGTAGGCTGCCTTTTTGTCTTATTGACTATGTCCTTTGCTTTACAGAAGCAATTTCTCAATTTCAGGAGGTCCTGTTTATCTATTGTTGCTCTCAGTGTCTGTGCTACTGGTGTCATATTTAGGAAGTGGTCTCCTGTGCCCATGCATTGAAGACTACTTCCCACTTTCTCTTCTATCAGGTTCAGTATGGTCAGATTTATATTGAGGTTTTTAATTCATTTGAACTTGAGTTTTGTGCATGGTGATAGATATGGATTTATTTGCATTCTTCTACATGTTGACATCCAGTTATGCCAGCACCATTTGTTGAAGATGCTTTTTTTTCCATTGTATAATTTTAGCTTCTTTGTCAAAAATCAGGTGTGTGAATTAACATCCAGATCTTTGATTTGATTCCATTAGTCAAACTTTCTGTTTTTATGCCAATATCAAGCTGTTTTCATTATTGTAGCTCTATAATAGAGTTTGATATCAGGAATGGCAATGCCTCCAGAAGTTCCTTTATTGTACAGGGTTGTTTTGGCTATTCTTGGCTTTTAGTTTTTCCAAGTTGATTACTGTTCTTTCAAGGTCTTTGAAGAATTGTGTTGGGATTTTGATGGATATTGCATTGAATCTATATATTGCTTTTGGTAGGATTGCCATTTTTACTATGTTGATCCTACCTATCGAAGAACATGGGAGAGTTTTCCATTTTCTGATATCTTCTTCAATTTCTTTCTTCAAAGACTTAAAGGTATTGTCAAATGGGTTTTTCACTTCTTTGGTTAGTGTTACCATAAGATATTTTATGTTATTTGTGACTATTGTGAAGAGTGATCTTTCTATGATTACTTTCTCAGCTTCTTTATCTTTTTGTATAGGAGGGCTACTGATTTTTTTATTTGATCTTGTATCTTGCCAGATTACTGGACATTTTTATCAGCTGTAGAAATTCGCTGGTAGAGTTTTGGGGTGACTTATGTAAACTATCATATCATCTGCAAATAGTGAAAGTTTGACTTCTTCCTTTCCAATTTGTATCCCCTTGATCTCCTTTTGTTGTCTTATTGCTGTAGCCAGAACTTTTAGAACTATGTTGAATAGATATGGAGAGAGTGGTCAGCCTTGTTTTGTTCCTGACTTTAGTGGAATCACTTTGAATTTCTTCCCATTTAGTTTGATGGTGGCTGTCGGCTTGCTGTATATTGCTTTTTACTATGTTTAGATATGTTCTTTGTATCCCTGATCTCTCCAAGACCTTTATCATGAAGGGGTATTGTATTTTGTTGAGTACTTTTTCAGCATCTAATGAGATGATCATATTGGTTTTTTTTCAGTTTATTTATATGGGGGATTACATTCATAGATTTTCATATGTTGACCCATCTGTGTATCTCTGGGATGAAGCCGACTTGATCATGGTGGATGCTTTTTTTGATGTGTTCTTGGATTCAGTTTGCCAGTATTTTATTGAGTATTTTTGCATAATTGTTTATGAGGAAGATTGGTCTGTAATGCTCTCTCTTGGTTGAGTATCTGTGTGTTTTCGTTATTAGGGTAACTGTAGCCTCATAAAAAGAGTGCGGCAATGCTCCTTCTGTTTCTATTGTGTGGAACACTTTGAGGAGAATAGGTATTAGCTCTTCTTTGAAGTTCTGATAGAATTCTGCACTGAAACCATTGGGCCCTGGGCTATTTGTTTGTTTGTTTGTTTGTTTGTTGAGAGGCTTTTGATGACTGCTTCTATTTCCTTGCAGGTTATAGGTCTTTTTAAATTGTTCACCTGGTCTTGATTTAATTTTGGTATGTGGTAACTATCCAGAAAATTGTCCATTTCTTTTACATTTTCCAATTTTGTGGAGTACAGGCTTTTGTAGTATGACCTGATGATTCTCTGGATTTCTTTGGTGCCTGTCGTTATGTCCCCCTTTTCATTTCTGATTTTGTTAATTTGGGTGTTCTATCTCTGCCTTTTGACTAGTTTGGATTAGGGTTTGTCTATCTTGTTGATTTTCTCAGAGAACCAGTCTTTGTTTCATTGATTTTTTGTATTGTTTTCTTTGCTTCTATTTTATTGATTTCAGCCCTCAATTTGATTATTTTCTGTCATCTACTCCTCCTGGATTAGTCTGCTTCTTTTTGTTCTAGAGTTTTCAGATGAGCTGTTAAGTACCTAGTGTGGGATTTCTCCGTTTTCTTTATGCAGGCACTTAGCACTATGAACTTTCCTGTTAGCACATCTTTCATAGTGTCCCATAGGTTTGGTTATGTTATGCATTCATTTTCATTGAATTCCAGGAAGTTTTTATTTCTTTATTTCTTCCTTGACCCAGGGGTGGTTCAATTGAGAACTTTTCAATTTTCATGAATTTGTAGACTTTCTGCGATTAGTGTTGTTAAAGTCTAACTTTAAACCATAGTGATCCAATAAGATACAGGAGGTTATTCCAGTTTTTTTTTTTTTTTTTTTTTTTTTTTTTTAATCTGTTGAGGTTTGCTTTGTTGAGTATGTGGTCAGTTTTAGAGAAGGTTCCATGAGGTGCTGAGAAGAAGATATATTCTTTTGTATTTTGGGTGGAATGTTCTATGGATGTCTGTTAAATCCATTTGAGTCATAACATCTGTAAGTTCTCTTATTTCTCTGTTAAGTTTCTGTCTGGTTGATCTGTCTACTGGGGAGAGTCTCCTACTATTAGTGTGTGTGGTTTGACCTGAGATTTAAGCTTTAGAAATGTTTCTTTTACATATGTGGGTGCTCTTGTATATGGGGCATAAATGTTCAGGATTGAAACTACATCTTGATGGATTGTTCCTGTCATAAGTATAAAATGTCTTTCTCCATCTCTTTTGATTCATTTTAGTTTGAAGTCTATTTTGTTAGATATTAGGATAGTTACACCTGCTTGTTTCTTAGGTCCATTTGATTGTAAAATTTTTTCCCAACCCATTATTCTGAGGTGATGTCTGTCTTTGAGGTTGAGGTGTTTCTCATATACAGCAGAAGGATGCATCCTGCTTTCGCATCCATTCTCTTAGCTTGTGTGTTTTTATAGTTGAATTGAGTCCATTGATATTAAGAGACATTAATGACAAGTGATTGTTAATTCCTGTTATTTTTCAGTGGTAGTGTTTGTGTGTTTCCCTTCTTTAGGGTTTGCTGGTGTCAGGTTATCTGTTGCCTGTATTTTTGTGGGTGTAGTTAGCTTCCTTGGGTTGGAGTTTTCCTTTTAATACTTTCTGTAGGGCTGGATTTATGGATAGGTACAGTTTAAATCTGGTCTTGTCATGGAGTATCTGGTTTTCTCCATCCATGGTGAGTTAAAGCTTTGCTGGGTATAGTAGTCTGGACTTGCATCCGTGGTCTCTTAATGTCTGCAGCACATTTGTCCAGGACTTTCTGGCTTTCAGGGTTTCCATTGAGAAGTTGGGTTTAATTCTGATAGGTCTGCCTTTATATGTTACTTGACCTTTTTCTTTGCAGCTTAATATTCTTTCATTATTCTGTCTGTTTTGTTTTGATTATTATGTGGTGAGGGGATATTTATTTATTTATTTATTCTTTGGTCCAGTGTGTTTGGTGTGAGAAAATAGGCTCTTGATGACGAACTCTCCATTAGTTATACAAGTTGATATACATGTGAGACAACATGGCAATAAATCTTCACAATTATCCAGGATTTGATTTAATAGTTTTTTCATCATGTCTTGCTTTTTAAGAACACACACGGCCAAGTTGGACATGCCTTTCTTTTCTCCTGGGTTCATTTCTCTGTGGAGAGCTTTTGATCGTCATGCGCTCTCGTTCTTGCACTTCTCCGCTCCCTTCTCTCTCTCTTTGTTCCTCCTTCAGGGGCAGCATGGGCATGAGGAGGGTCATCTAAATGAGGGCACTCTAAGGTCTAGAGTGAGCACAGTCAGCAGAGACACCTTACACTCATTTCTTAGTGTTAGCAGCTGTTTTTAGACCCATGGTTGGGTGGTAAACTAGGTTCAGTGTGAATATCTCTGTGTGTGATAGGATTTTACTGTGTAGCCCAGCCCTCTGACTCCCAAGTGCTCAGATTACAAATGTGCACCATCACCGGATCGTGGTGGCACACATCTTTCATCTCAGCACTCGGGAGGCAGAGGCAGGCAGATCTCTGTGAGTTTGAGAGCAGCCTGGTCTACAAAGTGAGTTCCAGGACATCCGGGGCCACACAGAGAAATCCTTTCTCTAAAAACTGAACAAATAAGCTAAAAATATATATTGCACCGTCATATCTGGAAGGCTTGTTTCCTAAAATGAAAAAATAATTGTGGAAAGTATGATATAATGTAAATTAAGGAATAACGTAATAAGTGTACACCACTTACTACCTGGCTCCACAAACTTTCTCTCTTTCTTTCTATCTCCTCCCTCCCTTCATCCTTCTTTTCTTCCTTCCATCCTTTCTTTCATTCTTGACAGGTTTCTCTATATAGCCCTGAATGTCCTGGAATCTGCTCTGTAGACAAGACTGGGCTTAAATCTGCCCACCACTTGAGTGCTGGGGTTAAAGCTGTACACCACCATGCCTGGTCTACAATATTTTTTAATCAGAACCAACACGTAGGAGCCAGGATCCTTTGCCTTCATTACCCTGAACTTCATTAGCAAACACGCGTTTCTGAGAATTAGACAAGAACATAAACAGAATCTGGACAGCTGCACCTGGCATGTGGTAAATTCCCTAATCCCGTCAGCATGGTTGTAAGTGGGTTCACTTCTGACACAGCAGAGCCTGATTATCAGGCCTGGGGTAACTTGGTGCTCCTGGAGGAGAGATGTGGCTAGCATGCTGAGGCAGGGCAGGAGCTATGGAGCTTAGAAGCGGAAGGTGCTGGTACCAGGTGATGAACTAGTGTCCATGGCTGCGCTGGCTGGCTTGGGTCAGGAGCTGGGATTCAGGTGGCGTGTGTATGTTCCTCTGGGCTCTCCAGAGTTTGGTATGGCTGACAGCACCCAGCTTTGAATTTCCTGTCTTTCTCTCCAACGCTCCTCGGAGCTTCACAGTGAGTAGTGTTCATCCGCTTCAGCCAAAAAGCTGGGGTGGGATACGGCTCCCTCCTCGTCTTCTCTTTACACACCTCTCACCCGTTGATTCTTGTTCTTGAGTGCTGATCTTCTCTGTTCTCATCGTCGCAGCCTCCTGACCCTTTCTGTCACTCTCTCTTGTCAGTCCTCTTCTGGCCCCTTCCACCTCTGACTCCTTCACAGACAGCCAATCAGATCGTGTCACTAACCACACCCAGCTCATACTCCTGTGTGCCTTCCCTAGCCAGGAAGTGGTCTGAATATCCTCTTGGCTACATCAACATGGCCTCTGTAGAACCATTGCTCTCCGTGTTCTCCTCAACCTTCAGGCCTGTCACCTGACTTCAGTTCCTCAGGGGCACAGACTAGGCTGTCTTCCCCTAGGTCCTACCTGAAGGCTCCTTCACTGCTTCCATCCACACCCAGCTCTTTCTTCCTGCCACACCCAGTCAGTTCCTAATTATTCTTCGTGTCCCAGCCTAGACGCAATGTCCCCCTTAAGAGGCACATCCCCACCCTGCTGTTGGGGTGCCAAGCGTGCTGAGGGGCCATCTGCTGTGAGCTCCTTGGTCTTCCCGTGTCCCTCCTGGCATGCTCTTCTTAGTCACGTGGGCTCTGGTGGCACACTGAGCACTGCTCACTTGAGAGAATAATTGGTTTATCTTCATTTTACATACGAGGAGTGGAATTCAGAAATTAATTAGTTTGCCTGGACTCAGGATTTAAGGCCAGACCCACAAACCGTATGATTTTTTTCCAGTCCAGCTGCTATGCACAGAGCTGGAAAAGGAAGAAAATTCCCAAGGGTGAGTTCGGCTTTCACCTCACTGCTCAGCTTCATTCGCTTCTCATCTTCCCGCTGCCACGCCGCGTCACCTGACAGCGGTTAATTAATTACATCACCTAAAAGGGCGAGCATCTGTAATTGCTCAGTCATTTTCCCTCTCAGCCTCTCTGGGCTGCTCTGTGGGATGAAGATACGATGCCAGAAACGAATGCATGAGGAACAGGTGTGGTGGGGGAGGGCGGTCCAGTCACTGGGGGAATCACGCGCAGTTAGCATCATGCCCCAGCTTTCTTTTTGCAAACATGAAACTATCTACATCTTCTTTGCAACTGAGTAAATATATATATATGTGTGTGTGTGTGTGTGTGTGTATACATACATACACATATATACACACACATATATACACACACACACACACACAGAGCCCTTTTTCATTACAGCCATCCCTTCTTAACTTCAGAGGACAGGGTCCAAGGTCTCCAATGTGTGATAAAGCTGAGCATAGGCTCAGTCCTCTGTTGACTATTTTTGTCATGTACACGTGTATGGTAAAGCTTTATCTATAAACCAGGCAGAGAAGGTAAACTACTCATAAAATAGATCGATATACTGTAATTAAATCGTGGCTCACTGTGAAGTCATGTAAATGGCTATCTTACCGTGCTGCACCCATCCCTTCCTAGGGAGATGTCCCTTGACAGAAGCCTGTGTCATCAGGGCATGTGAGGTGAGCAGCTGAGGACTTACACTTGCCATGTAACTTGGTAGTCAGTTACCGACAACAATTAGCGCCATTTTTCCTGCAGTCTCACAGGTAGATCTGCCTTACATCAAAGGAAGCATGTTCAAGCATCTTTTGGGCACATCCAAGTTGCCATCAGCAGTCCCCTTTTGGGGGTCATTATTAATTAAAATGGAAATTACTTGAGCACAACCACTGGAATGTCACAAGTCAATGCGGTAACCGGGGCTGCTGCTAGGTGGCTCCCGAGTGAGCAGCATACACGTGCCGGATACACTGTACAAAGGACGAGTCATAGCCCGGGTGTCCTGTCTGCATGGCGGTCTACCGCATTCCTCAGAACAGCGAGAACTTAGGCTTTTGGGCTGTGGCTGACTTCGGGTAACTGAAATCATGGAAAGCAGAGAGGAGATGCCTGTATCCCGAAAGTGAGGATGCCAGGTCTCAGTAGTTAAGAGATCTAGAATGTTTTCCCCCTTGTTCCAGGTTATGCATCACAGTGGTTGAGGTTTCCAGAATTTTCTGTCCGTTTCCCCAGGTTGTAGTTTGGATCTAAGTTCACTTGTTAATGACTAGGTTCCAAGCAGCCTAGGAGGCTAGTAGGATGCAGTAGAGGTTAGGTTATCGGAAGCATGTCCTAGGGGAACTATGGGGAACCTCTGCTTCTCTCTTCTCTTAACTCTCTGGCTCTCTGGCGAGGACCAAGATTCACCCACCACATACTGGTTACATGCTATACTACACCAGTGATGGAGCCAAGCAGCCATGGAGTGAAATGACTGAAGTCCTGAGCCAAAATACTACCCCTTAAATCAGAATGGACCTTCCTTCCCTCCCTCATGGAAGCTGGTTTATTGTAGAGCTGGCTTAAGTCAGAATGAACTTTCCTTTCCTCCCTCATGGAAGCTGGTTTATCATAGAGACCGCTGGTGCGTCCTTGGTGGACACTGGTCCTCTGTGGCCAGCGGGTGGCTGTTTCTGGAGGCTCTGCTGCCAGTATTTTTGGAGCTTTCCTGGGGAGCTGAGCGGAAGGACTCTTATTTGTTAAGAAGCAAGTGTGGATTAAGCTATGCAGGGCTCAGTAGGGGCTCAGGAAGGAGAGGAAAGAAGGGGGTAGAGTTTCAGATCAGACAAGGCTGAGACCCAATTCTACCCATAATGACCTGTGTCCTTTGGGTCCTTGACTTGTGAGTTCTCTGTGCTTTGTGTCTCTCTGAGAAATAAGGATGACAGTAACCTCGAGAACAGTTAGGGTTGCAATGTTCTCGTTGCAAAGAACATTTCTTACCTCAATGAAGGAAACATCCTGAGGTAGAAGCTGAGTGGCTAGTTCAATGTTGGTGAGGATCTGGGTGGCATCCCCACCTGCTGCTGTCTCAACAGCCTGAGTTTTCTTGGTTGTAAATGTTAATTTATGTTATAGACAACAAGATCCAAATATAGACAAATGACCTGTTACATGTGACTCCTTTTAAGTGGGAGAAAAATCTTCCCAGTATATCACTCCCTGGGTCTCAATGGACAGAATCGTTCCCCAGTCCTTAAGGAAAAAAAATATGACTATCACTGGGTAGGAGATGAGTCAGAGCTCATGGTAGGACCTGACCTAGACCTCCCTCCCTGCAGCCCGTGACTCTTCAGCACCTGCACAAAACTGGAGTGTCCTAAGGTGCCCACACTTCGGGTGTGGGGGGTTCTCGCCTGCCAGGAGTGTCCTAAAGTGCCCACACTCCTGGTGATGGGGGTTCTAGCCTGCCAGGATGTCCTAAAGTGCCCGCACTCCTGGTGTGGGGGGCTCTAACCTGTCAAGTATAGAACGCAGCCCCATGCCTGGGGAGTAGAGGGCTGAGGACCTCCTTCCTCCTCTGACTATCCTCAAGCTAGACCTTAGAAGGTAGGAAGCAGGGTCTCCAGTGAGCAGTAAACAGGCAGATGAGAGGCAGCAGCAGGGGCCTGCATTTTCGGACTCTAGGAGGCAGATTCTGAAATAAAACCTTCGCCATGGGCTTGGAACTGTGACCCTGGAGGAGGCGGGTTGTCAGAAAGCAGCAGGCTTTCCCGCTGTGAAGTGCCAAGAGGGCAGTGCCAGGGAGGTTAGAAACGAAGTTGGTGCAGTTAGTTTTCAGACCTGCAGCTGGTGTGTACACATTTACTTCTCCTTTAACTGTAGCCGTAACTAGTAAGTGAAAGCCCTTTGGGAGAAACACCCCAACGACCTTGGCTTTAATCATCAATACAGATCTACATTTCTGTGGGCTGGTAATTCTTGCTTAACACCCCATGCAGTGGCAGCCTCTTTTTGTTTCTGTTGACTAGCTTTTTCTTTCTCCTTATGCCATTTGGTTTTTAAAATTCAAATTAAGTTTCTTTTGAGAATTTTCTACATGTTTGGCATAAATTCACACCACTTCTATTCCCTGCCCCCTCCCACTCCTCCTGTGTCCCCTGACTCCCTCTCAGATCCATGGCCTCATCTTTAACTATTTATTGTTACATATGCACGTGTGGGCGCACATAAACTCAACCTGTGTTGCTCGTGTGTATATATGTTCAAAGCCAACCACTTTGTGGACTCTTTTTAATGTCCCCATCTTATTTCTGGGGCCATGTCAAAATCAATTCTTTTGTCCCTGAGCACTTCTGCACACTGGGTTTCCACTGTTGCCTGGTGTCTAGAATTCTGTAAAATCAGTGGCCTTTAAAATAAACTGTCAAAAGATGGCTGCCCTGATGGCATTGCTGCTCCTGCTGTCCCAGATGATCAGGATACGCTACCAGGGCACATTCTATGAACAGATGTCCTATTGCCTCTGGATGCCCATGACTGTACCCTTTTGTGCCTATGCAGACATTGCCAATTGATCTCAGCTGTCTTGCTTCTCACCGTACTTTATTGACTGAACTATCTTCCCAGCGCTGAAAAGATTTTTACAATCTTTAAATTTTATTTACTTTATTTTATATGTATGAGTATTTTGCCTGAATATATGTACCTGGACCGTCAGCATGCCTAATGCCCCTGGAGGCCAGAAGAGGGCGCCAGAATCCTTTGGAAGTGGAGTTAGAGACAAGTGTGAGCCACCATGAGGATACCAGGAATCAAACCCAGGTCTTCTGTAAGAGCAACAGGTGCTTTAAACCACTGAGCTATCTCTCAGGCTCTACCATTTCTTTCCAGTCATAGGAATTGAACTTAGACCTCACATATGCTAGGCAAGCCCCCTCCTAGTCAGCTATTGTCTCAGCCTTTAACCAGGATTTCAAATGACTTGGTTTTTGGAACTTTTAGTGCATACAGGAATATAAGATTGGAAACTCAACAAGTTCATTGGCCTACGGTTTTCCACTTGCTGGTACTGGGGGATCTCTGTTACATGATAATCCTTGCCAAGGTCTGAGGGGGTGACGTTAGAGCTATGGGCACAGCTCCAAGCTATTTTGGGTCTGTGCTTGAGGACAGTTCCCCCCAGGGGCCTTGGAGCCTCTCCTGCTGCTTTGGATCATGCCGTGTTAGCAGGAAGAGGAGATGGGCAAGGATCCCACTTGAGATTATTTTGCACAGGGTCAAACGGACATCTATTTGCTCTTTTCGCCCTCTGTCCCTAGCGGGGCCCTCTGAACTGAAGATTATTAAATTTGTGCAGTGTTTGGCCTCCAAAGGATACAGCACTATCTTGGAAAGCAGTAAGGTAATCTCTTCACAGGAGGGACAGAGGTGAAGGCCACCTGGCCTGGCCCTGCCCTGTGGCTTGATCAGGGAGACATGGTGTGTCTCCTAAGTCAGGGCTGTAGGACAGCTCCGTGTTAGCCTCAGTCTTGACCATGGGCCTGTGTGTGTAGATAAGCTTGTGTTCCCTTCTCAAAGCTATGGCTGTCCCTAAAGACCCTGCTGGGCTCAGCAAGCCTTGGAGACTTGTCACCAGAAGCAAGGGGCTCCATTCCTGCCAGAAATACTTCTCTTATGTCTTTGGGGTTCAAGGTAGACGTGGGGCCTTTAAGCAATCTAACGATGGCCTTGAAGGCGAAGGCGTAAGTCACAAACAATCCCATGCTAGTTTGGAATTATGATTAATATAATGGTTATTTATTTAAAGGGGAAAAAACTTACAGATCACCGTCCCAGACAACAGCACTCTGCGTAATCAGGAAGGGAATCTAGCCCCGCCGGAAGCGGAGCAGGAAGTAAGAGAGCAGCGAGGAGGAGGGAAGTGTCCGCTTTTTTAAAGGGAGAGAGACCACGCCCCAATGGGCTGGTATCTCAGCGGCTATTGGCTGGAGAAGCAGAAGGACCTCCCGCAACATGGCCTGGCTGAGATTTCCCTTTTAAAACAACAAACTTTAGCTTGGAACAGCTTTGGTGTTTAGTGGGTTTTGTTTGAAGAACATTGTAGTATAATGAAGTAGTGTTTGCCAGTCGTCATAGTCATGCTAGACTCCTGGTAGGTCCCTCAGCATTCCTCTGTCTTACTTATGGGTTGTGACCATAAGTAAGTTTTGTTTTTATGTGTGCAGTTAAGGGAGTCCACACATTAACCATCCCAGACCGAACTCTTGTCCAGTGACTTGACGGGAGGCGGCAGCTAGAGAATGTTAGGGCCAGCTGGGTTAATGGGGATCCTGACAGGTGGGCCTGCTGGGGCTTAACTGCAGACTCGGTCTATGGGTCTAAAGCACAGTGGCCTAGGGAGACTCGTATGTAGATACCATGCTGTTAACATACAGGTTTAAAAATTTAGACATAGTATTTGTGCATTTGTATGAGGTACACTGAAGTTATTCAGTACATGTAATTAACGGATGATAGGGAAATCAGGGACACACACAACTGTTTCTTCCAACATTAAGTATTGTGCACCCTCGCAATCATTTCTAAGTATGCCATGGACCACAGTGCTCTCAAAATCAGCCGTGTGTTAAAGAAGGTCTGGGCATAATTCCTCTTTGTGGGGTGTGTGTGCCATGTGTGGGTACCCCTGAAGGCCAGGAGAGGGTGTTGGATTTCCTGGAGCCTGAGTTGCAGGCAGTTTGAGTGCCCAACATGAATGCTGGAGCAAAGCTTTCTTAGTTCTGTTCCAGAACATTCATTATTGTGGTATGAAAATGGTGCTAGGTTTGTATACTGACTGTTTTGCTTGTCACTTTATTGGATTTGTTTGTAAGTTCTAAATTGATTTTTTTTTTTTTTTAGTTCAACACACAATGTGACAGGCTTCATCTGATAGCTTTTGGAAGTTAGGTTTCTCTCCACATAAAATTACATCATCTGCACGCGCCTAATTTAACTTGTCCTCTCTCCCTTGTCCAGTTGCTCCTGCAAAGATGTTAGTGGCATGGGCACCCTTGTCTTGATCCTGATCTCAGAGAAAACACAGGCAGCTTTTCCCTAGGCACTGTTGTTGTGAGGAGCAGCATGCCGCTTTCCGTGCGTTCCCGTCCGTCTCCTGCCCGGCTAGCTTTATACCCGAAATAACAACACACAAATTGTATTCTTTTAAACATTGCTTGGCCCATTAGCTCTGGCCTCTTACTGGCTAACTCTCACATCTTGATTAACTCATTTCTAATAATCTGTGTAGCACCACGAGGTGG
Organism: Chionomys nivalis; assembly: GCF_950005125.1. Lineage (NCBI taxonomy): Eukaryota > Metazoa > Chordata > Mammalia > Rodentia > Cricetidae > Chionomys > Chionomys nivalis. Next base: position 146,562,399 of record NC_080086.1, read on the forward strand.
TGGCTTACTGGAAAGGATCTTAACCTGCGTCCCTCTTGGAGAGGAGAGCTATAGCATTGCTTGACTCAGTTTTCTTTCTCCCAGCATTCTGTTTGGTCTACTCCGCCTATCTAAGTTCTGCCCTATCAGACCAAGCAGTTTTATTAATTAACTAATGAAAGCAACAGATAGATAGAAGACCCACCTATATCACACTGTAATTGATTTGACTATGGGCTATTCACTTACTGCTCTTACTGTCTTGAGGTGTGCCCAAGTCTACACCCCGTTGGTGGAGTTTCTCTTTGCACAAGGGCTATTGAAGTCGCTTTTGTAGAGACAGCTGGGCAATGGCACTTCTGCTGGATTCGTGCTTTTGCATTGGCTATAGTGCCTGTTGACCACCCAGTATCTGCAAAAGGGGGGAGTCACCTGTTCACCATTCACTAACTCAAACATCAGAATCCTTCTCCTTCTTCTCCATCTTCAACCTGTTTTCCTCCCTCCTTCTTCCTTCTTTCCTACCCTTTCTCTCTCCCTCCCTTTTCCCTCCCTTCCTCTATTCCTCTCTTTGACTTATACACACACAAGTACACACACACACGCGTGTGTGCACATGAAAGCAATTAGGTAAGGAAGAAACAGACCGAATTTACATAGTTATTTACCTATTCATTTATTCCCAGGATGTTTTCTGAGTTCGCTCTGGGCACTGAGTGCTGGTCCAGCCCTGAGATAGGCAGAACACAATAGACATGGTCCCCACTCCATGAACACAATAGACATGGTGTCCACTCCATGAACACAATAGACATGGTCCCCTCTCCATGAACACAATAGACATGGTCCCCACTCCATGGAGTTTCTGCTCTAGACTGAAGGGGCAGGCAATGAACAAAGAAAAGAACGAGCTAGAGAAAGCTGTGGACATGTACTCTCCATCTTAGCTGTGCCATTGTGACAGAAGTGCCACTCACATGGAGCTAAGTTTGCTGATGAGGTGGCAAATGTGTCTGAGATATGGCCTTTAGGGCTTTGACTGGGCATGTGCCTGGCCTCTTGAAGGCAAGCAGAAAGGCTCGAAGGTGAGGCTGGCAGAATAGGAGACAAGAACATGATTATGGAGCTGTACAGCTTGGGTGAGCAGGTGAGGAGCCTTGAAGGCTTTTAAGCAAGTGAATGATATGGGAATTTATCCCCGACCCAGTTAAATGACCCACAGTGTCCAGGAACCGCACATATAGTGGCTATGTTCTGCGGACCTCACTGGGCAGCTGGCTGGGATGTTTGTGTGGCACACACCTGCTGTGGCACGAGCTGGATGCTCGCTACACCCTTAAACAAGCCGGGTTGAGGGCATTGTTACCAACAGCTATCCATGAAAAAGCCACCACGTGAAGGTGACTTAATTCACTCCAGATCATCAGGGGAGGACAACACCCAGCTCCCTGTTCATATTTCTTCCTGACAATTAATTAATCAGTCTATCAATCTACTTTTGTGTCTACATGGTATGTGTATATATGTCTATTTATGTGTGTGTGTGCACAGTACACATACAATGTGGGTGTGCACGTAGGTGGGGATCCAAGGTTGGCATCAGACGTCTTCCTCAATCACTTCATGTTATTTTGGGAGACAGTCTCTCAGTGAACTTGGAGCTCACTAATTTGACTAAACCGGTTAGCCAGTAAATTCTAGGGGTCCTCTTGTCTCTACCTCCCCAGAGCTGGGATTACATCATTGCGGGCACCACTAAAGGCATTTTACATGGGCGCTAGGGATCCAATTCACTCATGCTGAATTGAGGAGTCATCCCCCAGTGCCTCGGCCAGCGGCTTTGTTAAGAGCCTGCTTTGTTTCCCATGGATATTGCGGTATTTTTGCATTGCCCTAGCTAGTGGAAGACTGACCAGTGTTCTGTATGTCTTTCTTTTTATTAGGGAAAATTATAAAATGTGCAGGTCTGTCATTAAGTGTATAATTCATTGCCACTAAGGACATTTTCTCTGTTGTGTAGCCACTACTGCTATCCAGCTCTGGAATTTTCCACCACCTCAAGCCAGAATTCTATAGCCATAAAGCAACTAGTTTTCCCTGACTCCCCCACCTTCCAGCTCCAGTGCTCCAGTCTCCACGATCATTGCAAATTTGTCTATTCCGGATCTTTCCTAGATATGGACTCCTATAATATTTGTCCTTTTATGGAGGCTGACATTGCTTAGCATGAGGATAAATTCCTTCACATTGCTGCATGTGTTGGAGCTGACTCCTTCCCATGGCTGACTAGGCCCACGGTGTGTATGGCCCACTCTGTGTCTCTGTTCATATGCGGATCATGGGCTGGTTAATGCCCGCATCAGCTGGGTTGTCCACTTCAAGGATACTTCCAAAAACCTGGAACCCTAAGTGTACCAAAATGGACCAGAGGCCCCTTAGTGGCCAGACACAGGTGCTGAGCTTGCAGGTGATTAACCTCAGCTGTCCCTTAGCCTAGGGTGAGCCTCTTCTTCCCATGCTGACCACACCTAGGATCTGGTGTTCTTCCTGCCCTTCCACAGCCATGGTGTTAACTGGGGTCTCCAAGGAGCCTATCTCATCATTGGCTTTTAAGCATCAAGTCATAGCTGGAAGTGAGGCCTGGCCTTGAAATTCTACAGAATTTTAAGTGGCTCAGGATGGGGGAACCATGCTGGTGGCCTGGGGCAGCACATACCAAATGGCTTCCAGTCTCTATGACAGAAACCCCACAGAGGGGTTATGCATACTTTCCACAGTCCGTTCTCAGCCCCAGTCTGATCTCCCACCACCATTTGCCGCTTAACAGCCCTTCTCCCACCTCTCCCCTGTGAGAAGACGCTGTGCTACATAAGGACCCTGTGCTTGAGGGAGGAGGCCTAGCCACAATGTGTGCTACCCTTCTGCACACATTGGAGGAGGGGTTTCCATTGTTCCTCACTGAAACCAGTGTGGCTGCTAAGTCAGTTAATAAGAGTATATAATCTCTTCCAGTGTCCAGCCTGTCCCTCAGCTGCTGAGTGGCCGCAGGAGAGCTTGGCTAAGCCCATTCTTAGGTAACCTGCCTCTTCGCTCATCACCAGGAAATGAATGAAGCCTGTTGTTCCCTGTTCTCTCTTCCAGCCAGAAGAGGAGATTCTGGTCTCCGCCTCAGTCTCTTGGAGCTATGGGGCTACTCATGATCATTTTTCTTTTTCAGAACGGTTAATCTGGAAAACCCGGTGCTCCAGCAGGTGCTAGAGAGGAGGAACGAGGTCCTGTGTGTGCTGACGCAGAAGATTGTGACCACGCAGAAGTGCGTGATATCTGAGCATGTGCAGACGGAGGAGAAGTGCGGAGGCATGGTGGGGATCCAGACCAAGATTGTGCAGGTACTGTGTCCCAGCGTGGGGACCTTTCCTGGAGTCGCTCTCAGCTAGAACTTGTCCTGCAGGGAGTTAGAAATGGGACTCAAGCTGGCTCTAGTAAACAAGACCTTCTTGACTCAGGCAGCTGAGCTCTTTGAGGCATCTGGCCTCAGTTACCGTGGGACCCAGGACCTGAGGGGGTTTTGAGCCTCGGTCCTTCCAAGAAAGTTATGAAGTAGCAAGGAAAATAATTCTATGATTGGGGGTCACCAACATGAGGAAGGGTCACAGCATTGGGAAAGCTGAGAACCACTACTCAAGTGGCTAGCTGGGTCCAGGCACGGCCCCTTATGGAGGTAGAGTGCTTCTGTCAAGGAAATTGTTTAGCCAGGCACTAGGTGGGCCAGGAACAAGAGGATCTGTCTATCATTTACTGTTTCTTCCAGATTCCAAGCTGACCTTGGAGATGGTTCATTAGCCCTGAACTTCCTACAGCTGACTTCAGGGCCTATAATCGTTAACAGTTTCCTTCTGGGTAGTGCTGGCTTTTTCTAGAAGACTCTATTTGGCAGGGGCTGGTGGACATGTAGTCTAAGTCTAGATGTGGGGCTGCTGGGTAGGCAGGTGAGCAGCTGGACCATAGAGGGGAAAGACCTGGAAGAGGAGGCTTCAGCTGGCCCTGCTGACACTTCTGCTTGTGGTCACTACCTTCTGAAGCTCTGGTCTTGGGAGGTGGTAGCCCAACTGCTGCTGTTTCTTCTTGATTTGAAGCAAATCCTCATGCCAGGGGCAGATGGCTAAGCTGGGTTGTCTGTCTCCAGTGACTGGCCAACAAATAGATCTCTGGCTTCCTGTTCCTGGGTGTACTGCAGGAAGGGTTCGTTCCTGCCTGATACTCCAGTCCTGCCCATCCATCTTCCTCCTATCTCTGGGTTTTTCTTCCAGCCTCTCCTACGTCTCTGCTATCCCAGGTTTGTCTGTGCACAGAGCATTATCCATAGATGTGTGAACAGCTCAATGAGCATTTCCCAGCCCAGCTTTATCCTGTTGGGATTTTCTCTGGGATTTTAAAATAGTTTCTCAAAGCCTGAGAAGGGAATTGGAAAGTGATCTTGTTTACCTGCAGTCATATAGCCCTTAGCTATGCTCTGGGTTACACACCACCAGGTAATTGGTTGGTGGTGATGTCACACCATGGAGTAACTTACACAGGCCTAGGTGTCTGCAGGGGTTCATGGTGGACCTGAGGGATGCAGTGACCCTAAGATGCATGAGGTTGCTGCCAGCCTAACTCAGCACACAGTTTATAGTTTCCTCCCTCCCTCCCTCTCTCCCTTCCTTTCTCCTTCCTTCCTTCCTTAAGGAATATACTCTTCAAATATTGTAAAATGGTTAAAAATCTGGTCTAGTGTGCATGAGCCAGTAGCCTAGTCATTTATCCTTACCATGTGTTCTGTGCTGACAGTGACTATAGGTGCCCAGGGAAGCTGTTACCAGCATCGCCATAGACACGAGTGATGTGCTCTGCAGTGGTGTTACAGTGCTCATGATGGGACTAGGAGACAGAAACTTTTAGTTTCCATTAATCACCTTAGTATGGGACCACAGTGGTATAGTAATTGGTATGTTGTCAAAATGTGTCCTGTGTCGTGGCTTCCAACGCCATGGTCTGGCATCTTACCCACACCACCAGGTACCAGTGCTGGCTGTCTCCTTCTCTTTCCTTAACTCCGTGGCTATTTCCCCAGAATTCTTAGAAGGGTGGGCCTAGGGGTGACAGGAAGAAGCCAAGAGTCTTCTTGAGTATACAAGGGGTGCATGGTTTTGCCCACAGGTGTCAGCGATGGAGGATGGGACTGTCATCAAGGACTCCAGTGTGGTGCTGGAGATCCCTGCCGCCACCACCATTGCCTGTGGCGTCATCGAGCTGTATGTGAAACAGGATGGCCAGTTTGGTGAGTCCTCATGACGTATATGCCCTGGTAGCAAGAGAGAAGAGGCAGGTAGCAGAGGTCTGTTAGAGTGTCATAGAATTTGGGGGGCACTGGGGAGTTGGCTGCATGCACCTCCCGCTCCTCAGGCGTCACTGCGGCTGTGGGAGGAACATGGGCTCTGGAGCCAGCCAGATCTCCTGTGAAACTGTTGAGTCTTCCCCAGGTTAAGGCCCGCAGAGTTACATTTCAGTTGCCACGACAAAGCACCATGCCCAAACAGCTCACAGAAGAAAGGGTTTGTCTGGGCTTACAGGTGGAGACGGATGGAAGGCCATCGCGCTGGGGGAGGAGCAGACACGACAGCAGGAACAGGATGCTGAGAGCTCACATCCTTTACTGCAATCATGAAGCAGAGGGAGCTGAAAGTGGTGTGAGCCCCTAAACTCTCACATCCCACTCCCAGCGACACACTTCCTCCAAGGCCACAGCCCTCAAACCTCCTCAAACAATGCCACCTACTGGGGACCAAATGTTCAAATGCCCAGGATTGTGGGGAACATTTCTCATTTAAACCTCCACAGGCCACCTACCCAGAAGGAAATGAGCATCCCTGGTGGCCCTGGGTGAAGCTAAGCTAGTCGAGGTCTGGGAAGTGCCCAGGATGGTGGTAACTCAGCAACCACCCTGACTTCTCTGTTAACATCGTCCTCACTGGAGCCCATACTGCAACCTGACCTTGCTCTGGCATCATGTGTCATTGTTATTGGTAGAAGAAAATGGGGGCTGTCCTTTCTTAGAACGTTCTGCTTAGATCTCCAGATCAGTGCTTCTCAACTAGGGGTTACGACCCCTTTGGGGGTTGAAGGGCCCTTTCACCACTGGAAAATACAGGTATTTACATTATAACTCATAATAGTAGCCAGCTTCCAGTTATGAAGTAGCAGGGAAAATAATGTTATGATTGGGGCCGCCACAACATGAGGAACTGAATTAAAGGGTCATAGCATGAGGAAGGCTGAGAACCACTGTGCTAGATGCTCAAGGCCCCTTCCCTCTTCCCAGTGAGACTGCTACCTGACAGCTTTGTTGGGAGCAAGAATGGTGAAATGTAACATCACAAACCGTTATTAACCCTCTGGGTTTGTCTGCTGGAAGGTTCTTCTGAAATGTCCCAGTTGAATTGTCTGTCTGTGGTTTGCTTCCAAAATGGCATAGGGGAGCGTGTGTGCTGGGAGTAGAGGTAAAGGCATCAATCGTGACAGTCAGTGCGACAGTCGCTGAGTCTGGCAGATGAGCAGCTATGGTCATTGTAACTGCTCATGCTTGTTAAGTGTGACCTCTACCCTCGAGAACAGACTACACGTATGCCTGTCTGCCGCTCTCCTGCCTGTCTTTGGTGAAGTGGGTAAGGGGAATATTAGGCCTCTGTGAGACCATGTGACACGGTGTCCCACCTGCGCAGATCATTAATGTCATCTAACTCGTGTACATTCGAAGGTCTGAACAGGCATGGGACAAAACACAGACCCCCCGCACTGGCCCATCCAGCCAAAGAGAAGCCTGTGCTTTGGGGAGTGGAAATGACTGGCCTGAAGTGACAGAGAGAAAGTGGCAGTTTTAAGAAACCAAGAATGTTAGGTAAGGGAAACTCACTGCATCTAATTCACAACATTAAAAAAAAAAAGTTGAGTAGTCTTATGTAGCCCATCCCAGCTTTGGACTGGCTATGCTGTTGAGGATGGCTTTGAACTAACTCCTTATCCCCCCTGCCTCCACCTCCAAATATGGGATCACAGACTTACGCTACCACCCTCAGATACCCCCCAACACCCACGCGCTACTTCTTTCATCTTCTCCTCCTTTTTCTTTTCCTCCCTCCCACTTCTTTCCTTTCCCTTCTTACTCCCATCCCCGCTCTGCTTGTTTGCGCTCAAACACCTGAAGGTGACCCGATTGTTCCCAGTACCAGTATGTGATAAGCCATGTCGGTGTGCACTTGTATGGTCCAATCTGATGTGAATGGTTGCTCTGGGGGCTTCGTAAGTAGATTTGACTGATGGATCACTGTATTACTTTCCTGTTTTCTTGAGGCTGTTGGAAAACACTGTAAGTATCTAAGAGTACAATACTATGATAGCATATCCACAGTTATTACCCCAACCACACTGATTTACCCAGCCAGTGTGTCACATAATTGGTGTGTGTGTGTGTGCTTGCTTGCATGCTTGCATTTAGGTTATACTAGTTTTAATTGGGACCTTTGTAAATGATCACATTTATTTATTTGTGTTTCTGCGAGTGTGTGTATGCATGCCATGGCCTGCCTGTGGAGGTCAGAGAGCAACCTGAAGGAGTCAGTTTTCTCCTTCCACCATTTGGGTCCTGGGCACACAACTCAGGTTGTCAGGCTTGGTGGCAGTCACCTTTGCCCACGGAGCCACCCTGCTGCTACACATTTATCATTTTCGATAAGAACGTCCAATAACGTCACAGGCTGTTTCGCAATCTGCACTGCTCTGTTAACCACAGCCAAGTCCGCTTCCTCCACCCAGTGGAGGCTGTGCTCCCTGTCTGCCCAGCGCGCCCCTTTCTCAGTCTCAGGGAAGTGCTGCTTAGCTTTCCTTCTGGAAGAGCAGCATCCTTTAGACTTGGCGTGAGTGAGGGAACACACTGTTTACCTTTCTGTGTCTGACTCATGTTCCCCCTACACTATTTCCTGGGTTCATCCATGTTGTCCTACATGATAGAATTTTGTTGGTTCAATGGCTAAGTAATATTCCTTTCTGTAAATGTGCCGTGTTCTGTCCGTCTGTTGCTGAGCACATAGGTTAATTTGAAGTCAGATAACAATGCGGCATCATTGCTGATGCTGTGAACGTCTTGGTTTATTTTGTTGTTGCTGATTTTGCTTTTAGATTATTTTATGTGTATGAGTATTTGACCTACATGAATGTATATTCACCATATGTATGCCTGGAGGAGGTCCCAGAACCCCTGGAACTAGAGTTAGGGACCATCGTGTGGGTACTGGGAATCAAACCCAGGTTCTCTGGAAGTGCAGTCAGTGCTCCTGACTGCTGGGCTGCAGCCCTTTTATTTCTCATTCCCTGGACTCCCATCTCCACTCTTTTAACCCTAGCATTCATTTTAACCCACACATTTGTTTCCATGGTAACAGCATTGCTAATGCTTGTTACAATTCTGTATATTTGATGACAGCCCTTCTCTCATAGCTGGAACTTTGGGTCATTTAGGCAGCGTGTTTCTATTTCCTCTACTTCATAGGCCCTGACGATCACTATTTTTCTCTGCTTCGCGAGTTTCACTGTTCTAGAGACGACATATGAATGCAATCTCACAGAGTTTGTCTTCTTGTTTCTGGGGATTAACACTCTTCAGATCTCTGCATGGGCCTCCTTTTCCTGGATGAGTACTATTCCATTGTGTGCATGTAACTGCAATTGTTTTCATCAACTCAGTTCTAGTACATTTTAATTTTTTATTTAGCTACTGTGAATGTGTCATTTCTCTAAGGTCCTTAACACATGGCTCACGTGAGGGGATGGCTATGAACTCTGGGAGGATCCTTGGTGGCTAGAGACCAGGCAAGAAGTTCTTTCCTGTCAAGCTGCCTATAGCTCATTTGGGGTGGCCTGTTTTTCCCAGGGGCTTCTCTTTTCGTGCTTTCTGATTTCTGCTGCCCGCCCCCCCTTAATCCCCATCGCTGTCTTTGGCTCATTTCCCATGCCCTGGCCGTGGAGGCAGCGCCACACCTTTGCATGTTGTGACGGGGTCCACAAACACTAAATGACTGCGTTCCCCGCTGCTGCCCATCTGCATTTCCTACCACTCCACGTGGAATGTTCTGATGTAGTCTCATCAACAGACCTGTGGGAGCTGGAAGGAGATGCCTGCCCACACTTCCTGCCTCTGGCAGGGTTACTGTGGATGGCTTTCCTAGCTGTCCTATAGGAGCTGGAAGGAGATGCCTGTCCATGCTTCTTGCCTGTGGGAGCTGAAAGGAGATGCCCATTCAAGTTTCCTGCCTATGGCAACGTTACCCTGGATAACCACCCTAGTCATCTTGTAAGTCACTGTGAACCTTCCTCCACCCTTGTGTTCTCAGCTGCCATGAAACCCCTCTTACACACCTCTCACAGGTCTAATCAGAGGCACCATCCATCACTCAGGAGCTGGGCTTGCTCTTGGGCAGCGGCCATGTGCTCATTCTGCAGTGTGAATCCTCCAGCTATCTGATGTCCCCAACAGTGACACTGTCCTCACCCCGCCTCCCAGTCCCACGCTTCTGTCTGGGGCTGTGGGGACTGAAGCAACTCCCTTCTTCTCACCCAGAATGTCCGATGTCGTCTTCTGTCTTGCAGTGTAGTTAGTAGTGAGGATTTGAAACCATAATCAGAGCGTTCCATTCACCTGCTCAAACACTGTCTGCGGCACCTCTGTTCCCAGCATGATCTTTGCCACACAAATATCCCCAGCTTGATCTCTTATCACCTACACCACTGTCGTCTGGTCTCCCCAAAGTTAATCCTTGTCTGGAAACACCCTGCCACTCCCGAGCCCTGTGCTCCAGTGCTCTTCTTGTCTAGAGTATCTAGATCCTGGCCCAGAGAACTTCTGCTGGAAAGTGGCTGCTTGGGTTCTGCTTTAGCCAAGAGCCCTTCTCTGGTTCTCCTTCGCTGTGATGTCATTAGGATGTGAAGCCAAAGGAGTTTACAGTGAAGGGATGTGAATGTGGTGGAGAACAGAAGCTCAGGTTTTCAGACCCTTCTCTGAAGTGGTGGCACACCCTCCAGGAGATACAAGGTCCCTCCTCATCTCAGAGGACAAGGTCACAGAAGGAGCCTTTGGGTACTCCTAAGCTTGCTATAGTGCAGACGGGGCTATTTTGTCTGCCACGCAATGCTTCATCAGACGTAGTGTGAAAATCCTCAGGAGAGCAGACATGGTAGCATACGTCTGTAATCCCAGCACTTGGGAGGCTGAGGCAGGAGGATCTGGGGTTAGAGGTCAGGCTGGGCTATATAGCAAACCTCTTTACTAGTTCTTTTTCTGTTGCTGTGACAAACACGGTGGCCAAAGACAACTTGAGGGAGAGTGTCCTTTGGCTTCCAGTCCCAGGTAAAGAAGAGTCTGTCTTGGAGGGGCAGAGGCTGAGATCACACTGGATGATCATAGCTCAAGGTTTCACCTCTCAAACGATGCCACCAACTGGGGACCAAATGCACAAATGATGAGCCTATGGGAGATACTTCTCATTCAACCCAGACTGTCTCAAAAAGCAGATGCAAAGAAACAAAAGCCTTTCCGTAGTCTTTTAGCACAGCCTGAGCTATGGAAAGGTGACGAGATGTGGGTGAGCTGTGCTGACCCATGTCTGGTGTGTGCTCTTCTCCCCACTACAGAATTCTGTCTCCTCCAAGGGAAGCATGGTGGCTTTGAACATGAGAAGAAAGTTGACTCTGTCTACTTGGACCCCTTGGCCTATAGAGAATTTGCATTCCTGGACATGCCGGATGGGGGTCAAGGGACCTCTCCCCAGGATGGGCCACTACACATTTTAAAACAAGGTATGGGCTGCAGCATAGTTATGGACAGATGGACAAGTGGACCCTCTCTCCCTAGAGGAGATGTTATATTCAAGATCCCCTTGGATCTTAAGGAGGACCAGTTCTTGGTTACTATTTTGAAAAATGGAGAGAGACCCTAGGTGGCTCAGTGTGAGAGGCCAAGGAGTGTGCTGTCCAAGTGCCTGGCAGTTTTCTTCCCCTGGACCACAGAACCTGACTACTGAGAATGGCAGTAATGAGCAGAGTTGGAGACCCCAGGGTCTCTGTCACTTCTGCCACATCCTGGGCTTCAGTACATGGCAGCCGCTCTTTGTCAGCATGGTGAATGCCACGGAAGTGCCTCATCCACATGGCAGAGGGGCCGTACCTCTGAACTGGCCATAACAATTCTCTTTGCTCCACACAGCTTGTTGCTTCGGAACTGGTTTGCTTTGCTGAGTGCAGGAGAGCAGTGTGCAGTAGGGGGAACTGGGTGAGGAAAAGGAGAAACGAGATGAAGTTAGAGCTTAGAAGCCAGGGCTGGCTCAGAATATGTTCTGCCTTGCATAGCAAGAAACGAACTTCCTTCCTGGGGCTTCAGTGAATCCCTAACCAGAGGATGCTGCTCCTGTCACAAAATGTCACTGTCGGAGGACAGGGTGATGGAGACCTGGGTTTAAAGTAGATCTTTCCTGGGACGAGAGTTGACTAAACATGAGATGTCTACTTATAAGATGTAGTTGTGACTGAGCTGGAGTTGCCCTGCGGAAGCAGGTGAGGCAGGAACTCCCTTCCTCCGCTCCAAGCTGAGCTGCCCATCCTATTGGCTGGGTACCCTAGGAACCTGGGGATGGTGGCAGGTGTAGCTGGACCTCTGGCCTGGTATTTGAGCCCTCAGATTCTAGGTTAACCAGGACAGCCCTTCTTTTTAGGCAGAGTCTGAAGAAGACTGAATTGTGTTCCAGGGGAGAGTTTGAAGATGTGGCTCAGGAGCTCTTTGTCAATTGCTTCCTAGACTTCCACCAGCGAGGCCATGCATTTCTGTATCCGCTTGTGGCCCTCGGCAGGAAAGCACCGTCCCAGCCCATCTTTTTTGCCTTAATTTACTAGGAACTTTTGACTGTTCTCAGGAAAGAGGACTATGGGGCACAGGCTCCCAGGCCTCCTGTGGAGGGTGTAAGCGGTATAGCAGAGTGCACTCTGTGCTCATCTTGAGCAGGAGTGGAAGGCACAGGGAGGGAAGTGGAAGCCATGTTTGCCGTGCATGTTGAGTGCTGACCCTTTCACTGTGCACTGAAAAGGAAGCATGCCAAGCAGCAGTGCATCTCTAGACAGTGCCAGGAAGGACGTGTTTGGGGACCAGTGTGGCTCATGCTTAGTGATTCAGTCTTGAGGACGTATTCCTATAGCTACCATGCATAAGTGGCTTCCAGGAACTACCTGGTCAAGCTTAGCACTGCATGGGCAGAGACAGGTGAGGCCTGGGGTATCACAGTGGGCTTCTCTGTCCCTTTCTTGTAGCTTCCCAGATTCTTGAGAGCCACCCAGGGTACTGTGTATCTCCGAGCCCCACAGCTGACTCTGAACCTGGAGTCCTTTGGAAGGACTGAGAGGCAGGTTGGGAGCTAGGCCTGACCCTGCATCTGCTCTGCTTCTACAGCGGCTGCACACCTGGAGAGAAGCTTCCATCCCTTTGCAGAGTTACCTGCCCAGCAGCAGATGGCGCTGTTCTGCCTCCTGCAGACAGTCTTGTTTGACGAGGAACTCCTCAAGGCTCTGGAGCAAGTGGTGAGGCAGCAGGGGTGGGGGTGAGAGGCGGGGAAGGGTGTTGAGTTTGGGTCTGTACCTGGTTGCTCTTAGAATGTGCACAGGCTAGACTTCTTAGGATGGCTTTGGAATAATTTGAAATTAAGTTTCACCACCTCCTTTTAGCCCTAAAACTTGTAGCTGACATCAGGCAGAGAGGAATAAGTGACTTTCTTAGAGCTATAACACATGACCACAGGCTTGGGGCTTTAAAATATCAGAAATTACTCTCTTCCAGACCTGGAGGGCAGAGTCCAGAATTGACAGTGGCAGCAGGCCCATACCCCTCTGAAAGATCGCGGGAAGAATCCTTGTTCCCTGCAGTTTCTGGTGGCTCCTGTCATTCTTTGGCTTGTAGCTGCTCCACTCTTACTCTGTCCTGTCCTCCCTTGTTTGTTGGGGTCTTCTCTAGACACAACACTCATTAAGGATCCCCATTACTAGATACAGGGTGCTCTTGCTTTGAGACTCTCACCTTATTGATGCCTGCAAAGACTCATTCCAAACAGGCCCCATTCTGAGACTGCAGGGGGACACTCATTCAGCTCACAGGGAAGAGGCTATGTGGTAGAGCTGTGAGCTCTACTTATCTTAGAACAGATAAGTAGGTATTTATTGCTGTTTTGCAACAGCCAGATTTTGAGGGAGATGCCAGCTGCTTACCCTCCATGAGCTCAGATTTTTTGTTCTTAATGAGGCTGAAGCTTTGAAAATTTTTTCATTGTGATGTTTTTCGTCCTTCTTCTTTTCCTATACTGCTCAAATGATTTAGGTGTCCAGAGAGCCACTCATATATTATCTTCCCTCTTGATCTGAGACTGTGTTGGAGAGCTTGGTAACCAGGGGGCAGAAGTGCAGTTGTCCAAATGGTCCAGTTTGCCTTCAGAAGGACACAAATGCTCCAGTCCCATGACTTTTACTCCATAAAATAGCTCCTTCCTAGGGGAAAATGTCAGGCTGGTTCCTTGTGGAGAGAGTCGCATCTGCCCTGTCCGATGCTGGCAGAGCATCAGCTTGCTGGTGGGTGTCAGAGGGGACATGGCATACTTATGGAGTACAGCTAGCTCAGGGGTCAGAACAGGCTCATGGGCAGTGCCATCCCACTCCAGAGCAGCCCTGTGAGGAGGGACAAAGTTGCCAAGGCAGGCTGGGGACACACTAGGTTTAGAGGTCTGTCAGTAGTGTGAGATCCAGGAAGGAATGTTGCTTTTATGTTCCATTCATCAATTTGGTATGTAGCCGCTTGTCCCTGGTGTCTGGTAAAACTCCATAGCCTGTCTTGGTCTGAAAGGTTTTTTCTGCCCAATATTTCCTGCATGACTCTTTTCCTTTCCTTGGGGAAGGATAGCACTTGGGCAAGGCTCACCTTAGTTTGTCCTTAGGAGGAAATTTAGGCCCATGGATAGCATCAAAGTATAGGAAAGGGCCCATTGCTTGCTTTACCTGGAGGTGAAGGGCATGGGGTATTGGGAAGGTGGGAATAGGGCCGAGGCTCAGTTGAGCTGCATTTCAATGGGTTCTAGCTTCACCGTAGTCTTTCTTCCCCTTCTGCATTGTAGTGTGATGATATGGCTGGCGGCCTTTGGTCCTCACAGGCTGTCTTGGCGATGGAGGATCTGACAGACAGGCAGCAGCAGGACCTCACAACCTTCCTGCAGCTGGTGGGGTGCAGGGTACAGGGTGAGCGTCCTGGCCCGCAGGATGAGGTCAGCAACCAGAAGCTCTTTGCAACAGCCTACTTCCTGGTCAGTGCACTATCAGGTACGGAAACTGAGACAAAAAAGAACAGGATAATGTCTGCCATGACTAGGAAATGGTGTTGCTTTCTGTATGTGCCAGGGACACAGAAGCGATGATGACCAAGGATGCTTTGGTATAGTTGTCTTCTTCCAGTCCTGAAGATAAGAGGTGGAAAGCCAGGGAGAACCCTGCCACACTCTGAAGGATGACTCTCTTACTCAGGGAGGACTACCTTCTGATTTCCTCACTGGAAGTCCTTTTCAGAATGCAGCCTGTGATCCACATCAGGGTCACCTTCCTTTGGAGGTGTTTGTCCTTTCCTTCCTCCTTGCACACTTGTGCCCCCCTTCAAGGTACTCTCAGGGTTCAGCGTAGTGGTGTGTTATGCACAAGGTGAGGAGGCAGGCTGTGTTTCTGTATAGGTCTTAAAATAGTTTCCCAGGGGGAGTGGATTTTAGTTACTGTCAAGCAGAGCCCACCACGCAGGAAGGTCTGGTGGTACCCTCTGTGAAGCAGCTGTAGCTATACCCCATCCTTGGAGGCCCAACTTGCATGCTAATAGGCACTGGGGTCCTGATACAGGGGCTTTCTCCCCAGTACTACAAAGGCAAAGGCCCAGGGAACCTTCAGTGTTTAAAAAATGAATCAGAAATAATGTTCCAGCTTGATGTGCTGATGGATAAACCCTGTGTCTTGTTCTAAATCACAGAGAAAGTCTTTGAGTGGCTGACTGAGACCATATATGAGACATAGGCTCTGTGAAACGCCACCTAGAGCTAGACCCATGTTAACAGTGAACATGCTTGAGTATAGACTTTCTGTCAGCTTGTGAGAAGGCTTCTTATATATTCTACACTACTTAAGCGTTTCTATGTAGAATAGCCCATGGCTGACAGACTATACCAGTCACATTCTCCCTGGCCTTGATATAGCTCTGTTGCTGACCATACGAGGGGTTTTAACACAAAACTTATTCCCATTTGGAAGCTGGATGCAGGGGAAGTTTTATGTGTAGCCAGCATCTACATTAACCCTGCCCTTTCCACTGATGTTGTAACAGCAGCCACAAAGGTTGGCTGATTTAAAGCTCTTTTGGTAGTATTCTAGTTAACCCTGGACCCTTCTTGGCCAACTCTTCCAGACAGCATGGCGTCCTGAGATCTGGGGATAGTGCTGGAATAGAAAGTAGTTCTCTTGGGCCCTGACAGTGTTTATTTGGCTTTATCCTGCTTAGCCACTTCCAGCACTGCCTGTCTCCCAGAAAGTTTCCTCTGCCCCTTTGACCATGAGCAAATCTTGGCAAATCCAAGACCTCAGGACCACAGAACCTCATTTGTAACTGAATCGCTTTTTCCCTGACTTCCTGGGCAGCCAGGTAGTTAGGGGAGGACAGAGCATGCCTGGTCTAGGACATGCACCAGGGTGAGAGCCCTTTGTGATGTGCTCACAGCTCTGTTAAGCACCTCTAGGGAAGAGGGATGCAGTAGTGATTTCATGAGGCAAGAGGCATTCTGGAAGGTGAAGGGGTTGAAATGTGTCAGTGCTTGGTTGACACTACATGCCCTTCTCAGCCCTGTGCCTTCTATCCTCTTCTTGAAGTGGAGTGAGGGCCTCCTTGGGGACATATGAAAACTGTGAGCTTCCTCAGAGGCAGGGACATGATCACACTGGAAGGTGTGTTAGGTTTCTCTGGTGGGATCACCTAACAAGGCTGCCCCTTCCTTCAGCGCCATGTCCTTTTGTCCTCTCTGGGTCACAGCCTGTGACATGTCATCTGTAATACAGCTAACAGATGTAGGTGGTCATGAAGTTCATGAGTGGTCACTATACCAGGTGACTTAGCAGCTCCAAGGTAATGCGCTGAGGGTTAGGTTCATCTCAGCAGCTCTTATTTTGTATGGGAAGTATTGTATAGATGCATGAATGGCACTGATTTGAATTCTCTTTGGCAGGGTCGTCTGGTGTAGCTGGTGTAGCTCTAGCCTCTCACAATTCTGTCCCAACTTTGTTGTGTCATTGATTAGCCCTGTTGGAGCTTTCTTTCCCAAAGGGACTGGTGGCATGATGGAGCCCTTCATGTTTGTGTGGTGTACTGACATGTATCCCTAAATACCTTCTAGTGTGTAAAATTGACAGGTTCCTAGAGAATACCCCACACTATGGTCTTGAATGTTTATATGTTACATATTCTCATGCCTGTAAATCCCAGTACTTGGAAGAGGCAGGGTTATTGCAAATTCAAGGCTATTCTGGGTTACATAGCAAAAATATGTCTAAAAAAGCAGAAACAAAACAAAGCTTCCTGATAGAAGCTCCAGCCTAGTTACCTGGAATGGTTCTAACCATTCAAGCATGGCTTTTTTTGAGCCAATTATCCTTTCCCAGAGTCCATGTCCTTCTTGCTAACTAGCAAATTCGATGTCAAAGAGCATCTTCTAGTAACTAGATTCCCAGGGAGATCCCTCAGATCACCAGCACTGCCTTCAAATATGACCACACTCTTGTTCCTGACAGTCTGTGTAGCTCTGGCTGACCCAGAACCCAGAGATCCTGCCTCCCAAGTGCTAGGATTAAGAGTATGCCACCACTCCTAGCCCAGTCACACGTACTTTAACTGGTGGTAGCAAGGTAATGAAGTATAAGTTGGACACCACCTAGGGATGGCCGAACTGTTCTTTTTAATATAAGGGCTCACTGTGTCTCAGGCTTGTGATTCTTCTGCCTAACCTCTCAAATGATGACAATACAACATGCGTCACCATGCTTGGCTTCCACAAACTTGTTTTTGACAATGATCATGACCACGATGCATGTCTTCTACAGAAATGCCAGATAATGCTACAGTTCTCCTGGGGACTTGCTGTAAACTTCACATTATTCGTACGCTGTGCCACCTGGTAAGGAACCTTCAGCTGGGACAGTGGGGAGGAAAAGACTAGGGATAATAAGGGACAGATGCTATGCAGCTGGTATAACACCTCTAGTTTCTCAGCTTGAGTGTGTAAGCACATATCATTAACATATGGGTGGGGGGAATGTCTGAGGTACAGAACGAAGTGTTCAAAGAACTGGCTAGCAAAGCAGCCTAGTGTGCCAACTCCAATACTGTTCTTTCCTCAGTTTGGAGACTTCTGGCCACTTTTGGTACTCAGACTTTTGGTACCGAGAGGCCCAACACCCTGCTGTTGGCCACTGCACTGTGTGGCATGGTTTGAAGCTGCTTTGTGTCACATTTCCCAGAAAGCACTCACGGCTGCTCTCTGAAGGAGACATAGCTTCTCCCATCCTCTTACAGAATCAGTACCACTGCAAGAGCAGGAGATCAGTAATGAGTCTAAGCCCAGAGTGGAGCAAGTTCTCAGGTTTCAGAGAGGGCAGTTAGCAGAGACCAGCAACAGGCTGCCCAGATTGTCCAGAGGCAGCTTCTCTCACACAGTCTGTGCTGGTAGAAGGCCCTGGATCACTTGTTTTAAAGTCTGGTATGGTGCCAAGCCCCCATGTTACCTCACAGCAAAGCTGGCAATGCAGACTGCCTAGATAGGCCTACTTATGTTCTGTGTGTCCTCTGGGAATACCAAAGCATGTGGGTGGTCTTAGATGTTGTTCTGTATGTAGGATGTGTCAGAAGCCAGGATCACTAGGTATCTTATCACATAGCTGGGCTGGTGCCATCAGAACTGACCACAGAGTCCGTGCCCCAGAGGATACTCAACTCTTGGAAACATGCCACCATATCTCAGACCAGCTGAGGGTGATGGCTGCTTGTGTAGTTTGATTATAGAAACGATATAATTGTACTAATTGTATGAGATGATGAGCAAAACAGCTCTGTTCCCTCTTGCAGCAGTGAGTGTTCAGCATTTCCAAAGTCTGTTTCTTGAGTATTTAGGGACTAATTGAAGCCATTCAGGAAGTACACAGAGAAGAAACTCGTGCTACGGGAGCCAGGCCCTAATGAACTCACTTAGCACTCTTTGCAGTGAGCTCTGGCTCTGATTTTGGCTGATGTTCCAGGACCAGCCAGGAACCAGTTCCAAAACTGGATGGACTCCTGCTGCCTGCAGATGCACTTGCCTGCATTTGGAGCTGCTCAGCAGACAAAACAGGTTTCTTAAAAGGAAGATCGTCCTAGGTGTCCTCAAGTAATCTCTGTAGATTTCCCACTTCAAGACTGGAGTATTGTGTACGTCTTAAAGTGACTTACCTAGAAAAGTCACACAATCTACCCACATTCCTGTTTGAAGGTCCAAGTGATGCTGAGTCTTCTTTAAGGTTTTGGACAAATTGCCAGATACACTATTCACATGCTGTGGACTGGTAAGAGGGTAGATTTAAATCAGTAGAGAAATCTAGGAAATATTCCCAAAGGATACAGAGTAGCCAGGGCAAAGGTTCTTGAAGCAGAAAACAATTAATAAATGACAGTACCTACACCTGAGTTCACCCAAATACCTGAGAAATTCTAATATTGTCATTTACATTAATAAACAAAACAACCAATGACCAAGTGGTGGCAGTGGTGAGTGTGTACCTGCCCCAGAACAAAGAAAAAAACTGTCAGCAAAAAAGTGATTGGAACATTAAACGATGTAGGGAGTACCTGTTGGACATACCCTGCCCTTCACTAAACCTGATGCTGTCTGGAGAAAAGAATGGAAAATGGCTGTAGGCCTTATCATTCTGCAACTGCCCAAGCCAGAGGACATACAGCTTAATGTCCACTCCGAGAAACCGGCTTGTTTAATCAGGGCTCCAAAGAAGGTGATCACCTTAGTTGGGCCTCCCATAATCAGCAAGACTCTTACCTTGTTATGGACCTTTTGTCCTGTGCCCACACTGGGTGGAAGGCAGTGTTGACAGCATTTTGCTACTTCAGGCTCTGAGGTACCATAGTCATATGCATGGGGGCCATCTCCTCCTCACCCTACAACCTTGAGATTGTGGGGCTGTAGATGCCCGTGAAGGCCTACCCTCACTTGCGCCTGTCTATCACGAGTTGGCTAAGTTTCCAAGTAGGTCCTACAGCTCCAGGAATCCAGCAACCAGGGCCCCAACTGTCAGTGATACTTGCACCCAATGACAGTGAGAATTTTTTGTGCTTACAGCTTTGGAAATGTAGCTGCTGGTGCAAAAAGCCTCAGCACTACCCTGGCTTGCAGCTGGAATCACATCTGTGGTCTTCAGCTTCATGGCAAACTATGCCACAAGTTGGCCACTCCACTGCTTACTCTTTGCATGATCATGTTTCCACCTTTGCCTTGCGGCCACAGACACACAACAGGCTTGCGTACCACTCATATTAAGCCATGGCACACAGGGGAATTATCCCCAAAGTCCTGCACCTCTGAGCATGGAAACCAGAACTACAGGGAAGACCCAAGGAACTTAACTTCCATAGTCCATTGACTTTGGATTAGGGTTGCTGTACTGAGTAAAACTTGTGCTTATCACCTTGGTCCTGGATGAGCTACAGTCTCAATCCCACACATCCACAAAAGTGGCCATAAAGCCCCAGAGACTTTAACCACCCCCAAAGGACTAGGGAAGAACTCCTTTATGTTTCAAAACCTTAAATCCCATGGTTACTGGAGATATTTACCTGGTAAGACCTGGAGAAAGGGGCTGGTTCCATCCTGTGGCTCTAGAATTGTGGGTGTTGGTGTTACAGATTCAAGCATCTTCTATAACTCATGATGTGTTCTATGTTCACCTGGACAGACCTAGGGATAGCTCTTTCTGAATCTTATACCAATGAGTCCATAATGGCTGAATACACTCTTGGAAGCCTGTGTTTGTGGCAAAGCCCTACTGTGGTCAGCACTGTTGTTATCCCCTTGACCCTAATGACAGGAACCAAATGAGGCGCCGCACAGCAGCTGCACGGCTGAGTTCATGTGTAACTGAAGCCCGGGCACCTATCCAGCTGACAAAATGAAAGTGCCTCAAAATATTGGATGTTCCACAAATGTACAGGATACAGAGAACAAGCCAGCCAGAGAGAATAGCTGTTCTTCTCTAAAAATAATCTCTGAGAAGGAAGTCTGAAGAGTTTACAGTAATGATCCCAAGGAAACATTAATGAGCTCCAAGAGAATATAAACAAAGTAACACAAAGAAGCAAAAAGCAATTTGGGATATAAATGAGAAATTAAGAGTTAGAAATCTTAGTTTAAAAAATACCAAAGACTATTAATTCTGGAGCCAATATATCCAATCAGTGCAATAAAACACACAAAGCTCTGAAAATAGGAAGTAGCACAAGGAAACACTGCAGAACCTAAGGATAATCCTTCCAATTACTTCAGTAAGACAAGGGGGCTGGTGTGTATAATTGAGAAAAGCTACAAGGTATCTAGGGCAGAAATAGGTGAAAATATTTGCACTGTGGGGATTCCAGATGGGGAAGGAAAAAGGCATTTAAAAACTAGTTTCAGCTGGGCAGTAGTGACACATGACTTTAATCCCAGCACTTGGGAGGCAGAGACAGGCCTATGAATTCGAGTGGAGGTCAACCTGGTCTACAGGAGCTGGTTCCAGGACAGGCTCCAAAGCCACAGAGAAACCCTGTCTCAAAGAAAACCAAACCACAAGAAATCCATTCACTGATGTATGCGTATGTGGTGGTTTGAATAGATATGCTCCCCATAAGACTGACTCATGTGTTTGAATACTTAGCCCATAGGAAATGGTACTATTAGGAGGTGTGGCCTTGGTGGAGGAAGTGTGTCATTGTCGGGGTGGGCTTTGAGGTCTTATATGCTCAAGCTATGCCTAGTGTGGTACACAGTCGATTCTGCTTCCTTTGAATCAAAATGTAGAACTCTCAGTTCTTTTTCTATCACCATGTTTGCCTGCACACCACCCTTCTTCAGCACCATGTCTGCCTGTATACTGCCATGTTCCACCATGATGATAATGGACTAAACCTCTGAAACTGTAAGCCAGCCCCCATGAAATGTTTTTCTTTTAAGAGCTGCCATGGTCATGATGTCTCTTCACAACAGAAATCCTAGCTAAGACAGCGTATTAAAAGGGACTGGAAAAAAAAGCAACTAAATAGAAATCAAAAGTAAGCAGAAAAGTTACACTCATAATCTCACAGGGTAAAGTGGACTTTAAACAAGCAGAGAGAGAAGCAATCGCCATATATTCATAAATAGATCAGTTCAGCAACCAGATACAGAAGGGCAAATACATATGGGTCCAACATTACCAGTCCAATAGCCAGAACAACTGTAGATGTGCAAGAAGGGAGACAAATACAGGTATAGTCAGGGATTTCCCTTCTTTTTCCACTTTGGGCAGCACATTTAGACACAAAATGAAAGAAACACTTCGGTCAAAACACATGAGTGTTACCAGTTACAGGGCGTCTTAACCAACAGCAGTAGCAGTAAACTCATTCTTACTAGAAATATGTACTACTCACGACTAAAACATGTTAGGTCACAAATAAGTCTCAATGCATTTTTTTTTTTTAATTTGAAGAGTGTAAGAGTTGGTTTATTGTAAAAGAAATCAAGAATAACCAGTTGTCCATATTCTACCTATGATAGCTAAAACACATTAAACCCTATTATATCAGGAATAAGAAAGGGCACAAGACAGACTACATAGAGGCTGTGAATCAAACTCAGTGAAAGGGTGCTCAGGGTTCTTCAGTGGTACAAACGATTTGATGATACCAAGGTACTGTCAGGCTCCATGGGGCTGCGAGACATTGGGGTATAACTAGCCAAATGATTTTGTGAGACAAATACAATGTTCTTCGTTTGTTTATTTTTAGAGACAAGGTTACTCTAAATAACAGTTTTGGTTGTCCTGGAACTAGCTCTGTATATCAGGCTGGCCTCAAACTCAGAGATTCGCCTGCTTCTGCCTCCCAAGTGCTGGGGTTAAAGGTGTGCACCACCACTGTCTGGTATATACAATGTTCTTACTTTGTGGGTGAACTTTTAGGAACAACTACTTTGAAGAGGAAGAAGTTTGTAGGTTTCTATCAAGGTCCCACCCTCCTCTGAGCTAAAGCCAATCTGCTGATACATAGCATGTAATCTTTTGCCCTTGGCATTTTACCCTTCAACAGCCTTACTATCTGCATGGTAGCCACATGCTGCATCACCCATCTGCTCAGTTTTGAATTCAGTAGAACTTTAGTGTTCTAAAGCCTGTGTCCGTGTTCACCCCCTTTTCCCAAGACATAATCCAGCATGAATCTTTCTGCTAGTTTTTTTTTTTTTAAAAGTATTATTTACATGATGAGTGTATTGTCTGTATGATCCCCTCAAGGGTCAGGGAAGGGAGTCAGATCAGAAGCCGCCACCATTTGGGCACTGGGAACCAATAGTCCTCTTTAAGAACAAAGCATGCTTAACTGCTCAGCTACGTCTCTGGCCCCCATGGGCTAGTTTCTGAATAAAGGCCTTAGTAGTGGTTCTCAGCTTTCCTAATGCTTACAACCCTTTAATACATGTTGTAGTGACCCCAGTCATAAAATTATTTCATTGTTTCTTCGTAACTAATTTTACTACTACTATGAATTTAATATGCATCCATAGGTTGAGAACCGCTGCCTTAGAGTCAATGGCAATGAATGAATCTTTAGATACAATATATTGGTAACTAAATCTTTTTGTACTCTGAAGTTTTGCACTCATTAAATCAAAGGACTAAAATACTTAGATTTTTTTAACTGAAAAAAGAAATTGGTGTATCTAATCTGAGTCTTTTTTTTTCATAGCAGTTTAGCCTGGAAGAGATTTTTTTTTTTTGTCTTTATAAAACCCTTGAAACTGATAGAGGTGTTAGCTGGTGCCACTATAATTCCAGCTACCACTTTATAGCTTCTGTTTAAGGATTCATTCATGCTTATTCCTTAAAAAAAAAAATAGTCTTTGGAAACCATTACTATTCCCAAAGACACGTTTTAGGAACCTCTCTTCTTGCATAAATAAATAAATAAATAGATAAATAAATAAACAAAGGCAAAATCATGTTCATCTCCTCTTTGCTAAATACAACTATCCACATACATTCTAACCTTGTCACTTTACTAGTTAACGCATGACCTCACTGTATTTCAACCCCAAAGTCCATTTTTAGTATAAGAACTATGAATATTAACTATCTTTGGTGATCACAAGGGAATAAAATAAAAAAAAAAAACAAGAACAGAAATTATAAAAATACATGTTCCTAGTGACTAATGGATAACTGGAGAAATTCTAGAAACAAATGCAAGGAACACAACAAAATCCATGATCCACAGTAAACATAGCAGTGAAAGGAAAGTTTAGAACAATGCATATATCAGACAACAGAAAGATCTTAAGATTGTAAGCAACTGACTGCTGCAACTCAAGGACATAGGGAAAACAAGGACAAATCAAAACCCAAAGCACAGCAGAAAATCAAAACTTAGAAACA
The DNA here is from genome assembly GCF_950005125.1 of Chionomys nivalis. NCBI lineage: Eukaryota > Metazoa > Chordata > Mammalia > Rodentia > Cricetidae > Chionomys > Chionomys nivalis. The sequence continues at coordinate 146,586,216 of NC_080086.1, forward strand.
CAGAAAGCTAGGTATGGGCAGACGAGGCAGGAGGATCGTTGTGCTTTCCAGGCCAGCCTTATCTATACAGTGAGTTACAAGGCAGCCAGGGATACATACTGAGACCCTTTATCAACAACAACAACAACACACACACAAAAAAAAACCTACAGAAATCAAGAAAACAATCTGGTGTTTTGGAAGTAAAGCAAAATTGTCAAAACAAATTAGGTATGTGCGCTGGTAGCAGTTGGGCACACTCTGAGATGGACGAAGACATTACACACAACAGAAGCAGAGGATCACAAGGAATGACTGTAGCAACTGCAGTGCTGCAAAACCGGAAACCTATGCAGATATGTGTATCACAGCTAGCTGAGTCAAAAGAAATATCAACTCTAAACAGGCCAGCAATGAGAGGGAAACAGTAACTGAAATTTCCTAAAGATAGTCTAGGACTTGAAGAGCTAATTCCAATGCTACTTCCGTTATTTGAAGGTGAACTCAGATGAACTCTACCAAATGTATTATCTGGATACCCAGAGGAGACGAGACAACCACAGACTCATGTACAAATATTCTCAATAAAGTAGTACCAACTGAACTCAATAGCATCACAAAATATAACATACCATGAGAAAAGTATTTACAATCTTCTGACAAGGGACTTCTCTGGATAATATAGAAACTCAAAAGGCCATATACCATAAAAACAATCCAATTAAAAAGTGAGCTAAAAACCTAAATGGATATTTCTCAAAAGATATACAAACTGCAAGTACATGAAAAAAAAAAAAAAAAACAACCCACTACTGGCTCTCTGATCACCATGGAAACACAAATCAAAATTGCAATGGAGTAGCATATCATCCTCATTAAAATAACTATCATGAAAAAGATGTAAGAAATGCTAGAGAGGATGTAGAAAAAGGAAAACTCTTATACACTATTGGAAAGGATGTACTTAGTACAGCCATTATAGAAAACACTATGGAGGGCCCGAGTGCTGAAACTACTGAGTGCTACCATGTCTATCTGAAGATGAAATATCAATAGATGTATACTCCCATGTTTGCTGAGCCTGTTCACATGGCTAACATGTGACAACAACCCAGATGTTCCTCAACAGATGAAGGCCAAAGAACACAGGTAAATGCACAGTCCAATAGTATTCCCTTATAATAAATGAAAACATGTTATTTATTGGTAGCAACATGGCAGAGACTGGTGATCACTGTTAAATGAAACAGGTCAGACACAGGACATACACTCTCATGCATTTGTAGAAAACACTAAGTCAAACTCTTGGAAGAACACATTAGAATCATGACCACTAGACTCAGATAAGCAGTGGGGAAGATGGCTGAAAATTCTAAGGAATTTCGATCTTCTTTAACATGGTAGGTAAGAGATAAACCACCATATTTCACAATAATTACAAGTGTATGAAAAATTCAACACAAAATGGTGTCTGGAGACAAAAGTTCTTTTTGTCTGATTTTTTACTGATTCTATATATGTATTAAATTACCCTAATATACCCCATAAAAATGTACATATTTATCAGTAAAGCCAAGATGAATCCTTATATGTGACATACAAAAGGTACATGCTGATTTTTCTAACCTACTGGGTTAGAAAGGTGTAAAGAAAGGTGTAAAGTTTAGAAGGTGTAACAGAATGGGGATTCAGACAGGAATACAGACAAGGAAGAGAACAATAGGCCTAAGGTCTTAGCATGAAGAAACATGTATCTTATTATGGTCAATGGTTTTCCTGTCCTATCTGGGAGTTTTTAAGAAATGTATCTAAATTGGATTTTCTGGGACTTTTTTTGGTTTACATTTGTTTAAATTTGTCATTTCAGCTCCATGCTCTGTCTGGTGATAGGGTATGTGATTTTGAAGACCCCACTTTGGCTCCTCTGAGAGATACTGAGAGGTTTGAGATTGTGCAGCGTTTATTTGCCTCTGCTGACATTGCCCTGGAGAGGATGCAGCTGTCTGTGAAAGCCACCACCCTGAAGGACTCTTGCATCTTCCCACTAATTCTTCATATCACTCTAAGTGGGCTTTGCACTCTACTAAGTAAAGACCATGAGTAATGTCTTTGTTAGAACTATGTGCTACTGACCAAGGCTGAGTACTTTAGAGAATTGAGAAAATACTGTGGGATTTGGGTCCAAGCATGTTAAAAGTTGCTCAGTGAATTCCAAGCACAGTAAGTGGTGACTTTCCACACTAAATGCCTGCAAGCACTGTGCCAACAGTCAGTGACCTGGGAACCATGGTAAATCCTAACATTTGAGTTACTTGAGGGAAGAGTCAAGGGCTTTGTATTTCACCCACCTGTCACCTTATTTTACACTCACTGCTGTTATACAAAAACAGAAAAAGTCTGAGACTTCAAAATTCATCTCAGGCTGTGAAAGCTGTAGGAAAGCAATTTCTCCTCACTTCTTTCTGACATGCTGTCTGTAACACAGTGACTGTGAGACTGTAACACTACTTGAGCATATGAAACAAAATTGTATTAAGGACATCTTATCTTACCCACCTCAACATGGGGACTTAGATATATTTCTTTGATTTGACTTTGTTATGCTTTGATGAATATACTATGTCTGGAGCAATTCCAGTGGATTCTGGGAATTTGTCACATGCTGCCATTTCTATCAAAAGAAATTCTGAACTATGTATAGTTTGCTATTTATTCTGTTTTGATGTCCTTCTGCTTCAGCGGATTTGGACAGTTTCCCCAAGCCTCCAGATTCCACTCAGAGTATCTGTTATTATAGACCAGACCCAGTGCCTCTGGACTGAAGCAGCAGGGAGATGCAGTTTTTACCTTCACTTCACCCACATGGCCCCTTCACATTATGAGGAAGAGTAACAAAAATGAAATAAAATAAACATAGACTTCACCTTATGCAGCTGTCTTCTACAGGGCTATACCAGTGGCACTGCTCAGAAATAAAGTGATCACAAGTTAGGAAGGAAATGCAAATGTGTACAGTTGTGCAGAGCTGGTGCTGTGTCTCATCTATTTCTGACATAAGACATAAAAAACATGCTATGGACAGAACATATATGAACCTACAGGTGGAAAACACACATGTATGTGCATGGGAATGCATGTCTAAAGTTCAGGAGAAACCTGGAAATGGAGTATTGCAATTCAGGGACTTTGTGACTAGGACAAAAGGCAAGGAAAAAAAAAAAGTTATTTCCTCACCTTTATAGTCTGGTTGGAATTTTGTATTATTCTAATTAAGAAAAAAACCCTGAATGATGGTTCGTATAAAATAGGAAATATAAAAGGGACCGGAGACAGCTGGAGACAGTTCAGTAGTAAGTGATGTACAAGCATGGAAACCTGACTTGGCTCTCTGGCACACATGTAGAATGCCAGGCATTGTGATCACACCTGTAATACCAGCACTGGAAGACAGTCTGGGCTTGCTTGCTTGCCAGAGTAGCCAACCAGAGGGCTTCAGTTTTAGTCAGAGAACCTGTCTGGGCAAAACAAACCCCAAATATGGAGAGCAGTAGATGACGATATCTTTAGCCTCTATGTGACATGTGAACACACACACACACAAAGGACACTTCTGGAAAGACGGCCTGCTGCACAAAGCCACACTGCGGTGTTTTGATGGGTCGCTGCCCTCTTCCTGTAGGCCTAGTATTAAGCTGTAACCCACAACAGGGCTGCTTGCTGAAACACATGGTGACTATTTCCTGGGCAGATGGGAAGTGGCTATAGTGACTCATGCTGTCTAAGCAGTTTGTGTGTCTTCATCCTGTATTTTAATCTTCCCCAACTCTGAAATCCTTTTCTATGAAAGCCACTACCATTCATCAGCCAGAACAGAAACAACAGCATAGGGAATCCTGGCTGAAAAGTAGAGGCAGGTGAAAATTTATTTAGACAGAAAAATTTACACCAAGGACTTAAAAAAAATCGAAATAAAAGCTAATGTGCTATCCTGTAGTTTTATCTCTTAGTTCTACCTATTAACAAAATACTGCTCATCTTTCCAACAGCAAGCATTTCTTTAGATGCACAAAAAATATTTAACAGGAATATGCAATCTCTAATTTTTAACTGTATATGGAAATCTGTTGAAAGATTTATAGTGAGTTTCTAAAAAATCAGTACTTACTGTATTATAGAAAATAACAAGGACAACAGTGGTGTTCCTTTTTGTAGAATCTAGTAATGCAGACATCTGGAAAGCAGGGCTGCTTAACTTTTATTTTTAAACCTTTTTATCAGAAAGTTCCTTAAGCAATTTGGCAAGCTTTGACTTTTATAAGCATGTTGTCTTCTACTGAAAACTCCTACAGTCACTAAAGAGGGTGGGGCTACAAAGAGCAAGTAAGTGCTTGTATTAGGAGCAAAATTATATAAACATGAACTGGGGGTGGGGAGACAAAAAAATTTCAAAGTAAGTCATTCACATCAAATGGTCTTTGTAGGTTCTGACAATTCAAAACAGCTTGCAGAAAATTTCATTTGCTGCTGAACACTTGTGCTGGCTAATTTTATGTCAACTTGGTACAGGATAGTCATCTGAGAGGAGGGAACCCCAACTGAGAAAGTGCCTCCATAAGATCAGGGTACAAACAAGCCTGTAGAATATTTTCTTAATTAGTGATTGATGGGGGACCCAGATCACTATGGATAGTACCACCCTTGGGCTGGTGGTATTGGGTTCTATAAGAAAGTAGGCTGAGTAAGCCTCAAGGAGCAAGCTGGTAAAGATAGTTCCTCCATGGCCTCTGCATCAGCTCCTGCCTTTAGGTCCCTGCCCTGCTTGCGTGCCTTTCCTGACTTCCTTCAATGATGAACAGTGATATGGAAGTGTAAACCAAATAAGCCCTTTCCTCCCCAAGCTGCTTTGGACATGGTGTTTCATCACAGCAATAGTAACCCTAAGACAACATTATTGCTCATTCTTCTGTAGGACATCATTTAAAAAACAAAACAAACAAACAACAACAACAAAACCACACCCCACCACAATCAACAACAAAAGCCAGTGTTACAGAAGAAACAGGAACCAGAATCAGTTCTTATAAGATGACATACAGGGAAAACAAACATCTACTTTGCATTTTATGTTCAGATACACACGAGCTACTGAGTTAGAAGAAACATGAACAACAGTAATGTTATAAACCAGGAGACAGACACCAAGTTACAAAGCAGGTCTTAGCTAAGGGAGTGCCACCTCCACAGGAACTGGGAAATAAGCAATGTACTAATTAGGCTTGTCAGAAAATAGCAGGGAAGGAAATTTTGTTCCTCAAAAATAACTGGAGTTTAGGACTCCTGAGATTGTTTACCAAGAATGACCAGCCGTGAGGCCCATTCCCATATCAGAATACATGTCTTTAGGGCTGCAGCTCCAGGGAGTGGCACATGGTGACAGCTATCATTAAGTCCTGATCTGCCATTAGGCCTCTGTTCTTTTATTATAGTTCTGTCAAATGGGAAAGATGGCCCTCGACAGCAAGCAATCAAAACAACACTGCTGTATCTTTGCTGTGTAAATCTCCCGTCTGCCCACTCTTACCTCTTTAAATTGTTCAAGTGTAACCTGGGTCAAGACCTGAAAGAGATTAGAGGATGGTAGCATATATGCAATGCATAAGCCCAATACCTATATAAGTGTATAAACTGGTACCATTTTCTGTGTAAGGCTGCTTCCCTATGTGCACTGGCCAGAACTAGGCACATGTTATTATTAGAGGATTTTTCTTCTATTAATTTATATGTGCTCAGAGTGACTCCTCACTGCAAAGGCATGCTCATTCTACAATAGTACAGCACCTAACTGGCTCTTCCTGCAAAGGCTAAGTATTTATCACTTGGACTATGCTTACTAACAGTGCAACCACTAACAAGCTCTCTGACATAAGATGTAATCATGTCTTAATTGCTAAAGGCTTCTGGCTTAAAATAACATATAGCTCAGAAGGGGTTTTGTTTCTTGCTGGGGTGTTGGCGTGTGCCTAGGGCCATGTGTACATGTTTCTTGCTGGGGTGTTGGCGTGTGCCTAGGGCCATGTGTACATTACGGTTGCAAAGCACTCCACCCCTAAGCTCCCACCCTTTTCAGCTGAACAGTTTTTAATGTTGTGATCTTTCTTTCCTCTTGACTAGTTAGGTCTCGTTCACTCTCTTGGGTGGTGGTCAGAGACTGCTGCTTCCATTCACTCCAAGGCAGAATGGAAGACCGCGGCAGCACTCTTTATTGTAATTCATGTTACTTAATAAGTCTTTCGTATACTCTTATCTGGGTCCTCGTGGATTCACATACATCTTCATACATCTGGTACCCAATGTGGGGCAAGTACATCTACATAGACCTGGGAAAGCTTAAACTAAGCTGGGGACAGCTTACTGGTTGTGTCTCTCATGCAGGCCATGGTGCAGAGATGTCATGGAATTCGGGCTTGAGCACAGCATGGTACCTTCCTGCCGTGGTACATAGAGATGTCTCCAAGCTGGACAGCATGCTGCATGGTAGATTTTTTCTCAGAGCAAAAAAATAAATAAATAAAAATAAAAAAAATAAAAATTTTGTGGGTAGTGTGCTACAAGCAGCTTGCTGGTGGCATGGACCTGCTGCTTCCCAGAGCTGGCAGTGAACATACCTCCACCATGTTGGAAAGCAGAATGGGGTAGTACCAGCATCCAGGGCTGTTGCCTTGGTCCTAGCTAAGCTTGTTTATCATTTTAAAAACTCTCCTGGTCAAAAAAAGGATTACAGATACATAATAATGACAGATTCAGACAAAAAAAACCTCTGAACAGGTCACAGTATGATTGATAAATATGCATATGTTTGGGAAAGAGAAAAGAGTAGAAACAGATATAGATTAAAATAATGACTTAAAAATCCTTAAAAATATATATATCCATGTAAAGATGGAAAATATACAGAATCTGGGTTATGTATATTATTGTGTTTTGTTTAAATTTTTGACTATTAATGAGCTAACTGCTTTGCTTGGTGGGGGCTACTGAGTTAAAACAACATATATATTTTAAAGGTACCTTGACTTCAAATTTAAGGATATGTTGCTTTGGAAAAAGAGGTTCTGCTTTTGTTTCCACAGAAGATAAAAACCTGTGGATTCCTTCCAGGCTAATATGGTTTGCAAACAAGACCCCCTGAAAGGTCTCTGTGAACCCTAAAGATACTTAGTCCATAGACAGCAGGAAGTAGTTTCAAAAAAATGACATGCACACTCCCAAGAGTTGGGGTGGGGTATGGATGGCCTTTGGTTATTTGGTAGGTGATGGATGTTTGTTATATTTAGGGAAACATAAAAATATAGGACAAAAATATAACTATTAATTACAGATATTTTACATTGTCAAAGGTTTTGGTATAATGATACAAATTTAAAGTTAATTTTTTACACTATATGTTTCTATTATTTAAAGGACTTTTGGATATTGATACAAATTTAAGGTCAATTTTTTATATTATTATGTATGTTTCTATTCTTGTTTAATGTATTAATGTTTATTCTGCTCATTTAAAAATGTAATAGTCATCTATAATAGTTAAACTTATAGACATGTTAGGTTTTCTAGATATGCAGAGATATATTTCAGATGGGTAGATAATCTTCAAAAACTTAAAGACCTACAGAATGTCATTTGGAATCTTTAATAACTTAAAATTCTTTGAACATGCAGGGTGGTGGTGGCGCAGGCCTTTAATCCCAGCACTCAGGAGGCAGAGGCAGGCGGAGCTCTGTGAGTTTGAGGCCAGCCTGGTCTACAAGAGCTAGTTCCAGGACAGGCACCAAAGCTACAGAGAAACCCTGTCTCGAAAAACAAAAAATAAAACAAAACAAAAATTCTTTGGACACAAGACATCTGTTTCTGGCAACACCTATTACTTCAAAGAAGATGATGGCTATCTAAGAAACTCATTATGGAGTTTGCCTTCAGTATGGCAATGCCATTTTAGCAAGAAACTGCTCCTGCCTGGACTGCTTAACTGTATGCTATATAAAGTGGACATGCAGAACCCACAGGAAAATGACTACTGAACTTAAAGATGGGAAAGTCACTCAGGGTTCCTGCTTCATGGAAGAGTCTGACAGACATTCTGTAGGACACAAAAGAAAAATGACTGACAAACTGCCAATATAGGTGAAACAGTTTTCAAATTTCCTGATTCACTGAGAGGTCTGTCAGACACTCTAGGCTTATAGGCTGAAGATGGATCCCCAACGTTACAGAAGAACTTTGGGTGATTGTCCAAGCAGCCAAATATCTCTGTCATTTCTAGAGTTTTAAAAGTTGTTTACAATGCACTCCCCAGTTACAGAGGTAATAGTATATCTTTATGGAGTCTAAGATGCAGATGAAGACTAGATAGTTATAGTTTTCCTTAACTATTATAAAAGCTAATTAGAAATAAAATTTTAGACTCACAAAAATAGGATAGATGATAAAATGTTCTCTTTAGTCAAATAAAAATAGACTGGATGTTATTGTAACTGATTCTTACTTGATCACTGTGTTTATTGTATATATTTTACAATGTTAAAGCTAAGACCTTCCTTTTTAATTACACAGAAAAGGGGAGATGATGTAAGATGTCCTTCTATATGCTGTGAATACGTGTTTCTCTTTTGGCTTAGTGGCCAGGTAGAATAGAGCCAGGTGGAAAATCCAAACAAAGATATGGAGAGAAAGAAGAAGGGGTCAGGGAAATGCTATGTAGCCGCCAAAGAAGTAATATGTCAGGGCATACACAGATTAGTAGAAACAGGTTAAATTAATTGTGAAAGCTAGTCAGTAATGTGCCTATGCCACTGGCCAAACAATTATAATTATTATTAAGCCTCTGAGTGGTTATCTTATAAGCAGCTATGGGGAGAGACAGGTGGAGAGAAACGGGTTCAGTGGGATGGGACGAGATAGAGAAAAGAATCCATTTGCAAACCTTGACTAGATGAGGGAAGTCAGATTTGAGGAATGGTCTAATTCATTTACGTATATATTGCCAATTCATGGTTTGCTTTTGGCTCAACTATAATAAAGACAACTATTTCTGGCTTTTGAAATGAAGGCTGGGAGTACTGCTCAGTAATGGAGCACACTCAGCATACGCAAAGTCCTGGGCTTATGCCCCAGGACACTTGAGCTCTGTGGTAGTAACAATTATTTATTTCATTAGACTAAAAGAACAGTAGTTTTACATTTAAGAAATGGTCAACTTCCAAGTTAAAAGTGGCATTTACCTTAACTATTGATGTGATAATTCAGTTTGTGGGAGTAATTAAAAAGCAATAAAGTAAGAATAAAAAAATAAAAATGGCCATTTTGACCTGTGTCCTGAGGTTGTCAGTTATCACACTACTGTGTTACCAGTCACAAGACAATAAACAATTAGAAAAAGAAAGGTATTTTCTGGATTTGAGAGTTCACTAATTGGACCTAACTTTGAGTACTGTTTTCTAATAAATATAAAGGTGCCCAGAAAGCTTCACAAGATGGATAAAAACCAGGCTGCAATATAAATTTTAGGCACAAGGAAAAGGAAGGGCAGCTTCAGAGTGTTAAGATCAGTCTGCTCTGATGTAAACATGTCAGAGGATTTCCGTTTTGTTTGATTAGTGAATGGCCTGCTTAGCAGTTAGGGACTTGGAATGGGACTCTAAGGGGACTCCTAGATTAGGATCACCAAAAGGCAGGCCATATTGTCTTCCAGACTGCAGCTCCATCAAGGAGCTCTCTTAATTCCAGGGACGGGTTCCTGAGCAGCTAACCATCTGCTACTTCACCTCACCTCAGAATGAGGTGACTGTACAGGGACTAACAGAGAAGCAATCTTGGGTAAGAGAATACACTTAATAAGTAGTCTCAAAGGTTTACCACATCACAATCACAAGTTACTCCTTGAAGTTTACGATGAAGACAAGTATTAACTTAGTCCTATGTAACACATGGAAGAAAGGGGAGACTAAACGCTATAAAAACCACATGGGCAAAAGCAGGACTTTAGTCAGTAGAAGTAGTACGACTATTTTTGCTTTTATCACAAGAGATTATTTTTTCAAGATAACCTTGTAGTGTTTTGTCCAAGTGGTACAAATTTTGCTTACCTTAGAAAAGAGAGCATCATTCTCTCGCTTTTTAGTTCACTAAGGATGTGTGATTCTGTGCATTTTTAAAGTTACTCCAAGATAAAAAGTAACAAGATGAAATAAGAGAAATATTTTTAAAAGAATATAACTTTAAAGGCTAAAACAAAATACAATTTAAAAATAACCTTACCTTAAAAAACTACAGAATTGTCATCTTCTTCAAGTGTATCACATACACTTACAAAAAGACCAATATGATGCTGAATTATTCATCAAATGTACTCTTAAAAAATCTGTAAATAATATTCAGTTATATACAATAATCTCATTATTTAAAATACTGAATTTCTCACAAGAACTTTAAATACATTACCGATGCTATAATCACTCTCACAGCAAATCCCTTGAACAGGAGGAGGGCAGGCACTGTAATCTTTAAATCTAACTTACAGTACAATTTCACTTCAAAGTTTAAGTAAATATTCCCCAAGAGGCTTCTATCCAGAGATATTTTTTCTTAAGTAAATTCAACTTTAATAATGAAAAACAGTTTTCTGAGCTTAGTTTCTCTAATAAAATCTTCAGAAAGGAGATCAGTGTCAGCTTCAAGGTGGAACCAAAGCCTCTTAAAAGAATCTAAAATAGATCAGAATGTCTAGGAATTTGAAATTAATTAAAAACCTTAGAACACTAGCTGTAACACGTGGGCAGATATATTTAGCTTTATTATTCATAAAGTTTGGAAGATAGTTACATATTATACACATAGCTGTGTGTGTATATATATATGTACATGTTTTTAAAAAATGAACTGTTTATGCACACAAAACTTCAGGACTGTCCTTTCCTTATTTAGTGTGAAGATTAGTTAATTTGGAGGTAGGGTCCTCCAGTCTAATTCTGTATAATGAAGGACTGTTTCAGTAGGTAGATTGGTTTTTGTTGTTGTTTTTTTTTTTTTTTACCATTTTCAAACTTTTTATATTTTGAACTTACCCATTTAAAATAATTATAACTAATTTGGTGGCCTTGGCAATCAACTTCAATCACTGAGTCATGATACTTGGTATACATAAAAATAATTATCATAAAAAAATAATTATCATTTTAACAAATTTTTAAGTAGGATCATGTCTTGCTGGGGAGTAAGCCCAGGATCTCATCTCACACATCTTAGTTAGGCACATACTTTATCAAAGCTACAGCCCTGGGCCCTGGTTTTTTGTTTTGTTTTTGAGCCTGTTACACCATGCAGGCTAGCCTCCAACTTACAATCCCCCTGCTTCAGCCTCCTGAGTGTTTGTATTACTAAGCCTGGCAAAATGATCATTTTTTGTCCATTACTGCCATAATCAATGTCTTGCTATTAAATTATACTGCTAACTTGAGCTATTTTCTAAATACGTTTTAATACCAAATTTGGCATTTTAAAGCAATTTTTTTACAGTTTCTTATAAATAATATTATTAGACTCTAGAATCTAGGATTTTGTTCTATTTGGTTTATAATAATTTCTATTTTAGAAAGCTATGATGAGCAATTGTGTCAAGTCAGCCAAAACAGACACTCCTAATGATCTGACACCTGATATTGTCTAAAAACACAAAAATTATGGAAACTGCATAATAAAAGCACAGCAGTAACAAAGGCATAAATTCTACTGTAGGGCACTGAATATATTCTATTAGGAAAGGTTAAATGATTTGTTCAGAGACATCATCTGTACAGGCATTTGTACATTTAGAAATGAAAAAAATACACATAACCATTAGTTGTAAAGAAATGACAATGTCTTGAACACTGAATGTGGAACTCATCCTACAGTACATTTAGGAAGACACATACAAAACGTTTTCCCAAAGAACATGCATGTGTGTGTATATTTTATCTATTGCCAATTATTGAATGCCATTGTTAAGCCCCTTCATCTCCAGTTTATTATAAACAAGTTTGTTATGTTAGACCCTTCCCAGGAGAGAAGTATGAGTTTCCTTGATGGCAGTACTTAGGAAGAATTATGGTGTAAGGCCTGATGGTTCCTACAGACTCAGGTGGGGACCTGAGTTACAAGTTCAGTGATTCTTCACTGAGAAACAGTTGTACTTTCTTAATACTGGCATGTATAGGATAGTGAACTAAACTGTATCGTTTCAGTAGGAGAAATCTGTGATTAATTTTGTCATCAATCATGAGTTCCATTTATAATAGAAACAATGTTAAATAGAGATGATATGCCAGACAATATGTATTTTGCATCAAATAAAAGGATAAAAATACATATGTAACTATTGTTTCTGTTTTATCAAGATGGTACAGATATTTGTGGATATACTGATGTGCTGATATAATTTTCCCAAAGCTGCTTAGAAAGGCCTCATGAAATAGCATGAAGCTACAATGGGGAATACAGTACATTTCCTGAGAGCAGAACTGAAGTTTCTTTCCAAGCTTACATTACAGTGTGTTGAAACATTAAGTCACAAGGTGCCATGTAAACACTGTGCTTTGACTTATGTTGCTTTGAGAATCCAAGAATCTCAGCAAATACATGTGGTTTAAAAAGTTATTAAGAGTGTATGATCCACTATGTAACAATTTCCTGTCCCAGAAAAATGAAAAATAATTAATATTTTGGCTATGAAATTCTAGAATTAAGATTTAAAAGCCTGTAGATTTCTTTTATTAACAATATGGTAACTTAGGTGTTTTACTATGAAAATAATAAAAAATATTGCGTGAACATTGCTTACTACCATATATACATACGTATACATGTATGTGTATATTGATATCAGTATCTTTATATAGATGGGTATATAACTTTGATGAGGGGAAAAGCAAAGTCAGAATTTATGTGTCTGGAGCCTGTCACTGAAGATACTCATCAATATTTAAGCACCAAATCCTTTAAATGTGACTATTCCGAATTGAAAAGCTAGCAGCAATATAAAATAAGGTTAGTGATTAGTTGCATCACTAAAAGTATGTTTAAGAAAGAATATGTACCATTTAAGAATCCTAGAGGGGAATATCAACCAAGGCGAATGTGGAAATCTGTACACGGTGGTAATGCAACTAAAGGATTTGGTTAATCATTAAATAACAAAAAAGTGTATTTCTGAACAGAAATCAAAAGTATAGGGCATTATTTAGTTTATATAATGTATGTGTTATGTGTGTATATATAAATAGCTGACAATTATTTCCAAATTTTGTAAACTGTTCAAAGGATTTGGTTTTAGACAAAACAGAACAAATACCCTAACAAATCACTTCCCATTTCAGAAATGACATTTGGTGATTAACAAACAGCTTGCAACTTAGAGACATCTTTAAATATCACAAACATTTGCAGAGGCATATTTTTGCTTACTATATCCTTAAAAAACCTGAAGCAATAGGTTTGAAACTTTATATTTGAAAGTAAGTAAATGGTGAATGAAGTTTTGCAGGATAAGGCACTCTCTGTCTGCAGGACCTTGCTTCCAGCCCGAGCTCACAAGGTACTAGTAAGCAATATTAGTCAGCATCACAAATCACTGCGACAGATGAAAAGATAAGCTCATAGAGAGTGCAAGCTATTGCTCTTCACTGTATTCACTAGAGGGGGCGGGGAGCTGATCTCTGCAAATAAGAAAGAACAGCCATGCTCTAGAGTACGAGGTGGTGCTGAAAAGACTCGATGTCAGATTAAGATAGAAGTGGACTAGCTATAGCACTGATACTCAGATTCTGCTTCTGTAACAAGTCTGATTAAGAAGGTCGGTAACTACTAATTTTTTTTCTAATGAGAATAATTGATCCTTCACTAAACACTTAAGAGAATGATAGCTTTACAAAACTATTTCAAGTATTCATTATCACAGTGAAAATGTGAGACCAATGTTGGAGAGAATGATCTGAAAATTCCTTTGATGAAAAAGGTAAGGGTACTAAATCAAAACCTACAAAATGCTTGAACGCATTTCTTTATGTGATATGAATAGAAAGGTTATCCATAAAAAATTAGAAAATTAAGAGAAATTATATATTAGTACACCTTCCCAACCACAATTATATAAAAATTCCACCTAGTGCACTGTTATTTCAATTTACACAATAAAAATGCCTAGATGCGGCAGATGCCTTCTACCTCTACATGTGTTCTCCCAGTAGAAGGCTTACTTGTTGAGTCACTTTTTATAAGTTTTATTTAACTGATAGCCTTATTGAATTATCAGTACACCCAGCTAATAGGGACCCACTGTGGTTCCATTCTTAGTTTCTCAATGGCAGTTTGTAGTTTCTCAAAGGCTTTGTCTAGATTGTCATTTACGATGATCAAATCAAAGTAGTGGTTGTATGCTCTCTGAATTCGTGCGCTTTCATCCACTGTTTTCTTCAAATCAGAGTCCTGTGAATGTTAGAAAAAAGTTTGGATTGTAATATGTACAGACTTGTTCAGAACTAACATGAGTAAGAAATGAGGGGGTTGGATATTTGTTGGAATTTGGATGCCAATTCTCAAAATCTACCCTTTACAGTGCTGAAGAAGCTATTACTAGATATCTGTTCATGTTGCAATCTTTCCATCTACTTCCATGATTTATGAGTATTCTATATCTTCTGCTCTGTTGGATTAGAATAAAATCCCTAAAACTATTAGGGTTTGTCCAAGATAATGCAAGAATTACTACCAGTGGCTGACTTCCAGCTGACTTCTCTACAATCTTTTCTAAAAGGGTATTCTCTTTTTTTTTCTTGCTGATTTTTTTATTAATTAATTAATTTAATTATTAAAGATTTCTGCCTCTTCCCCGCCACCACCTCCCATTCCCTCCCCCTCCCCCAATCAAGTCTTCCTTCCTCCTCAGCCCAAAGAGTAAGCAGGTTTCTCTGCCCTGTGGGAGGTCCAAGGACCACCCACCTCCATCCAGGTCTATTAAGGTGAGCATCCAAACTACCTGGGCTCCCATGGCCTGCGTAAAGCCAGCTTGCAGTGGCTGTTCAACTCAAAGTTCATTTGTGTCCTGTCACTTAGAAAGGCGGAGACTCTTAAAAGTGTGTTTTGAAGACTCTAAACTGTGCCAAAACACACACCCATAGACTTTAGCTGTATTTCTTCAAGTGTTGTTTGCACTCCATCAAGTACTCCTAGATGGCTTGGAACAACACACGGAGTGGAGTACATACCTAAGTGATGGGTTGTGCATGAGAAAGCAGAGCTTTCCACAAATCTCCACTGTACCTTTACATGTAATTCTACAAGTATGAACTGGGATCCTATTAATGTTTGCTGAGTCTCAGAATCAGTAGATAAAAGTGAAACAGAAAGGGATTCTGCTTTTTGATAAAAAAGGCAAATGAAGGACAAATAGAAAACTTGCAACTTGTATTACTTTAGAAGAAAATACAGTTACAAAAAGACTTTTAGAAGATTTACATTTAGACAAAGTGATGACAGGCTAATATCCAAGGAAGCAAGAAGATTCCAGGATTACATAGGGCTGTAGACTAAAAGACTATAATGTATACATTCCAATAATAATCTTTTTCATTTTATAAAACTCAAGTTCTGTTTTAAAGTGAAGGACTGTCACATAAAAGTAATACTGTTTCAAATCCTAATTACATTTAGTAAATCAATTTTTACTCTGTAGCATTTTACACAGTGCAATAACTTCCTAAGTATGATCAGATGGGATTAAACATACTCAGAATAAAAGGGAAAATAAAAGTGTTAACTTGAAAAGAGCCCCTACCGTCAATAGCTTGGTGGTGATTCCTGCATCCACCACAGCCTTGTGCATGGCACGCAGGGTTTCTAGTTCTGGAGCAGCAATAAATACCACATAAGGCATGAACTCAGATGTCCTCAACACTTTCAATGCCTGTGCAAAAAGTAATTACAAGTCAATATATATAATGTTAGAACTTTATGTGTTTATAATGTTAGAACTAATGTGCTGGCCGTTAGTATAAGTAGAAGTTTACTGGTCTCTTTCCTAAGGTTAAGGACATAATTTACTGCCTGTGCCCCCTGTCTTAACTCTATATAGTAGTTTCCTAAAATACAAAGCCATTTACTTTGTTGAAAAACCAAGTGTTATTAATCTTTGTTCCTCTTGGCTGTCTGACCTTTATTTATGTATCTAGTTATGGACTCATAATAAAGTTGAAAGAACAACAACCCCACCTTGATAAAACACACTCCCCATACCCAACATACCCAGTCAAAATCTCCCCAACAGCTTTGGAATTCATGCAACTCACTTGTGGGTTGACGTCTAAAATGCAAGTACGTCCAGTCTGTACAACTTCAAGGATAGAGTCAATCTTAGTTCCATAGAGGTTTCCCTCATATTCCCCATGCTCCAAATACTTTCCAGCTTTAATATCTGCTTCCATTTCTGATCGGGACACAAATTTATATGCCTGTCCATCCTTTTCATCTTCTCTTGGCTTCCGTGAAGTAACTGGAATAAAATAATGTTGAGAACTTGTAGATTGTGAAATACAGACTAAAATACACACCGGTATCTTTGGAGGCTTCACTTAGTACCTGGATTTATCTAAACTGATCTATCTCCTGGTTTTGGAAACAAAGTTTCAGGCCAGAGCCATGCATATTTGTTCACCCACCGTCCACATTTTCTTTTCCATTAAAAAAGTAGCTATGATACAGACTGTAAGGCCTTTGAACAGGAATGCTTGCCGATCTCTAATTTAAAAGAATGTTAAAGGGATGGTTCTCAATATCAAATTTGTATCAAAAATATGATTTTGAATTCAGCTTGAAACTTAAAACATACTTATTCAGGCCTGGTGCCAGTGAATAAATACCCTTTCCTTATGAATGGTGTTCTTCTTTTTCTTGAAGATTTGATTATAGATCCCATTCCAGTTAAACATTTCTTAATTGACTGCCCAAAGGTGAGCAAAGTTTCCCACTCTTACCTGCTAATAACTATTTTCTGAAATGCAATTCTATCCACAAATTAGGACATCTATTCTTTACTTTTATTCTCCTACTTTCTGATATTCCCAAATATTAAGTACTTGATTTTATACACCATTATCGTTATGTCTATTCGCCCCCCTACTCTGACCTATGATTTCCAAACCAGAGTGAATATATCAATTCCAAATTCCAGGTGCAAGGGACTCTTTCATGTGGTATTTAGATCCATGTACACTTTTGGGCAAGTAATGTTACAGCAATTTGGTGTATGCTAGAAATGAGTTGTTACTACCTTTCTCATCTCTGCAAAAGTGAACTCTGCCAAGATGAAGAGTAGCTTTGAAGAAGAGAAATAATTTTTGTATTATTTCAGTGTTAGCCTGAATCTAAGCTTGACTAGACTCTACTTTTGTTAAGTAAATGAAGTGATGGAGGAGGCTCATCTGTCTATGTGTTACTTTCATTGGTTAATAAAGAAACTGCCTTGGCCCTTTGATAGGACAGAAAATTAGGTAGGCGGAGTAAACAGAACAGAACGCTGGGAAGAAGGGAAGTGAGTCAGACGCAATGGAGCCAGCTGCCAGGTCAAACATGCTGAATCTTTCCCAGTAAGCCACCACCTCGTGGTGCTACACAGATTATTAGAAATGGGTTAAGCAAGATGTGAGAATTAGCCAATAAGAGGCTCAAACTAATGGGCCAGGTAGTGTTTAAATGAATACAGTTTGTGTGTTGTATTTCGAGTGTAAAGCTAGCCATGCGGGAGCTGGGAGGGACAAAAAGCAGGCCTGCCCGCAGTTCCTTCTACAATAAAGAGTATCTGAGAAAAATCATTAAGTATGTAAAATTAAAATAAGTGATATAAACAAAAAGTTGACAGACTTTTAACTTATACCTAAAAAAAAATTAGACACCAAGAAAACTTTTGAGAAAAAACAAAAAGAACTTTAAACTCAAGGGGTAAAGTTAAAGGTCGAATTCATCATGAGACTGTATGTATAGCTGTCTTCTGCTGTTTTAACTAATTTCAAGAATCTTCAAGATGAGTGTGGTTTTCCACAAGCAAAAACAAAAACAACACCCCCCTTCCCAAACCAATAAAACCTGTTTCTAAAAGTTCATCAAAGATCATATGACAAATTGTCCAAGATAATTTTTTTTCCAAGATAATTTTAAATCTCCCAAATAAGCACATGCATTTAGTATCTGTAACTCTAAAAGTTGCATCTTCTGGTTAAACCCTGCTTTGAAACCATCGATGTGTTACTTGAAATGAATATGTAAATGATGTAAATGCAAACATGGACACATTACTTCCCAATATGTCCAGAGAATCCCAGTTCACAGCAAGATATGTACAGTGTTCTTTAACTGTAACTCCACTCTCTACTGGACAAGCCAAAAGGAGGGGATTGGGGAAATCCCAAAGTTACTGTTATATATTTAAATTCCTTTTCATTTTCAGAACAGATAGAACAGAATGACTTTACTTATTCCTTAGGCTTCTACACAGAACAATTAAATAGTGGGACTTCTTAGACGTGAAAATTAAAGGCTCTGGTAAAATCCTAAATTTTAGCAGTGAAGAGTCAACAAATAAACACTCCATGTGTTAATAAAGCCCAAGGTCGTAATACTAAAAACAAAACAAAACAGGATTTATAGCTTATCTTCCCAAGACAACACTGTCTATCATAGTTTTGCAATATATTTAAAAATTATAATAAATCATCTCAATGCCATCAATCTCACCTGACAATGAGTACTACAATATTATATGGAAACAATTCTACTTTATGGTCAAGCCATGGTCACTGCAGCCTTACCTGCAGTACCCAAGGAAGGGATCTAACTGAAGTGCCCATCAATGAATAAAAGATTTTTAAAATACTGTACATACTTTAATATATTTATATTCTTATATAAATAGAAGCTATTGAGTAAATAAAAATTTAGTGGTGGTATGATATTCATAAAAGTTATCATTGGGACGCTTTGAAGTATACCTAAGTCAGCATGAAGTACATCTGAACTGCTGTGCAACTAATAAATGAATATACTATCTACTTTCAGATTTTTCTCAGCATTCCAAACTCTGTACTCCTTAAATAACTTACCCTCCCCATTATGGTAATTCATCACCTGCCCCAGCATCCAAATGGTTATGAAGTGGTACATCATGGTCTTTAAGTTTACCCAATGAGCAAATGATAATGAGCACGTGTTCATGTGCTTACTTGTAATTCTGAAAGTTTATTGAAGTCCTTCATCCATTTTTGAATTGGGATTTTTGTTTAATTGTAAGAATATGTTTGACCCACAGCTGTCCCTACCACATCTCTGACCACTAGAGTCTTTGCCCTGACCACCTGTGGAGAGGTGAGTGTCTGGGTTTGTGGCTTGAGGGTTCACCTCTCCGGACCCTAGCCCCAGGAAGGACATCCTGTGCTTCACCCTTATCCAGTGAAGCCCTGGAGACCTGGGAGCAGTCTTCCCATACCCACAGCCATCTCCCACCACATCTCTGACCCCTGGAACCTTGACCCTGGATGCCCCTGGAGAGACACTCTGGAGTAGCCTCCCCATTCGTGTAACCACTCCCGCACTGCACCTATGGCCACTGGAGCTTTGGTCCTGACTGCACCTGGAAAGAAACCCCCAGAGCCACATTGGTGACTACCAGTGGCACAGTCCCGCCTGCACCACCTGGAGAAAGAAAGACTCCCTGATGCACAGGCCCCACCTTCACCCCTTGGAGGAAGAGATGGGTAGGCACCAATGCAAGAATCCAGTCAACAACCTAGAGTGCAATATGGCCACACCTGAACCTAGTGGTCCTATAGAAGGAAAACCTGAACATCCTAACCCAGAAGAAGCAAAAGAAAATATTCTTAAATATAACTTTCTGAAGATGATAGAGAGCCTTAAAGAGGAAATAAAAACTTCCCTTAAATAAATGGAGGAAAAGACAAACAAAAAATTGAAAGAAATCAATAAATCTCTTAAAGAAAGCCAAGAAAAAAAAACAATCAAACAGGTGAAGCAAAAAGTTCAAACAGTTCAAGACTTGAAGATTGAAATGCAGTCAATAAAGGAAACACAAACTCAAAAAACTTTGGAAATCCAACAAATCCTTGACACAAAACACCCAGGAAATCTGGAACACCATGAAAAGACCAAACCTAAGAATAATAGGGGCAGAAGAAGGAGAAGAATTACAGCTCAAAGGCGCAGAAAATATATTCAACAATATAATCCATTATAATACAATCATAAAAGAAAACAATATAATCCATTATAATACAATCATAAAAGAAAACTTTCCCAGCCTAAAGAAGGATATACATATGAAGATACAAGAAGCTTACAGAACACGAAATAGACTGGCCAAAAAAAACCCAAAAGTCCCCTCACAATATAATAATCAAAAACACTAAACATATAGAATAAAGAAAGAATATTAAGAGCTACAAAGGAAAAAGGCCAAATAATATATAAAGGCAGACTTATCAGAATTATACCCAACTTCTCTATGGAAACTCTGAAAGCCATAAGGTCCTGGACAGATGTGTTGCGGACTCCAAGAGATCATGGATTCAAGCCCAAACTATTATCCCCAGCAAAGCTTTCAATCACCACATATGAAGAAAACAAGATAGTCCATGCCAAAACAAAAGGTTTAAACAATACCTATCCACAAACCCAGTCTTACAGAAAGTACTAGAAAGAAAACTTCAATCCAAGGAAGCTAACTGCACCCACAAAAACACAAGCAACAAATAACCTCATACCAGCAAACCTCAAAGAAGGGAAACACACAAGCACTACCACCGAAAAAGAACAGGAATTAACAATCACTGGTCATTAATATCCCTTAACATCAATGAACTCAATTCAACTATAAAAAGACACAGGCTAAAAGAATGGATATGAAAACAGGATTCATCCTTATACTACATACAAGAAACCCACCTCAACGTCAAAGACAGACAACACCTCAGAGTAAGGATTTGGGAAAAGATTTTACCATCAAAAGGACCCAAGAAACAAGCAGGTGTAGCTATCATAATATCTAACAAAATAGACTTAAAACTAAAATCAATCAGAAGGGATGGAGAAAGACACTTCATACTCATCATAGGAAATACTCATCAAGCTGAAGTTTCAATCCTGAACAACTATTCTCCAAATGTAAAAACACCCACAAATGTAAAAGAAACATCGCTAAAGCTTAAATCGCATTATCAAACCCCACACACTAATAGTAGGAGACTTCAACACCCCACTCTTACTAATGGACAGGTCAACCAGACAGAAGCTTAACAGAGAAATAAGAGAACTAACAGATGTCATGACTCAAATGGACTTAACAGACATCTATAGAACATTTCACCCAAATGCAAAATAATATCCCTTCTTCTCAGCACCTCACGGAACCTTCTCTAAAACTGACCACATACTCAGTAACAAAGCAAACTTCAACAGATAACAAAAAAATTGGAATAACTCCCTGTATCTTATTGGATAACCATGGCTTCAAGCTAGAATTCAACAACACTAATTGCAGAAAGCCTACACACTCATAGAAATTGATCAGTGCTCAACTGAATCACCCCTAGTCAAGCAAGAAATAAAGAAACTGAAGACTTCGTAGAAATCAACAAAAATGAATAAACAAAATACACAAACCTATGGGACACTATGAAAGCAATGCTAAGAGATAAGTTCATAGCACCAAATGCCTACATAAAGAAAGAGGATAAATCTCACACTAACAACTTAACACTTCACCCGAAATCTCTCTAACAAGAAGAAGCAGATTCATTCAGGAGTAGATCACAGGAGATAATCAAATTGAAGGCTGAAATCAATAAAATAGAAACAAAACAATACAAAGAATCAATGAAACAAAGAGCTGGTTCTTTGAGAAAATCAACAAGATAGACAAACCCTTATCCAAACTAATCAAATGGCAGAGAGGGAACATCCAAATTAACAAAATCAGAAATGAAAAGGGGGACATAACAACAGACACTGAGGAAATACAAAGAAATCATTAGGTCATACTTCGAAAACCTGTACTCTATAAAACTGGAAAATCTAGAAGAAATGGTAATTTTCTAGATAGGTACCACATACCAAAATTAAATCAAGACCAGATGAACAACTTAAATAGACCTATAACCTCTAAGGAAATAGAAGCAGTCATCAAAAGTTTCCCAACCAAAAATAAGCCTAGGGCCCGATGGTTTCAGTGCAGAATTCTATCAGAACTTCAAAGAAGAGCTAATACTTATACTCCTCAAAGTGTTCCACACAGTAGAAACAGAAGGAGCATTGCCACACTGTTTTTATGGGGCTACAGTTACCCTAATAATCTAACCACACAGAGACTCAACCAAGAAAGAGTATTACAGATTAATCTCCCTCAGGAACATTTATGTAAAAATACTCAATAAAATATTGGCAAACTGAATCCAAGAAAATAACAAAGTAATCATCCACCATGATCAAGCTGGCTTCCATCCCAGAGATGCTGGGATGGTTCAACATAAGAAAATCTATCAGGGGAAGTACCCTAGAACATATGGGCACAGGAGATCGCTTCCTATGTATAACCCCAGCAGCATAGACATTAAGGGCAACATTGAATAAATGGGACCTCCTGAAACTGAGAAGCTTCTGTAAAACAAAGGACACTGTCACTAAGACAAAAAGGCAGCCTACTGACTGGGAGAAGATCTTCACCAACCCCGCAACAGACAAAGGTCTGATCTCCAAAATATATAAAGAACTCAAGAAACTAGACATTAAAATGCTAATTAACCCAATTAAAAAATGGGGCACTGAACTGAACAGAGAATTCTCAACAGAAGAAGTTCAAATGGCCAAAAATACTTAAGGTCATGCTCAACCTCCTTAGCGATCAGAGAAATGCAAATCAAAACAACTTTGAGATATCATCTTACACCTGTCAGAATGGCTAAAACCAAAAACACCAATGATGGCCTTTGCTGGAGAGGTTGTGGAGGAAGGGGTACCCTTATCCATTGCTGGTGGGAATGCAAACTTGTGCAACCACTTTGGAAAGTAGTGTGGCGGTTTCTCAGGAAATTTGGGATCAACCTACCCCTGGACCCAGCAATACCACTCTTCAAGAGATACCCTATCATATGACAAAAGCATTTGTTCAACTATGTTCATAGCAGCATTATTTGTAATAGCCAGAACCTGGAAGCAACCTAGATGTCCTTCAATGAAAGAATTGATGAAGAAACTGTGGAATATATACACATTAGAGTACTACTCTGCGGTAAAAAACAATGACTTCTCGAATTTTGCATGCAAATGGATGGAAATAGAAAATACTATCCTGAGTGAGGTAACCCAGACCCAAAAAGAAGATCATGGGATGTACTCACTCATAATTGGTTTCTAGCCATGGATAGGGGCCACTGAGTCTATAATTTGTGATCCTAAAGAAGCTAAATAAGAGGGTGAACCCAAGGAAAAACATATAGTTATCCTCCTGGCTATGGGAAGCAGACAAGATTGCCGGGCAAAAAATTGGAATCTTGGGGGTGGGGTGGGATGGGGGTAAAGGGAGATGGGGAGAGGATGGGGGGAACTAGGGGAAACGGGATGATTAGGGATAAAAGAAGGTTGGATAGGGGAGCAGGGAAGCACATATCTTAGTTAAGGGAGCCACCTAAGGGTTGGCAAGAGACTTGAACCTGGAGTGGCTACCAGGTGCCCAGGGCAATGTCCCCAGTTAGTTCCTTGGGCAGCTGAGGATAGGGAACCTGAAATGACCCTATCCTATAGCCATACTGATGGCTTGCATATCACCATAGAACCTTCATCTAGCGATGGATGGAGATAGAGACAGAGACCCACACTGAGCTCCCAAGGTCCTAACGAGGAGCAGAAGGAGGGTGAACATGAGCATGGAAGTCAGGACCACGAGGGGTGCACCCACCCACTGAGACAGTGGGGCTGATCTATTGGGAGCTCACCAAGGCCAGCTGGACTGTGACTGAAAAAGCATGGGATAAAACCGGACTCTCTGAACATGGCGGACAATGAGAGCTGATGAGAGGCCAAGGACAAGGGCACAGGGTTTTGATCCTACTTCATGTTCTGGCTTTGTGGGAGCCTAGACAGTTTGGATGTTCACCTTCCTAGACCTGGATGGAGGGGGGAGGACCTTGAACTTTCTACAGGGCAGGGAACCCTGACTGCTCTTTGGACTGGAGAGGGAGGAGAAGAGGAGTGGGGGAGGGGGAGAGGGGCCAGAGGAGGGGGAGGGAAATGGGAGGCAGGGAGGAGGCAGAAAATTTTTTTTCAATAAAAAAAAAGAAAATCTATCAGTGAAATCCACCATATAAATAAACTGAAATAAAAAAAATATGATCATCTCATTAGATGCTGAGAAAGCATTTAACAAAATCCCACACCCCTTCCTAATAAAGGTCTTAAAGAGAGCAGGGATACAACAAATGCTTTTAAACATAATAAAAACAATATAAGTTGACCACCAACATCAAATTAAATGGAGAGAAATTCAAAGTTATTCCACTAAAATCTGGAACAAGACAAGGCTGTCCACTCTCTCCTAATCTACTCAACAGAGTACTCAAAGTTCTAGCTAGAGCAATAAGACAACAAAAGGAGATCAAGGGGATACAAATTGGAAAGGAAGAAGTCAAATTTTCGTTATTTGCAGATATAACAATACATATAAGTGACCCCAAAAATTCTATCAGGGAACTCCTACAGCTGATAAACACCTTCAGTAATGTGGCAGGATAAAAGGGCAACTTAAAAAAAAAAAAAAGTAGCCTTCCTATATACAAATAATAAAAGGGCCGAAAAAGAAATCAGAGAAACATCACCATTCACAATAGCCACAAATAACATAAAATATCTTGGGGTAACACTAACCAAAGAAGTGAAAGACCTGTATGACAAGATCTCCCATGCTCTTGGATAGGTAGGATCAACATAATAAAAATGGCAATCCTACCAAAAACAATCTATAGATTCAATGCAATCCCCATCAAAATCCTAACAGAATTCTTCACAAACCTCTAAAGAACAATACTCAAATTCATGTGAAAAAAGAAAAAAAAAAAAAAACAGGATAGCAAAAACAATCCTGTACAATAAAGGAACTTCTAGAGGTATCACCATCCCTGACATCAAACTCTATTATAGAGCTACAGTAATGAAAACAGTTTGGCACTGGCATAAAAAGATAGGTTGACCAATGGAATTGAATTGAAGGCGTGAATATTAATCTACATACCTGATTTTTTGACAAAGGAGTTAAAATAGAGAAAAAGAAACCATCTTCAACAAATGGTGCTGGCATAACTGGATGTCAGCATGTAATATAATGTAAATAGAGCCATATCTATCCCCATGCACAAAACTCAAGTCCAAATGGATCGAAGATCTCAATATAAATCTAGTCATATTGAACCTGATAGAAGAGAAAGTGGGAAGTAGTCTTCAATGAATGGACCACTTCCTAAATATTTTATCAGTAGCACAGACACTGAGAGCAACAATAAATAAATGGGACCTCTTGAAACTGAGACACTTCCGAAAAGCAAAGGGTATAGTCAATAAGACAAAAAGGCAGCCTACTCTACTGATTTGGAAAAGATCTTCACCAACCCCCACATCAGACTGAAGACTGATCTCCAAAATGTAAAAAGAACTCAAGAAACTAGATATCAAAATGGCAAACAATCCAAATACAAAATGGGGTATAGATCTAAACAGAAAATTCTCAACAGAAGAATCTCAGGTGGCTAAAAGACATTTAAGGAAATGTTCAACATCCTTAGCCATCAGGGAAATGCAAATCAAAACGACTCTGAGATACCATCTTACACGATTCAGAATGGCTACGCTCAAAAACTCCAAAGATAGCTTATGCTGGGAAGGATGCAGAAAAAAGGGAACACTCCTCCATTGCTGGTGGGAATGCAAACTTGTACAACCACTCTGGAAATCAGTATGGCAGTTTCTCAGAAAACTGAGAAATCAACCTACCTCAAGACCCCGCAATACCACTCTTGGGCATATACGCAAAGGATGCTCAAGGACAAGTGTTCAACTATGTTCAAAGGAGCATTATTAATAACAGCCAGAACCTGAAAATAACCTAGATGCCCCTCAACAGTAGAATGGATAAAGAAAATGTGGTACGTTTACACAATGGAGTATTATTCAGCAGTAAAACAATGACATCTTGAAATTTAAATGGATGGAACTAGAAAAAAACCATCCTGAGTGAAGTAAATCCAGACCCAGAAAGACAAGCACAGTATGTACTCACCCGTCAGAGGATATTAGACTTGAATGAAGCAAAGGACAACCGGTCTATAATCCACAATTCTAAAGAAGCTAGGTTAACTGTGGAGAACCCTAAGAGATACATATATGGATTTCCCTGGGAAGGGGAAATAGACAAGATCACCTGAAAACTGGGAGTTTGGAGGCTGGGGGAGAAGGAAGGGTGAAGGGAAAGAAGTGAGGAAAAGGGTAGGGGGAAGAGAACTTGAGAGAACAGGATGGTCAAGATGAGGGAAGGACAGGGAGAGCAAGGAAAGAGGTATCTTGATTAAGGGAGCCACTATGGGGCTAGCAAGAAACCTGGCACTAGAAAATTTCCCGGAATCTACAAGGATGACCCCAGCTAAGACCCTAAACAATTGTGGGGATGGTGCCTGAACTGGCCTTGCCCTGTAGTCAGATGAATGACTATCTTAAATGTCACCATAGAACCTTCAACCAGCAACTGATGGAAACATACAGAGATCCACAGCCGAGCATTGGGCTGAGCCCCCAACATCCAGTTGAAGAGAGAGAGAGGAGTGATAATGAGCAAAGGGGTCAAGACCATGATGGGGATACCTACTGAAATAGCTTACAGCTTATCTGAGCTAATGGGAGCTGGCCAACTCCCTCTTGGCAGTGGGGGAACTAGCATAGGACCAAACTAGGCCCTCTGAATGTGGGTGACAGTACATGGCTAAGGTGGACTGTGGGCCACCGGCAATGAGACTTGTACTGGCTTTTTGGAGCTCATTCTCTTTGGAAGGATACCTTGCTAGCCTAGATACAGTGGCAAGAGCCTTGGTTCTAACTCAAAGCAATGTGCTAGACTTTGGTGACTTCCCATGAAAAGCCTTACCTTCTCTGAGGATGAGAAAGGATAGTTTTTTTGTTTTTGTTTTTTAAAGACTATGTTTATTTAGAAACTTTGATAACCTGCCAGAAAAGGCACATGTTGGGGAGTCATTCATCATCAAATACTTATTGGGCATCCTGTTACTACAGAAACAAGTTCTAGGTAGTAGGTCAAAGAACAACAAAAGATAAAAGACACACACAAACACAAACACAAGGAGAGAGGTGACTTACCAAATAATAAGAACTGAGGTGCTATACCACAACCACTAGGTAAGTGGAAAAGCTACAGTAAGTTGAATGGCCAGTTTTCCTTGAATAAAAGTACACTTTAAGCACGTAAAACTACAAAAGAGTGGGTACTCTAGGAAGCCACTCAAGTTATGAGCCAAAGGTATGAATAATGAGCTGGAGGAGCTTGAAGAAAAGACTTGTATACAAAGTTGGGAATACAGAGTTGACCTGAACAAAGTGACTGGGTAAGCACAAAATCCGTATTAGAAACTTCTGAATGCTTTTCTTACAAGTGTAAATAGAACCAAAGCTACAGAGAAATCCTGTCTCAAAAAACAAAACTAAACAAAAAAACCAACCAATCAACCAACCAACCAAACAAACAAACAAACAAAAAAAGGTGTGAATAGAACAATGAATGGAATTTTAACTTCAGTCTCAGACTTCATTTGAGTACTAAACAGATGCTAATATTTTAAGGATGTACTTTATCGTTTGCAGTTTAACAAAAAAACACAGTCATCTTGGTCCTGGGGTCATCTATCTAAATACTTCTATCTTATATAGATGCGAAAAGGAGTCAGTGAATTGTGAGTCATAGTTTCAGGGAGAAATGCATTGTTTTCTTTTCTTTCCCTACACAGTGAAATTATTTTCACAGAAGAATGCTCAAGACCTATGCTGGCATGCCATAGGAGTGGGGTGGTTTGTAATCTCACTGATTGTAAAACAAAACTGACTTTCCTAGGCTAATGCATGCATGTATATACATGTCCAAAAGACAGTCCACTTTCCTGGACTATCTTGAAGGCTCTCTCCACAGAAAGACAGTAAGAGGAAACACAGTAGCTAATCCTCTGTTATCTCTTAGCTCTGTACCTGTACAGTCAGCTAACCAAGGATGGAAAAATTCAGAAACAAACAAACCTGTACTGACCATGAATAGATTTTTGTCCCTTGTCATTGTTCCTTAAGCAATAATAGCTTAACAGCTCTTTATTAACCACTTAACATTATGTATAGGTATCACAAATAACTCAAATGATTTAAGCACCCACAAAAAGTTTTGCATGGAATATATGCAAAATTCTATGGAACTTGAAGTATTTCTGAATTTTAGTATTTTGGGGAATGAAGTGGGGCTTGAGTATGGTTATCCTGGAACTAGTAGAGAGATGATTGCAGAAGCTATGGTATGAGAGCTTGGGGCAAAGTTCCAAGGGAATAATTAGAAAATCTAATACTCTTGGCCAGGAAAATTTGTAATATGGAAACCTCCAAAGGGCTCTAAAAAGACATTGAAGACAAAGAACTCCAGCAAGGAAGCTCTTATGCAACACTACTTTCTCTTTCCTTTTAGCACTCACTTCTTACAACATAGCTCACAGGAAACTGAAGTAGCAGACGAGAACATAAACCAAGTAATAAAAGAAGCCATACCCATCCTTCCCAACATAGCTACTGTGCTATAGAATAAGAAGAGCTGTAAGGAAGGCAGGAATTGTGAACTGGAATCATGACTTCAGTTTTGATGGGGACTAGACATTTTTGTTTTTAATGCCTAATAGTGAGATTTGTTTAACAAGATGCCACAGTTATGAAAATGAAAGTAACCAGAAAGTTATCGACTCTTCTAGAGGCCCGAAGGTGAAGAAAAGGAACACAGACCCTCAGAGGTTAGATAAAAGCCTAGTTCTTTCCTTTCTGAGCTCAATCATTCAACAAGGCAGTTTTTACTAGCTGACAGAAATAACATGGGTCAGAACACTAGGAAATGAAGTGTATCTCCATACTTAAAGCGAGAGCAGACAGATGTTCCTCCTCCAAATTTAGGCAAAGCTTTTATATTGTTCTATTACTGACAGAAGCTTAAATTGCTCAATGAAAGTTTGTGGAAAACAGCTTCACTATTTGAAAATATCTCTGAACAGGTTGCTTAACTGTAAACTACAAATTTGCAGAGGAAAAATCTACCAAATGCCATAGTAATTAAATCAATGATCAACATTAGCATCAACAATAGGGCAAAAAGACAAGATATAAATCTCCTCATGTATGTCTGAAGTTAGGAGAAAACAACTGGGCAAATTCACACTGAGGAACATTCACGGTATTAGCAATTATATTAAATGGATAAAACTCTAAAAGGAAGACTGGCAAAATAAATTGGAAAAATTGATCAAACTATATGCTGTTTACAAAAGACATTTTATACTTAAAGACACAAATAAGTTGGAATTAAAGACATACATGCAAGCAGTACCCAGAGATACCTACACACTCACATCAAACACTGAGACAAAAATTTATTGCTAGAGACAAAGAAAAATATTTTACAAAGACAAAAGGGTCAATTCATCCAGCAGCAAGATGTCTGTAAACATGAAGCAAAACAGAACTGAAGAAACAGACAAGTCAACAAAAGAGCAGGAGACCTCAAGGCTTCCAGTGATGGAGAAAACAAACAGAATGTCATAAGGAAATGAAAACTTGAACAACGTTACAGACCAGCTAGACAGAATATCTACGTATCATTCTAGTCAACAATAGGAAAATGCATTTCCCCAAGTGTACAAGAATAAGGAACATTCTCCAAGACAAATCTGAGACCATAAAACAATTTCCAATGAGTTTAAGGGGAGTAAAATCACACATGCTCTCTGGACACAGTGAATGGAATTATCATCACTAACAGTAAAATCTGGAAAAAATAAAATAATGTATGAAATTAAATGATATTCTTCAAATAGGTAAAATGAGAAATCACAAGTAAGATTAGCAAATACTTTGAGATGAAAATGGTGCTGCTTTAAAGGCATAGTCCTCTTGGGTGCTTGCTGCGGTGAGCACATTCTTTGTCTTTGCTCTGAAAAAGTATATATGGTTCAGCTATCATAGCTGTGGAGGCCTTTGTCAGCTCTATGGTTAGCTTCAAGGAGTAAAAAAACCACAGATGGCTTATTGAAGCCTACTGATAGCTTACATGGACAGACTTATTAACAATGAACAGGAATGTCAGAGAGAAGGCACCCAAAACTAGGCGACTGCTACTTCTCCTTTTGACCAAAAAGGTAAGTTTCTATCTCGTATCAGTGGCTGTTTTCATGTATGATCAGGAAGAAAGAAGGCTGCATAATTGATTTGTATTGTATAACTTCAGACAATGTTTTAAGTCTCTACGA
The DNA here is from genome assembly GCF_950005125.1 of Chionomys nivalis. Lineage (NCBI taxonomy): Eukaryota > Metazoa > Chordata > Mammalia > Rodentia > Cricetidae > Chionomys > Chionomys nivalis. The sequence goes on from NC_080086.1 coordinate 146,616,878, forward strand.
TCACTGTGAAGAGAAAAACTGTTTCATTACATTTATCTATTTCTAAAACTATAAATGAATGAGATGAACGCAATAAAAACTTAAAAGTACACCAGAATTACAAGATGAAATAAAGCAGTGTCTACTGAGAAATTTCTAACATACATCTGCCTGTTAAAGGGAAGTCTCTAGTGAGTAAACTGACTTCCTACTTCAGATAACTGGGAAAAGAGAACCTAACCCAGATATATGGGATATAAAATGGGCTATTGTCCTTAGCTATTAAATAAAATCATTACTATTTAAAAGATATTCACTAAGAGAATTACAGGTATTTTAGTTGCAGAAAATTTATAAAATATCGAATAAAAAAAGAGGAAATAAGACTAAAGTGAAATTAATAAAATGCATGAAAGAAAAATACAGAAAATTAAGAACATTTAAAAAAATTTCTAAAAAGAACAAAATTGACAAATATTTAAGGAAGAATTTACTAAATTCAGGATGATAGAGGGGAATGTTACTAGAACTCTGCAGAAATCATGTGACAACAGAAACATATTAAACCACTCACGATGATGGGATGTGTGAAGAGGACAGCATGTAGATTTTGTGTGAGTGGAGGTGCTGAGAAGGAAGTAAACTGAGAACTCTGGATAGCAATAGGTAAATACAGTAGACGGAAATAAAGACGTGAGGCAGAAGGCTGGAGATAGATAAAGGAATGGTTCCTACCTTTGAATAACCGCACAAATGAAAATATATAAACACAATTCTGGTTTCTGAGAACATTATTATTATTGAACCAGTTTTGTTAATATTACATATATATTAATTTAGAAAAGATGAATAATTCAAAGGAAAAGAAATCTATTAAACCAAAATGAAAAACTAATTGAAGAAAGTGCTAGCCAATGGGAAGACCTGCTTCTGGACAGGCAGAAGCAGTACTGTACAATACTACAAACATAACCCACAAATTCAATGCATCCCCATAAAAATTCCAGTAATATGCCTTACAGAACTAGAAAGCAAAATCCTCAAATAGAGAGACAGAAAAGACTCTGGATAACCAAAACAACTCCAAACAGAATGAACATAGCTGGAGGAATCCAATTACTTGACTTCCAACTATACTATTGAGCCACTGTTACAAAGATAGCATGGTACTGACATAAAAACAGACTAACGGAATATACCAGTGTACTGGAAATAACCCACAAAGTTATGGACACCTAATTTTTCATAAAGGTAGCAAAACATACAGTGGAAAAAAGATAGTAAAGGATGCTTGTAAAACTGAGTATCGACCTGCAGAAGAATGAAATTAGATCACTATTTCTTATCCTAAAAAAGACATTTAAAGTGGATCAAAGACCTTAACTTAAAGCTTGAAATGGTGGAACTGCTGGGAGAAAACACAGTGAATGCACTTTGAGATCCAGGAACAATCCAGAATATTCAGGAGAGAAAAACATTACAGCATAGTAAATAGATCCAAGAATTTAAAAATGATTTTAATTTTTTGCATAACAAAGGAAACTATCAGAAATGGGATAAAATCTTTGCCAGATACACTTCAGATTATACATATGAAGAACTGTGAAAATGAACCACCAACAACCCCACTAACAATAAATGTACTAATGAGATACAAGACAATCTCCAAAGAAGAAATACAAACGACCAACAAATATTTTAACAAGTGTTCAATATTCTCAATCATCAGAATAATGCAAATTAGAACTATTCTGAGATCTATTTCACCCCAGTCTGAATGGTTACCATCAAGAGTAATAGTAGCCAATGCTTGTAAGGATCCGGAGGGAAAATCCTTTCTCACTGTTGGTGGGAGTGCAAACTGGTGCAATCATTATGAAATCAGCGTGGAGGGCTGCAAAAAACTTACAATGGGATAAGGAGATGGTTCAGCCAATAAGGTGCTTGTCAGACAAGTTTGGTTCCTTAGCACCCACATAAAAGCTGGGCACCAGGAGAGAGAATGACTCAGTGGTTAAGGGCACTGGCTGCTCTTAAAAGGACCTGGGTTCAATTCCCATCATGGCTCATAACCATTCAGGTGTAATTCCAGTTCCAGGGATCCAATATCCTTTTCTCTTCTGGTCTCTGTGGGCACCAGGTAAGCATGTGATGCACAGACATGCATGAGGAAAAAGAGCCATACACATCTGAAAAAAAATACTGGAGCTTGTCTGAGAGATGAGGTGGCAGGGGTGCAGTGGGATGCAGAACCAGAAGGATCCTTGGAGTTCACTGCTCTTCAGTCTATTCAAAACTGTGAGATCCAGGTACAGTGATAGACTGTGTCTCAAAAGTGAGGGAAGGAGGGCAAAGGAAGAAGATACGCAACATCAACTTTTGTGCAACATCTGCATGTGCATACAACTACATGAAGCATAATATATCCACACACACACCACCACTGTAAACACAACTAGCATAAGGCACAGGTATACCATTTCTAGGCATGTGTCCAAAGGACTCTGTTATCAATGCTTATTGCTCTATTAAAAAATTACAAGGAAATGGAATCAACCTATATACCCATCAACTAGTAAATGGATAATGAAAATGTTTGTCTATACACTCACATATCACTAGAATTTTATTTGGTTATAAAGAAAAGTGACATATGCAAGAAAATTTATAGAACTGGAAAAGATATTAAAATGAGGTAGCTCAGGCTAAGAAAGATAAACACGTCATGTTCCTCATTTGCAACCCTAGTTGTGTGGTTGTATGTGTGCATGTGTGTATTTTTTGTGGTAATGTGTGAGGGCAGAAGTCATGGAACTAGAAAAGGGACACGAGGGGAGAAAAATGATGTAAGGAAGAACACGGGAAGGGTAACAACACACATACTGTAAGAGAATGGAAACAGAATCCTAGGGGCAGAGGGTATGAGTGGAGACAGCTCAAGGGGAAGGCAACCCAAACTAAACATATGTGAAAACACTGAAAGGGAAGATGTTACTGAGTAAAAAATAAAATATTTTTAAAACTAAAATGAAAACTAGGGACTATAGAGATGGCTCAGAAGTTAAGAGCACTTGAGGCTCTTCCACAAGTTCTGAGCTCAACTCCTAGCACCCTGCCAGGCAACTCACAACTGTCTGTAACTCCAACTTGGGAAGAGCTGGATGTTCTGTGCCTCTTGTCTCTATGGCACCTACACTCACATGTGTATACCCAATGTAGACACACAGTCACACCTAATAAACAATAATACAAAAATAAATCTCAAAAAAGCGAAAATGAAACTAATACAAACAAACCCTAAGCCCTAGCACACTAAGATCAGCTTTAGGTGATGGGATTTTGTGGGAGTGAAGCAGCCACAGTGCTCTTTGGTTAGAATATGAACTATCCCCCATTGGCGGAAATGGGCCATAGAAGAAAGCTGACGACTGGGGGCATGCCTTGGAAGGTTATACCTGGTTCTGGGTAACTCCTTATTCTCTGCATCCTGTTTAATACGATTTGAGCCATCTCCTCTTCCACATACTCCTGCTACCATGGTGTTCCACCCTACCATGAGCCTAACAGCAAAGGAGTCAAGGAAAATTCCAGAAAACTGAGCTAGAATAAATCCTTTTCTTCCATTAAGTTGGTCCTACCAGGCCATTTGCTCATGCTTCTTGTCAAATGTGCAGCAAGCATTATAATATCAGTGATTATCTGAATTCTCCACCTACGCCATTTTTGACATCACTAAATTTTCTATGTATACATGCAAAAAATAGGGGGAAATGAAGATTACAAAATTTGTCTGATCCTAAATGGTTCTATTTCTCATCAGCATTAATACATACAGTCTCAGTAAGTTTAACAAACACTGTCTCCTGTAGAGGACTTGCTTTCAAAGGATCGGGTCTATTATGAACCTGCAGGGCCTAGGGCTGCAGTTTGTACCAGACTACCTAAATTCACAAAGCTACTGCCATACTGAATATCTGAGTACCTAGTAGGCATTTTCCTTTTAAATATACTATACTGGGTGAAAAATACAAATAGATGGATAATAGTTACACAAGAAAATCCAAATACATGTAATTTGCCACAATTTTTAAATGCATGCATTTGCCTTTAGCTTCTGGAATGAAAAGTGTACAGATGTGCCTCCTGCTGAACAGCAGCCAGCACACTACCTAAGACAGCGATAGGGCCACGTGGATTCTCAGTACTGTCTACTCTCCATGCTCACTGACACAGCCACATTTTACTTGCGATTAATACTAGTTAATAAAAATCCTTTTTTCCATATACCCAACTCGTTTTCTGGCCAACAAATGGAAACACAAGACTTACATGGCACCGTTGTTCCAAATCTAGCAGGATTCAACACTATGAATCTATTTTTCAAGCTTCTTCTGCCCACACCTTGAGCTCCTATCAACACTAATGTTTTTCGCTGGAAGGGTGGCATTTTTGCTACTTCCTCATAGATCTGAATTTCATGGCGATCAAACTCTAAATGTGAAAGTAATGGGACAACATTATAATCAGTTATACTTTATATACACAGAAAGATATCTCGGTATTCTGTATGCTAATGGTCTTCTTGTTTTGATAGTTAACTATCACTTGATTTGTGCATGTCTGACATAGGCTTGTTTTTACAAATTTAGTAGGGTACACAAAAAATTATTTTATATCTTGATTTAAATGTTTATATCCACTCATTTGCCCTTTGACATTCATTTAATACGCTAGAAAATTCTTGAGTTTTATGTGTATTTATCAATACTCTACACATTAAAGGCTTCTTATGGGCAATTTGTCAGTAGAAATGATTACCTTAACATCAATCAAATTATCGTTTATGCAACTTACATTAAAAAGTGTGTGTGAAGTAGAGAGAACAGAGGACACCTGCTTGGCTGCTTAACTTGTACAGGCTGAGTAGGCCAGCTCCAGTGATAGCACCCTCATATCTAAACACCAAGATCCTAGAATTTATACATAACATAAAATGCTGGAGGAAAGAGCATTTTCAGTAGACTATTGCCCCAACCTATAAACTAAGTCAATGAAAGCGTTACAAACTTTGCTAATAAATTTAGTGATATATAGTTATGAATAATAAAACCACAGTGATTCTGAACTATCATGTCACCATCAACACTTCAGTAATAACACTTCATCTTTACTTTATTATCTTAAACAATTCCTTCTTTGTACAGTTTCTTCATAGTAAATTAAACCAATATTGGAAAGTAAAAACACCATTTCTCCCTCCTGTATGATTTTGTTTATACTGTGTTTTTTATTACTAGTATAAGGGTAGCTTTGAAGTCAAGAAAAATAACTATGATAGCTTCCATTTTTAGCCAATTTCAGAAGACACTTTGAGCACAGTTCCTTGCAGTCTGCTACCTTTCCTTTTCTCATCCTTTCCCTCACTCTTTTTACTCCCCTAGACAGTTCCCCTTCTCCTTTAATGTCAACTGTACATATATGACTTTATGTATCATAAAAAAATCTAGGGTCCATAAGTAGAAGAAAAACATATTGTTTGTGTTTCTAAGACCAACTTAATTTGTTAAACAAGATTATCTTTAGCTGTTATCTATTTTCATGCAAAAGAAACTTCATTCTGTAGTGTATACGTACCACATTTAATTTCTCCTATTGACGGTCACTTAGCCTAGTTCTGTAACTTAATTCTTGAGAACCGTGGTGCAATTAACAACGATGTACAATATTTCTGTGGTGTTATTCTGAGTCCCTCAGGTAAATATCTAGGAGTGGGGAGATAGTGTAATGTGGACAATTCTATTCTATTCTATTCTATACTGATTTCCACAATGGCTGAACTAGTTGAATTCCTACTGTTAGTGCAGAACCACTCCTTTTTGTCCATATCCCTGCCAGAATATAATTTTCTCAATGAATACCATTCTGTATTCTGTATGGATGATAATCTCAATGTAGCTTTAATTTGCATTTGTCTCTTGACGCGTGTGGAAGTTTTTTTGTTTAAATCTGTAATGTACCCAATTGGTCTGATGGTGTTTTTTTGTTTTTTTAAATTTTCCTTTCAAGTTCTGGGGATTGAATCTAGCACTCTGTACATGCTAAGGAATGACTACACCCCAGGCCTTTGATTTGAGGATTTTTTTTAAAAACCTTTTCATTTTGAGGCATAAATGACAAATAGGAATTGTATATTCTTAAAGTATACATCTTGATGATTTGATGTTTAACTGTAAAACAATCTTGTCATGATTGCCATTACGTTTCCTTTAAAAAAAAATTCCTTTTTTTAAGATGAAAGATTTAGGAAAAGGCAGAAGGATTTAGAGTTTGAGGGCAGCCTGAAATATCTAATGAAAGTATAGGATAACTGTTTTAGGCTGGCCTATACTAACTAGTGAATTCTAGGCCAGCCTAAACATATAGAAATACCTTCTCTCAAAAAATTCAAAACCTAAAAGATTTGAGAAAGACTATTATAATACTCTCACTAGATTAGATGAGTTATTTGGTCCCTTGCAAATCTGCACTTGACAATGTTATGGTAGCATATAGTTCTCCTTAATCCTAACTCTAATACCTTCATAAAGTCACTCTGTCCATTAGAAATGTCACACACATTATACTGAAATGCCCTATGTAAGTATTGAAAATAACACCCCCCCCTGCATTAATACAAGCATAAATCCTAGTAACTTCATCCTGCTGTAAATTATATTCAAGTTAGGACTTAAGTAACAATTTCTTTGTATTACATTTCATCATGTGTTCACATGCCAGACCCAGTAAATGGCACTAATATAAACTGCATTCATTTCAAATTACATATTCAGAGATTAAAACACATTAACTAATAATAAAGCTATTTATTTTGATCTTTCAAAGGGATTTTAAACACACCTGCATTCCTAGTTGTGAGGTACATCATCTTCTTCTTTTTTTTGTTGCTTATAGTTCCACAAAAGGGTCCTGAAGGATGACAAGACCAGTATAATTTAGAAGATATGTCAAGAGATTAGCTTAAATTGCCCAGTTATGTTTTATGAGGAGGTAGGAGAATCACCTCCTAAGGGAAGGGTGAATTTGTCACTGAATTTTGATACTCTACCAGTAGGTGGCAGAAAAAGATCAAAACTTACTATAGGGAGGAAAAAGCAGATGCACAGGAAAGATTAATTCTCCATGAAGTTTAAATAAATTCATTTGTGTATTCAGAAAAAAAGAAGCAAAGAAAGGTGTGCCCAGCCCCTGCCTGTTTCTTGTGTTCAGCTCTTCACCTGAATTGTCCCAGTCTCTGCGAACAAATGCCTTTCTCTTCTCTTCCAGGAACTGGCTTGGGATCAGACCGGCACTTCCGCCCTCTTTCACATGGCTAGCCTAGAATCAAATTAATATCTCAGTGACCAAAATTTTAGACAATAGTTTAGTAACTAGGACAACTGCTGACTACTTAAATTTAGTTTGATATGAAAAATAACCTTTCAATTCATAGAACTATGTTAAAGCATTTCAACACTGCCATACTAGGAACCACATGTATGGTAACTGGTAGTGATGTTTTGAAACTGTCATTAACAATAATGCACAGGTTCTTCGAATATAAATGTTTCATTTATTGATAGAGTGGGTGTGTGGGTGTGTCTGTGTGAGAAAGAGGGGGGAAGGGAAGGGAAGGGAAGGGAAGGGAAGGGAAGGGAAGGAAAGGGAAGGGAAGGCGGGAGGGAGAGAAAGAGAAAGACAGAGACAAAGTCAAAGAAAGGAAACAATAATGCTATTTTATACAAAGAAGTGTTAAGGGGTGTCTCATCCAGTATCCTTTACAAGCCACTGACTACTATCCTCAATCCTAGAATGTTGTTATTTCCCAATGCTAAATCAATAGAAAGGATACTGGGAATACAGAGGGTAAATTTTAATTCATCCTAATAAGAATCTGCATATACCAAAATAATGAATTTAAAATAGGTAAAACATTTAGTAGCACAAAAACCTTATCATCAAAGTGTATAAAATAAAGTAAAAATATTTAATTTATGTGATTGTGTCTGTATGCAAGATTACATGAGTGCAGGCACCCAGAGGCTAGAAGAGGTGCACAGAGCTCCTGAAGCTGGAGTTCCGGGAGGCTGTGAGCAACCCAACATGGGTGCTGGGAACTCCCTGAGAGCAGCAAGGACTCTTAACAAGCTAAGTTATCCCTATAGCCCCAAAACAAGTGATATTTTTAAACGGCAATTACCCACATCAGTGTTAAGTATGTTTCTCCTTATAAGGGACAGAAAAACCTATTTCTCAGTTTTTAGTAACCTTGAAAAGTGGAATTAGAGTAAATTTGTCAAAATGAAGAAAGAGACTCAAATGACGGTGAGAGGTTAGAGATCTAAGAGGTGGCATGCACAGAAAATAAAGCAGGGAGACTTGGCCAGGGATGGGGATATGAAACAATCAGCCTTAGGCAATACAGTGAGAAAGCTTCTAAGTATTTCAGTAAAAACCTCTTGAAATCATAAACTCCTGTTTACTGAACCCATTTCTTAGTCATCTCACCATGGTGCACTTAATACTAAAAGTGTCTTCATTTACATGCAGGGCACACTGCACTGAGGCTGTTCTTATCCTGCAGACCATCCCTCTGTATAAGTCATTTAATTCACCACTGCTAACACCCGTTACCAGCAAATGTTACTTTTGTATTTGGTACTGGGTCCAGGAGCCTTTCTTCTTTCACCCTGAGGCCATAATCAGCTCTGAGAATGGAAAAGGTTCTAGGTTTCTATTTGTCATTTTCTTCAATTTTGAATACTGTGTTTATCAAGTGATATAAACAACTGCAAAAACAGATTAGGAAACATTGACAAACAATGACTCCAAGTGGGTTCTTCTTGCTGTACAACATATTTGAAGGCGACTGCCCATGTGAAAGAACTGCTTCACCTTAGACCAGGGGGCAGTGCCGCAGGCAGGTTATGTCTGCTTTCATTAACAGCTACTCACAAATTCTCTCTCAATTTGGTCTTCTGTCCACAAAGTTAACAGACATAAAGAAACAGCTGTTCATGCAGGAAAAATCATGAGAACAAATGCTTCCTAAACTTTTAGAAACTGGTCAGATCAAAGATTAAAAACACAAAAAGTAGTTGAGGGATTTTTGAGAATAAAACCAACCTGCCACCAATTTGGGTCTTCTCTGTTTACAATCTGAAGAATTTCTCCTTTCGAAAACTTCAGTCCCGCTTCTTTGCAGGGTATCAGGTTATCATTGAATGGATTATAATCAAAATGACACTTGACAAATACCTAAAACACAGCACAGTGAAAAAGCCTTATGTGTAACATTAAGCACTGGATGTTGAAACCAAACTACTGTGGTTTAATTGTAACAGACACTAAGTATTTCTGACAAAAAACTTATTCTTCTAAATAAAAAACCAATTTATCAGAATATTAATGATTTGGTATTAGTGAAAATTATACATGTATGCGACATTACAATTTGACACTAAGTATTTCAGACAAAAAACTTATTCTTCTAAATAAAAAACCAATTTATCAGAATATTAATGATTTGGTATTATTGAAAATTATACATGTATGCTACATTACAATTTGACACTAAGTATTTCAGACAAAAAACATATTCTTCTAAATAAAAAACCAATTTATCAGAATATTAATGATTGGTATTATTGAAAATTATACATGTATGCTACATTACAATTCTGTGCACTTTAAAAGTCCCTTCTTCTTTTCTGTGACTGCTCTACCACTCTTAAGACCTACACTGACACCAACAAGTGTGACAACCACTATTCCACCTTCTCCAATCTTTTCACTTGATTTCCCAACAAACAGTGAATAGTTTTTAATTTAAGTAAATGTCATTGCAATTAAAATCCTGAAACAGTGGGTGCAGTTGGTTTAAAACATGGATTTCTGACCTATCAGAGAGTGCACAGACACCTTGAAGTCTAAATAAAACAACAAAGGTCGTCTTTAAGTGAGACCTGAAATATATTCAGTAACCTTAAAAATTAATAACTCAGTTTTACTTCTAATAGTGTATTTTAATCAGTTACACTTGTCAAAACTAATGAGAAAAATACTTTCTTAAAATCTCCTTACCATGATTTATATGTTTAAATTGATATCAGCATTAAATTACTTAAGAGACAAAATACTAGAAAGGTCTTAACTATTTTCCAATTTAAATCTAAACATACACATTTCTCTAAAATTTGTTTTATTAATAAAAGTTTGCCAGTTACACTGTTACTTAAGATCTCCGGAGCTTGCAACATACTGCCTATTTAATTTGAATTCTAATTAATCATTTTTAATATTTGATGAAAAGTTTAAATCAACTGTTTTCTTAAAATAGACATGCTTCATACATATTTATAGAAATTCAAATATTTTACAGAAAAATTTCAGCAGAAAAATTCTAATAAGCAGAAATGCATACAAATAGCCAAACTAACAATGTGTATCATACGTCTACAACTAGAAACAAACAAGATATTCAAACAGTACAAGTACATATATTGTATTATTAGTATGCTCAAAAAACTACCAAATGTGAAAGATGCATAGGAAGATATTTTTAAACTTCTGGGTATATGTGATCTTGATAGAAAGCTCTAGACCATCTGCAACAACTTTGCAAAGCCTAAAAAAAAATATCAATGCTTAAACAAACCAGGAAGCTATATTTTCCTAAGATAAATTTTAGAAGTATCTAAGAAGCAAGCATGCAAACAGTATTAAGACTGCTAAACTGTGACAGGTGGCTAGCAAGTTTGGCATGCAGCTCAAGGCTCTGGCAATGAACAATTCAAGATGACAAAGTTTAATCAGGGTAAATTTAGTTGACGGCTAAGACAGAACAACAGGAATACCAGAAAACGTTCTCACATGATAGCATACCTGACGGATGTGGGCTGGATGCCTCTCCATACTGGCGTAACTCTAAAAATATATTTTTCAATTGCATAAAAAAAACAAACTTTTAACTTGTAACTTAAAATATAAGTAAGCTATTGGCTCATTTTATTACATCACTCATTTGGTAAAGCCACTGCCTCCCTAATTAATTGTCCACAGGTTATAATACCTATAAAGAAGTATTAATGACACAAGCAAAAAGTTATAGGCATTTGACATGAGGCAAAGAAGGGACTACATGAGAAGTTATAAAAATAGCAGTATATTTCTTACTTCTGGAAAAAGCCCACCAAATGGAAAACCTCAAGTCATCTAAGTGAGAGTGTTTATCATTCTTGGTTGTGGGATAATACGTTGCAAGGTTACAAGGATTTTCTAAATTTCAAACATTTATTTCCCTGTTCAGAGAGGCCAATATCCAACTCAGATGTAAAAAGATTACCAAAAGGCATTAATTCTTTGGCTTATTTAAACTGCTTTTAGAAGATTACCCTCAAGCTCCAAAACTCAGATTAATCTGGTTTTACTTTGGTAAAATTTATCTGAAAAATCAGTTGTCCTAGCCTTTGATCTAGGAGTTTTATAAAATCTTTAAAATCATTAAATAGAATATATTGACTTACTGTATTTTATGAACTGCACTAATAGTTTTTGAATGCCAACTAAACATTCTCAAGTTACTAAACACTGAACAAAATATTTCAGTTCTGTACTCTTACCATCAAAGGAAAACCTGAATGACCAACAATTTAAAATAGACATTAGAGAAAAGGAAGTCCAATAGCTTTGAAGCAAAGATTCTTAAACTATTAAGAGTAGAAATGAAAATTAAAATTCTATTAGGACAACACTTTCTTCCTATCAACTAGAAAAAAATTCAGATATTTGCAGATGAAACTATGGGCTAATAGGGATTTTCCTAACAGGCTGGTGGAAGAATGTTCTAACCTCTTGGAAGAAGAATTTGGCAGTAATAACCAAGATTACAAAGACATAAACCCTCTGACCTAGTACTTTACTTCTGGGAATGGATTCAGCAGTTATATTAATCAGAAGTAATTTATATACAATACTAGTAACTACTGTACTATTCATTATATCAAAAGATAAGGAGCACTCTGTGGCAATGATGAGTGGCCAAAAAAGACCTACATAATGACAATATACCAGCCCACATGCCAATGATGGGGGAGGGGGGATTTCAAATTCTCTATACAAAGAGCTCCAGGCAGTCAATGGCTGCTGCGAGGAAGACACGCCGTAATCTCCAAGGACAAGAGCCCCTGATGTGCTATGGAGTCCCAAATGGTCAGCTCTAAACACTTGTGCATAAAGCTACACAAGATGGGCTCAGTAAGCTGTGTGTGTTGGAAGAGGAGGTCACATATTTAAGAGGGTACAGAGAAGGACACAGGAGGTGGCTGTGAACAAAGAAGGGTAAACATAATGTAAAATAAAGTTTTCATATACTAATTCTCAAACCCTCCAAAAGTTTAAATTTAACAACAACAACAAAGCAAACATGCAAAGCATGCAAAAAAATAGGAGCTGAAAACCCGGAACAGGAAGAAAAGTCAATTAAGAATAGTCCAGAACACCCAGGTGTAGTGGGTAATCCTAGCACTTGGGAAATAGCAAAAGGATTAAAGTCATGCTTAACTACACAGTGAATAGGAGGCCAGCCTGGACAACATGACAATGTGCTGCAAACCTGGAACAAATCAACTAACCAAGTCAACCCCCCCCAAAAAAACCCAAAACAAAACAAAACAAAAAAACCAGAAATGGCAAATATGAAACAATTAGCAAACAGTACTTAGTACAACCAATTGTGTTGATTTGTGCCTATAAGCCTAACATTTGGGAGGTTAAAGTAAGAGATTACCCATGACTTCAAGGCCAACGTGGGCTAGAGAGTGAGAACCTGTTCCAACATGACCAGTAAAATAAACACATAAACTGTACATAGTATATTCCTATTTTCAAGAGATTATAGGAAGAATTCAAATTGTTTAGTAGACCACAGAGCATATAAACAGGACTTGAACCCAGGGCTGGGCATGATGGTACATGACTGTAATCCCAGCACTCATGAGACCAAGGAAGGATAATCACAAGTTTGAAAACTGGATGAAAATCTCTGCAAATTACAATTTTGTATGCAGGTGTTTTAGGGTTAATATTGCTGTGAATAAACATTATAACCAAGCAACTTGGGGAAGAAAGGGTTTATTAAATGGCTTAAATAACCTGAATCATAGTCCATTGAGGGGGCCAAGACAGAAACTCATACCAAGTGGGAGCCTGGAGGCAGGAGCTGACGCAGAGGCCACAAAGGGTGCTGCTTACTGGCTTGCTCTACCTGCTTTCTTATAGAATCCAGGACCACCAGCTCAGGGGTAACCTGTCTTACAATGGGCTGCCTCCTACCCCAAATCAATCATTAAGAAAACGTTCTATACAGGTTTGCCTATAGCCTGATATTTGGAGGCATTTTTCTCAATTGAGGTGCCCTCCTTTTAGATGACTTTAGCTGTGCCAAGTTAACATAAAACTAGCCAGCACCAGAATACAAAAGAATTCCAAAGTCAAACAAGAGAACAACATAAAATAGACAAGGACAAAAAGACTTCACCAAAGTGGATATAAGCATGGGAGAAAGCACATGATAAGATGGTCAATCTTATTCACCTGTACTGATACACAAATTGAAATTGCAATATTAGTTACTGCTATATGTCTATTATACTGACTAAAACTAAACTAAATATAACAAAGGCACTGAGTAAAAGAAATTTGTGCAATGCTGATGGGACTGTAAACTGTTAAGGTCATTTCTGGGAAGTTTTTTCTCTAAAATTTCTACATATGACTACCAAATTACCAACTCTTTCAGTCCCTGGGTATTTATAGTCCCTAGTTGTTTTGTAATAGCCCAAACTGGTAGTAACAATAATGTTTTCCAGGCAATTTATACATAAACAAATTGGTATATTCATATAATGAAATACTAGATCAATAAAAAAGTATAAACTATCAATACAAGTAAGCAAAGTGGATAAATCATGCAAATTTATTCTGAAAGAACCCAGGTAAAAACTGAAATTCATTTCTAGTTTCTTAGATTCTACAGGACCTTCAAATTAGACACACAACTAAAAAATCTGACTCTATGATTTATATGTCAGGGAGCTCATATGCTAAATGGACATGGTATCAAACTGCCTAATAAAGCCAAATCTCTATCACAACAGGTTAGTGCAGCTCTCAGACTGATCAGAGAAGTTTGTGTGGTGCACAGTGGTGAAAGAAAAACTCACAACTGGTCAAAGAGCAAAGATTAAGTGTTTATGGAGTATCTAGCAACAAATGGGGCATTTTTATCATATCCTTTTCCTGCAAGGCTCAGGGACCACCACGGATGAGGGAGGTGGAAAGACTGTGAGAGCCAGAGGTCAGAGAGGAGCAGTGTGAACCAGCTCTTCCTAACAGGACAGAACTGGTGCTGCACTCAGGAGCTCTCCGCAGCCGTGCCTGCCTGGACAAGACCTGCCCAGGAGCAATACAGCCAACAGTCCAGCATGAAGGAGGAGGACCTTATGAGCCTCTGCTGTGCCTGAGGAGGCTTCAACAGCTGAAGGGTTCTGAGGGAGGCAGAGTCCAGGCACCACACCATAAATTAATGGAGCACACAATATCAGGAGAGAGTGGAGGTGGCTCTGGGAAGAGTGAATATAATCAAAATATATTATATGCACACATGAAATCCTCAATGAATAAAAAAATACTTTAAAAAGCAGAAATCCAAAGTAGGATGAGATGATCGCAACTAAGTTACGATGACAGAGTGCAGACAGCAGTTGCCTGGAGTGAGGCAGGAAGCAGGAGGGGGATACATGGAACTCAGGTGGCAGGTAAGTTTACTGTCTCAATTGTGTTAATAGTGTCACAGGTGCACAGGAATAGTCACGTTTACAAAACTGTATCCTTTTAAAATTACACTTGAGTTACATAAGCTGCATCTATTTATTTAGTCAATTACATAATAAAGAACCATGGGCTTGCCACCCAAAACATAAATTAGAAAGAAACCCAGTCTTCCTGCTCTCATTTCTTTTCAACCCATTATCCTGGCTTTCCCAAGCAAGACAACCTTTACTTTAGATCTTTGCATTCAACTCTCTGTTTTTCCTTCTGGATACAGCTTTAATTCCACCTACATAAAGAACTATATAGTCATTTAAAAATAAAAAAGTACCATAATATATGCACATGTTTTAGGATTTACATGCTCGTTGATGAATTTGCGACTATACATATGTAAGAATTATTCTAGGAAGTGACCGAGTTTTAGAACACATAAACATTTACTTTGAGACATTACTAAACTTCCTTCCCATCAATGTGCTATGCCAACTGTACTGTACCAGAAATTAAGGCAACATATTGTAGATTCACATACAAATTCTTCTGAATTGTATAAGACAGGATCTTATACGGTGATTTTTAGTGTCAGTGTTCAATGTTCAAATGTTTGCTGACCAAGATCTGCTTTTATTTGGTTTCCACACTATGGTGGACTATACCTTCTAACTGGGAGACAGAACCCTTTCTTCCTTAAAGCTGCTTTGTCAGGGTATTTTATCACAGCAACAGGGAAAGAATTTAAATGCTCCTATCCCTCCTTTTCTGCCTCAAGAGTGTTCTATTAATATCATAAAGACCATAAAAACTTTGTTGAACTTTTGATTCACAGATCTTTGAATTTGAGAAGAAAATGGACATTGTCATAATATTCTATTTATTTTTGAATCTGTGAAGAAAATGGACACTGTCATAATATTCTATTTACTTAAAATATCTTCATAATTCTTTCATGTGGAGCACTTGAACTATTTTGTTAGATTTATTACTAGGCATTAAGGTAACTCTACTATAAATCATGTCTTAGCTATGTTTTTAGTTGCTTAATATGATAAAACAAATTTAAAAACTATTGTATACTAATCTGATTTTTAAATACTTTGCTAAGCTATTATTTCTAGATTTGTAGTTTTGGGGGCAGGTTCTAAGCATGAAATTATATTAATTGTAAACTTATAGTTTTATTTCTTCCTTTGCAGTCCCTTTGTCTCTATATTTTCGTCATATCATGCTTACCAAATCCTCAAGGAAACCGTGACAAGAAGTAATGCTAGTGACACCTCTCTCTCTCTCTCTCTCTCTCTCTCTCTCTCTCTCTCTCTCTCTCTCTCTCTCTCTCTCTCTCTCTCTCTCTTTACTCCACTGAGGCAAAACTTTTATCTTTATTTTAGACTTTACTTTCTGGCTTTTCTGGATTAGTCAATATCAAACAAATAACTGAATATAAGCAACAATTGACTGAAAATTTCAGTGTCCAAGAATCTTGAAATGTAAGATATTAGGGATTTATGTTTCATGCTATCCCAAACGAAAGTTTTTAAAGCAGTCAAATCATTGCTATTTTATTCTTGAAGTTGAGTCAGTTCAGTGGGCTTCATTGTTTGAAGCCTCATCAAAATTCTAAACAAGATCACCCTCCTCCTCCAGCAGCAAGTTGTGCTTTTCCATCATCATCTGCCAGGGCCTGTAGTTTGTCAGTGCCAGGCTGGGTTAAGATCCTGGGTGGCATTTCTGTCAGCTGCTCTGTCCTGGCGAGGCTGAGAATGGTGACTTGTGTGTGTTGCCAGATATGTCTGTATGTTAGTGGATTGCTATTCCTTGGTTTGCAAACATACTAAACTTTAACATCAGATACAGCGTATTCCTAATGTCTCTAAGGAAAACTAGAACTTTAGTATTTGCTATAGCAGAATCATTTGAGGACACTTCTTTCACTAATGCACAACTGGGTATGACATCACGAGTTCCTTTGGTTATGATGTGCTCTTTTACTTGGGTGGAAATGAGACCTCATGGGGGACTAGAGTTGATTATCTTGAGGTGTCAGGCAGACTAGATAAGTAAGAGTTTTGCTTCTGATGTTGAAGCCATCAGGTCCAAAAGAAACTCAGGACAAATGTCTATGACTGGTGCCTTTCAGCATACCAAAGTCATGTTGACCTCCAGGCCCACTCAGCACCTGCGGCTCCTCTCACCCTGCCCCTTATCCTACACCTCTTCAGCTCTTGGGGTTCCTTCCCCAAGCTTCTCATTCCTATATAACACTCCCATGTTAGCCATGTACCTTCCTGATCCCCTCTCTTTTATTTTCCTCTCACTCCCCTTCCCCTGTCCTCTCATGGTCATGTTTTGTCTACTACTTTCTCTTCCTGCTCTGGATGCTTCCAAGGTGCCTCTGGCTGTGCTCTCCCTCATATGTTCAATAAAAACCTTCCTTTCAACCAAGTCTCAGAGTGGTCATACCCTTACTTTATACAGAAGTTACACTTCCAACTGTTAGGACCTTCCTCTTCCTACTTCATTAGTCCTTACAAAAGTAATATGAATCTGACTTAAATTTAATTGTATCTCTATTGAAGTTATTTTTCTTAATTTGTTAATACGTGGGTTTTCTCATAAGAAACTATACCAGCATACTTTCAATAAGTTCAACTTAGACAAACTATATTTTTTTTTACAGAAAATTAACTTTAACTGGCTATCATTTTGTTGAATGAAATAAGTTGTAATTTATTTTCCTATAATACCTTGGTGTCTAGGCCATGCTGGTCATAAAAGTTAAGTAAAAGAGGACTGCTATCAATTTGTCCTCATTATGACTTATTTAGAGAAGTCTCCTAAAATCTCATGTGTTGACTTCTTGGACCCTAGATGGTGTATACAACCACTGAAAAGTGGGTGGACTATAAGGTACTAACTTCCTCAATGGGTCAAATCCACTGAGGAATTCACATTGCATAGGCAATTAGGAAGTGAGGCCTCTGTGGAGAAAATAGGTCACTGGGAAGCATGTCTTTGAAGGACATACTTTGCCCTTGACCCTTCCTATCTCTGTTTTTAGCCCTACTGTGGTGAGCAATGTTGCCCTGTCATGCCTCTCTACAATCATGCTCTACTTCAACAGTCTAGAAATGTAACCAAGTAGCCCTGGACTGAACTTTCTAGAATCATAAGCCAAAATACATAGCTCCCCAAACCATGATAGAGGCAAAAGTTAACATAGGCTTTATAAGCAGAATTATTTATACTTTCCAGAAACCTAAGCAGTATATAAGCTGAAGAACTTCCAAACTAGCTACAATTCAAGCTTACTCTGGTTCTTATACTGTAAGATATACAACACATGTCTCATAGAAGAGTTTGGGCTTCAAGCCAGTACCTCAAGTGTTTCAGACAAAGAGGATCTACTGTCATGCTTTGAGAAAAAATACCACCCTGGCTGGAGAGCCTCTACTATCACAACACTTTACAGAAGAACTACAGTAGGATCCAAGGCACAGGATTCCACACTTCTCCACAGAAGACACATCCAACATCTGCAATGACTGCCTAAACTTAAGAAGTACTAAACTTTATAACTTACTGTTAGCTATGCACTTAACACACTCTGTGGCCATAGCTTACAGCTTTAGATGAGACAGTCAAATAGCCTATTTCTTTTTCTTCACAATATCATGGATAGAAGATAATCTGTTGTTACCATTGATCTTAGCAACTTCAGCATAGTAATATTTCTGTTTTCTTGCTAGATTAAAAGTTGTTACCATTACACTTATAGGAAGCATGCCAATGCTTTTGGGTTGGCATATCTGAATTGTCAGTCCTTATGCTTTAAGGTTGTGACATGCAGTTGGAGTCACTTGAATACCGATACCAGCACATGTGTTCTGCTGAGAAAGTTACTAGTGGAGAAATACTGTATACATTACTCTGAACAAAGGGATGATTCAGGTTCTGGGTGGAACTGAGCATGAAGAGCGAGTTCCTCATACTGCTCAGAATGATGCACATTTTAAAGTTTGCGTCATTTCAGGGATTTTCCACTTAGTCTTTTTAGGCTTTGGTTGACTGTGGGTTAACAGGCTACAGATAGGAACACAGTAGCTGGGAGTGGGGTAAGGGTGGGGCTTGTGCAATAGTAAAGAAGTCAGTTGCAATGGCAAATACCCTTCCTTACACACAGCATCTCCTAGATACCCAAGGTTTGTCCAGAACAGTCTTGATTTATGATTACTGTTTAAACGTAATGATTTTCTGTTCATTAAAAAGAGAGAGAAAGAAAAAAATTCTAATTTGAGTACAGCTGGAGGCTCTTTTTCATAGTAGGATATGCCAGAAGCTATTGCATGGGCTCATAGGACCCAATCTCCACACTCCACACTTGAACATTCTTCCCTAGTTCTAAAGATTAGGTAAAATCAAGAAATTATAGGATGGGTGAAAATTATGCTTAAACCAAAGCTAAAAGTCCTTCACTGAAGTCAGTTATTCAGGTCAGCAAATACAAAATTTACACAGGAAACAAAGAGCTGCTTTGCTTGTGAAGTCCATTATACGCACAGTGTGACCATCAACAGCTAGACAGGACTGAGAGACAGCATGGAAACATCACACCTCTGGGAGTATCTATGAAGGTGCTCCTAGAAAGCTTTAACTGCGTAGAGATCTACAGTAAATGTGAATGGTATTATCCCAGGGGCTTAGAACCTCAACTGAATAAAAAAGGAACAAGAGAGCTACTAGCATTCACCTCTCTCTGCTCCTGACTGTGGACACGTGACGATCTACCTTAAGGTCCTGTTGCCATCATCTTCCCAGCATTATGAACTGTTCTGTCAAACTGTAAGCCAAAATGAACCCTTTCCTCCTTCAGTTGCTTTTTTTTTTTTTCAGTATTTGTTACAGAATGAGAAGGTACCTAATACATATTGATGATTTCATTATAAGACTTCTGGTTGGGGCGGCGCAGACGCGGCGCAGAGACCGGCGGTGGACTCGGGATGGTCCAAGCATGAAACAGTGAAGCCCACACTGAGAGCAGATCGTCCCACTACAATTAAAGCAAGTAGGTTTTTGGGGGGCTGGCCTGCAGAGTGGTAGGCCTTTTGTTGGCAAGGTCCCTGGCAAACGGGGAGCCTGGACCTGTTCCTGAAGACCTTTCTGAGTGGTGCGGCGGGAGCCAGGAAATGGAACGGGAGCATTTTGTAAGGGAGGGGGGCCTGGTCAGCAGGGAAACCTGATCCTGTTTTAGAAGACCCATTAGACAGCATCAGTAGGAGGAGATGGGCAGGCGCCAAGGCAAGAATTCACCCAACAATATGAAAAACAACATGAAAACACCAGAACCCAATGATCTTACAAGAGAAGGACTTGAACACCCTAACACAGAAGAAGTGGAAAAAATTGACTTTATGAAAGCAATAGAGTCCATTAAACAACATGTAAAAAATGTCCTTATAGAAATGGATGAGAAGTATAACAAAAAGTTTGAAGAAATGAGTAAATACATAAATGATACCCTGGGAAACCAAGAAAAAACGATCAAACAGGTAATGGAAACAGTTCAAGAATTGAAAACTGAAATGGAAGCAAAGAAGAAAACACAAACTGAGGACCAGCTGGATATAGAAAATCTAGGTCAATGAGCAGAGACTACAGAAACAAGCATAATCAATAGAATACAAGAGATAGAAGAAAGAATCTCAGATTCTGAGGACACCATAGAGAAAATAAATGCACTGATCAAAGAAAACAACAAAGCCAACAAATACTCATCACAAAACATTCAGGAAATATGGGACACAATAAAAAGACCAAACCTAAGAATAATAGGGATAGAAGAAGGAGAAGAGTCACAGCTCAAAGGCCCAGAAAATATTTTTAACAAAATCATGGAAGAAAACTTTCCCAACATAAAGAAAGATATTCCTTTGAATATTCAAGAAGCATACAGAACACCAAATAGAATGGATCAAAAAGAAACATTCCCCCGCCATATAATAATCAAAACACAAAATATACAGATTAAAGAAAAAATATTAAGAGCTACAAAGGAAAAAGGGCAAGTAACTTATAAAGGTAAACCGATCAGACTTAACACCTGACTTCTCTATGGAAACCATGAAAGCCAGAAGGTCCTGGATAGAGGTATTGCAGAAACTAAGAGACCATGGATGCAAGCCCAAACTACTATACCCAGACAAGCTATGGTTCACTATCAATGGAGAAAACAAAACATTCCACGATAAGAACAAATTTAAACAATATGTAGCCACAAATCCAGCCTTACAGAAAGTAATAGAAGGAAAATCACAACACAAGGAATTCAACATAGCCAACACTGCCTACAATAACTCAGGCATCTAGAGACCCTTCACCAGCACAACTCAAAGAAGGGAGACACACAAACTCTACTACTAAAAACAATAAGAATAACCGGAGTAAACAACCACCGGTCATTAATATCACTTAATATTAATGGACTCAATTCACCTATAAAAAGGCACAGGCTAAGAGATTGGATACAGGATCCAACATTCTGCTGTTTAAAAGAAACACATCTCAACCACAAAGACAGGCATCTACTCAGAGTAAAGGGTTGGTAAAAGGTTTTTCAAGCAAATGGTCCTAAAAAACAAGCAGGCGTGGCCATACTAATTTCTAACAAAACTGACTTCAAACTAAAACCAATCAGAAGAGATCGAGATGGACACTTTATACTCATAAAAGGAACGATTCAGCAGGATGAAGTCTCAATCCTGAATATCTATGCCCCTAATATAGAAGCACCCACTTATGTAAAAGAAATATTACTAGAACTCAAGGCAGACATTAAACCACACACACTAGTAGTAGGAGACTTCAACACACCTCTCTCACCAATGGACAGGTCAATCAAACAGAAACCTAATAGAGAATTAAGAGAATTATTTGGAGGTAATGAAGTAAATGGACTTAATAGACATCTATAGAACACTCCACCCAAATAGGAAAGAATATAATTTCTTCTATGCAGCTCATGGAACCTTCTCGAAAATTGACCACATACTCGGTAACAAAGGAAACCTCCATAGATACAAAAAAATATCAGTGTCCACCTGTGTCTTATCAGATCACCACGGATTAAAGTTAGAAGGCACCAACAATGCTACCCCCAGAAAGCCAACAAACTCATGGAAACTGAACAGTCAACTACTGAACCACACCTGAAGAAATTAAGAAAGAAATTAAAGTCTTCCTTGAATTTAATGAAAATAAAGAGACAACATACTCAAACCTATGAGACACGATGAAAGCAGTGCTAAGAGGAAAGTTCATAGCACTAAGTGCCCACTTAAAGAAAACAGAGAAAGCATACATTGGGGACGTAACAGCACACCTGAGAGCTCTAGAAAAAAAGGCAGACGCGCCCAGGAGGAGTAGAAGACTGGAAATATTCAAACTGAGGGCTGAAATCAATAAAATAGAAACACAGAAAACAATCTAAGAATCAATGAAACAAAAAGTTGGTTCTTGGAAAAAAATCAACAAGATTGACAAACCCCTATCCAAACTAATTAAATGACAGAAAGAGAACACGCAAATAAATAAGATCAGAAACGAAAAGGGGGACATAACCACAGACACAGAGGAAATTCAGAGAATCATTAGATCCTACTACAAAAGCCTGTATTTCACAAAACTGGAAAATGCAAAAGAAATGGACATTTTTTTTAGATAAGTACCATATACCAAAGTTAAACCAAGACCAGGTGAACGATCTAAATAAACCGGTTAGTCGCGAAGAATTAGAAATGGTTATCAAAAATCTCCCTTCCAAAAAAAGCCCAGGATCAGATGGTTTCAATGCAGAATTCTACCAGAACTTCCAAGAAGAGCTAATACCTATACTCCTTAATGTATTTCACAACATAGAAACAGAAGAGTCATTGCCAAATTCCTTTTATGAAGCTACAGTTACCCTGATACCAAAACCACACAAAGACCCAACCAAGAAAGAGAATTGCAGGCCTATCTCACTCATGAACATTGACGCAAAAATTCTCAATAAAATACTGACAAACCGAATCCAAGAACACATTAGAAAAATTATCCATTATGATCAAGTAGGCTTCATCCCAGAGATGCAAGGCTGGTTCAACATACGCAAATCTATCAATATAATCCACCATATAAATAAAGTGAAAGAACAAAACCATATGATCATTTCATTAGATGCTGAAAAAGCATTCGACAAAATTCAACACCCCTTTATGATAAAGGTCTTGGAGAGATTAAGAGATACAAGGGTCATACCTAAATATAATAAAAGCTATTTACAGCAAGCCAACAGCTAACATTAAATTAAACAGAGAAAAGCTCAAAGCCATCCCACTAAAATCAGGAACACGACAAGGCTGTCCACTCTCTCCATACCTCTTCAATATAGTGCTTGAAGTTCTAGCAATAGCAATAAGACAACATAAGGGGATCAAGGGGATTCGTATTGGAAAGGAAGAAGTTAAGCTTTCGATATTTGCAGATGATATGATAGTATACATAAGCGACCCCAAAAACTCTACCAAAGAACTCCTACAGCTGATAAACACCTTTAGTAATGTGGGAGGATACAAGATCAACTCCAAAAAATCAGTTGCCTTCCTATACACTAAGGATAAGGAAGCAGAGAGGGAAATCAGAGAAGCATCACCATTCACGATAGCCACAAATAGCATAAAATATCTTGGGGTAACTCTGACCAAGGAAGTGAAAGATCTATTTGACAAGAACTTTAAGTCTTTGAAGAAAGAAATTGAAGAGGAAACCAGAAAATGGAAGGATCTCCCTTGCTCCTGGATT
The DNA here is from genome assembly GCF_950005125.1 of Chionomys nivalis. Taxonomy (NCBI): domain Eukaryota; kingdom Metazoa; phylum Chordata; class Mammalia; order Rodentia; family Cricetidae; genus Chionomys; species Chionomys nivalis. Next base: position 146,640,557 of record NC_080086.1, read on the forward strand.
GGGAGGATTAACATAGTAAAAATGGCAATTCTACCAAAAGCAACCTATAGATTCAATGCAATCCCCATCAAAATCACATCAAAATTCTTCACAGATCTGGAAAAGACAATAATCAACTTTATATGGAAAAACAAAAACCCAGGATAGCCAAAACAATCTTATACAATAAAGGATCGTCTGGAGGCATTACCATCCCTGACTTCAAACTCCATTACAGAGCTACAGTATTGAAAACAGCTTGGTATTGGCATAAAAACAGAGAAGTCGACCAATAGAATAGAATAGAAGACCAGGACTTTAACCCACAAACCTATTAACACCTGATTTTCAATAAAGGAGCTAAAAATATACAATGGAAAAAAGAGAGCATCTTCAACAAATTGTGGTGGCATAACTGGATGTCAATCTGTAGAAGAATGAAAATAGATCCATATCTATCACCATGCACAAAACTCAAGTCAAAATGGATTAAAGACCTCAATATCAGTCCGAACACACTGACCTGATAGAAGAGAAAGTGGGAAGTACTCTACAACACATGGGCACAGGAGACCACTTCCTGCGTATAACCCCAGCAGCATAGACATTAAGGGCAACATTGAATAAATGGGACCTCCTGAGACTGAGAAGCTTCTGTAATGCAAAGGACACTGTCACTAAGACAAAAAGGCAACCCACTGACTGGGAGAAGATCTTCACCAGCCCCACAACTGACAAAGGTCTGATCTCCAAAATATATAAAGAACTCAAGAAACTAGACTGTAAAAGGCTAATCAACCCAATTATAAAATGGGGCACTGAGCTGAACAGAGAATTCTCAACAGAAGTTCAAATGGCCAAAAGACACTTAAGGTCATGCTCAACCTCGTTAGTAATCAGGGAAATGCAAATCAAGACAACTTTAAGATACCATCTTACACCTGTCAGAATGGCTAAAATAAAAAACACCAATGATAGCCGTTGTTGGAGAGGTTGTGGAGTAAGGGGTACACTCATCCATTGCTGGTGGGAATGCAAACTTGTGCAACCACTTTGGAAAGCAGTATGGCGGTTTCTCAGGAAATTCGGGATCAACCTACCCCTGGACCCAGCAATACCACTCTTGGGAATATACCCAAGAGATGCCCTATCATACAACAAAAGTATATGCTCAACTATGTTCATAGCAGCATTGTTTGTAATAGCCAGAACCTGGAAACAACCTAGATGCCCTTCAATGGAAGAATGGATGAAGAAAGTATGGAATATATACATATTAGAGTACTACTCAGCAATAAAAAACAATGACTTCTTGAATTTTCCATGCAAATGGACGGAAATAGAAAACACTATCCTGAGTGAGGTAAGACAGACCCAAAAAGAGGAACATGGGATGTACTCACTCATAATTGGCTTCTTGCCATAAATAAAGGACATTGAGCCTATAATTCGTGATCCTAGAGAAGCTAAATAAGAAGGTGAACCCAAAGAAAAACATATAGTCATCCTCCTGGATATTAACCTTCATCAGGCGATGAAAGGAGACAGAGACAAAGACCCACATTGGAGCAGTGGTCTGAAATCCCAAGGTCCAAATCAGGAGCAGAAGGAGAGAGAGCACGAGCAAGGAACTCAGGACCCCGAGGGGTGCACCCACACACTGAGACAATGGGGATGTTCTATCGGGAACTCACCAAAGCCAGCTGGACTGGGTCTGAAAAAGCATGGAATAAAACCAGATTCGCTGAACATAATAGACAATGAGGACTACTGAGAACTCAAGAACAATGGCAATGGGTTTTTGATCCTACTGCACGTACTGGCTTTGTGGGAGCCTAGGCAGTTTGGATGCTCACCTTACTAGACCTGGAAGGAGGTGGGAGGTCCTTGGACTTCCCACAGGGCAGGGAACCCTGACTGCTCTTCGGGCTGATGAGGGAGGCGGACTTGATTGGGGGAGTGGGAGGGAAATGGGAGGCGGTGGCGGGGAGGAGGCAGAAATCTTTAATAAATAAATAAATAAAAATAAAAAAAAAAGAAAAATATGAATTTGGGGAATCGTGGAAATAAAAATATCATTTTAAAAGAAAGACTTCTGGTTAGGACAACAGAGGAAAATATTACCATCCCATTATAATTAATATGTAATAAAATAATAAATTATCATTTAAATAATTATTTTGTTAAACAATCTTAACTATTTTATTATTGTGGTATTTATCATTATTTTGTTATTTTTAAATTATGTCTTATTCTTTCAATACACTCAAGTTCAAATAGGTCTCTTTTTGTCACAAATAGAAATAGGCAAATGGGGGAAAATAGCAGTCTGAGAACAGGAATAGTCTAAGTTCTAGTGTTTTTTTTCTTTATTAAGTAAGGTAATATGGTTAGTTTTAACTGATGACCTACAATCAACTGGAAAAATGAGTCTCAATGAGAAACTATCTATACTTGATTGGCTTATACACATGCTTTTGAGGGGCTGTCTTAAGTTAAGGCTGTGGGTGGCAACATTCGACAACGTCCTGTCGAGGCAGGAGGTCCTGGGCTGTGTAGTAATGGAGAAAAAAAAAGTTCAGCACAAGCAAAGACATAGGTCAGCATGTATATATTAATTTATCTCTGTTCTTGACTGTAGATATGATGGGTCTGGCTGTTTGAAAGTTCCTGCCTCGACTTCCCTACAATGATAGAACTGTATGTTGAAATAACTCCTCTTTTCCACTAATTTGCTTTTTGTTGGGTATTTTATCACAGCAACAGAAAAGAACTAAAACGGAATCTACCTTTATTTCATACAAAACGGACATCTAAGTTTATTTCATACAAAACGAACATCTACCTTTATTTCAGCCAAACTCACTATTTTCAGAGGTCTAATTTATACATAAAAGAAAATCATGATTAAGTAGAATATCCTATCTCCTAAATAACGGTTCAAAACCAGAATGCTATCTATCCTCTATCTTTTCTTTTTGGGGCGGGGGTTCTCACTATGTATTCCAGCTTAAGTTCCAAATTTGGGGTCTTTCTGTTTACAATCTCTCAAGTACTAGGATTATTGTCACAACAAGAGCACCCATTACAAAAGATCGAAATAATCTCTTCCATTAGCACATTCTACTGTTCATTCATTCATTTCACCTAAAATATATATGAAATGTGGGAAAAACCAAGTGTCCAGGATCATCTTTAATCTAATCTATCTGGCACTGTCTGCCATTTAACATATCACAAGAACACTAACCTGGAGGTAAGAGATGTCAAAAATGCTTTAGTCAAAAATGCTTTCAACAACTGTACTTAAATTCTGACACCTACCTGTAGACTACCCAAATAACAGGGTTCATAATGCTCACAAACCAATGTTTTATTATTTCCTTTATAATACTAAGATAGTATATAAAAATGTAAAACTCTACCAAGACAAACTCTCTTAAAGAAAATAGTAACAAACATCTAGCAAATAGAATAATGAAAAAAACTGATGTGTTTTTAAAATCACTCAGGAAATATCACTAACCTGTTGAGGAGTAATAGTATCTCTATAACTTGGCAGAATTTTTAGGGTGACACTTCCACTAATATTTTTCAGCAACTCTTGTAATTCCTTTGGATTGTTTCCCACCTCATGTCCATTGACTTCCTTAATGATATCTCCCACATGAAGCAGACCTTGTCGATCTATCATTCCTCCATGAAGGATTCGGGCGATTACCAGATCATTATTTTCAACCCTAAATGTTACACCCTGGAGGAAATTATAAAAAAAAAAAAAAAAAAAAAAAAAAAGCAATGATTTTATCTCAATAAGAATAAATATGTAAACATTTTGAATACAAATAAAATAATTCTGAAACCAGGTAAGTGAATTCTTTTCCCATGTTATTTCCTATCCAGTGTCAATAAAGTCAGTGGAAATGTGTCATCAGAACACCAATTCAAATGGGCTAACCCTTAAAATCCAGCTGTATTCCACAGACAAACGATGCTTCAGGAAGCAACAGTGATTCCTGACTTGTCATGTTTGCCACATCACTGTTTTCAGGAACCACAAATAAAAAAATTGTCAGATGTAGTAGTTAACTTCACTACCTAATAGAGCCCCTTTTACTTCAACTTTGAGTAACAACTTTCTTCCTTGTTTTGGTGTTATCATTAGTAAGCAAACACATCATTTCTAAAAGGCTAGGAAGAAATGAAACAGTTTTAACAGTTTTCCTGTTCCCACTGGCATATTTATAGCTTCTAAGTAAACTTAAGGTTTCATTTTGATTGTGTTTCATAGGCTCCATGATTGGCAGATCATCTGCTGTGTATTCATACAAAGGCCGTAAGTCTGACAAAATAAGCATGAGCACAGTTTCAAGAGCATATCAGGAGCTGGGACTGGGCCGCATGACATTTCATATCTAAGAAAGCAGTGACTCATCTACTCACCAATGGCTCTCCAGCTCTTTTGTGAATACCAAGAATACGGATGGCATCTACTGGCAATAATTGATTATTGAGAGAAGAATTATTCATTTCTGGGCTTGAGGGAGGCGAATCATAACATTTTGATGCCACAATATCATGGGCCTCCAGGAGCGACTGTTAAGGAGTCAAAACAGCCTGTGGTTATTAGCTACTGATGGAACAAGTTGCTAAAAATAATTTATTAGTTCATTATCACTGTGGAGCACTAAAAGTTTCTCAGGACACATTAAATTCCCAGTATGAATTACGTACAATACATATATAATATTTTTAAGAAAAGTAAAACTAGATCACTTTATTAGCATCAAACAGTATCATATTCAGGTTTTCAGGTTTGAAGAGTCTAGTAGAATTTAGTTTCCTATTTTTAAAGTGTCATGTTCACTAGAAACCAAGCCTGGGTTTCTAAGGCTGGTAGAGGGAGGTGACAAATTTCCTATCAACAATGTCAGCATCTTCTTCGGCCTTTACCACTAATCTCTATTCATCTACTCATAAAGTGCAAAAATAGTCAAGTGACAGAAACTCTAAGTTCCACTATGTTGATATTAGTAATGTGAAATATTTGTTTACATGTATAAAAGGTATGTTAAAAAGATGTCTAAGAGAAAATAACTATCAGCAACTTCTATCATTAGTATGAAATTGCATATTAACAATTAAGGTTTTAGCCTATATGTTTTGAATTTAAAAAGAATCAGAAATGGTTACAGATATAAAGTTCAATTTGCTTTCTATGTTTATTATTCTTGAGGTAGTTGTTTAGAAACTGTGTAGTTGCCTTTTTTGTATATTAAATATTAAAAAATTCCTTATCCTAAAGGAGTTAAGCTTTAATTCAATACTTGCCGTAACACCAAACTAAAAAATTTCTGAGTACACAGAATACAAGTTTAAACACGACAAACAGAAGTAGGGCAAGAAAGTATCAACACATTCAAGACAGTAACAATCTGGGTATTGGCTTAATGGTAATTCCTGACAATTTCATAAAGATACTGTGGGAAATTTAAAGCAGGGTTAGGAAGATGGCTCATTCAGTAAGGTGCTTGTCCCCAAACGTAAGTTCTGTGTACAGATTCCCAGTATGCATTTAAAAAAAATTCAAAAAAAAAAAAGAAAGAAAGAAAGAAAAGTAACTGAGGAAAACAGCAGACTTTGATCACTAGACTTTGTATACATGCATACACATAAAACACACATGCAAATAAACATACACACATAAAAATCTGAAAATGGAAAAGAACTCAGAAATCTCTATGTGAGAGGTTTTTCTAGTAACACTGGAAGTTTTTCAAAGCCGTAATTGGGGCCTCTATTTTGACACAGGACTTTCTGCTCCTGTGACTACATGACACACTATTAATACACTTTTATCTCTCTGGTCAAGAATTCTCATGTGCTCCAGATTCATATACTAAAAGGCTACTTGTCCCTGGTTAAAGTCAGGGTAATTTGAATGCAAAAGGGATAACTATCATAAAGAACTAAAACTCCACATTTAGGGGTAAAAACCTTACAGGTCCACAAAGCTATTTAGCAAATAAAAAGACTAAAAAGCATCATTTGCTATCATTTGAAGCTGATGTTTTCAACAGCTCTTACTTTGAAAATTGGTAAAGAATAGGAACCATCATTTTGCTGCCTTCCCAGGAGGAAATGTTACAGGTCAGTAGGGCAACTGAAGATAAGCTCTGGGTTTACAGAACAATGCTACCTGACATAGACAGAATGGGACAATTTGGAAAATGCTATTTATAATCCCAAATGAAAATAATGATTTAGGCAAGGATTATTAATTTGTGTTTATCTAGAGGTAAGCGGTTGTTAGGCAATTAACAGCTGCACAATATTAGCCCCTTGTGGTGAAACATTCTTATAATGCTTGCACTCTGAAGTCCAAGGCAGGAGAGAATGGTGAATTAGAGGCCAGCTTGTACTATGTAACCAGACCCCATCCCCCCAAAAGAAACAACACACCTCCAAATAAGAAAATATCTGAATAGTGTTACCCAGTTGAGACAATTTCAAAGCCCTTAAACAAGGAACTGATTTCAGTACCAACACTGGTAGGGAACCAGGTACTCTACATCTTCTGATATAGCAACATCATTAAAGATGTGTTTGAGCTTAAAATAGTTCACCTGAGAAACGAATCATCAACCTTTTAATTAAAACTTCTATAAGTAAATAACACATCAGAAAATCAACCAGATAAACTCAGGAAGTGCAACAATGATGACGATAGCTTTGTCTCTTCAACTAAACACCTCAGTAAACACGGCAATGGGAATCCCATAGACATGGGTCATGAATTCATATATATAATGCCCTGGCCCCAAGATAAAGTTCAAATACTTTATACTGCCTTACATGAACTCAATCACAAATGGTGTCTTACAAAAGCAAAGCAGTGTTACCATCTAATTTTGAGGACAAAGACTGCGGGGAAAACAGTGACACTTTCTTCTTCTACCACAGCATTTCTTTCTCCTACTAAAATGTAAAGTCTCTATCACAGAATGAGTAGCCATGCACAGCTGGATGTATTTCTGGGGTTCCTATTTGCTTGTTACTTTCCTAATAGTCTCCACTAGCATATACTTTTAACCATTATAGGTTTAAAATAAAAATATCCCATCCTTTCTGCTCTGAAGTGAATTTTTCTTTGTGAAACTGCTTAACTTAAAGCAACTTAACTTTAAAAAAATCTACACATTTTTTTCTAAATCTATAGAACAAAGTATGCTATGTGACAGTTTCTATCCATAAACAAACTTCCTGTCATCTTTTCATCATGGGTTTGATTGAATTAACCCTGATACTGGAGCATACTAAAAAATGTTCCAAACTAGGCCAAAGAAGGAATGAGAAAAAACAGTGGTATTAATGAAGAAAAAAAAATGGTCATCAAGATGGTTCAGAGGATAAAGGCTCCAACATCAACCTGGATCACCTGAGTTCAATCTCAGGGATTCACATGGTAAAAGGAGCGAAAAGACCCCAACAGGGTGTCCTATGACTCTATCTATCTGCTATGGCACATGCCCATCATCCAATAATAAAGGAACAGCAAAGCTAAACAAATGAATGAACAAAAGGTAGCAGCAGCAACACTGTCAAAGTGAGAAGAATTCTTCCAAGGACGGGGTCTGATGGTCAGGGTTAACTGATGGCACAAAGGAAAAGTCAAGGTTATTTCTGTGGCAGACACTGTACATTTCTGTGATGTACATAGCCATATATGTGTGTTTATGTTCCTTTAACATTAGAATACCATAGTCTAGGACTTAGGGAATTTTAAGACAGGCTCTACACAACATGAATTACTTCAGTGTGGAAGGAGAAAGCTGTGGAAAAGGGAAAGTTACCTGGAAATGAGGTTCCTTGAGTATTCCAACCAGCTCTGCCACATTTTCATCCACACTTATTAGAGGACTGATATCTTCAAGAATTTCATTTACTAATTCCAAGTTATTATCACTGACAGCTTCTAATTTTGAATCTTCAAGCCTCTCATGAGCCTGAAAAGACAACAATGGATTAAAGTAATATTACTGAAGTTTTTTTTATTTCAACCAATATTTCACTAGTATATATATATATTTACAAATCTATACATATTTAGTTTTACAAGATATTACTTAGAGAGTGGGCAAGGTGGTTAGTGAGGCGAAGGCACTGGCTGCCAAGACTGATGACCTGAGTTCTATCACTGGGACCCACATGGCAGGAGAGAACTGATTCCCTGAAAGGTGTCTTCTTGACCTCCATAAGCACTGTAGCATGTACATTACACATGAACAAATATAAGAAAAAGACATTAGAGGTCTAATTTACTGAAGCCATATTTAATATTTTAATCAGAAGCAATAGATGGATTTTATAAATACACAATAAAATGTAATGACTTTGGTCTTTATTTCTACCTAACGCCATGAAATATATTCATTTTTACAGTTACTGCTAAAAAAAAACTGAATAGGCCAGATGATATGTAAAGAGCACATACTACTCTCTACTCACTAACTAGGTATCTATTCCTGAACTCTGGACACTGTTTCATTTCATTAAAGCAAATAATTAAGTATAAAAAGAATAAAAACATTCATTATGCATGTTACTATTTTTGAAATGATTTAAAAAAGAAGTGAGTCAGGTATACTGGCATATGTTTGTAATTCCGGTCCTGGGGAATCTGGGACGTCAGCTTGGCTGCTTGAGGTCAGTGTCTGGGCTGATCTTGAAAACGAAGCCCAGACAGACAGACAGACGATGGATGCACAAACACAACAAACAAAACCAAAACCCAAACTCACTTGGAAACTTCAGAACCCTGAAGCCAGTATTTTTCATGTCTGAAAATCTAGCCTAGGGATAAAGCTCAATGGCACTGTCCTTTCTTAATGCATACTGGGTTCACTACCAAGTAATGAAACAATAAGTAAATCATCAACATAGAGGAAAATGTGCTTGAGCAGCTCTGAGAGGTCTGACCTTTTTTTCCACGGTCCTACACTATCTCTGGTGCAAACTTTTTTTTTTTTTTTGGTTTTTCGAGACAGGGTTTCTCTGTAGCTTTGGTGCCTGTCCTGGAACTAGCTCTTGTAGACCAGGCTGGCCTCGAACTCCCAGAGATCTGCCTGCCTCTGCCTCCCGAGTGCTGGGATTAAAGGCGTGCGCCACCACCGCCCAGCTTGCAAACATTTTTTAATAATAGGAGTAAAGCAGGATTCTAAATTCATATTGAGAAGGAACACTACATAGGCTCCATCTTTCAGGTTTTCTTTTGACAAATAGTTGCTCATTAATTCTAAAGACAGGGGAAGGGCAACTATTGAGATTCAATTCAGAAGACCATGTACGATGACAGATTTTACACTGATATCTTGTAATTCATTTCTTTAAATGCTAAATAGAAATCCTATTTCCAGTATCATACTACTGTGATGTTTTCCATGTTGTATATATCACCATGCAGAATAGCTGCTTGAGAATCCAAACACAACATTTATAACTTGATAACACTTGTAAATGATAATCATTTTGTTTACATAAGCTTTTTTTCCATGTGATTTACAAGCATAAATTTTTTTTCCATGGGACAAATTTCACTTTCCCTTAAGAGACAGTTTCTATGCTGCTAGAGTGACCTTGAACTGTGAACTGAAATCTTTCTGTTTCAGTATCTATCCTGAGTAGCTGGGACTGCAGGTTGCGCCATCACACCCAGCAAAGTAAACTCTTAATTGGAAGACTTTAAGAAAGACCTCAGAAAAAAACGTTTTTAAAGTTATGAAATAGATTGATAAAGAATGGCATGTCAAAAGACTTAAGATGATTTAAATAAACAATTCTATTTCATTTGCATAAGAAAAAAATATAAAAATGAGAAAATGCAAGAATAAGAAGAATGGGGAAGTTTTCAGTTTTCTGCAGGCTTCCTCCACCTGCTGCTTTAAGAAGTATGCTCTCCCAAGACAGGTATGCCATTTCTTCTATCCCATCCCTTTTCATAGGTATCTGGTACTCCACGGCTTTGAAAGACCACCTGCCCCTCTGACTTGCATGTTTTTGTTCTTAGGAAGAGCTGTACAAATTCTGTGTTCTCTAGGACACAGACAATGACCAGTTTACTACATCCAAGCACTAAGCCAACAGGTTTTAAGTGTTCTCCTGTGTTACTCACATAATTGATATATATAAAGCTATGTATAGACTGCTGCAGTTCAGGCCTTCAGTACAGAAATGACTGCTGACTCGACTATTTATAATACAGCTCCCCCCTCTCTTCTCCGCACGTCTTTATTACATATTAGGCAATGCTAAGTGGTAACATGATAAAAACTACAGGCAGACAAGGCAGTGTCTCCTGTGAGGTAGAACTTGAAGGTAGCCCAAACATACTCAACATTCTTTCACTTCACAGATTGGTTTTATGGAAATAAAGCCTCTTAATATAAAATACAGAAGTGTTAAGAAAGTGTTTTAGTGAAATTATGGCTATAGTAAAATTAATATGGAGAACCAATTTCTAAAATGAAAATATTCAAGATCAATTTAATAGCCAGACATGGTGACACACGCCTGTAATCAAAACTCTTGAGAGTGGAAGCAAGAAGATCAGGAAGATCAAGGCCATTTATAGCTACAGTGAGCCTGAGGGCAACTGGGAACGTGAGAATCTACGGAAACATTAACAAGAAAAAAAATCAATTTCATTTTTTCTTAGAACAGAAATACAGAACCATAGTTATAATATGTAGTTATTAAAGCTCTGAGGCACTGTGTAAAAAAAAAAGCTTGAGACCATTAATTTACTTTAACATCAAAACTTATTTAATAATTTCAAGGGTTAAGTGCCAACTTGAACTTAATTCTTTAAACTAACAGGGTCACAGGAAACCTTAAAGACCAGTTAAGAGCAGGTCACAGTAGAGCACACCCCCACAGGAGGCTAGCCTGGTCTACATAGCAAATTCCAGGTAGGCAACAAGGCTATATAGTGAGACCCTGTATTAAAAAAAAAAAAAATTAAAGGGGCAAATGAATCACATGTTTGATTAAATGAGTCTTTCCTTTAAGAAATGGTGTATTAGTTAAGGTTACTATCGCTGTGATGAAACACTATGAGGGAAAGCAACATGGGGAGGAAAGGGCAGATGTTCTGCTCACATACCCTGAGTCATGGTCCTTTGAGAGAAGCTGAGGCAGAAACGCAAACAGGGCAGGAACCTGGAGGTAGGAGCTGATGCGGAGGCCATGGAGGTGTGCTGCTTATTGGCTTGCTCCATATGGCTTGCTCAGCCTGCTTTCTTATAGAACCCAGGACCACCAGCCCAAAGGTGCCTCCACCCACCAAGGGCTGGGTCCTCTCCCATTAACCACTAATTAAGAAAATGCCCTATATAGGCTTGCCTACCGCCTGAACTTATGGAGGCATTGTCTCAATTGAGGTTACCTCCTCTCAGATGACTCTAGCTTGTGTCAAAGTTGAAACAAAACTGTTCAGGACAGATGGTAGTAACTCTCAGCTTGAAACATGTAAGTTTCTAAACGGTCAAAAGAATCATTGTAATAGTTCTTGGAAACACAGGTGACTTCTTTGTAGCAACTGACAGGCTAATTCTAAAATTCATACATAACTGCAAGGAACCCAAGCATGCCAAAACAAACAAACAATCCTGTCTCTGCATTTTGATTATTTGGGCTACAACTGGCGCCCAACATTTGGGGTACAAATTCATGAAAAAAGCTGTTTTTCTGAAGCATTTAGCCACCAGCACAGGCCAGAGCTGTAGAAGAAAGCTCCACCCAGCTAGGCTTCTGTCTCTCTGTATCATATTCCTTTCCTCCCTCTCTCTCCTGATGATATGGGATTCCCATATATATCATATTCATATGCTGTGAATATGTTTTATTACTATTGTTTCTTTTTTGGTGCTTCTTAAACACACACCACCACCACCACCACCACCGCCACTGCCAGGCTTTAGGTGGGTTTGGAAGACTTGAATTCAGGTATTCACACTTACACAGCACTTTACCTCTGAATTATCTGCCCAACCTTTATTTTTAATCAAAAAGAGTACAGTTGCTCCATATGTTTTCCAAAGTAAATCAACCATTTCAACTGCTAAGAATGGTAATCTGGTGACTTTCTGAAGGTCCATCATAGGTGGTACCTACCAATCCATTTTCCACTCACAGAACTTGTTGGGAATAAATACACATAAATACCGTCACTCTGCATTAAAATAAATAGAGCATATAACTTAAAAGGCAAAGTTAGAACACCTGGCCTAATCCTTAGTCCTATTATTTACTCTAGTGTATTTTAAAGGCCTTAGGAAACTACAAGCATACTGCAAATGCCTTACATGTTGTTAAGATGTCTAAAGCTACGATAAAAGCCTTAAATTAAACATGAGAACAGGGACAAAAGTGATTCACAGACAATAAAAAGTGACAATCAACAGTATAAGATAAGGGAAGAGTAGAACAACTGTACCAATAAGAGGCCACGGCAAACCGTTTTTTAGTATTGGCTTAAATAGCTCCTGTTGACTTCAGCAGGTCCTGAAGCTGTGGCTCACACAGTAAGTTGTTAAGGTACAGAACAAGAAGTCAGAATGGGAAGGTAATATCCTGAATATTATAAAAATACAGCAATAATAAATATGTAAGTTATGAAAACTATTTTTACCACATGAACTCATCATGAGTAACTGTGTGTATGAGCCACATTAATTCATATTTACTAACGGAAAAGGTGAAAGGGTTTTCTGAAGCTTTAGAACACAACGAAAGACAATAAACAAACAAAAAACCCCACACAGGTAAGATTAGCATTCTAGCAGTCAATGCAAAACAAAAAGGAGGGGGTGGATCTATGAAAGAGAGGCTGGAGGACCATCAGAATGGCTTTCCAAAAGCAAAACCATCTGGAACAACTTCTAAGGTAAGAGCCAGCAGGGAGTGAAACAGGCAATAAATATACTGAGCTTCCTTGATATTTAAAAACAGCATTATTAAGAAACTGCAATTAAAATAAAACAGAACTACAAATATGGCTGTAAAAAGGTGTGTATTAAATGAGTTAATAAAGTTTGCTCCAGAGTTGATTAAGAGAACACATCTAAAATATTAGGGTTATGGGGGAAAAATCTAGAATTTCAAAAATAAAATTAAAAAAAAAGAACTAAATAAAAGTGATTAAAAATTTAAATGATAAACAGGTGTAAGTTACAATGTAAAAGAAAAAAATCAACACCTTGCTGGTATAAAGTGAAGACAAAACCAAAATCCCTTTCAGGACCCAGCTCAACTCTGTTCTCTTATGAATTGTCTAGCTTTAAGGTACTGTATCAAAAGCTGAAAAACAGCAAGAAAACCTTATCTTTGCATACATTAATATTTCATCATGTGACAAGTGTTATTTGCTAACTATTCAAAAAGGTGTACCACCTAAATTCCACAACGGTGATCACTGAAAAGACTTCCATAAAAACAATTTTCAAAGTCCTTCAGTAATCTTATGAATGAACTAATATACCTTAGCAAGTGACTTCACAATAGGATTCTCCATAATCCCCTTGAGAAAAATCAGGTCTATTTCTTCTGCTCCTGTAGATGAGGGCAGCTCCGTAAGGTTTTCTAAAACTTGCTGCATTTCTGATGAGATAAAAGATGAGATAAGAATTAGTGAATACATAAATAAAGGAATACTCAAACTGCAGACCATTATGGAATAAGAGTGCAAATAAAAAAATTAACAAAACTCTTCTGAAAAATCCTATTTAAGAAAATAAATTGTTTCACATTAATTACTGTCCCATGAACTGGATGAATGTTTATATACAGTTTTGATTTTATAAAACTACACTTAATACACACAAAACTCATTTGCTTTTTTCTCAAATTTGAAGATACTAAACAAGAGGAAATAAAAATTTGAAGACTTATAGAAAGTATAGAGATAAAATAACACACACACACACAAAATTCCTATAAGTCCAAATCAGATCACTGGTAAATTCTACCAAACATCTAAAAACATAATTAAAACTAAAACTTGACAAATTTTTCAAATAATATAATCCCAGCACTTGGGAGGCAGAGGCAGGCGGATCTCTGTGAGTTCGAGACCAGCCTGGTCTACAAGAGCTAGTTCCAGGACAGGCTCCAAAAGCACAGAGAAACCCTGTCTCAAAAAACCAAAAAAAAAAAAAAAAAAAAAAAAAAAGCACTTTCTTCTTTGTATGGGAGTGGGGGATGAGGGAATTGAGAGAGGTTTTCATTATGTAGCTCTCAATGGCCTGGAACTCAGAAATCCACCTCCCTCTGCATCACTATGTATGCTAGGCAAAAACACTTTTGCCAATTTATTCTGTGAAATCAGGTACTTTGGTTCCAAGCCTAGACAAATATAACTCTTAAAAAAATTATAGCTAATATCCCTTAGAAATATACATGTACAAGTAAAACACTAGTTATGTAAACTAGAAACATATAGAAAGGATTATACATAAATGCCAAATATAAAATATCCCAGGAATGGAACATATGAAAGTCAATCAATATACTAGAACAGAACCCAAGGACATTTCAAACAGATACTCAAGAAAGTGTTTGATAAAATCTAAAATACTGCATGTGAAAACAAAATACTTTCAAATCCCTCTCTTCCTCCTAAAAGCATTAACAAAGCTTATAAAATAAATTCCTCACCCAGCTAAGGCTGGGCATTCATAAAGAATAATAAGTTTCCATGTATTTATTTGGGAGCTGGGTGGTGGGCCCCAAAGAGCAATAAGTAATAAAAAACATCTACACTTTCCCACTCTCTAGCAGGACCTATTTCAGATTTGTTAATCATCTCTCCTAATCAGATCTGTTAACAGGTTTTTGTTTGTTCAGGGAGACTTGCTACTCAAGCCTTCTTTCCTTGCTATTTTCTAAGTTTTTTTTTGACCTGGAACTCACTATGTAGACCAGGCAGGCCTCAAACTCACAGAGATTCACCTAGGTCTAGGTAGAAAAATAAAGGAGACTACACACCTTGGACCATTTTTAAGGTCCTCGTACATTGCTACTGCTTTTGATCATATGGAATATTAGAACACTAATAAAAGTACCAATCTCCCAGATTTTAAAGGGGGAATCCCCGCCACCCTCAATTTGGAAGCTCAAATTTTATTTATTTTTATTTATTATTCCTTTTATTTTTGAGATCATAATTACATCTTGATAGTATAAAAGCTATTAATCATCCTTAACTTTTACTTACCCTGTGTTTTCTTTTTTCTTTCCCTTTTCCTCATTTCTTTTCTCTCTGAGTCAAGGTCTTACTACGTAGAACTGACTGGCCTTAAACTCACTATGTAGATCTGGATAGTCTTGACTTTTGTTTCTGCTCCCTGAGTACAGAAATACAGACCTGTGACACCAGCTTAGCTTTTAACTTGATGAAATTTTTAAACATAAGATATAGATATAACTTTTTTTAAAAAAAATATGAGATACGATTTCTCTGTGTAGCGCTGGCTGTCGTGGAACTCACTCTGTAGACCAGGCTGGCCTCAAACTCACAGAGATCCACCTGCTTCTGCCTCCCAAGTACTGGGATTAAGTATGTGTGTGACCATGGCCAGCTACTTGATGAATTTCTAATAAAAGTGCAATACATACCTCTTTTCAGCTACATTCTAAAGACACACAAACAGATGAGGAGGAGGTGTGAGAACAATTAACAAAGGGTAACAGTGGACTGACCCCAACTGACAAGGGATTCTGTTCTTTCTTTCCAAAATTACAGATAACAGTCTGAACTATTTCTTACAGATGTGTCTTGTGCTATTTTATAGTTTTGAACAGAAACAGGGGTGAGTTTTGTTTTTTCATCGTTTTAGTCCTCTCATGCCCAAACTTCCAATAAAGTACTTTCATGTTTTAAAACAAAACAAACTCTAACAGAAGAGAGAGAACACTCCAAAGTAAAGTATGAATTAAATCAGACATAGTTAACAACAGGAGAACGCTAGTGTATGCAAGCGCTTCCTGTGTGAAATAAGCTCTGCTATGGGGGAGCCTTAAGAAGTTGGGCCAGGCAGAGGGAGGGCCAGGCACCAGTGAAGCAAGGAGGTATCCCAGATTTACTCAGATTCCACGAAGAAAGGAAAGTCTCAAGAGTTCAGAAGAAGCTATCTGAACATTCCAATCCTCCATAATCCCTGAAGGAGATATCTCTTAATAAGGTGTAGAAAATGAAACCTTTATCTGAATGAGAGAAAAGTCTAGTACTTAATCTAGTCCTCCAGTCTCAAATATGAAACAAATCAAGAACTAGCATTTAGGAAATCCACATCGATGAACAAGAGGCATCAAATTCAACAAACATTAAGCTCTAAACTCCAAAGAGCCACTGAGATGGGGTGGGGAAGGGGTGGCAAGAGGAGGAGGAAATGGAAAAAGACAGGGAGCTGGGGCCCGAATCAAAAATGCAACAAAATAAAGCTGAGGGAAAGTCTTAAAAAGAGCAAAGGGGTTGCAAATGTAGCTCGGGAGTAGAGTGCTTGTCTAGAGGTATTTATGGCCTGAGTTTGATTCCTACCAAAAGAGGGAGGAGAAAACAGAAGGGGAAAGTGAAGGGAAAGAGACAGAAAATATGAGAAAACAGAAAACCACTGTGATTCTGTGAATCAAGTAAGTCTTCAATGGGACAAAGGGGTCTGAATGGCGGAACAACGGGTAAAGGACTGGGAGGGCAAGAAATAATCAGTAGATGTTAAAAAGAAAAACAACAACAAAAATCTTTAAAAGAAAAACAGCTGGGCAGTGGTGGTGCATGCAAGCCTTTAATCCCAGTAGCTGGGAGGCAGAGGGACAGCTAGGGTTGTTGCACAGACAGAATCCCTGTGAGAGAGGGGGGGGGAGGGGGAGGGGGAGAGGAAGGGAGGGAGGGAGGAAGGGAGGGAGGGAGGGAGGGAGGGAGGGAGGGAGGGAGGGAAGGAAGGAAGGAAGGAAGGAAGGAAGGAAGGAAGGAAGGAAGGAAGGAAGGAAGGAAGGAAGGGGAAGAAAAAGAAAGAAAGAAAGAAAGAAAGAAAGAAAGAAAGAAAGAAAGAAAGAAAGAAAGAAAGAAATTAAGAAAGAAAGAAAGAAAGAAATTAAGAAAGAGGGAGGGAGGGAGGGAAAAAAACACAGAAACATTTTGAATATCACAAAAATGGAAAATCAGAAGCGGAAAGGGTGAGTGAATAAAAGAAGAAATAGAAATCAGTTACATCACAATTAAAAATGCTAATAAATAGCTATTTCATTATAAATTTTCTGAGTGGCTATATATCAAATCAACAGAGAAAATCAGTACTCTCCCTAAATAGAAGTAACAGCCATTTAAAGGTAAAATAAGATGTTCAGAAATGATTAAATCATAAAATTAGACTATATATGTCATTTCAAGTATATTGAGGACAATTTCTATAGTAAGAATCACTAATATAAAAAGATGCCAATTCTTTAAGAATGAAACATAATAAAAATACAATAGAATTTTTAATTTAAAAAATTTACCTGAAATAGAAAACACAGAAAAGTAGCTAATACATCTTTAGAAGCATAAATATATGGGGTTTCCCAAGCTGTCAACCACAAAACACTAGAAAGTGTGCAGCCCTGTCACAGCAATATTTAAATTAAGTACCCAAATAAAATTCAGCACACACAAAAAAAGACAGAACGTAGCAGATTGATTACTTAACTTCATCACTGTGTCTATTCCCTTCATGATTCCCTCTAGAATACCAGCAAATTATTAATAAGAGTACAAAAGAAAAGATGAAGAAGAATGGCTGAGGACAAAACATTAGTCCCACATAAATATAAGCTTGAAAGTGGTAGAAGCAGAAAACTCAGACAAAGGAACAAGCCAATGATGCCTCCTCTGGCATTATTTCTAGAATCTACACATTCTTTCCCCTCTGCCTGGCAATGAGTCTTAGCTGTAATAGCATCCTGCCCAGACTGTCACTGCAGTCCGTCTATAACTGTTAGCTTCCCCTCACTGTTACAAACACCTGAGACCAGTGATTTCACAGAGAAAACAGCTATTCCGCTCACAGTTTCATGCAGGACCAACTGCCCCATTGCTTTGGACCTATAATGGCATACCATAGCAGAATATTGCACTGCAGAGCTGTTTACCTCAAAGTCAAGACAAGAGAGAAAGGGACCAAGGTATCACAACTCCTTTTGAGGGCATGCCCTCAATAAAAATCTCCCATGAGGCCCTACTTAAAGATTTTGCCACCACCCAATAGCACCATGGGGTGGGAACTTTTGGGGGGCATTCCAGATCCAAACCATGGCAATGACCCAAAAGGAAGTAATTAAAATGTAAATTTTAAGGCTTTTAAGCCTTTTAATACATTGCTGGATTCAAGCTACACCAATCTTTGTAGCCTTGACACAAAATTTTCTGTTTGTCACTGTTTATAGACAACCACCTTTGCACAGCTAATTCACGCACATCTTTCAGAAGCAAAATTTCAACCTCACTGGTTGCTCCAATTAGGATTTTTCTTAATATACATATATTCATAGTACTCTGCAATTTTCACAGATCCATATAATTATAAGTGATTTTGTTCAAAGCACAGTTTCTTGTCAAATTCTGAGAAATACAGAAACCCTACCTATCTTGCTCCTATCTGAATCCCAAAGAACTAGGATGCAGTTTGGTACATTTAAAGTTCTCAATGATGCATTTTCAATGCATCTTAACAACCACTTTCCAAACTATGTATTTATTCCCATGAATTATTTCACAAGGTATGACAGAAGTGGTGTGTTTAACTGTTTGTATTACTGAAGTGGAATAGTGAACAGTAATATTTTCTACTGTTATACTTCCAAGCATTCTAGAACACCATGTAAAGCAATTTTAATAAAGTGAATAATACTTAACTACCTATATTCTTTGCTACAAGTTTCACAACAGCACTTTACAAAAGTGTTTCTACTCTGTTTAGAACTGAAAGTTATCAAGTGAACTAGTCTAAGTATTCAGTTAGGACTAGATTACTATTTAATATTTAAAATACTTTTGTTACCATATTTGATGCAATGTTCACACTCATTTAATTCAAGAAACTGATTTTCCAAATGAAAATATGATAACTTAAGTATTAAATCAAGACATTAAAATTATTTATATTTTAAACATAAAACAATCACATACATGAAACCTGCTGCTTAATTTACAAAATCAGTAAAATGCCACATAAAAAAATCACTACATATTTGGAAAAATGTTAAGAAAGTACCAAAAGTCATTTAGATAATTATACTGTGCTTGTAACAGAGCAGCAAAATTTTTATGAAATACAATTCCAAGAAAAGGCGTAACAAAAGAATCCAATGAAATAGGGATGCTTCCTTAAAGATCAGATTTTGAAAAAATACTGATCACTGTTGGGGGCCAGGTAGGGCCAAATGTCCTGTGTGTGTAACAAGGAATGCTATGCTTTGATTCCCTGCAGGGGCATGAATGGCAAAGCCAGCAATGGTCTGCCATCAGAGCTCCAGGGGGCTTGAGGCCAAGGCCTTGAACTTGACATTTTCCCTATAAAGCTGTGGTCAAATGTTCCAGACACTGAGATATGAAATTCTGCCATTTGATGTTCTTTACTGATTTGTCTTCTGCTTTCCCATTTGAAGGGTATGTAAGGAGCTATCATACTAATAAACTGGCTAGCTGGGGGTAGCAGCCCTTGTAGCCCCCCTGACCTCAGCTGTTGACTGTTTATTTTTCTCATTCCCTAAAAGAAAAACATTTTATAAAATGACAACATGCTGTCAAGATCCATACCCTGGGATTCCCATTTATTATACTGAGGCAAAGAAGAAAACAACAAATTTAAATGTGCACAGTATATTTCACCCTTTATTCAGCACTTTCTACACAACTGGATGAAGGAAACAGATACCATTTCTCCTCTAAAAATTCAACTTAGAGAAGTATGTGTGTGATGGGCAGGAATTTAAGGGAACAGTACTTCAGAATGGCTAAGAGCCTCTACTCTGCCACTTGACTAGCCCTGAAAACTTGGGTAGGCAACTTAGCCTTCCCAAGCCAGTTTCTTTTATCTGTTAAGTAGGCAGTGCCGGAAGGTTGCCAAGCTAAATGAAACATGAAAACGCTCCAAGGATACCTTATGGTATGTAAAACCAGTGCCAGGGAGGCAGAGACAGGAGCATTTCTGGGGCTTGCTAGCCAGTCTGTCCACCCTATTTTACAAATTGTGTAATTCACAGTTCACTGAAAGATTCCATCACACAAACAGGTGGATGATTCCTCAGGAATGACTCCTGAGGGAACTTTGACCTCTAGATATGTATTGTTCTCACACCCACAGGAAAAAAATTAAAAGAAAAAAGAAAACTAATCTGAAGCACAGTAATTTACTTACAAGGTTTCTGCAACTTTATAAAGAAAATCATCTTTTTTATTTTAAGCATCCCTATGCTGCTGATTAATTCAGAAAGAGCACACTACCATGTTTTTAATGAACCTATCAATGCTCCCTCATAAACCAATCACCTTGTAACAGAGACTCGTGTAACTTTCTGGCACTTTTTAAAGACATAGTTTCATGAAGTCTAGGATGACCTTGAATTTCTGAGCTTCCTGCCTCCACCTCAAATTCTGAGATTACATACAAATGCTACCAACCCTAGCTTCAATCTCAGTTCTTAGAAACAATTTCCAGGACATGCCATGCTTCCAGAAAGATGTCCTCTCAAACAGAAAGAAGTAGATTTTATAAGAAGAATTATTAAATCAGTAAGTTCTAGCCAGACACAATGACACATGTCAGTAATTCTAGCACTTAGAAGACTAAGTTAAGAAAATCCTAAGATCAGCACAAGCGATACGGTGATTTCTACGCCAGCCTCTGTTACTTAGTACAACACTGCAGCAGAAACATCACCGCCAACCACCATCACCCTGGATGACAAACAGCACACAAACAATGAAATGTTCCATTTTGAATGACTAAAAGCATTAAAATGTGAAATTAGGAACCCAAAATGTAAAGATAGAATTTAAATTCACTTTGAATACCTTCAAGCCTTCTGCTATCTACTATAAATATTTTGTTCTTAAAGAAAAATTCACACTTTTCCCTAAAGAGAGACAAAGATGAGGCAATCACACAAAGTCTCCACAGTATAAATCTCACGGCTGTCAACAAGCTTCCTGGTTCTACAGAATCATCAAGCTGTTCTGTTTAATTTCTTACTAACTTGGTTTTGTGTGTGAAGATCCTGACATATTTTCACAGATTTCTTCCTGAATGTAAGTGCCTTGCTCTACTGTGAAAAGGAGTTCTTAAAATTTTAGTTTTGATTAATCTTGTATGCAGCAATCTTAATTCTTTTACTGGCATTAACAGTTTGTCAAGATTCAGTTGGATTTTTTACACACACTAGGATGTAATAGTTATCATCTACAAGTAATAACAACTAAGTAACTTTGTGGAAAAATCTGAATGGGGATTTACTTTCTCTTCAAGACACTAGAATAACTTTCTTTTTTATAATAGTTTAACAAATTTGTGTTCATTTAGGGAATTCATTAAATTTTATTGGCATAAAACTTTTTTCATTATCTATAAATAAAATCTTGTAAATCAACCAAGTGTGGAAATATCTAGGTATCACCATTTATAATTTTGATCATTTAACTATTCTAGTCAGACTTACCAATATTGTTTACCTTAGTAATCATTTTTTCTTATAGAAAGATATGGTCAATCACTATTCTTTATATAAAAACAACATGGTAGGTCATTAACTGTAGCAAAAATTAAGAATACTCACAATTAAGTGGATAAAGATTATAAAAAAACCTCATGTGAGTTCAAGTCAATTTTGCCAGCAATAAATTATGAACAGCTGTTTTAAGTGGCTGTTTGAAACTGTGGACTGATGCTCTTTCAGGTACCTCTCTAAATCTATGTACCACCACATCTACACTTCTATATGTGCATCTTCCACGCCTGAGGTACAGCATCACTGCATACTTTCCTATGTCCTCCAGGTCTCAAGTAACAACACATACACTTCATCTTCAGTAAGATTTCCTGTATATGTATGAGTGTGTTTCCTGAGCCTATGTACATGTACATATACATATACATGTACATGTGAATGCCTGCTGTCTGCGAGGTCAGAAGACAGCCTCAGATCCTTGGATTTGAGAGCTATGAATGGTTATGAGCCACCACTTATTTATCTAAGTGTTGGGAACTCATTCCTGTGTAAGGGCGATGAGTGCTCTTAATCACTAGGCCAGCCATCACTGCAGCCTCCTATATGTCACTTTAATAGAGCTGTTTAAGAGTTTAATTGGCATGTATGAAGAAACAATACCTTTATGTGTAGATTATCTAACACACTATTTAACTTATTTATATGAAACATTTAGGTTATTTCCAACTATTTTTGTTATTATGATTATTGTATAGTTTTATGAGTATGTCTATAGCTTAAATTTCTGGACATGGAATTTCTCTATCAGTGACTATTTTTATCAATATAGTTATAAATCGGCATTTCAAGAAGTAATACTAATTTACAATATGCTTTTTTAGTCATTTATTTTTTAAAGTTCTTTGAAATTTAAGTGTAACTACATATAAAAAGTATATACTCTGATATATATATATATGTTAAGCATTAAGATAATAAAAAAATTCATCTCTTTCAGAAGAACCAGAAGTACCCCCTTTGTGATCCGTCTTGCCCTTGACCCCTTACATCTCTTTATAAAGCATCTACTGCTCTATACTAGACAAGTTTGCTGACTTTAGAATTCTGATAAATTACAGCACTCAACAATGAATGTTCCCCACCAATTGTAAGGATTCAAAGCCTACCATATTTCTAATAAGATTTACCTAATGACTATGTTGTTTTTATCTAAGTAGACCTATCAAATAATTTAGATCTTCTAGCCCCTCACTTATTACTGCTCAGTATTCCACATGCTTTATTAAAGCTCCTGGCTATTAATGTACACCTGATGATATATTCCTGTGCCTCTCCAGTAGTTTCTGTTTCATAAAAGTGGTTGATATGTCACGTGGTACACAGTTATGAATGTTATCCTGTATAAGATGTCCCTTTTCATTTTTTCTTCCTTCCTTCCCTCCTTCCTTTTTTTTCTTGTGTTTGTGGAGAGGCAGGGGGGAAGGAAGAGCTGATTTTTGTCTTAAACAAAACTGAAAATCTACCCAAGGATGGTCTTCCACAGCTGACTCCTCAGCCTCTGTCTGCATGCTGAGAGCACAGGTGGATGCTGCCATGCCCAGATCCTCCTTTTTCATTCCTAATGCTCAGAAACTTGGTGTTTTACTTGGCCAAGAATCAGTGCCCTGCACTTGCCCTTTGCCTCTATTTGCTTGACACCTTTTGCTAGCCCTTTACTTTTATCCATTCCAGAAAATTTTGTTTTAGATAAGCTCTATTAGATACAACATATTTTATATAGTAAGAGTTTTCTTATTTGGTAAATTAAAAATATTTCTTTAAAAAAGACTAATCTCATCCAGATCTACAATTATTATTGTTGTGTTCTATGATATTTGATATAGTTTCTTCTATGAGAAGCATATTCTTGCTTGTTAAAGTTGTTTGTATTTAGGAGTCTGTAACTATGTTCTAATATTTGCTATATAGCTCTATAATAGACCTTCCCACATAGCGCTTTTACTTTTATTTTTTTTTTTAACTGTTTACTGTATTTGCTACTAGGACCTTTAAAAAACAATTTCTAACACCAATCCATACAATAAGTTCTTATTTTCCCCCAACTCTTTTGTTTTATTATTTTCCACTTTTCATGTTTATTTATACTTCTGCTTATGAACTTAAATTGTATTTCTGCCAAGTAAATACCAAAGATTAGCAATGGTGTAAGTTTAGCATGATAAAAAATAACTAAGTTCTTCAAAATGTTCATAATGCCATTCAGATCCGTACCACGAAATATGCCCCCACTAGTCAATGCAGAACTTGAGTAGTGGCCCACCAGTAGACAGCATCTTATAAAATATGTGTACAATTAACTTCAAAGAGTCTCTTCCAGATCTCCTCTCTTCCTAATAGTCAAGCAAAAAGGTGGACCTTTGTTCATTTCACTGTGACACATAATTTCTACAACCAGATTCATGTACAAGTTTAAGGAGTGAGACAACACAGAAAAACAAAATTAAATGGGATTTGACCTATCCTCTTGGGAACAGTTTCTCCAAATGAAGAGGAAAGTCCCTTCTTTCCTTTAGAGTTTTAAGCTTTAGTGATTATATAACCACATCAAGACTGCTGCCAAAGGATTCCTGCAGAATGAGGAACAAGACATCAAAAAAGGAGGTAGAGAGGATAGAGACTGGGAATGGGAAGAAGTGGCGAAGGGAGGGAAAGGATGGGAGGGATAGAGACATGGACAGAGATTCTTGAATTCCTGCTGAGGGTTAGAATAAAACCCATCAGTTACTTTTACAAAGCTATGACAAAAATCCCTGGGGAAAATAATTTAATGGGAAGAATTATTTTTATTTGTGGTCTAAGAGGGTTAGGACTACAGTTGCATATGGCAGAAGAGATGTACCTCATGGTAAACAAAAGATGAGAGAGACTAGAAAGGAGCAGAGACCAGGAACAACCCTCAAAAGCAGCCCTCTCCTCAACTTTCTCTAGCTAGAGCAAACCTTCTAAAGTTTATACTACATTTTTAAACACCAACAACAACAAGGGACCAAGCTTTCAAAAGCATGAGCCTAGCGGAGCAAGCCACATAGACATCTCATAATGCAAAAATATATTTAGTTCATCACCAACCATCCCTTAAAGTCTTGACAATTCAAACAATGCTAAAATGTTTGTTCAAAATCTCTTTTGGGACTCAAGACAAGCAATTGTGAGCCTTTATAAAAACATTCCCATTCAAAAAATGGAGAATGGAAGTAGAGCTAGGAATGATCAGACCAAAGCAAGACTAAAGCCCAGCAGAAAAACTCTTCCTGTAACCTATGTCCAGCATCATACATGAGCTCTAAGGGGTGTGAGAGGCCCTGCCTCTACGGCTTTGCTGCTTGCAGTCCACACACTGCCTCTCTTCTGGGCTGGTGCCACTTGTTACATGGGGCATGTATCATCAGAAGGCTCATGTTTCAGCATCTCAAATATCTTGAGAATTCCACTGCAGTTTAAGACTTCATCTCCACAACTTTACATACTGCCCTCTCCGGCAGCCTGCAGAATTCCAACTCTCCTACATACTGCCTGGCCTCCCAGATCTTCCTTTGAAATCTGGATGAAATCCTCCTGGAACTCCTACACTACACAAAGTACAAACCTAGAATCATGTGGTAGACAGTGTCGAGGTCTACTGTCAGCTTGTGCAGTAGCTGGGCAGCTAAGCCCACAAAAGCACTTCCTTTCCCAGGTGGCTCTGTCCAAGCCATAGCAGTTAGAGCTTTCTTCTCAGCTTTTGAAACCTTTACACCTTACTCATTTAAGGGATAGAATCTGGTCAATTGCTGACAAACATCTAGGCTTGTTTCAAACATTGTTCAATTTCTTAACTTCTTTTAATCGCTTCAGAAATGATGACTTCTTAGCCCCAACTTTACACTAGCTTTTCTGTCAAACCTGGAAGGTTTTCAGGTCTTTGAGCCTGCTTTAATTCTCACCATAAGCTTGGCAAAAGAAACCAGAAATCACAGGCAGCATCACAGACTGCTACATTGTACTGAAAATTTCTCAAGTTTTAATTAGTCTATTAGTCACTTTTAAATCCATCCTCAATCAAAATCCTAAGCATGGATAAATACAGACAAATTATTTGTTTCAGCAAGTAACATGAATGGGTTCTAATCCAGGTCTTGGTAGTGTCCTCGTTACCACAATCTTATGGGTCGGCCTTTCTGATCTGTGTTGTTATCTGCACTCTGGCTTCTGAGCTTCGCCCAGAATTGCCTGCTATATTCAGATTATACAGCATTCTAGACTATCTCTAAACTCTGCATTCCTCCCATAAACCAATTCTAAAGGAATAAGAACTTTATGACACTAACAACCGAAATTCTCCAGTACTAATTTCCTGTGTGTACCTTCAGAAACTTAGCTGTGACTAAAGGAGGGAACAGTCTCTGGAAGGGATCACTGATTTGGTCTTACTGTTTCAGAGCGTCCAGTTAGTCTGTGGACCTCACTCCTTTACCTTGAAGTAAGGCTCACCATTAAAGCAGAAGGAACATGTGGAGGAGTCTGTTCATCTCATAGCAGAAAGAATGCAGAGACACTTAAAGGATTAAAGATGAGGCATATCCTTCAAAGACACGCTCTCCAGTTACCTATTTCTTCCAATCATACCCTACCCTTCTAAAGAATCCAGCACCTCCCAAAATAGTGTTTCCAGATAGAGATCATAGCTTCAACACAGGAGTCTATATTAAAATCCTCCCCTGCTTTTCTTTTTCATTTTTTTAATTAAGATTTTTTAATACAATCTTTTCTCAGTTTACATAGCTATCCCCGTTCCCAGTCCCTCCCCTCCTATCGCCCCGCTCTATCCCCATCCATCCACTCCTCAGAAAGAGTAAGATTTCCCATGGGAAGTCAGAAAAGCCTGACACTTCACTTTGAGGCAAGATCAAGGCCTTCTCCCCCTTATCTAGGCTGAGCAAAGTATTCTTCCAAAGAGAACGTGCTCCTATACGCCAGTTCAAGCACTAGGGATAAATCCTGGTCCCCACTGCCAGTGCCCACAGACTGCCCAAGTCTCACAACTGCCCCCCACATTAAGTGGGCCTATCAAAAATGGGGTACAGATCTAAACAGAAAATTCTCAGCAGAAAAATTGCAAATAGCCAAAAGACACTTAAGGAATTTTGCTCAACATCCTTAACCATCAGGGAAATGCAAATCAAAACAACTCTGATACCATCTTACACTAGTGAGAATGACTAAGAACTAAAACATGAATGACAGTTTATGCTGGAGAGTTATGTGAGTTGAAGGGAACTCTCCTGCATTGCTGGTGGGAGTGCAAACTGGTACAGCCACTTTGGAAAACAGTGTGGTGGTTTCTCAGAAAATTGGGAATCAATCTACCTCAAGACCCAGCAATACTACTCTTGGGCATATATATACCCAAAGGACGCACACTCATACCACAAGGACATTTGCTCAATTGTGTTCATAGCAGCATTACTCGTAATAGCCAGAACCTGGAAACAACTTTGATGTCCCTCAAACAAAGAATGGATTTAAAAAATGTGGTATAGTTATAAAACGGAATATTACTCAGTGGTAAAAAAAAAATAAACAAACAAAAACTACAACAAAAAACCTTGAAATTCAAGTGCAATCAGATAGAACTAGGAAAAACTATCCTGAGTGAGGTAACCCAGACCCAGATACACAAACAAGGTATAACAATCCCAGAGAAGCTAAGTAACAAGGAGAACGCTAAGAGAGACATGCATGAACCCCCCACCAAGAAGAGATAAGATCTCCTGAGAAAATTGGGAGTGTGAGTGTTGGGGGGAGGAGAGGTGAGGGTTGAAGAGGAGGGGAGGAGGAGAACCTTCCTTGCTTTTCAAATCAGAGCTTACCCGTTTTCTTCAGGTATGATTTTGAGTTGTTCTGAGTTCAGGAGAAGGAATGCCAATCCCACTTCCCCGCAAAGGTAAACAGTTCAAGGCAGCACTGACTTAGTGCCACTTTCCAGTTATCTTCTCCATCTGCAAACTTACTTTACAGAGTCTGCAAACAGTTGTGCCATGGATTCTGTCCTGGTTTTATAGGCACTCACTGTCAAAAAAGACAGGGTCTGCTGTGCTTCTTTTATCTTAAAAGAACCCCTTGTGAGTTCCTTAACCAAAACACTGTGGAAACCTGTAAGGGTTTAGTGTGAAAATTCTTCAAATACTTTTTCTGGCCTCTTTTTTCCCCTCTCACTAGAATTTTCATCCCAAGACATACTGGAATGTTACACACTGCCCTGCCACCTTCTGAAGTTCTTTCCATTATCCTTAAACTTATCCCCTCTCTATGGGAATAAAGGCATTTTATTGATCTTCAGATTCATTGTTTCCCCACATCTGCTACTGAACCTATCCAATGCAGCTGCAGTTCAGATATAGTACTTTTTCCAATCTAAACTTTGCATTTGGTTCTTCTAGCCTTTCTGTTGGCTTTCTTTACATTCCTTCAATATATTAAAACAGCCAATTTAATAGATGTGTCAGACCTAACATCATGCCCAGTTAATCCCTATTGACTGCTTTACTGATTATAACTTACATTATTTTAAGGTTTTTCTTTGTTTGTTTTGCACTCATCATGGCTGTTTTGCTGGAGCACCGTACTCTTAATATATCGCAGTAACTGGGGTTTAGTTTGTTTTTCCAGTAATCTGTCTTAACCTGACAAAATCTGTCCCCTTCAATGGCACACAGGAAGGACATCTCAGTCCAGTTTAGCCTGGCTCCCTTGCAGCTGTGCAGAGGGCTTTGCACTTAATGAGCAGCCAATGACTTGAGCAAAGGTTGTGCTCACACACCTTGAACCTGTCGGTCTCTGCATATAAGGGCTTGGAAATCCAAGTCCCTTAACTTTTCTTTTTTGTCAGACTCTCTTGGGTCTCCAAGCACAGAAAGCATACTTCAGCTCTCCTCTCTAGAGTTTATCATTAAGTTTCCGGTTTTGAGCTCACAAAAACCAAATGTATAACCTTAAGCTAACAAAGCAGCATGTTTTTTGTGTTACCTCCCAGTAAACTCACCACTTTTAACAGTGAAGTAATAGGATAGTTTTTTTTTTGTTGTTGTTGTTGTTCCTTATAGCTCCATCCCAGCTTGCGACAAGCCACACCAACTTACAAGTAGCAGAGATGACTATCTTAGTTCTCGTTCCTTTACCAAAATACCCTGCCCTGCCAATTCATTCCCCTCTTCATAAGGGCCATGCGAAGGGTGCTACTCTTGTGGACTAATCTAAACCCAATCAACTTCCAAAGGACCCACTTACCAATGCCATCCCACAGAGGACTGGGATTTCAACCTGAGAATTTGAGGACACAAACATTCCACCAAAGGAATGATGAACAGTCCTCAGCAACTCACTCACCTAGGTGGTGAAAAGCCTGAGGTTAAAAAAAAAAAAGGTCACAAATTCACCTGTTTTTAGATAAAAATCTATCTGTTTTAAAGAATATATGTTCCTCGGTTTTTTTTAACTGCTTTTGGTCAATGTCCAATATCTTTAAATGACCATTTTTGATATTTTTAAATATATAAATTTGCAAAGGGAAACTCCAACCTTTTCATGTCAGGATTACCAGAATCTGAGTGCTGTTTCTTCTCATGACAGAGTTTCAAAGTTTTAATTTTCCTGATCCTTCATAGAAACAATTTTCCTTTCAAGTAAAAGATATCACCATGTTATAGCTAATATTTCTTCTCAAGAAGTAACACATCAGGAGTTCATTATGGTATCACTTAAAAACACGGAAAAACCTAAAAACAATGCCAATGATCTCAACACTGGGAAGGGTAAAATAAATGTTACTAAAGTGTATGAAGAATTGGATAGGCTTATGAAAATTTCTCCAAGATATATTTTCTGTATAGTTACACATTACTAGCATAACATTACATTTTGTATGTTTACATTTGTGAAAGATTAAGCATAGAGCCAGGCCAAATGATAAAGACCTGCAGTTCTAGCTATTCAGGAGTCTGAAACAGGGGAATCACAAGTTTAAGGACAGTGTGCACAACTTAATGATACTCTGTTCCAGCATAAAAAATGAAAGGACAGCTAAGGATATAGCTAAAAGGAAGAGCACTTGCTTGCTATGTATGAAGCCCTAGGTGCCATGCTTCCCTCTCTAGCACTGTCCACACACACACACACATGCATGCATAAAAAAGAAAGAGAGAAATGGATGAAAGTTTAGGTTTTCTAGAGATACACACATAAATGCACAGGTATACATCTATATATGAGATAAAATATAATAAGATCTACTTCTGAGGAAGGAGCAGAGACAGTCACAGTTAAAAAGCTCTTGGTTTTACCTGGTAATACCTTAAAGTGCTTACACAATTACTGTATTTATGCGTAACTGTGTAACAAAACAGTAATTTAACAAAGGGTCTGTCTAACCTATGCACCACTTCTTGAAGAGTCAATAACATCAGGAGCTGTATACAGATTCAAAAGGATTAAAAAGAACATCTTATTGGGGAGAGGGAGAGGGAGAGAGAGAGAGAAAGAGAGAGAGAGAGAGAATATGAGAATATGACAAACCTAGCTAGGCTTGGTAGCTCATACCTGCTACCTCAGTTCTAGAAGGCTGAAGCAGGGGGATTGTTTTGGATTCCAGGCTGTCCTGGCCTACAGAGTAAGACTTTTGTCTCAAAAACAAAAAATACACCAAACCAAACTAATTAAACAAACAAACAAACATCCTCCCACCTCAAAACAACCTAAAACTGCTAAACAACCTAAAATTATTTGGCATCATTTCTAAGGCCAGATTTTTCTCTCTGGAGTTAATCTCCTTATTCATCTCTTAAGATATTCTACGCCATAAGAATTAATTTGCACTTTTAATCATCAGTTACTTTCTTACTAAGTCATTTCAGTCTGTCACATTAAATAATATCTTTAAATAACTCTAATAGATGTCTGTAAGTTATAAAACTTCTTTAAGGCTTACTGTTTAATTTTAAATCATTAACAATCATTCCTTTTATCTTGCAAATAAGAAAATTTCTGACAAATAATATTTTACCTTAACCACAATCTTTTCAGATACCCAAAAGAAAACAGACTTCAGGACTCTATAGAAATAAATAAAAATTACTTACCTTTCTCCTTTAATTATACACACACATGAAATATGCACTAGCATGCTCTTGCATGTATCTCCCAGTTACCTGGCATTAGACAGTTACTAAGTTGAATTCTCTATTGATTCCTTTAAATACTATCAGGTCAGAGGACTTGTTCTGATTCTTCTTAAATGCTCTACAACTCTCTCACAAATGAAAAATGATCAAATAGATAATATTTTCTTTTTATAGTAATTGAGGGAGGAAGATTTACTACTATTGCCAGAAGAGACTGCTAATATAAACACACACCTACAGGTGGTAAGTTATTAATCAAAGGCATCAAGTGACATCAACAGTAGAACCCTTTACAGTCTCCTTTTCTTTTAACTGTTCCATGATTGAGTCATGCTTATAAGCAGCAACCCCCTGTGTGATTCTTCCACGAAGTAATCTCAGTTTTTTTTTCCCTT
The DNA here is from genome assembly GCF_950005125.1 of Chionomys nivalis. Classification (NCBI taxonomy): domain Eukaryota; kingdom Metazoa; phylum Chordata; class Mammalia; order Rodentia; family Cricetidae; genus Chionomys; species Chionomys nivalis. The sequence continues at coordinate 146,671,902 of NC_080086.1, forward strand.
AATAGGAAGAAGGAAAATGTCCAGAAGGCTAGAAGGACAGTAAAGGCATTTTGCAACTGACAGGCCAAGGGGATAAACACCTGAGGACTCATTTTAACATGTGCTAGGTAGATAGATAGATAGATAGATAGATAGATAGATAGATAGATAGATAGATAGATAGATAGATAGATAGATAGATAGATCTTGAGACAATTTACTTGGCTACTCAACACAGAACTAGTATTAGAAAAAACAGTTTCAGTCCAACACCTGCCACTAAGCCATGTGGTTTATTATTAGTACTGAGGGAGCCAAGGTACCAACTTAGTAGGTCAACACCAACTATCTCTCATTTTCATTGTGATGCCAACTCAGACAGGGAAATGAGGGGATCAGAAATCCTGTGGAACTTGGAAGCGGTTGCAAAGTTTACTAAGGTATAAAACTCACACAGGATAGCATTTATGACACAAGAGAGTACTTGTGGGTTGATGAAAAAAGAGACCATTTAGAAACTCCTTGTAGTCAGTAGGGTTGAAGAGATGCTGGATGACAGATCAACAGTGAGTATGATTTAGCATTCTCTCTCATTGTCTCCCAGAACTGTGAAAGTTAACTACACAACCACTGTGTGGGTATTTTCCTTCCAATAAACTGTGAAGTGGAATATGAAAGAAAAAAACTATTAAATATAAATTGTTTCCTTTCTTTCAAACTGCTTGTCTTACATTCTTGCTTAAAGTAGTCTTTTACAATTATGGCTGGGGGTCTAGTTAGGTGGTAGAGCACTTGCCTGGTACACACAAAGCCCTGGGTCTAACCTCTAGGAAAGTAAGGAAAAAAGAAAAATGGCAAGCAATGCTGAAGAATGATAATAAATTTGCATTTTAATTATTCACTCTATATTATATAGCTAACAAAAATCAACTGTAATGATTGTTTGCCCAGCTTAAACTGCTGTAACAAAGTAGAGTGGTTTTGTCGGGGTTTCTGTCCTGCCAGGTTCCTGCAGCAAAACCTCAAACAACAGAATGGTGCCAACGTGTGGATAACTGTTATCCACATAAATCTTGACAGAGCTTGGGAAGGAATTTTAGACAGAAAAGAATAGAGTAAAGCATGACTTCTTGGTAGCAGCAATTTCTCGGGTCTGCTCTGCTTGCTAGAGGCAAGCGTTCTCATTTAAGAGAGGCTTCCTGAAAGAGGCAGAAGAAGATGGATCTCTGCAAGTTCAAAGACAGCCTGGTCTACAGAGGGAGTTCCAGGACAGCCAAAGATATAAAGAGAACCTGTCTCAAAAAGTAAAAGTAAGGCAGGGCAGTGGTGGTGCATGCCTTTAATCCCAGCACTTGGGGAGGCAGAGACAGGCAGATCTCTGTGAGTTCAAGGCCAGCCTAGTCTACAAGAGCTAGTTTCAGGACAGATTCCAAAACCACAGAGAAACCCTGTCTCAAAAAACCAAAATAAATAAATAAATAAAAGTAAAAATAAAAGAAATAGAGGTTAAAATAAAGTCATGTAAAGATGGAAAATACATGGAGAATCTTGATACTGTATGTTATTATGCTCTCTTTGAATTGTTTGAATGCTGAGGAAGGAGCAACAGCTGCTAAAAGGATATTTGCTTATAAATGCTGCCGACTTAATCCAAGATAGGTATCTGAAAATACCTTGACTTCAAGATTGAAGTCAAAAGGTATGTTACTTTGGAGAAGAGATTTTGCTTTTGTTTCCACAGGAAATTAGAGGCTGTGGATTCAATCTGAGTTAAGAAAAATCGGGTTTGATCAAGGAAGACAACCTGAGAAATCTCCGGTAGGAACAGATGGCCCAGATGTCTGAGTTCTACATCCAGAACAGATTCAAGACTGCTGCCTGAGATGATCAAGACTCACAGGAGACTCCAGTCATGACTTGATCATATTTCTAAATTTTCTTTAGGTCCCCATAAGATTGTCAGCGCCCCCAACCAGCAGGAAGTAGCCTGGAAAAATATGCCCACATTCCCCAAAAAAGGACTATGGATGTTCTTGTTTTTTGTTTTGTTTTCTTAAAAAAAAAAAAAAAAAAAAAGAGGGAGAAGTAGTACAGGACAATTGTCTATAATTGTCTATATTCTGTCAATTATGTTTTAAATAAACGTTGATTGGCCAGTAGCCAGGCAGGAAGTAGAAGTGAGTCAATGAGAACAGGAGAATTCTGGGAAGGAGGAAGCCCATTCCTCCCCAGTCCTGTCCCAACCACAGAAGAAGGAAGATGTGATTGCCCTGCTGAAAAAGGTACCAAGCCATATGGCTAACATAGGTAAGAATAATGGGTTAATATAAGTTATAAGAGTTAATAAGAAGCCTGAGCTAATGGGCCAATCAGTTTAACATTAATATAGACCTCTGTGTGATTTCTTTGGGGCTAAATGGCTGTGGGACCTGGTGGGAGGACAGAAACCAAGCAGGACAGAAACCTCAGTCAATAGAGTAGCTTCCTCTCCATGGGATGAACAAGATGCCTAGCATATGCTCAAAAACAAACAGTACTGAGCTCTGTAGATTCTACAAATACACAACTATGATAAAGCTTATGAATTAGATGCAGGATAACAGATTGAGAGTGATTAATAACACAATTGTAACAACTTAAAAAAAATATCGTAACTATCACCTGACTATGCTACTCTTTTCAGATGGCAGTTGTTCACAAATAACTAAAATCACAGAATATGCAACTGTTGATAAAAGGGAAGTATCATACCATAGCCTTTTGTTTGTTTCCTATAGTTATAGAGGGTGGAATTATGATAAGGGTATCGTGTGGTTTCGTGGAGGCATTTTTTGAAATTGTGCACTGCTGGTTTTTCATTGCTATTCTCAAAGTAGAAAGTGAAGTTGAGTTATGTTGGGTCACCTTCATAAAGGCATTAGGCCTTACTTCTAGAAATAACACACTGGAGGTAGGACTTCAAAATTTGAGTTGTAGAGAATCGCGTTTATTTTGTAATAATGATTACAAGATAAAGTCAAGATCCAAAAAGAATCCCTATCTAGATTTTCTATTTCATCAACTGTTTTAAATAAAAATACCTGACCAGACAAAGAGAAAGATTTTCCATCACTTACAGTAGCACTCTTCTTTATCCATGGTTTTAGTTCCCTATAATCAACTGGGAGTGGTCTGAATATATCAACTGGAAAATCCCGGGAAAAAACAGCCCTCAAAATAAAACTGACACTGTTTGCACTGCGTGTTTGTTGTAATATGAGCGGCTGGGCTACGTCCCCGGCACCCAGCCGCCCGCATGGCTAGCTTATGCCCCAAAATAATTACACGGAAACTGTATTCTTTTGAACATTGCCTGGCCCATTAGTTCCGGCCTCTTATTGGCTAGCTCTTACATATTGATCTAACCCATTTCTAATATTCTGTGTAGCCCCATGAGCTGGCTTACCAGAGAGGATCTTAACCTGCGTCTGTTTGGAGTGGGAGAATCATGGCGACTCCTCACTCGGCTTCTTTCTCCCAGCATTCTGTCTGTTTACTCCACCCACCTAAGGGCTGGCCTATAAATGGGCCAAGGCAGTTTCTTTATTAAATGAAAGTAATTCCTCCATCAGCGTGTTGAATTCTTGCACCATCCTGCTCAGTTCTATCAGGGTCATGAACTGTTTGTCTACTATAAACACTCCTCTCTCCTTTCCTCTCTCCCTGTCTCCCTCTTTCCCTCCTCCTCCTCTTCCTTCTTCCTCTGTCTCTCTCTCTCTCTGTCTCTCTCTCTCTCCCTCTCTCTCCTGCAGGCCAAAAATCTGGGTGTTCAAATAATCCTTTTTAAATAGTCCCAAATTGCAAGACAAATGATGAAAGTGCAAGTATTTTAAGTGAAAAAGTGAACAGTTTAGCTTTCTAAGGAAACCAAATCATTCTGTGATAAGGTTGCTAAGATCTATCTATGGTAAGAAAAAAAGAACCATGAAGAAAACGGATGGAAAAAGAAATATGTAATAGTTTTGTGAAAGTAACTATAGTAACAACCATGGAAAGCCATTAAATTTGTGAGTGTAGTTTTTAAAAACAATATATACATGGCTCTAGAACTTGAGGTTTGGGCATCTACCAGGGGCTTAGAGTGAAATCATTGTATCACTTTCCAGAAGATTCTATTTCCCGCTTTTAAGTTACATCTCTCAAAGAACAAGATATACACTCTTCTTAGAAGTCCCAATATAGTGTCTTACATACCACAGATAAACAACAAATTATTAGTAAATAGATGAATAATGCCATGAAAGATTACTAGTGCTATGCATTTTTTCTTTTTATTACTAGTTTTATCCTCTTGGAAACAAATAACTGACACATTAAAACTAGAATATAATGTCTCTTTGGTATTAGTTTGAGTTTATAATACTATCTGTATCTGTAAGAAGCCAGAAGGATCTCTTCATCAAAGATGCCTTTACCCAAAGTATAACTAAATTTAAAATTAAGAGTTTTCTAGTAGAAGCTCCTCCTTAATTTTGTTGTGGTTGAATTTGACAAAATGAATTTCTCTAATTTTATCCTAGTCAAAAATGCAACAAAATATACACAGTGGGTAGAAAAACACAGTGACAGTATGGGGAATCATCTGACTAGTGGGCACCTGAGGAAGATGGGAGTTCTGAAGAGAAAGAGAGGACACACAAAATGGGGGAGAGGAAATAATTAATGATAGCCTGGGCACTTTCCAGACCCAAGAACTGTGAAGTTGCTGAACTAAATGCAACGCTGAGCACCTAGCAAAACCAACGGGAACAGATTCAAACTAATATACTTGAGTGTGAAATTTCTGGTCACTGGGGACAAAAAGGAGAGAGAGACGTATATGCCAAGACTCAGGAATCAGAATTGCTCACTGACCATATCTAAAGACAGAAGATGGAGAAGGTCTTTAAATTTTTACAGCTGAAAATTCTTTGCCTTATCAAGTGTAAGGCAGTTAAATATAATTTTATGAGTTGGTGATATAAAGTTTCACAAATTTAACCTACCGCAAGTGTTTCTTAAGATTATAAAAAGTCATACTACCACTCTGAGCATGAAACAAAGATCAAAAGAGAAAGATATATGATCCAGGCCCTAAAAGCTCAACCCAGAAAGTAAAGGTAATGCCCAAGAAAGGACAACCAGACACAGAGAATTTGTACTGTGTTCTGGCCAAGTGAGAGGCTTAGGAGTAACATGTTCAGAAAATAAAGCTGACGTATTTTAATAATACCCTTAAGGTTCATGAAGAAAATTAGCAAGGATTTCAGTGTTGAACATTAGTTAGATAGTGGTTTGGAAAACTAAGCAAATAATTATTAATGCCAAGAAAATTAAAATATAAGAAAGGAAAATAGTAACTATAGTTTATGAATGGAGTTTATCAATATATACACAAATAAATACCAATCCGAGCAAGATCCCTAATGTAGTGATGTCGGGACTGGAAGTATCTATTATGTATAAACATGGTTAAAGGTAGAACAGAAAGGGGCTAAACTAAACTGTCATCTTGCAAAATGGTTAGAATTTTTTTTAAAAAACAAATCAGGCATCAGTAATGTAAACCACTTCATTTACTTGATATGGAAATAAAAACAAAAACAGTTTAAAAACAAAACAGAAAGTTCAAACTCAAATAGGAGTTGAGGAACACAATAATTTTTTCTCTATATATGCATTAACAGCTTTAAGTTAAAAGCTAAAAGAAAAAAAAAAGTGTAGCTATCATGTGTAAATAGTAACCAGCTTAAATGTAGAAAAATCATAAAGCAACAATCAATTAACTGTTGGTGTGATGATGTAGCTCAGTGGCAGAGGGCCTTGGTTCCATTCCCAATACTGCCCAAAACAACAATAATGACAAAAAGCAGACAGATTTTTGTTTGTTTTGAGACAGGGTTTCTCTATGTAGCTTTGTGGTCTGTCCTGGTACTCGCTCTGCAGACCAGACTGGCCTCAAACTCACAAGAGATCGTCTTGTCTCTGCTTCCCGAGTGCTGGAATTAAAGACATGCGCCACCAAGGTCTGATAAGATTTTTTTTTAAAGAAAAACCTAAAGACAAAGTTGTCTTTATATATTAACTATTTCATTATTCTTTAGGTCTATAGCATGAAGTATGTCTTAGTAAAACATTCAACTAATATGTAACATATGAAATATTCTTAAAACTCATGCCATGAATATTTCCAACTTTTAAAAGATACAATCATTCTCAACATTTGTAAATATGAAAATTTAACACAAACAAAGTTTTCAGTCCACTTATGTCCTCATAAAACTATTTGCCCTTACAGCCACACTTATTTAGTGTCACACTAGCAGTATCATCCTAACCAGGTACTTGGGCTCAGATATCACTGACCTACAATGAAATATACAATTCAGGGTCGAGTAGATATCATGCTGAACTAAAATGATTGGTTTTATATAAGTTAGTAGAGTAGAGTAAGTCCATAAACTTAAGGACATTTTACTCTGGCTCAAAGTTCAGACTGTTGCTTACTTTTGCAAGAGTATATATGTAGTACTCCACTAGAAACCGGGATACAAATTCTTTTCCCCAAAGTTCACCAATTCTGGGCTCAGTAAGAACTCAGGCCAGCATGCAGAGAACCCTCACATGAACATTACTGCAGTCAAATATATACACATAACTTTTATTCTATGTGTCCAGGTGAAATCTTACACATGATAGCTTTAATAATTATTTAGCAAGGTTTTGGAAATTTAAGAAGTCAATGAGCTCTTATGTTGCTGAAAACTTAGATTATATCAGATTCAAAACAAACAGATTTTTTAGGTTTTCCACGTTTATCTGAAAGAGTTCCAGGCTGTTAAGAACTTAAGCAATGTGCAGTCTGCTCAAAGCAGTGAAGCAGCCCTCCAACAAGTCTAGTTGTACTTTATCTTTCCTTGTTGCATGGTTCCCTATGGTAGACAAGTGCATGTCCTTGCCAGCCCCCATTTCTAGCAGTTACAAACTGTACTGGGTGTCATCTTTTCAAAAATGCTTGGAACAACATAAATTAAAAATATAATTTGTGACTTTCATAAATTTTAAAAGCTTCCACAGTTTCTCAAATACTGAAGATGTTTCACAAGTTTGCTTCTAAAGCAACACTTTTCTATTTTAACAAAGCTTCCCTTCCACACCTAGGTCTGAAAAGACAGCTGTTTACATTTACCAGGTGACATGCCCAGAGCACACACACACACACATATCCAATACAGGCAGTCCTGACCAAATCATGAGGAAATCATCTTGCTTCCCTCTGATTTCAGCAGCTTCTTCCTCACTTTCTATTCTTATACCCAAGTTTTTCAATATTCTCAAACTACTCTGGACCAGTAAAAGGTCTACAGGGTTGTGATTGTTCTGTCACAATTTCACATTCCTGTTGTAAAATATTTACCACTATACTGTCAACAGACTTTGTGGAAAGAGAAAAGTTAGAGAGGCTAATTGCCAGTTTCCCCAACTTTTACCTCTACCTGTGGAATGAAATATTTCATCATTTCTTATCTCTTTTCCACAGATCAGGGAAATACACCCTTCTTATTTCACAAAGCTGATATCTGTACAATGGTTATACCTGCCTGCCTGCTATGGGACCATGACCCTGGGGTTACTTCTCAATTTTAACTCCAGGATCTCCTCTGCTCTTTATGCTTCTACATGCATAAATGATAACATCTTCCCCAGTCATAAATAACTATTTTCAAGAAGCTCTAATTTGAACCTCATTTCCATTTAAGCATTCTTCATCACCTTCCTCTACCTCACAGCAGCCTCTACAGATTAGCCTGCAGTGGGCATTGTCTCTTCAGTTCTCCACACTGCTACTGCTCTCTTCAAATTTCTTCAGTGAAATTAGGAACAGCCTAACTGACAAACTAATGAAATATTCTACTGAAGGATAGACTATCACTGCCTGTGCTGACTTCTCCCCAACTTGACAACCTTAGATGTATTTGGGAAAAGGGAACCTCAGTTGAGAAAATGCCTCCGTAAGATCAATCTGTAGACAAGTCTGAGGGGGTATTTTCTGGATTGATGGTTGATATGGTAGGTAGTGCCCTGAGCCCTTTGTGGGCACTGCCAGTCCTGGGTAGGTGATCCTGAGTGTATAAGAAAGCAGAGTGAAGGCCGGGCGGTGGTGGCGCACGCCTTTAATCCCAGCACTTGGGAGGCAGAGGCAGGTGGATCTCGGTGAGTTCGAGACCAGCCTGGTCTACAAGAGCTAGTTCCAGGACAGGCTCCAAAACCACAGAGAAACCCTGTCTCGAAAAACAAAAAAAACAAACATAACAAAAAAAAAGAAAGCAGAGTGAACAAGGCAGGAAGAACAAGGCAGTAATCAGTCTTGGAGACCTGGGCTTCCCAGAGCATGGACTGTAATCTATACACCAAATAAACCTTTTCCTCCCCAAGTTACTTCTGGTCATGGTATTTTATCACAATAGAAACCTAAGACACTTCTGCCAATATCCTTGACAATTTCATTCTCTCAAGGGACCTCATTTACTTCTGGGACTTCAACAAGCATTTCTCTGATTACTTCCAAATCCCAGTTACAACAGCAATCTCACCAACTGACTTTTAACGTACTTCACCTGGGTGTTAAAGACAGTGCTTTTAATTTACCATTGTAAAACTATTCACCCACCTTACCAAGCTGAGTCCTCCTACAACAGACTCAACCTTTCATGTATATTATGATGTCACTATCTGTCCATTCTCTTCAAAACTTCTTAGTTCTCTAAATCCTTAATTTTCTGCTTTTACTTTAAAACAAACAAAACTAAGTTCAGCCAACTAAGTTGTAATTCCCACTATGTCCTTTGCTTTAGAGTTCCCACTTCCCCTATTTAAAATGTCTCTTGACTGCTCTACGCTCCTTCTTTAATGCTGCCCATGTCCATCTTCCTGACACATGCACAGGACACCTTAAGTTACACCTACATATTAAATCAAAACAAGGTAACACCCAAAACAGAGCTCAGCTAAATGTCACTATTCCTGATGTTCTTTCACCTCGCAGTTGTTCTCCTTTGAAAAAACTTTAGGACTGAGATCTCACAAAACAGGTCAAAACTTAGTATTATTAAATCAACACTGTCTGAAAGTATTTTCATACATCTAATGAGCACTGAAAAACATGAACCATGACTACAGGATCAATGTTACATTTTATTAAATCTAAACATTCAAGTCATTAAAAATGAATACCTCAAAACTATGTAACTTCAGACTGATGAATTTTACTGGGAGACTGTTTCCAAGTAGCACATACCTTACAGATGTACTTAGAAAAATAGGTAGGTGCCATAGAGAGCTGATGATAACATTCGTCTGCAGGGGTGAAGACCAAACTCACCGCCTGGCACATACTACCCAAGTGCTTTGCCACTGACCTACACCCTCCAGTTCAACTCTGTCAGAACAGAGGTGACTGAAGAAAAGTCACCTGCCTCCTCACTTGGGCACTCTTTCACACTATTTTTAGCCATTATCACCTGTGAAACAGTCATCGCCTGACAAATTGTCCACTTTCAATTTAGTTCTCAACAATATTCTTTCTACAGAGCAGCTACAACTGCCACTTATAACACAAGGCAGATCCTACAACTCTCTCCTAATGCTGTCCAAAGGCTTTCCAGTCCACTTACAGCCTGTCCTAGTGTGTGTTGAACCTCTCTAAGCTCTTTCATTTCCTATAGCTCCCCACCCTGTCCACCAACCTCCAGTCATGTTGGCCTCCTCTCCTTTAAATGTGCCCGGTCCATTTGGTGTTTTTCACTCACTCACTTAGCATCTTTACCACTCCCTACCATCTCATTTGAAATGGCCCTCCCAGAGATCCGATAAACCTTTATTTTCTTCATTTACTTACTGTAGCTGTCACCTCCTCAGAAGACAAACCCAAATGTAGTAAGGAGGCCGCCTGTTTGTTTGTCCAGCCACCTAGACTCCCAAAATAATTACACAGAAACTATATTATTTAAATTACCGCTTGGCCAATCACTTAAGTGTACTGCTAGCCAGCTCTTACATCTAGAATTAACCCATCTCCATTATTTTATATTTTACCACGAGGTTTGTGGCCTATTGGCAAGGTTCTAGCAGCTGTTCCATGGCTTCTTTCTGACTCCACCTCCTTTCTGCCAGCATTCAGTTAAGTTTTCCCCACCTAGCTCTACTCTACCCTATCAGGCCAAGCCAGTTTTTTTTATTAGCCAAGATTCACAGCATACAGAGGGGAATTCCAAATCACTCAAACACCCCATCTTTAGCAGCACCTAGCCTGTCACTCTCCATCATAATCACACTCACCCAAGCTACCTTTGTTCACATGCCTGTGTGGCTCAGAGTCATTCATTCACAGTTCCGTTTCCTCTGGCACTCAGACAAAGGCTTGATACACAGCAAGCAATCAGGTACTTCTCAGTGTCTAATGTCTTTCAAAGCTGTATCTTTGAAGTTTCAGGCTCAGTATTTCCCATAAAATTTCCAAGGGTCCCTGAAACTCCAAATTTCCAAGCTTATTATCTGACCTGCCCCATATTCCGTCTTAATTAATGCTAGCATGTATAGCTACTCTCTATTTCCCCATCACAAAGACTTTTCAAATTCAGAATTTTGCATATTCCTCAAATAACACCTCTTTCACAATTCCACTATCACTACTTCATAATTTAATACTTCTCAATTATTACCTCTCACTTCAAAATCTAAAATGGATTCACTTCCCTGGCCCTGCATCTTAGTTTCTTTGGTGATGTTGTGATGGAACACCCCGACAAAAGTCGCTTACAGGAGGATTCTTCTGGCTCACGGTTCAAAGATAAAGTGTATCATGGTGAGAGGCTGAGGAGGGAGAGAGCAATGAATGCACTGTTACTCAGCTCACTTCCCCACTTATGTAGTCCGAGACTCCAGTCAGGGAATGCAGCCACTCTCACTTCAATTAATGCAATCAAAACATCCCCAGAGGTCTGTCTCTCAGGTGACTCTGTTCTTCAAGTGGATAATTAACAGTAACCATCACACCCTGCTATGATTTCACTATGGTTTCTCTCCTCTGAAACTCATATTTGTGTTTAATCTCTACTGAGTGATAAATTAAGAGAAGAAAATGTGATCTGATTATACTACTGATAGGCTGGACCTCTGGACTGTATTAGAATTAATATAATCTTAGAAGAGGGAGAAGGAAAAGAAACATGCTTCCTGACGCATGGACAGGAAACCTTATCAACAAGACAGCCATGGGCAGATGTGGCCCTTAAACCTGTACCTCCAGAACTATGAGTCAAATAAACCTCTTTTTCCTTAATTTACCCAGTGTATAATACTGTTACTAGTAACATTAAAATAAGTAAAACAATCTCTAATATCATCCTTAGAATGAGCTTTCCTAAACATAAACACATTTCTCCCCTGGAAAGATCATTTACTAGCTCTTTTTCACCTATAAAATCCAATTTCTTTTTATGGTTCTGCACTAACATTCCATTAAACAGCCCAGTTCAACTTCCTCTTATCCTTCCTTACAGGGAATTCTATCCTCACTTGGCCAATTACTACCCCTTAAGTTCAATACTTCATCCTGATATGACTTTATCTAACTGACCTAAGTGAAGACATCGGTGACCCACTCTCCCAATTTAGAATACACTATTGTATATCAATATTTACTCATGGATTCTAACTAACCTTCTTACTGAATTTTATTTGTAGGTACACAATCAACTGTGGTCATGTACAGATATGTATAAAGCTTGAAATTTTTGAGTTGATCAAAATTTCACAGATCCAGCAAAGAGTGGGCAAGCTCTTCTTTCTTCAGTTCTCATGGTAGAAACAAGTATCCCTTTCAGTTTATTTAGTGCCATCTTTTTCTTTTCATTTCTGTGCTTTACAAAACCTGTCTAAAATGGTTCCAATCATAGTACTGTCTGGTCTTTTGAATATAAGGCAGCTATGATTATACCTTATGTAAAAAAGGTTAACATAATATATATATACATATATAATGTTAATTTAATAAGGCAAGCTTCATTTGCCATATAAGATCGGTTATGAATTAAAATAAAATAAAACAGGCTAGGAAATCAGTGAATATCAACAAATATATTAAGTACAGTGCCTCTGCATGGAAACACATAAAATAAAGCTATACACACACACACATATACACACACACATTAATATAAATAAAGCTATGTATTAAACACTAGGACTATTATAGAAACCTTGCCCTGTATTTTCCTTAGAAGAAACAGTTTAGCGTGTGGTTATCCAGTATTTGTAGAGTTTACAGATTACAACTACAACAAATTGAAGAATTATCTATTTTAAACAACAGGTCTCTCACAGACATAATACCGTTTTCCCTTTGTACTCTGTTAGTATTATGCTAGACATAATGCAGTTAGTATTTATTCAAAGAAAATTTAAAATTCTGGCTTCAAACACCTGCAATATGATTTACCCTACATATTTGGACTTTACAGTAAAATCCCCACACAGGTCACAGCTCTCCATGTCTCCCATCTGAATGAGGTCATGCTCAGCTGCAAAGTTAATGATCTCAGGATCAGCCTCCACTGCCATCTCTTCATCACCTTTAGGATTAAAGATGGTGCTTTTTATGTTCAAACCACACTTAAATGGAAAAACATTCACTCTTCCACTGGTCAGCCAGTGCTATGGGTTTAGACCCTAAAACGATTAAACAAGTATTAGTCAAAGTGGGAGACTGAACACAGTGTATAGAGCCTCTCCCTCTACAAGTCCCAAATCAAAGTACATCTGTAAAACAAAACGACAAGAGTAATCAGTACTGGAGGTGGAATGGTAGAGAATTCAAATGGAAAGATTATCAAGCTGGTGTTGGAAAGGTTTAGAAGTTGGAAGTAAGGCTTGTGTATCCAGCAGAAAGGCAGGCCTGATAGATAATCTGAGAGTAAGTGTCTCACAATGCTTCTACAAATGCTAACTAAAATACCACAGACATCCTCTGAAATTAAAATGAAAAGAAAACAAATCTCCTAGAAAATCTCCATGGGCAAACATGACAGTGGCCGTGAGGGCTAGTTCACAAGCAAAGGTTCAAACCTTGGCCTGAACAGCGTGAAGTCACAATTCAAGCTGCTCTACAAGGTGGAAGTGACTCCCACCCTGTATAAGAGCAGATTGGACAAAGAAGTCAAAGAAATTACTCAGTCTTCACTCAAGGACTTAAGGCTCAAATACACCTACTTCGTTCAGAAAACTCTGAGCAGGAAAGTTAACAGTTATCCAGAGTCAGCAGCTTCCCCCAGAGAAAAGCCTTAGTAAATGTCTTGAGGAATGTGTACTCTAATCAGGCCACATGAAATTATCTTGAATAAAAAAACGCAGTCAAGCAAGAGCACATAATTCAAAAATCTTAAAACACTGAAGAAAAAAAAACCTGAAAAACACAATAAAAAGAAGGCTGCTACAGAGAATAGCAAGTAACACTGGAAACAAGTAATCTTGTACTGTAGACTTCAGGGGTGCACACAAGTTTGTCCCAAGGAGATTTTATTTGGGCCTCCCTTGAGAATGTGTGAGCACAAATAGTCTTCCTTATTGGACAATCAATAGCTCCTGTGTAAAGCTGGAAACATGGATGGTTTCTAAGACATATGTTTCATTCTGAAACTTAACAGTGACATCCTCTATTGAGGGGGGCACTTGAAAATGTGCCAGAGTATTATGCTTGTTAAAGGACCAATGCAGTAAAAAAGGGCAATAAGCACTAAGAGCATTAAGGGTGATTCTGCACCAAGATTCTGGCCAAAAATGCTAGTCACCAACTGTTGGGAGACATCACTAGCTGAGCAATGATTAACCTCTTTTAAAAAAAAATAAAAACAAAAAGGATTACTTTATTTTATTTTTATATAGTTCTTACTGGCCTGGAACTCACTATATGGACCAGCCTGGCTTGAATTTAGTTATCTACCTAACTCTGCCTCTGGAATACTGGGATTAAAAGCACAAGCCATTTTGTTTATCATGTGTCTTAATTAACTGTTCTATTGCTGTGAAGAGACACCAAGAGCAAAGCAAGTTATAGAAGGAAACATTTAACTGAGGGCATGTTTACAGTTTCAGAGGATTAATTCTTTACCATCATGGTGGGAAATTTGGTGGCAGGCAGACATACTGCTGGAGAAATAGCTGAGGTAAGCTTTTTATCCTGATCTGCTTGCAGCAGGGAGATAAAGACAGACACTGGGCTTGGTGTGGACTTTTGAAACTTCAAAGTCCACCTCCAGAGACACACTTCTTCCAACAAGGTCACACCTACTCCAATGAGGTCACACCTCCTAATCCTTCTCGAACAGTTCCACTCTTTGATGACTAAACCATTCAAATATATGAGCCTACGGGAAGCATTCTCATTAAAACTGGCACATCATGTAACAATATCTTTTAAATTTTAAAGTAAATGTATCATAAATAAATAATGAGTGTGGTGGCACATAACAATCTCTGCACACAGGAGGTAGAGGCAGGCAAATGCCACTCCTGTCTACACAGTAAGTTCCCAGCCAATCAGAACTACAAGTGAGACTCTGTCTCAAAAAATAAAAATAAAAGAATAGATTATGGACTAGTTAAATCCCTCCCTCAAGAGATGTTGGGTCAGAGCAACACAATTAGCTACTCTGGAATTTTTAGGTTCCGAAGAGCAGTGCCTTCAAATAGTTCTTAGCTAAAATATCTCAAGCATTAAAATGGGTTTACCAATGCTAATTGTGTATTCATAGAGTAAGGTATGAGATACTGCCTTTCTAAAATAGCAGCTGCTACGTCAATGTTCCCCAGAGCTTACAAAAGTCTCTAGAAAGGAATCAAGAGTAAAACAATAACCATTAGAGTTTGCAGTGCATATTGGGATAGTCTACGAAATAACACTGAATAAACTAACAAAAGTCTCTGTTACTAACAGATTTAGCTAGGAATCACATGGTTTGGATTTGAAAGAAGACAATATCTGCCTGGATGAAAATGGAAGATGAAGAAAAGACATAACCAATGCAAATGGAAAAGATAGTAAATGACTACTGAACAAAAACATGTACTTAACCTTAGTACTTTGCTTCCTAAAGATAACAAATTCTGTATACACACTTATCATTAGGGGGCTAGGTAGATGTTCAATTAGTAAAGTTATTGCCATGTAAGCACAAGGACCGAGTTTGGATCCCTAGACCCTTGTAAAATGTCAGGTACTGTTGTGGAACATCGCTTTATGTAAAGAGTGTTACATTTGTTTATGGTGCAGAATTACTTGAATTGTGTAAGAGTATGTGACATTTGTTTCTGCAGCATTTGTTAATGATGTAAAGATGTGTTACATTTGTTTCATCTTGCTTGCCTAAGGCACCTGACTGGTCTAATAAAAATTTGAAAAGCTAATAGCTAGGCAAGAGAGGGATAGGAAGGGCCAGTAGGCAGAAAGAATAAGTAGAAGAGAAGAGAACAAGAGAGAAGAAGCAAAGAACCAGGAAGAAAGAGAGGGTCATGCCCAGGACCAAAAATCAGGCAGTAGCCAGTCAGCCAGCTAGCCAACAAGCCATGGAACAGAACATACAGAAAGAAAGGTAAAAAGCCCTAAGGCAAAATGTAGATAAAGAGAAATAGATTAAAATAAGAGCTAAGGTCAAGCATTCATAACTACTAAGAAGTCTCTATGTCACGATTTGGGAGCTGGTTGGAGACCTAAAAGAAAAAGTCTGATACAAGGTACAGCAATGTATCCTGTAATCCCAGCACTGAGGAGGCAGAGGAGGATAGTCATTGGGGCTTGCTGGCAAGTCAGCTCAGTCGAATCAGCAAGCTCCAGGTTCAGAAAGAGAGAGAGCGTGAGAGATCTGTCTCAAAAAGGGAAGTTGAGAAGGGATTGAGAGGTGACACCAGATGTTGATTCATGGGTGTCTAAGTGTACACAAGTGCACACACACACACACACACACACACACTATTGTGTTTGAATGTGAAATGTCTTCCACAATCTCATGTGTCTGAATGCTTCACATGTGTGCATATGTATACACACACACACACACACACACACACACACACACACCACTGTGGTTTAAATGTTAAATGTCTTCCATAGGCTCAACATCCCCAGATGGTAGCACTGTTTTGGGAGGTTGCAGAACCTTCTGGCAGTAGAACTTTACTGGAGCAAGAGGGCTGACTGGAAAGGAGTGGGAAGTGCAGCCATTTCTTTATCATTAAGAAGGAGAAAGCTGTACCACCGTAAGCTCCCACTCACCTGGACAGAGCCAGCCTCAGTCACCGTACCTTTTCCACCATGATAACTAAATCCCTTTCAATTTTAAGACAGAATAAATCTTTTCTTCCTTAGTTGCTTCTTGTTGGGCATTTAGTCAGCAACAAAAAATTACGACACAGCCGGGCGGTGGTGGCGCACGCCTTTAATCCCAGCACTCGGGAGGCAGAGACAGGTGGATCTTTGTGAGTTCGAGGCCAGCATGGTCTACAAGAGCTAGTTCCAGGCCAGGCTCCGTAGCTACAGAGAAACCCTGTCTCGAAAAACCAAAAAAAAAAAAAAAAAAAAAAAAAAAAAATTACAACACAAATCTGGATTCACCCCATTGCATACTGCTATATATATATATATATATGTTTTCCCTTGTACACAGTAGCAAGAACACATAGTCAGGGTACACTTGCATGTTCCTAAAAGTCAGTATGTTTAAAATAACAAATGTAAGTGAGATAAGGAAAATATACAGCTCTTTTAAAATATCCCTTTGTCTCCTCTATGGATATATTCCTTCAACTTTTATATTTATATTACAAACATACACACACAATCTGTAAACATAAGCAAGAATAAAATTATTCTTATTATTAATAGCTCCTGAGTAACTTTCCTGTTAAGTTTCCGTATATTAAAACACTTTTAGTTACATTAAAAAGTAGAACAAGTTGAAACATTATAAAATAACAAAGACAAATACCTAGACTCCAGACACAGTTCATCCTTGACCAGGAATACAAATACCTTCAAGTGCTGTGTTGTCCATTTTGTCAATCTGACACAGACTAGAGTCACTGTAAAGAGGGAACTCTCAGTTGAGAAACTGTCTCCATCAGATTGGCTTGTGAGCACATCTATGGAGCATTTTCTTGATTAATGATGTGGGAGGGCCCAGCCCATGTTGGGTGGTGCCATCCTTGGGTAAATGGTCCTAGGGTGTATAAGAAAGCAAGCTGGCCAGGCTTGATGGTATATGCTTTAATTGTAGCACTCAGTAGGTAGACACGTAGCTAGATCTCCAAGTTCGAGGACAGCTAGGCCTATATATTGAGAACTTACCTCCAAATTAAAAATAGTAATAAAATACATAAATAAAAAGCAAGCTGAGTAAGCCAGTAAGCAGTATTTCTCCATGACTTCTGCTTTAGTTCTTGACTCCATGTTCCTTCTTTCACGTCCCTTGACGATGGACTTTAACCTGTAAGCTAAATTAAACTGCTTCTTCCCCAAGTTGCCTCTGCTCAGTGTTTTAGATTAGAGAAGCAAACTTAGACAAGTGCATTAAAAGAGCTAACACAGTGCTGGAGAGATGGCTCAGTGATTAAGGGCTTCTTCCAAGAAGAGAACCTGGGTTCCACTCAACACCCACATGAAGACACACAATGTCTGTCACTCCAGTTCTATTGGATCCAACACCCTTTTTTGGTCTCTAGAGACACCAGGGACACATATGGTACACAGGCATCATCATAAGGCAAACACTCATAAGCATAAAATAATAAATTAAAAACACAAAGTGCACTTCTGCAAGAGTAAAAAAAAAATCACACTCAGGATTTGAATATAAAAGTGATCTCTCCAGACTTAAACTTGGAAAAGTGTATACAAGATAAGTGAGATTAGCAGAAGAATCCACTTTCAAAGAGGGCTATAAAACATCAGAAATAATTATATATCACAAATACCTTAAGATAAACCATTATAAACCTTATAAGATAAACCTAGATAAAGCTGGGGAGATGACCCAGTTGGCAACGCCTTTGCCACACAATTATGATAACCTGAGTTCAGACACCCAGCACCCACTTAAAGGAAAAAATAAAGCTGGGCAGAGCATGGTGGGACTGAAACCCTAGCATGAGTAATGCATGGGCAAGAGGACTTCTCAGTCCTGCCTGCCAGCCTGTTCAGCAAAGTCGGTAAGTTCTAGGTCGAGCAAGAGGCTTCCCGTCTCAGAAGACAGGTGGCAAGCCCTAAATAAAGACTCCTGATGTTGACCTGCAGCCTCCATGAACATGTGCACAAGCGTGTGCATGCACGCACACACATACACACACACACACACACACACACCCCTGCACATCACCACAAAGATGAAGCACAGGGTAGAAGCACAATAAAGAAAATCTATGGTCCTGTAAGCCCTAGAAAAAAATCAACATCTGGCCAAGTTTGAAGAAAAGTTAAGGGAGGAATAGAGATCTCCAAAAATGCCCACAAAAGAACCTGCCTGTGAATAAGACGCAAGTCACAGTGTTTAGCACCCTCTGGCTTCAATATTCTAATCCTTTTGCCTCCATTTCCTGGATTACAGATGAATTCAGTTTTTCAATTTTAGCATCACTGCCTTTGGGGCTGGGTAGATGTTATGTATGTATGTGTGTGGAATGCTACCTTGTGAATCAATTCAGTAACAGCCCTGGCCTCTACTCACTAGACAAAAGTACTACTCTCCACTTGAAATAAAAACCAAAAATGTCTTCGAATAGCGCAGAATGTCTCACTGGGAGAAACTGTACCTGTGAAGAGTTATCCATATAGTCCAAGTAATACTAACACACACTATGCTAACAGGTTTTAGTGTTTTTCTTGTCTTTATTTGTTTTGTTTTGTTTTTTGGTTTTCAAGACAGGGTTTATTCTGTAAGCAGTCCTGTCTGTCCTAGAGCTCACTTTGCAGAACAGGCTGGCCTCAAACTCACAGAGATCCACCTGCCTCTGCCTCCTGAGTACTGGAATTAAACCGAGTGCTGGGATTAAAGGTGTACACCACCACCACCGGGGTTTTAGTGTTTCTTTAATCTAAGAGCAATGTACTTTTCAATGTTCACCTAGTAAATACCTGACAATAATTCTGTATTAAAGATATAAGCGGGGCAGTGGTGGCATATGCTTTAGTTCAAGCACTTGGAAGACCGAGAGGCAGGCAGATCTCTGTGACTTCCCTCTAGGGTGAGTTTCAGTATAGCCAGGGCTACAAACGGAAACTGTCTTGAAAAACAAACCAAAACAAACAAACCAACCAAAGCATACTATGGCTGCAAAATACAACTACTGTGTTTCTCCTTTATGTAATCAAGAAAATGAAGTCAGAGAGGAAGACCCACGAGCAAAATTACAGGTGAAAGATGAGGTACACAAATCTCCTCTTTCCCCCTAATCCCAAGTAGAATACACATGTCATTGCTATGGATTTTAAATACTGTTTTTAATATTCTGTGATCAATATATTATCATATTCCTTCCTTAGTATTTTGGTATTTTGATTTTTCAGAAGGGGTAGGACACAGGGCCTCATTCTGTAGCACATGCTGTCCTAAGATTCTCTCGTTTTTCTAATTTTTGTAGTTCTCCCACACACTTTCCCACGCCTTACGTTACAAAACCCATGCATCTCATCTCTCACAATTACTGTTATGTCCTTCCACTGAGCTTAGTATGTCATGCAGAGATAAATGAAATACTACTTTGTGGTTTATACTTAACTAGATGGTCTCAAAAAAAAGTTTTCATTCTTTAACAGTCAAATACAGTTAAGAATACTAAAACCTAGAGAATATAAGAATTTATTTTATAAAGAGGACAAAGGCTGAGGGTGTAGATCATGTGTCCAGCATGTTAGGTCCTGCATCTGCTTCCCAACATACACATATGACTTAAAATAAGTTTTAAAACAAGATCTGGGGGAAAAGACAAGCTTTCTGGGCGAAAACCCAGAGACATACTGCACAAGAATCTTCTGAAAAGTTCGTGTGTACCCTAAGCCATCGAGTCTGTTGTGGAGGATTCACTCGTCCCTGAGTTTATTCCTTACTCCCAACTCTGTCACTCACCACTGTCTTATGACTACCAGCTTCTTTCTGAATGGAACTGACTCAGCACAAGGCTAACACACACCTCAGTTGGAAATAGTTTAATGGCCATGCTCCATGAGAAAAAAATCCTGCTTTTTTTTGGGGGGGGGAGGTGAGGGGGAAGGATATTTAAATTTCTCTTCTGATAATCTAGTCTTTTCATGTACATAACCTAATTTCTTCTTTTCTTTAACATACAAATCTGTTCTAACCATTGCCTTGATCTTTCATATCTTATTTGCATAACTACACACCTTATTTCTAAATTATTTCACTCATGTTACTTCATTCCATGGAAGGCTGTTGTCCTCTTGGTTATCAATTTTTAAACAATTTATGGTCATCTCTTGTTTGGGTCAAATCAATTTTAGTCTTCAAACTCATCTCAAAATTAACTCAACCAAACACAGCAAGTTTCTACCCACAGGTGAAATTTCTTTCTTTTATTTTTAAACTTTATTTTTAAATAATTAAAATTATATTCATTTATTAAGGGTGGGTATCTGGATGTCAGAAGACAACTTATCAGAGTCATTTCTCTCCTTCTACATTGTGAGTCCTAGGGACCAGACACAAGTTGTCAGGTTTGGAGGCAGGTGTTTTTACCAGCTGAGCCATTTCGCTGGCTCTTCAAGCTCGACTTACTGTTGCTATAAAAAACAATCAGCCGGGCAGTGGTGGCGCACACCTTTAATCCCAGCACTCAGGAGGCAGAAGCAGGTGGATCTCTGTGACTTCAAGGCCAGCCTGGTCTACAAGAGCTAGTCCCAGGACAGGCTCGAAAACTGTCTTTGAAAAACCAAAAAACCCAAACCCAAACCAAACAAACAAAAAACCTGACCAAAACTAACTTGAGAAAGAAAAGGTTTATTTCATTTTACAACTTCCTGGTCAAAATTAATCACTAAGGGGAGTCAAGGCAAGAAGGAATGCAAGACAGGATCCTGGAGGCAGGAAATGAAGCAGAAATCATGGAGAAATGTTGATTATTGGCTTAATTTCCAAGGCTTGCTCAGTTTGTCACTTTATACAACCCACGATTACCTGCCCAAGGGCAGCACCATCCCCAGTGGGTTGGGCCTTCCTACATCAATCACTAATAAAGAAAATGTCCCACTGATTTGCATACAGGCCAATCTGATGGAGGCATTTCCTCAACTTAGGTTCCCTCTTCCTCAATGATTCTTAACTTGTGTCGAGTTGACAAAAAAATAACCATACTGCTCAATGAATCATTTTAGAACTTACTGTGTTGTGTTGCTCATAGTAGCAATGCTACTTATTTTCTAAGTTTTCCTAATATGGTTTTTAAAAAGTATAAGCATAGCCTATGTTCAAGGAATGCTGCTTGGCTGGGTAAAACAAAGTTTATTTCCTCAAACTATATAATGGAATCTTATTGTGTGTGTGTATTTGAAGCTTCTAGAATATACATATTCAGATTTACTTCCAAGTGAAAATTTCTACTGAAAAGCAATTTACAAACATATGGGAAAGGGAAGCAGACTTAGATGATAAAAGAAACAAAAATAGCAGAGTACGAGTAGGAAATATTGCCAGTGCACACCCTTAGGAGAGATAACAGAAGTAAAGACAGCAGACAGGTGAGAAGAACAAAAAGACAGCCAAGTGAGTGTTTCACTGCTGTGTTCTTTTAATCCTGGCATGACACTCTCATGAGTGGCCACACACTATAAATACCTGGTAGGCAACAGCAAGCTAACAAAAGGGAAAGACTGCTAAAAGTTCTCCCCCCTCAAACATCTGAGCTGTACTAGCTGTAGGACAGTAGGGAAGTCAGTAGTTTTTAAAAGAATATTTTAAAAGTTCCAAAAACTCCAAAGTTTCTCTCAAGAAAGCAGTGGTTCAAGTTGTAATTAATTGTATATTATCTGGAATTTCCAAATTAAGTAGCATAAACTGTTGATAATAAGGCTCTATTAATACTCTCACTGGGAGAACATTAAAATGTTCTAAGGACTTTTATGGGTTCATTTATAACTTCAGTTTCTTTTTTTTTTTTTTTTTTTGGTTTTTCGAGACAGGGTTTCTCTGTGGTTTTGGAGCCTGTCCTGGAACTAGCTCTTGTAGACCAGGTTGGTCTCGAACTCACAGAGATCCGCCTGCCTCTGCCTCCCAAGTGCTGGGATTAAAGGCGTGCGCCACCACCGCCTGGCATAACTTCAGTTTCTTTAACCTTGTTTACCCTACAAAGTCAAATTCTGTCATAAAAAAATTCTCTGCTTTGAGGTTTTCAAGAACTCAACGCTGATGATTTGTGAAGGCATACTACAAGTAGGTCGCCCAAGAAACCATCTTAAATGGTTTCATTTTTTTTTTTTGTTTATTCTTGTTTCAAAAGAGTGCTGGTTTTAAAAAGAAAATTAAAAACTAATGATATAAAATTGGGATGATAATTTATTTCCAAAATAGGCAACTTCAATGCTTTAAAGTTCACTATTCTAAGATTCTTAGACCAAAGTAACAGTTAGAATAATAAAAGATGAGAATACAATTTTACTTATAAAACCAAAGTTAAAATGTACACAAACACAAAACATACGTGCATATAGCCATACATAATAAATTCATTTGATGATGGTCATCTTCATTTGAAATGCTAAAGAACTCCCCTTATGTGGTAATGAACTACTAGAGATCTATTAGAAGTAAATAATGTTTGTACTCTAAAGACTTTTAGCAGAAAAATGAGAAAAAATTGGGGATTCTGTCAATGTTATAAAATCTTCAGGTTGGAAGGAGCTTGAGATCACCTATTACACTCTGTCAGTCAATATTTGATTGATCTTTGTAAATACACTGAAAAGTCAGATGAAAATTAGACATTAACTAGTCAACAGTACATAATTTAAATAAATATTCATTTAAGATTATTTAGATCTATATTGTAGGAAGACAAAAACTATAACACAAGAAAAGGGAACTTCCCTAAAAATATATTAGGTATTGGGTTGTGTGCACAGCACATTGTACCACGTAGTAAGAGAAAGTATTTCCTGAATTACATTTTATTAAATATCTAAAATATGTTAGCTTATTCATATTAATCAATTAAAATCACAGCCAGTATGGCTGTGCATACCTATAATCCAAGAACTGAGGCATGATGATCATTAAGTCCACACCAACTTGAGGTTACAGAGAAAGACCCTTTCTTCAAAACACTCTCTGAAACACGTCTACCAGCAAACTTACTGTTTTGACTGGATAGAGTTACAACCCAGTCCTAAATCCCATACCATTCTGAAAAAGAAAAGGGTCCTAATCTTAAAGAACCATGTGATTTAAACTAAGAACCTATGAGAGAGCCGGGTGGTGGTGGCTCACATCTTTAACCCCAGCACTCGGGAGGCAGAAGCAGGTGGATCTCTGTGATTTCAAGGCCAGCCTGGTCTACAAGAGCTAGTTCCAGGACAGGAACCAAAATCCTACCCAGGATAAAAAAAGAAAAAGAAAAAAAAAGAAAGAAAAGAACCTATGAGAACATTATTTTGTGAGTAAATACACTTTTAAATAGCATTTGTTATGGTTAATGAAAACAAATGTTCCTCTTACGAAAAAGGTATCTGAAGCATGAAACTCATGTTCATAAATCATGCATAGTAAAATTCAAAAGCTTATAAACTCTATCACTGTAGTATTGTCATAATTAGCTTCAGTTGTCAACTTCACACAAACTTAAAAGTCACCTATGTAGAAGGTACCACAACTGAAGAATTGCCTAGGTTAGAGTGGTCTATGGTCCTATTTGTGAGGCTTTTTCTTCATTACTAATTGATGCAGGAAGACACAGACCACTGTGGGAGGAACCATTCCTAGGTAGTAAGTCTAGGCTAAGAAAGCTAATTGAGCAAGTTGTAAGCAACTCCTTTCTGCTTCAAGTTCCTGCATGGCTACTGTAAACTATAAGCTAAAATGAGGCATTTCCTCCCCAAGTTGCTTTTGGTCATGTTGTTTATTATAACAATTGAAAGCCAAGTAGGACAAGCACTACACAAAATTTCCCAGAACATTCAAGAATTTCTAAAAAGTATAGCATTAGCCATTTTCATATCACTTAGTTAAAAGCTATGAAAACAAGCTGCATCTGGAAATAAGATCTTAAAGCACAGTACTTTCTTTATGTATGTCATATTAAATTTGATATGAAGTACGGTATTATAAATACCATGTTTATATGAAAACCAAGTTCAATGACTTGGAAAGACCCAAAGAAACTAAGTGACAAAACAAAGTAAGATTAACTACCATAAACAAGGGTGGGAAAGACGTGCAAACTGAGACATCACCACACTCGGGATCACTGCCACCACTAAGCTAACTTCTCAGCGATAGTGCACCAGAAGAGTGAGGAGCCAGAGCTCCTGGCAAAAGACACATTTCCAAGACCAACACACTGACATGGACTCTATTTTAAGTAGCAACAGATTAATTACGATACTGACTAATAGTAAAGTTTTGTAACTCAAATCAATAAACGAACACACACTATCACTACATAGCCCGGGCTGGCCTAGAAATTGTTATATAGCTTAACAATGGTCCAACCTGTCATTCTCCTGCCTCTGCATCCTCAGTACTGGAATTCAGGTGTGCACCACCACACTTGGTCAATAGATGCTGTAAGACTAGTGTCTATCAACCCCATGCTGCTGGCATTCTGGTACTGTTTCTTCCTTTTCAGGGCTGTCCTGGTACTCTTGGAAGCACCCCTCACTGAGATTCCAGTCACTGCTAGCAACTCCTCTCATCTGTGACAGTGAAATGCTCCTAAGGATAGTGTCAGCAAAATCATCGCTGGTTAATAAATACTACTTTACAGAAGGAGAATGGGACAAAAAAAAAAAAATCTTAGCCCTTCTCCCTTTTCTGAACCAACTAAATAGTAATCTGAGAGGCTGTACAAAGGTCTCCCCAAAGGAATTTGTCTTAATCTCTGGAAACTGAACGTTACCTTACCAAGAAAAAAGTTAAAAATTGTCATTATATTAAATAAGGATCTTGTGAGGGTAGATGAGAGTGGGGGTCAGAAAAGGAAGAAAGAAAAAAATAAGTACAGAGCTAAGAGATTTGAAAAACTGGCTTTCAAAGGTGAGAATAACGCAGTCACAAACTAAGAGTGCCCACGAGAAACTGAGAGGAACAACAAAGGAATTCTCTAGATTCCCCAAACAGGAACAGCCTTATGACACCTTGACCTGGGCCCAATAGTAACGATTTCAGGCATCTGGTGTTCAGAACTGCAAAAAAATAAAGTTTTCATTTTTGTTCATAAGTCAGTGTGCCAATTTGTTGCAGCAGCCAAGAAAAATTAAGAAAATGTGGAGGACTGGGCAGTGGTGGCGCACATCTTTAATCTCAGCACTCAGGAGGCAGAGGAAGCCGGATCTCGGTGAGTTCAAGGCCAGCCTGATCTACAAGAGCTAGTTCCATGGGGCTGGAGAGATGGCTCAGTGGTTAAGAGCATTGCCTGCTCTTCCAAAGGTCCTGAGTTCAATTCCCAGTAACCACATGGTGACTCACAACCATCTGTGGTGGGGTCTGGTGCCCTCTTCTGGCCTGCAATGCATACACAGAGCATTGTATACATAATAAATAAATACAATAATAATAATAATAATAATAATAAAAGAGCTAGTTCCAGGACAGCCACCAAAGCTAAGCCTGCAATTAGTAAATGACATCATGTATAAAAAGCATTTAGCACAGTTCTTGAACTCTGTAAGCAAGTGGGTAGGGGACATTCAAGGCTCCTAAGAATAAAAACATATAAACCATTTACACAAGTTATATGTTACAATTTGTCTTGAATGAAAGAAAAAATGTGGATGAGGTCAAGGACAGTTTCTTGAGGAAGGAAAGCCTGGACCCTTATTATCAGAGATTTAGACAGCAAAAGAGGGAAGAAATGGTTGTGAGCAGAAAAATCAGTGAGACGCGTGCTGTGGTGGAGGACAGACCAAGTGCTAAAGTCATGTACATAACACAGAACACACTCCCCCACACACAAAACCTCTGTTAAATGACTTGTTAAATATTCCACAGGATGTATTAATTAATACTCAAGCTGTGACTCTTAGGGGCTTTTGCCAATACATACATGCTAGAGTTAAAATCCTTTACTATAGGGAACTGCAAAGGCCAGGTGCTTACACAAAGAACACAGTGTACAGGTCACTCTACAGCAAAAGGACTTACTAAACAAAACCTCATACACAAAAAATTGTCCTTAAACACTTAATTAAATCTACTTAGCATTTCCCAAGATGAAGGCGCTCTGAAATCTACCAGTCTCTAAAACCTCTCATTGTCCCTTTTCTTTCCCTAAGCACATGGCCCACCCAGAGTCAGTCATGCTCCTCACAGCCTCACAAATTTTCTAAGTATTTCACACATCTGCAGCTGTCCATCCCACCTTTTAATAACATCTCTCCTACTCAACTAAGATCTATAGTCTACAGAACAAAGGAACCACAAAACAACCAATTTACACAATATAATTAACATAAACTTCTTTTGAAACTTTGGGCTCACTTGTTTTTCTGTTGTTTTTTTGTTTTTTGAGACGGGTTTCTCTAAGCAGCCAGTCCTCCCTGACTGGCCTTGAACTCAGAGATCCACATCTATTAAACCCCCCCCCCCCCATGCCTCTCTAGTGCTGGGATTAAAGGTGCTAACTTGTTTTAACAAACATCTTAAATACATTTTCAAGTGACACTAAGTTTACAAGATTTCTTCCAACGGCACCAAGATTTCTTCTTACTGTTTTATATAACGGTAATAAACTTAGCTCCACTCAAGTCTTCCAGGTCTCAGGATAAAGATGAGACAGCACTTACTAGTGACCACCCTTTTTTTGGAGTGTGGAAGAAAAGAGAAACCCAGTTTGCTGAGCTTCCTGAGTGGACCCAGAGAGCAGCAATGCAAGTTCGAGCTCAGATAAGGAAGCTGCATGTTAGCTCTGTAATTCCCATAAGCTTCTGTGTCCACTGATGCACATTTCCAGCTTTCTTAAATTTATTCTCTGGCATTCATCTTAACGATGTTCAGAATTTCAGCTAGATATAATTTTATTAATTTATACTTCCATAACAATGTGAGAAAACTTGCTAAGTTCCAAAGAACTTCTTTGGTCTGTGAATCTACTAGATAAAAACGGTACATAATAAGATGGTTTTCCCCTTAGGTTTGATTTAGTTTTTTAAGCAGGGTCTCAACTGAATAGCTTTGGCTGCCTCAGCTTCCTGTCAGTGCTAAATTTACAGACACCCAATATTCAGTCTTAGTTTATATGTGTATTCTGTATTAAGTTGAAAGTTTTAACATATGCACAATATAATTTGAATTTCTGTTTTGAGACTCTGTCCACGCCCTCTGCCTACTTGGGGTTAATCTCTTGCGTAATGGTTAGTAAGTACTCTTTACAGATTTAGGAAGTTAATCTTTTGTCTTCAGTAGAATTTGCAACTATTTCTCCAGTTCCTTCATTATCATCATGCCATTTTTATTATTTCATGCCATAATGATTCTTCTACACATATATCTTTCTTAAACTGTAAAGCCCTCTCATTCTTTTGTATATCCTTAAAAGAATGTTTTTTTAGATCTTTAGAAATGAAGATCGGCTGGGCGGTGGTGGCGCACGCCTTTAATCCCAGCACTCGGGAGGCAGAGACAGGCGGATCTCTGTGAGTTCGAGACCAGCCTGGTCTACAAGAGCTAGTTCCAGGACAGGCTCCAAAACCACAGAGAAACCCTGTCTCAAAAAAAAAAAAAAAAAAAAAAAAAACCAAAAAAAAAAAAAAAAGAAATGAAGATCAAATTAAAAAGTAAAGATAAAACTGCTTCAGGAATGACTGAGCACAGACCTTATCATGGGGTGTCTACTGGGATTACACATGGTTACAATGTACAACCAAGTTCTGATTACAACTAGTCTGTCAAACGGAATAACTCGGTACTGGCTGCTGTCTCCAGTTGCCTGTGCAGGTACTATAAAAATACAGAAGCTGCTGGTGGATATATTTCCTACTAGGAGGAACAGAAAGTGCTCTTCTATAGCCAGCAAAGAGCAAGCCACACGTAGTTCTAGAAACAAGGGGTTTGGTAAGAAACCTATCCAGAAACAAGGAGTGTAAAAGAAGGTCATAAAAGCTAACTTCTCTCTAACCTGTTAAAAATGAATTTTATTTTATTTCCTGAGCTCACTTTCTAAAATGGCCACAACAAAGTTAAATATTATCAGAAAAGAGAATGCAGAAATCTGGCTTTATTACACTGGGTAAGAATAATCATAACTTCCCAGGACTCTGCCAGAAGACTATCTTTCCTTCTGTAGGGAAATGAATGTAAATTTAACTACAAGGGATGTTTTGATACCTCCTCCTCTAAAAGCATTCAAAAGGAGACCGATCTGCTTTAAAAGGTTTGGAATTAGTATACTTCAAACAGGAGTGATGATCTCTCCAGATCCTTCAAGACAACTAATATCTTTGTACATTAAACAAGTAATTAAACCTACACTACTTCTAAGATTAATGCTGGTAAAATCTAGCTAGAATGCATTCATGAATCTTTATGTTTCATGGTTATTTAGTTAGCCCATTTAACAGTAGTTCAAAAAGTACACTGTTAATAACAGTCTGTAAGGAGAAGTACTTTGTGAGTGGAGTGTGGGTTAAAGGAAAAGTCATTACACACTGAGATCAAGGTTCTGAATGCATCCTCCTCAGCACACTCTCAGGCAGCTTGGCAATATGCCCAGGGTGATTAGCAGCTAGTGCAAGCAGAGCAGGGATCCCGTTGAGAGGAACTGCAAAGGCTCCCCCAAGCGGTCACACACAAATAACAGTGAAGCATGGGGCAATCACTGCCACTGCTTTTCAAGTTAAAACTCAAAATACTCTAAGCAGAACTGATGCCTACAATTAGAGAGAAATGTGATCAAGTTCTAGTACTGCAACAGTAGAGAGGTCTTCTTCCATGCTTTAAGATGCGATGTTTATGAACACAGAATTACTTTTGGAAGAAAACCTAACAGTAAAATAAAACTACAATAATTTTCTCTATAACTTTCTAAGCATGATGATAGTATCTCAAATAGTTGATTACTTTTCAAGTCTGTTCAGCCTTCCCTAAATATCAGCATATCCTTTGTAACTACTATTTACTTGAAGCCAAGTTCTGGTACAAATGTAGTTATGTATCAAATGAAATACACTGAAAAGGGAATTTATCAGTGTTACTATAAACCTAACTTAGAATTTACAGAAGTTCCTTTTAGCCGCCAGTCATCTGCACTGACTATAAATGACATAAAAATACAAATGGGTCTTCCTACCCCTCTCAGAATCTATTTTCTGGGTGTTTTAATCACCGAGTCTCCAACTAACATGAGTACTATACTGTTTGCAACTCTCAGCAATGATTTGTTAATGCTACCCACTTTTGATAAAGCCCAGATGTCCAAAATGTGCAAAGCATTTAATTAAAACATCTGTTGTCTTCTGCTAATCATCCATTACTCAGTGGTATGGCAAATATTCACACAGGCAAGATGATTTTAAAACTTTATAAAACAGCTACCCTGAGTTTTATGATTGTCTTTCTCCTTTTTTGATTTCAATCTCAAGCTTACTAGTGAAGAAGAGCGAAAGCAGCCTGGGTATTCTAACACAATTTCAGCATGAAATGAGTATCAGAAAAAAAAGTGAACTGCTCCCTCAAATACTTAAGAAAATTATAAAAATCCAACATTTTTCTGGAAGAGAAAAAAAAACAGGATTCTGTCTTATATAGCGCTATCAGACTTAACTCCAACAGCTTGATATTTTTACCTAGAAACTTAAAAAAAATGAAGATTTCAATATTCCAAGGTAGAAATGGAACTCACTGACAAAATTTACAAAAGACACACACCCTCCTACTTAGCCTGTAGTCTCCATAGGACAAACAGAGCAATTCCAAGTGATACCATTTGTGCATTATGTAACCCTAATTTAGAATAAAAGAAACATGAGCCTTAAAAAGCAATACACTTAAATATATGAAGGCTTTAAGATATAAACGACCTCAAAAATCAAATAACCCCCAAAGTTACTGAGGTAAGGCCTCTGAACACAAAACTATAACCAGGCCTAGCAGTTTATCATAACTGCACAGCCTAATTCTGGTGCCTTGTTTGACCAGTGTACCAAAACTATCTCAGCGTCGGTAACGGTGTACTACCTCATCTAACACAGGAGACATTTGTAAGTCGCCCTCCCCCCCCAGCCAAAAGAAGATGATCTGAAAGACTACACAGGAAGAAATAGCTGCTAAATCATACTCCAAGAGCAATTTAACGCATCCCGAATACTGTCAGCTATATTACAAGGGACCCATTCAGGAAGGCTAAAGTAAAATTCCAAGAATTCCCAGGGGCGTAGGAAAAGAGTAGAAGCATGGCTAGTTTGACCTTAACCGGCTGCTTTTTGAGTAATGCGGAGAATTTTTCAAGCCTCTCACCGACAGCCTTCGAGGCTCTTCCTCACCGTCTCCCTCCTCCCCAACTACAGAAATGCCCGCCCTAGAAGAGGGGAGTTGAATGACTGTTATCTCGGGCTGCGATTCTAGGAACTGGTAGCTGGAAAATAAAGTCCCGACGAAGTGTCAAAAAAAAAAAAAGTACCCCCGCAAGAATAATAACAAAATCCACCCCAACCAATCCACAAGCTGTCACCGCGCTGTCGGATCTGCCATCTACGCCCCCCCAGGTCCCCTGCCCGGCCCGCACAGAAGGGAGGAAAAGGCAGGCACCTTTCTGCTTCCAGACAAATGTGCCCAGGCTCCGAGAGCACGCGCTGAGCGGCGACCGCCCCCGCAGAGGCGTGTGCTCGCCCACGGCCACTTTGGCCAAACAACTGGAAACCTCGTGGCTCAGAAGTGGCAGCCGGAGTTGCAACAAGCCGCCTCCCCGGGAATCTCCGGGCCCCCAAAGGTGTCAGTCAGAACCGCCCGCCCGCCAGCCCCGGTCCACGCTGAAGCGCCAGCGCCGCAGAGGGAGGCGGCCGGCCCCGCCCGGAAGGGGCGGCCCGCGGGGGCGCGTGGGGGCCAGGGGCGCCGGCGGGACACGCCGTGGCTCCCGCGCCCAGGTGGCAGGGGCGGGGCCCGCGTGGCGCCTCCGGGCTGGGGCGCTCGAGCTGGCCGTTACCGCACCGCGTGGGGCCGCCACTCACCGGCTCGCACCTCGGCCGCCTCCGCGCCGCCGCTCCTGTCTTCAGCCGCGGGTGCCGCGCAGCCCCATCTACCGACTCGGGGCTCGCGGTCGGGCGGGCGGCTCCCGCCGTCCCCGCCGGCCTCGTCCGGGCGCCGCCGCTGCCCGCCGGCCCGCGCGGCCAGCCTCTCTCAGCCGCTCCGCTCCCGCCGCTCCCGCCGCCGCCGGGGCGCGCTCCTCCTGGCCTCGCGCGTGCGCCGGACGCCAGGGAGCGCGCGAGCTCGTGCGCGCGGAGCCCCCCCCCCACCGCGCACCCGGCCTGGCCCCGCCCCTCGGCCGTGGCCCCGCCGCCAGGTGCTGCCGCCAGAGGGCCCCGCGGCCGGGTCCCTTAGGGTCGCCCTGGCCGGGCGCGCGTCCGCCGCGGTCTGTGCGAGAGGAGCGGGAACAGGCCGAGAGCCGCTCTTGGCACAAAGGAGACGCGGGCGTCCTGGAGCCTGCGCTCGCTCCCCCTCTCACACCCCTGGCTCGGAGGTGGACTTGGCGGGGGTCTGGGTTTTCTCCCAAAGGCTCACCCCGAGAGTATGGCTCACACCCGACCAGCGAAGGGCCACCAGCTCCGTTCAGAGCGCGGGAGCTCGGGCGAGATCCTGAAGCGGGCTGAGCCAGACCCTCCCAAACATCTGGCCTTCCCAGACTTGGAAGGAGGCGGTGTGCAGTGCCTCCAGCCGCAACCCTGAGCGGAGTCGGGTGATGGTTGATGGGTGCCCTCCTCAAAAAGTGTCCTTTTGACAAGCGTGTAGCTTTAATTTTTCAGCTGAAAGGAACTGAGCAATTCAATGTAGCAGCAAGACGCTTCTGGCTAGAAACTGCCAGGCAGTGCGAGAGCTTCTCATGCCCGCGGAGATGAGTGCGAGCCCGAAGAAGCTGTCGTGTTCTCCCTAAAATTGAAGCAAGTATTACATGTTCTCTCAATGGAACAACACGTGTCCTCAGTGGATGCAGAAAGTGCAAGTAAAACTCTGTGACCATACATCCGGTGACTTCCCCTGTGTAGCCTCGCCTGCCTCTGAGCAACGTGCATAGCCCCTCCGTGAACTGGCAACGAGATTCGGAGATGGACTTCCAAGACGAGATGCATTGTCTCCTTCGTGAGTGTAGCAGGCATGGAAAGGAGTGGGGGAAAGAACATTGACTCGCTGTATTAAGAGGGCCCCAGTGAGTTTTGTCTTTAGCGTCAACCAAGCATCAAAGATTAATTTGCTCTGCCATGAGGATCATTAATTTTGCAAACCAACACGTAGGGGAACTTTGTAGAGCGTTAATTTAGAACCTTCTTTCCCAGAACAGCAAACCTGAGAAAGGGAAATTGGAAGCAATTAAGAAACGTGGAGTGTGCCAAGGAATACGGAGTGACTTTGGGTAGGTATTATGGCCTCCTGAGGCTAAACCTGCCTGGTGAACTGTGCTGGAGTGAGCCAGAAGCCCAGTGGTTGGTAAGGCGTGAGCAAAAGGGCAGGTGATTGTCCTCTCAAGATGGCGTGGACTCTTCGGGTCTTTCTTACTTTTCTGGATGCTCAGTGACTCCTGCCTACCCCAGACCTGTCAACTTTTACCTAGTCTCCCTTCTTTCTGATTCCCACCTCACCACACCCTTTTCAACCCAGTTCAGTCCCTGCCCTGAGATGCTCTGGAGAGGGGCAAGGAGTGAATGTCATTTATGGGCATGTTGCTGCTCCCGTATATGTATCTTTATTTTCTCAGAGGTCTCCTAGAGACAGTGTACTAACCTGCCACACTGTACTCTCAGTCCCTACAAACAGATGAAATGACCTGAGGAAGTCTTGAGGAGCAAGCCCAGTCTCTCTCTATCTGTCAAATCACAGCATGTCGATTTTCTAGGTAGGACCAGCCCTCGCCAGCATCTAAGAACAGAAGTGTTTCATTTTCTAAACACTGACAGCAGTTAGAGACAATCACTGTTGTAAGGCTCACCCTCAGGATCACAGAAATGATTTCGCTTCAGTAATCGTCTTCAATCACATCTTTCCTGGGAGCTCCTGCCACGGAAGTTTTCTGTCAGTGTCTGTGTTTTATCAAACACCCCTGTACCAGCTAGACTATGAAACAGCACTTCTTATCATAAATAATAGCCCGCCTTGTGACATTCTGCCCCTCCTCGAAACTAAAGTGGGGCACGCCAGAGTCAATTGAAAATGATCTGATTTGAACACCAAAAGCCCTTGCCCTCACTTGCCAGCCCAGCTTCCTGAGGGACTCTCATTCCTGGAGCACCACCCATTTCCCATACCTGCTACAAAAGCTTCATCCTAGGGAGAGAGACATTGAGTCTTTCTCTTCAGTGTTCTTAACAACCTCACTTTCCTTTTCCTTCAAGCTTAATCTAAACTTTATAAAGTCTAAATGGATCATAATTTTGCAACAGCCTAGTTGTAACTCAATCAAAAAAATTGGAATTTTGATTTTTTTAAATCTAAACACCCATGGTCAGCTTGTATTTTATTCCCTCAAATATAAATAAAAGTTGAAGTTGGAAAGACAGCTCAGTGATTAAGAGCACTTGCTCCTAGGGCCTGGGTTTGATTCCCAGCACCCACATAGCAGCTCACGATCATCCATAACCCCAATCCCAGGTGATCTGACACCCTTCCCTGGCCTCTGAGGGCACCAGGAATGCATGTGATGCTTATACATACATGCATGAAAACACCCATACACATAAAAAGAAAAGTTTTAAGGTATATAAGTAAAAGTTTATATGATGGTATTGTGTCCTCTGACCATATAATAGAGAATTTGCTAACCACACGAGCCCCCAAAGTCTAGAAAAAAAATTCCACATTCTATTTGCTCATTTTCCAAGTGATCCATCATAAGAACTGCCGTGTTCTAAGTGGATAACTTTGTGAAAAACTGCAGCCGACTGGCGTCAACAGTCCAAGCAAGGCTCCCCCAGAATACTCTAGCCTCTCTCTCTTATCTCTGTACGCAAAGCTAGGTCAGACTCCCCAGTTCCAGCCTTCTGGCTAACTGTTCTAATTCCAGCCTGTCTCATACCTGCTTATAGTTTACCCTACACGAAGACAGATGTATCCTGTGTTCCGTTTTGACTATCAGAGTCACCCTAAGAACTTAACAACAGGAAGATCAAAACCACCACCGCTCGTGTCTGTGTCCCTCCTTCCACGGTGGCCTAGGGTACAGACTGCAGGACAGGGTGCTTCGGAGCTCTCCAGGTAGGTTCCAGTGTGTAGCAGGGGTAGGAACCTCCCAGGGAACATTAACAACACGGGGATAGCTCCAAATTATCTCAAGTCATCAAATTAAAATACTTAATCCTGCGCTGTAAGACTCTTTGCCGATTGACTAGAATAGTCTCCTTTCAAAACAGCTTAAATTTATCTCCTTTCCAAAGCTATCCCAGATTAGTCTCATCTGGATGCCTGAGGATCTTCAAGTTCCCAAATCTCTGAGCATTCTAACAGCACAGGTTTACAAAGCCTGGGACCACAGCTGACTGTGGATAATATTGTTTTAATCTTGCTTTCATAGATAGCTGTCAGGGCCTTTTCTTGTAATCTTAATCTCCCTGAAGACTCACTGGTCAACAGACAATCCAAAATAAACAGAACCATTTTCTTAGCAGAATTTTCTCCTCTAAACTAGCTATCTAAAGAACACAATAGCAATTCATTTTAAAAGTCACTACAATTCAAGCCATCGACTGTAAGAACTTAAATGCTAGCTTCTTTTTTACAAAAGAATAAACACACACACATATATGTGTGTGTCGTATTCTTGTACTTTAGACATTGGAATTTTGTTTCTACGCCCACTTCTTTACTGAAACTACTCTTTATCTCATCAACATTGACAATTTCATTCATATACTTGTTTATCACCCATTTATTGGTGGAAAATGCTGAGAATAAAACATTACCATCAGCTCCTACCTGATGGTTCAGAATACTATGCTATTAAAATATCACATAACTGCTGCGTCAGACAGCTCAACAGGAGACAGTAGGATTATATGGGCACCAGAAGGTCTTTGCTTAGATAACATTCATTCATTTGACCTCTCTGCAGGGTTTAAGGAGGTTGCCCCCCCCATCCACGCCCACATTGCGACTTGGTGAGCCTTTCTCTTCTTTTACCTTCACTAGTGATGTATAACCCGCAGCTCCTGCACATCTGACAGTTCTGTCCCTGCGTGCTTGCTATGCTATCTTCTCCCACGTCCTAAATAAGCATGCTCTACTAAGAACAGGGAGGAGTTCTGAGGGAAAATGTAGAATAGAAAGGTAGGAAGACTCAGATGCTATAGAGGCTGCTGCTCCGGGGCCCCCAGGCTTCTATCTACTCTCCTTTTAGGTTTGTTTTCAACTCCAGATTGAGCTTTGAGTATCTCCATCTGGATAAGCCAATCACAGTTCCAATTAACATGACTGAAATAAATTTGCTATGCCTAGCTATCCTCATTCATCCCCTTTGCCTGTAGCCCTGCATTTCCTTCGTGGCCTCCCACTGGCTCCCCTGACAGGCACACGTTTAGCCTGCCTCTGTCCTCCTGAAGCCCACCTGCAAGCTGGAGGAAAGGAAGTTTCTATCCATGTCCTCTGACGCCTCTTTTTTACCATGAGGTCTTCTTGCCCTAATTTAAATTGTACACTTCACCAAGGAGGCCAGCCATTTTATCTCCATCTCTCTATGTCTATGGACGCTACTCCCAAAGCCACTCCCAATGATCATGGTTCCCATCAAGACATTAATCACTCCAGTCTTGCTCCACTGTACATCTGGCCAAAATCCAGACCTTTATGTCCATCTCCCCCTCCTCTTTGAAATCTTTTCTGCATCACCCAGACAGAGGTGACTGTCCTCCTTTGAGTTTCTGCAGTATGATTGCCTTTCTGGCCCTTTTCTATTCTGCTCTATAAAAGCATCCAATTATTCATCTTCAATTCATCTGGGCTCCAACTCTAACTTACTCGCATGTAAGAATCCAGGGTGCTGTGCACAAGAAGGCCTGCAGCATTTGGCATGGTGCTGTGTATAGTAGGCACTCATTTATTGGAACCAAGTTGTTGGTTGGTGGACTGCCTAATTAAGAGCATTAAGTGAAAAAAGAAGTCGCTACTAGACTTGAACGCTTACTCCTGAATACACAGGGCACAGTTGAAGAGCCCTTAGAAAGACCATCAGACTTAAGATAGGGAGTCTAGCAAAGCTTCTTGAGTTTATCCTGCTACAGCGTGGCCATCTAATTAACCCTTTGGAGTTCTCCTTTCAAGTGGGTTCCTGAGTCCTACCACTCCCACGTGTCTGAGAGCTGTACAAAGGGCAAACACTTATCCTACTCTAGTATAAAAAAGATTTTTAACTGATACGAAAATGGAAATCAAAAACCAAAACAAAAACCTGTAAGCATCTATTAGGTGTCAGTATAGTGTCCTGACCTCATTGGAGAAGCCAAGAGACTTAGTCCTGCAGGGCAGGGGAGGTATTGTCGAAAAGAGTCTTAATAGTGATAGCACAAGCTCACATGCTCCAGAGACTCCGGAGGGTGCCAGGAGGGTGAAAGCAGGTCTTGAAGAAGCAAAGTAGAACTGGCTGATGATCAGGTGCAGGTAGCAGAAACAAAGGTGGAGTGTGTGTGTGTGTGTGTGTGTGTGTGTGTACAACAGTAGTAGTAGGGTGTGGCCAGGGCAAACTGTTTTGGCTGTTCAAAATCCTAGAAGTTAATGGCTCATTTTAAAGAGATGCTGCTGCCGTGGTAGGAAGTAGAGGGTGCTTACTTCCTCTTTAAAATATCAAGGCTATTTACATATGAAAGACCTGCCTTGGTAGTCATACTGAACAACACTGCCAGTTAGTTCACACCTACATGAAGACACAGTCTTATGCTTCTCAGAATGTTCCTTTGACTGGGGTGTCAATGCCTGAAATTCAAGCACTTGGGAAGCTGCTACAGGAAGACTTGAGGTCTCATCCAGTCTCAACTACCCAGTAAGTCCCAGACAAAGCTGGACTGCATAGTGAGGCCTCATCTTAGCAAAACAAAATAAAGAAACAGGTGGAGCACCCTGTTTCCCCCTTGACATTATACTCTCTGTTTTACAGTGAGGAGGTGAATGAGGAGGAGCTAAGCTCACCTGCCCGGGCTCCAGCAGGAGGCAGCGTGGAAGGCAGTGCTGGGGAAGCCCCTGCTCATTCTCACATTGCTTGTACAGAATGCTTTGTAAGTCTCAGGCCAATTCAACCAGAATGAATTATAGTACAAGTCACACAATGAAGGGCTTTCCGTAACATGTTATTTAACTTGGATTCATCACCATGATCTGCAAGCTTACGGGGTACATGTATATCAGCAACGTAGACTCTGGGTAAAGCTCCTCGGGTTTTATTGCTGCAGTGGAACTGATGCAGGAGGGTCTTCTATCTATCTGTTGCTTTCATTGGTTAAGTAATAAAGAAAACTGAAAACTGCTTGGCCTCATAGGTCAGAACATAGGTAGGCGGGGAAAACAGAACAGAATGCTGGGAGGAAGAAAGCAGAGTCAGGCAGATGCCATGCTTCTCCTACCCAAGACAGACAGTGGTTAGACTCATGCCAGGAAGCCACAGTCAGGTGACGATACACATTAATAGAAATTGGGTTAATCAGGATATGAGAGTTAGCCAAGAAGAGGCTAGATATAATGAGCCAGGCAGTGTTTAAATGAATACGGTTTGTGTGTTGTTATTTCAGGTGTAAAGCTAGCCGTGTGGGACCCGGGCGGAATGAAAAGCAGGCCTGCTCGCCTCATCACTACATAGAACTACATGATACCAAAGTGCAAAATTTTCTAAACTGTTTTCAAAAAATAAAAAAGGAAGACCTGGATGGAGGTGGGTGGTCCTTGGACTTCCCACAGGGCAGGGAACCCGGATTACTCTTAGGGATGATGAGGGAGGGGGACTTGATGGGGGAGGGGGGGAAATGGGAGGTGGTGGCGGGGAGAAGGCAGAAATCTTTAATAAATAAATAAATAAATAATAAAAAATAAAAAAGGAATAAAAGTATTAATATTATTAAATAATAATAAAAATAATTCTAGGGTGCAGTGTGTGTGTGTGTGTTTCATTGAAATGTATGAGACTGAAGCCAGGGTCCTGAGTATATTGGGCTTCACCTCTCCCTCTGTTCTATGTACCCCCACCCTCAAATGGACTTTAAAACTGAAAAAATAAAAAACCAACCAATTGTCTGGTGTGTTGTGTGGAGGCAGAGGACAACTTTGTGGAGTTAGTTCTCTCCTTCCACCTTTTTGGGACTCAGATAGCCTTGCTGAACCATCTTGCTGCTCTCCCAAACCATTGTTTTTCAAAATTTCTGTTACTCAGTAGAGTGTTAAAGGATCAACATGTACTAAAGATAGTCTTGTATCACACTAACATAGCAACCCCCCAGGTAACAGCTGAGACTGTCATTCAGGCCTGCTTTGTTGTTGATAGCTGGTTCTGCCCATGCTGTCCACTCCTGACTTCTTCCTCTGTTGTCGATCTAAAGCCACTTACTAATAGACACACCAACCCGTCTCAGAATCAGTTGCTCAGAGAATCTGACAGGTACAGAGAAAGGGCCTCCTTTTGATTCATGCAGCAACCTTTTCTTTATCTTAGGGAGGAAACATAATTAACAATTATCTTAAGGGAGGTTTATGGCTAACTAGATTTATTTAATTATTTGTAATATAGTCTCTATGCTTTTGTTTATGCATTATTTGAATGTGTCCTATATGAATAAATGTTCACTTTACTGGTCACTCAGAGGAATTCAACTAGGAGAAAGAATTGCTAACTCAAAACAGGAAGCATGTGTTAGTCCATTTGCTCTGCACTATCTAAGGTATTTTCGGTTGGGTAATTTATAAATAGAAATATCTTTTCTCACATTTCTGGAAGCTGGAAAGTCCAAGATAAATCAGTGTACTCATTGGTTTAATGACTAGAAATGCATATTGTCACGGTGTCCTCACAGAAGATCACAGACTTCCTCCAGCCTCTTTTACAAGGTGGCCAATCCTATTCACATGGGCTCCATCCTCAGGTCCAGATGCTTTCTATTATGGACACACCTCCAAACCACATCACCTTAGGGGTAGTTTTCCACAGGGAATTTGCAGGGACACATATATTTAAATAATAAAGAGCTTGTAACTCATAGCAAACAGTTGTGATTTTTTCTAATGTAATAATATTAAGTTCCTTATGTTGAGACAGTTGTTACCCTTCTCATTATTTTGGAGAAATATTTACCACTGCTAGTTGCATAAGATTCTGCCTGGGATACTAATGATTAAACCTTTTTTCTTAAATCATTGGAATGGTCATGTGACATAAGTATGGCCAACCAGGACACTGGATCACTGGATCATCCTCAGCCACAGAGAAATAGATAGGTTACCTAAATCAAGGGCAGTTTAGATCTGGTAAAGAAAAGAGTGTGTGTGTTCTCTTATGTGTATGTTTGTATTCCTTTTTTGAACACTTGGAGAAATTCATTTTAAAAAGTGTCTTCATTTTGGATTTTTCTGGTTATACAAAGTCAGGAATCCTTTTAAAACTAAACTAATTTGAGCTGAATTTCAAACCACTTTTCAGCAGACTAGTCTAACTTAAGAACAGTTAATTTGAAAAAGTTACATATTTATGAAATGTTGCAATATAGAAAAATATATGATTGCATGATATAGTTAGGTAAATAATTCTAAGGCACTGACATTCTTTTTGGTACTGACAGGTTAACATTTTTTGATTTGATTTATTTTATTATTTTAAATTAGGAAATGATTATGATTAATTTTGTTCTAAGTCAATGTACAATTCTACCACTTCTAATAGTTACTCAGGGAGCATTAAAGTATATAAATAACTGCAACCATACACCTACTGTCCAATCAGATATAGACATTTCCAACTACCAGTCTTAAACTACCACAGCAGTCAGGTAACAGGTGGTAGAAAAGGAGTATTCAAAAGTTTGAAGTTCTGCTCTGGAAACACTACTTGGCACCTGAGAATGTTTTTCAGTGGGAAAACTCCTTCCTTTCCGCATCCTACCTTGCAGGATATTTTCAGGGTTACAAATTAAGCCAATGAGATACCAATACCATTGCTTTCTGCAAGAAGAGGTTAGCTGTGTACTATTATTGTTCCCACAATAGCTATAGAAAAGCAAATGCTCATTCATTAATTAACCTCAATTATATACCAAGAATGCTCATAATAAGGTTATTTTTCCTTCCAAAAAAGACCCAGTTCCATTTAATTTGCTATTTTCAAGCACTGGTCTAGAAGTGCTAGCCAGTGCAATAAGACAAGAAAGAGATACATAAAAGAAATAGTATTAGCATTGAAGGGAGAGAAGGTATTTACTAGTAAAGAGATTGTCTTTCTGGATGAGTCAAGATCGACTAAAAGAGCTATTGTTACATGTGAGCAAAGTCTATAAAATGCAATTCGTTTTTTTATATATGTAATTAATCCATATAGATGTGGGCAGTAAAAAAAAAATTTCATTCACAATGATAGGTGTGCCCTATATTGAAATGAAATATAAAGCCAACGTGAACTTATAATACAGTATTAGTGGAGGACAGCCAGCTTATTAAAGATAAACAGCTAGTGGTGCTGGGAAGACTATTCAACTGGTAAAGCACTATGTACAAGCAGGTGGACCCGAGTCAGACCACCAGCACACATGTAGCAAGCCTTGCATTGCACCATGTGCCTGTAATAGAAGTGCTGGGGACGTAGAGACAGGGGTGTTCTGGGACATGCTGGCCAGACTGTCTCACCAAATTGTTGAGATCCAGGTTCAGTGACAGACACTGTCTCAAAAAGTAAGATGAACAAGGATTGAAGAAGACACCTCTATGCTCCAGAAGTGCGCGTGCACACACACACATGCACACACAAATACGTACATACACAGACATACAAAATAGCTATGAAGTAGGCTCTGCTCATATAGAGGTGTGAGAATGTGACTATTTCTAATGAGTAGAGATAATGCGGTACACTCAGTAAATGGTATACAGTGATTGGCAAACACTTTTCAAATTGCAATCACAAACATAAATTGTAGAGAGTATGAAATTTACATACAAAATAAACTCATACAAGGAGTTAAAAGATAATACTGTGTTGCACCAAGACAGGAACTGGGTATTATTGTAGTTGAGGGAATGAGACTCAGAACAACAAATACTGCAATTCATGCTCATATGCGAAACTGAGCATTTGATTTTTAATATGTGTGTATTTATGGGTGTGAGTGTGGGCATAGGCCATGAAATTAGGAAAGGGATCATAAGGGGGGCAAGAGGTTTGAAGGATGAGGGGTGGGAGGGGTACAACACACGTGCATGGAAATGGAAAAAGGATTACGTGAGAGGGAAGGATCCAGAAAGATGTGCCGGAGCATAGGAGAGAGGAACAGAAGGGCAGGAGAAACCAAAACCAAGTATGTGACATACGTATAAAAACCCATAATAAGAACTATTACTTCATACGTTAAATAAGACAACACATTTTTTTTTTTTTTTTACAGTTTAAAACTTGTAACTCCATGAAGTCTTTGGTAAAAAGATAACATAGGCAAACAGAAAATCAAACAATAAATTTAAAAATAAAATTGAAATCTATGACAGAGTGTGATGAATATATTGAAGCCAGTATAAATAACTAAATCTAGTTAAATTTAAAAGGGACAAATATAAGCTTTGCAGAGCAAACTCACGATCTTTGGGATTTACTTTTTGTACTTGATAGTATATGCAGACTAATGTCAACAAAGCAGGAATGGATGCTTGATGCTTGAATTCTTTACATTTAAGACTTAAGATATCAGAAATCCTTTTATTTTTAAATGAGAGGTTTATTTGAATGAACTGATTTCCAAACTATGGGAATTGCCCTTATTTTAATTAAAATCCTTCGCAGGGCACCTAGCGCTACTACACGCAGATGGGTGTTCAATGCTAACGAGGTGCCCTACAGAACGGCTCACACAGTGTGTGAAACAGTTTATAATCATGGACTCCTTCATGACAGCAAACATGACTGATTAGATCAATATCATTTGCATATCATTATGGGTTTGATGTTGTCTAGTCTCTTCTTACATCTTAATCACATCTTAGTATGCTCAGAGAATATCAGCAAAATTATGGAAACTTTCTCACATTCTATCTCTTATGGAATTCTACAGATGGAAAAAGTAGTAAAGTCTTGTGAGATGTTGTGTCGCTAATTTGATGATATATCACTTTGGAAATATATGATCCTTAGTTTTAACTGCACTGTAAGCTACTTGTTCCTAAAAGTCGTCCCTTCTCTTGTTTTCCTGGCATCGGCAGTTATACCAGCTGGGTGCTTACTGAACTTAGCAGTTCAACTAATATCTTTTTTAAGCACCTAATGCACGTACGAGTATGTAAGGAACTGGAGTAAGTAAGATAGATGTGATTTTGACCTCATAGACTTTATAGTCTCTATGGGGAGTCAACGAGACTAGCATGCTAGATTCAAAACAGGCATTGCTCAAAGAAAGCTCAGCAGCTGTCAGAGCAGATCAAGCAAGTAACAGGTTCATCACTTGTTATCCCAGCCCCAGGCAAGTATTTTCAACCCCAAATAAAACACTCAAATTATTTTTAGATATTTGACTGTGCTCCAAGTACCGAGCTAGACACTTTGTAGATCTTGAGAAATAAATAATTGTCTCATTTATAAGTGAGGAAGTTGCTAGAGTGTTTAATGACAAACCAAGTATTGCATAATGGTTAAGTCATGGCCTTAAGGTCAGACAGCCTGGTGAATCTTGGCTACACTGTCAATTTACTGGGTGAACAGTTTCCTTTATAACCCCAAGTATCAGGCTTTTCTACCTATAAAAACAAATAAAACCAGGCAAGTTGATGCAAGCATTTGCTACAGAAAAGGAGGTAAGTTCAATTATGTAAAGCATTCAGAGGAAATTACTTTGTGTTGCAAATGCTTAAGGCAGAACTCAAGGAGTGAGTAAGTAATAAGGTGTTTGTTAGACAAGATTGGGAAAGGGAAGAAGATCCAAGGTATGGGCGGGGACCAGGAAGCCTGGCGAGGAGTTCAGGAAGCATCTGAAAAATGATACCGTGTCTCAAGGGAGCCTTGTCAAATGGCTTTGTCCGATGACCAATAGGAAAGTACAGTCGCTTTTTA
The DNA here is from genome assembly GCF_950005125.1 of Chionomys nivalis. Taxonomy (NCBI): domain Eukaryota; kingdom Metazoa; phylum Chordata; class Mammalia; order Rodentia; family Cricetidae; genus Chionomys; species Chionomys nivalis. Next base: position 146,715,573 of record NC_080086.1, read on the forward strand.
AAAATCCAATTTCCGATTTCAAAAGACTACTCTGGTGGTCATTTAGATGCTTGTTGAGAGACTAGAAAAATGTTAGGAGACATTGGTCAAAACCAAAGCACAAGAGTAGGGGAAAGTAACCACTTGGGGAGACAGGATGTAGAGGCCTTTCATGGCATGCATGTGAGGCAGATAGGATCCCTGTTTTTAAAGAGAAATTGGGCATGGAAATACCGGTTATTGTTTCCAATGCTGGTTAGCCAAGCAATAGATGAAATCCGTGCACAGTCTGATAGCAAATCAAATGTGCATTTCTTTCTGCAGCATGCTGCCTTTCCAGGGGACAAGCCAGGGGTGCTGGAATTGAGGCGATGACAATGATGATCAAATGCACAAGAATGACATAGTCTTTTATGTTTGATGTCTGATGTGGAGAATGAAGATGTCTGGATGACTCGCAGACAGAGGAAGGCATGGATGATTATAGAGGAACTTATGTGGAGTAGAATATGGGGGTTTCAAAGCATGGCAGGGAAGAAAAGTGGTCTCTGGGCACTCAGTGTATTGGAGCAACTTGCACTTAGACAAAGATGAGGGCCTTAGAAGGTCTTGGCTGCTATTTTTCCTTATTTTTTAAAACAAATACAGACCTCAGAAGTGGGATTTGGTTTTATACTTTAAAAGCCTTGCTTCCCAGTGTAGGGCAGTGTTTGAATCTGTGTATAACCAGAGGTTTTCTGGAGTATGAATAGCAACACCAAGAAGACGGGGTCCTCTCTCAGACTCAACCAGACCCATGTCTGGCCACTGGCTTCAGGAGCGCTCAGGTGCTGTGGAGACCTTCTGGACACCAACACGATGTCCTTACTTGAGTGAGTTTTGACCATTCACTGTCAAAAAGGGACAGGTATACCAGAAAATCTGTTCAGGCTTTCAAAAGTGAATCAGGAGGTGGGCATGGTGGCGCATGCTTTCAATCCCAGTATGTGAGAAGCACAAGCGGGCAGGCAGACCACTGAATTCCAGGCTAGCCTGGTCTACAGAGTGAGTTTAAGGACAACTAGGACTACACAGAAAAAACACGTCTGGAGCAACAACAGCAACAAAAGCAACAAAAACAACAAAAACTTGAATCAGAGTAAAGAGAACCATTAAATTAGAAAAAGATAAATTTAAATTGCCTGTCACATTAAAGACCTCCAGCGCTGTCATTTATTATGTAAATGAATGGGGTAGCCTTGAACCTCACCCTGAAACATGTTTGAAAGAAAAATTCTTGGGTTCTACCAGTGACAATTGGCTAGTAACCTGCCCCTGTCTGGGAAGAAAATCTGGTAATATGTACATGTCAAATTGCTTTCTATCTTTCATCCCTGCTTCAATCTCTGTCCCTGCCTTTATGTCCCTGAACGCTGTCACCACTCTCAAACCTGGAGACACTCAGAATGTGTCTGACAGGTTTTGGGATGTGTGCTTACAGAGTTATAATCAAAAGTCAAGAATAGAGGGTAGAGGACTTCCAAAGCTCCGAACTGGAACAGGAATTATAAAATAAAATTATCGGTAAATGTGGCTGCAGAAAACACAACCCTCAAGAAATAAATAAAACATCAAGTTACAAGCTATGAAAAATTGCTGAATCATGTATAGCAGACAAAAAAGTCACTCTGCAATTTATTTTTTAAAGATCCATTAGAATAGATAAGCCCAGCAATAGAAAAATGGCCAAGGAACAGACATGAAACAACAAACACAAGAGATGTACTCCAAACACCAACAATGTTTCCCCTCACAGGAGACCACAAAGGCGTATTAAAACAAGAAATCAATTTGCACCTACAAATTGGCTTAAAATATCTAATAATAGGTGCCTATTGCTGTTGGGTTATGGGAAAATAGACATTATCTTATGATACATTTGAAAATATAAATGGGTATAAATATTCCTGGAGTGTGATTCAGCAATGTTTCAAAAGGCTTAAACACAGTCGTGTCTTTTGACCCCAAAAGAGGAATATATTGATTTGAAAGTACTTCTTCTGAAAGCAGTAACTAGAGATAGGCATAAAAATTTGCCTGTAAAAATATTCATCTTAGTAACCTTATAAGAATACGAAACTAAAAACAACCTAAATCTCCAGGTTTATTAGACAATATAGGTCATGTATCTCAAATAAATTATTATTTAGACTTTAACTTTTATGGTATAGATAAAATATAAATGCTTATAAAGTACTATAACTATAAAAGTAACATAATTAAAATTAGGTACAGTGATATGAAAATCTTATAAAAATGAACTCCTGTATACTTGCAAGTATTTGTTTATCTGTATCCATATTTAAGTTAATATTTGTAAGAAGAAAAAAACAGGAACATCTTTGAGGGCAGAGATTATCTGTATCTAGTCCATAGGTTAGCTCCAAAGTTTCCACACAAGGGGCAGGATAATAATTTTCTACTTTATTGAAAAGTTTAAGGAAATAAACTGTCTTTTCTTCCTTTATGATTATTTAGTTGAAAAAAAAGTTGTGAATTCTACTCTTTAGTCCGAGCAAGAGAATAAATTTTAGTTTTGAAGAAAACGCTAATGAACAAAATTAACTGCTAAGGACGGAACCTAAGAGTGAATTGTCAGTATGGGACTCACAAAATTCAACCGAAGGGGAAGAGGTGACACGTTAGGAAATTAAACAAATACACTTGTGATTCCAGAAGCTCGGGCTTCACCTCCACAGCGCCTTTGTGTCTTCCCTCTGTGACAGCGTGATGGCTTTAAAGCTGTTCTACGCAGCACCCTGAAAGAGAGCTCTCAAGATATCATCTCAAGCATGAAATTTCTTCCAGGTTTACCTTTCAACATCTGCTTGAATTTTATATTCGTGTTCCATAATAAGACTATTTAATTTCATATAAAATCACTTGAAGTTGTTTAACTCTTAAATCACATTGATTCTTTGAAAAATGTGTGTGTGCTCGCGGTCACCCCTTGAGGACATTTAGGAGAATGCCTTGTCACAGATGGACCTGCAGTGCCTGCAAGCAGGCGCAGCACCGTCTGGAAAAAGAGTCCAAACGAGAATTTGCTAGCCTGAGTTCAGGAGGGGGAGTGGGCTAGCTAGTTGATATTAGCATGCCATCTGCTTGGCAGGTATAGTTCTGCAATGCGAAAACATCTCAAAGGGCAAGGATTAAATTAGATATGATGCGTTGAGCATTGCCTGATGTGCAGTATTCTCTCAATAAATGTTCGCAATTATTTTCATCAGCATAGATGGGGTTCACACTCGAATGTTGCTGCCCCTTATCAGTAATTACTATTACTCTGATTCAGTGTAAATCAAGCCATATTCACATGTGACTTGAATCCTCAAGGAAAATTCTCTCATAAAAGTAAACGATCACAATAGCTATGTGTGGCCACATTTATTTCTCTTTGGGAATTAATAAATGAATCCATCTAAAACACTGACCATCCCTCTGTGAACTGAATAATCAAATTTATTTAGTGATGAAACGGTGGTGATTTTTATCATGATAATGCTGTTGCCCGAGAAATACTTGGGCTGTGATTCTTTTAAAAAATACATATATTGAGTAGTGGAGGCGCATGTCTTTAATCCTAACACTTGGGAGGCAGAGGCAGGCAGATCTCTGTGAGTTCAAGGCCAGCCTGGTTTACAGAGCTAGTTCTAGAAGTGAAGCACGATTAGTAAAAACTCAGAGGGAGAAACTGGGGTTCAACCTGAAGACCCGAAAAGCAAAACAATCAGCCACTGGCTCTTACCTTGACCTCAGTCTGAAATGGCAATCCTACCTCTGGGAATCTCAGAATGAAACTTCACGTGGGAGAGCTATCTCCCCACGTTTTACATTCCGTTCTAGGGTTGGGATTAAAGGCGTGCACCACCGGGATTAAAGGTGAGTGTCATTGTGGCTACTGGGATTAAAGGTGTGTGTTATCATAGCCTGGTCTATAAGGCTGACTAACCATCATGTCTCCAGCTCTCTGTCCTTTTACGATTTTGTGTCTGCGTCTGTGTGTGTGTGCGTGCGTGCGTGCGTGCGTGCGTGTGTGTGTGTGTGTGTGTATACCTGCACGGGCTAGAAGAAGACATCAGATTTCCTGGAGCTGGAGTTATAGGAGTTATATGAGTCACCTGACACAGATGCTGGAAACCAAACTTGTGTCCTCTGGAAGAAGAGCAAGTGTCCTTAACCACTGGGCCATCTCTCCAACTCCGTGACTCTTTCTAACAAATAACAGTAGTTCATTTCCATATTCACCATTGACAAGAACATTTCTTTGTGGCTCCCATAGTCTGTAAAGCAGAAGCTTTTAGATCCTTTGTTCTACGTCACAGTAAGAATGAATCTACAGCGGGGTGCAGAGCACACATTAGGACTCTAAGAAGTAATGCTTGCCCTTCCCACACTTATTATCTAAGGCCAGAAGAGGCGAGCCTGACTCACGTGGAACCCCCAGATGAAAGCAGCTTGGTCTGCCATGCTAAGCCTCTCTGTTTACTCCACTGACCAACCTGACTTGCACTAGTCCATGCCTTATACACACGTTCTCTGCCTGTGTCATTGTGGTTTAAATCACAGCTATCAGTGCAAGTGTAATTCAGCCTGAATTACGTCTTCAGCTATTCATCTTTTCTGGAGTTTTAAGGGACATTTTAATATATTCCTTTAGCTGAAATCCTCTAAGTATCTGCTAAGTTGTGACATCAGAGTTAGCCAGAGACTTAGAGTAAATGAGGAAACTTTTTTTTTTTTTTTTTTTTTTTTTGCTCTATGAGATGCTCATTCATCCAACAGACATTTGTGTGTTGGGCATTGTGCTCTAGGCCACCAACTCCAAGTCACCCACACTTTGACCATTCCAGCCTGCCTCCACCATTTGAACAGGACCATCTCTGTGTATTCTGCGGGAGCAAGTCCTTGCGCTTAGTCCTTATGTTGTGCATGAGTTAATATGTGGATGCTAACAACCTAATATGGTATTTTATGTCTGATTTTTTTGCAAATAAGAAAAATAAGTTTTGGATTCATATTGTTCTGGGTTAGTCAGGGATAGGGTTAGGCCTGGGGTAGACTAACATCTTTCTTCTGCTTATCTATTGCCTCATGCTAAACATAATTTCTTCATTTGTAATCTCTTAATAAGAATTTTATAAAAACTGAATAGAATAAATAAAATTATAAGTTTTTAAAATGCCTTATGATGCAGCTATTGCCTAATTGGTAGCAAACTGTTATTTAACTGTTCCATCCACTTGATTTTTCCCAGTCAGCCGTATGTAAGGATGAGATATAGCACAGTACATCACAGTCTTCCTCTAGGGAGACTGCGCGTTCATTTGCCAGCCACCCAGACCTGAATAGTCACACAAAGCTGTAATTAAACAGCACTGTTTGGCCAATGGCTCAGGGGTATTTCTAGCTAGCTCTTACATCTTAAATCAACCCATTTCTATTATCTTATGCATTGCCACATGGCCGTGGCATTACCTCATTTTCTATATATCTTGTTTCCTCGGTGACTGGCTGGCATCTGCTTGACTCTGCCTGCTCTCTCTATATAAATATCTGTTTGGATTTCCTGCCTGGCTTTACTCTGCTAAGCCATTGGCCAGTACAGCTTTATTCATCAGCCAATAAAAGCAACACATGCAGAAGGGCATCCCACATCACACAGGTTAACACAGCATAGTACAGCATCATCATAAGTACTTCACATAATTTACTAAGTGAATTAAAAAAAAAAAAACCTCAAAGTGATTCTTTCCATTTTATCAATGAGGAAACCAAACTTATAAAATTCAATTTGCAGAGCTAGATTTGAACCCTCAAGTAAGAAGAACATTCAAAGCTCTGATTCTCTGTGTGGTGTAGGATCAACTGAGGGTTAAAATTTTCCAAAGATAAGATCCAAACTCCTCCTGTGTATACCTGTAACAGAATGGTTTTTGCCAGTACCAAAGACAAAGACTCTAGACGTTTCATTATTTTTCCTCTTCTACTAGTTTAGGACCATTTGGGAAATACTTGGACATTAAATAGTTGGACTAGATAGAAGATGAAACCATGTTTTATAATAAAAACTTTTGTGACCCATTTGCTCGTCCTTTCCAGCCACATGTTACATTGCCCTGCAGCGGTCAGTGAGAAACATACCGAACAGCCGACGGAGCTGCAGGCCAAGCTGGTGGGGACGCCATCTGAGCATTTACTTACTGCTTGGCTCATGGGGCTGCCTGCCTGGATGTTATAGCTTTCAGACGGTTCTGTGAGTTCCGGAAGGCTATTAGGTTAGTGCATGCCTAAGCATGGTACAGCTGTTTGTTTTGGATAATAATGAGTGCTTTTCCAGCTGTGCATTTTTCTACCTTTCTTCTGTGTTTCCCCGGGGCCTGAGCCTTCAGCAGTCCTGATTTTTTTTTTTTCTAAGCTGTTAAACTGAATCCAGAAATATCATTGTAGCATTTCAGGGGATCTGGTCTTGCCTGTTCTCAGTCTTAATGTTAAGCCTTAAAAATACATCTGTATGTATTCACACATATGTTTTCTCTCTCTCTCTCTCTCTCTCTCTCTCTCTCTCTCTCTCTCTCTCTCTCTCACACACACACACACACACACACACACATACATATCTCTCTTGTAATTTAACACCTGGGAACAGAGTTTAAATTATTTCCATTTGATGTAAGCATACACGTTTTTCTTCTTTTTATTGAATCAATGTCTTTGCATATATAAAACATACACTTGATTCCAAAGTTAAACATATATAGCAACATACATTTGGAGAAGTCTTGCTTTCCTGACCATTCTCTTTTCTCTGTTCCCTCCTGCTTTTAGATGTAGTGATTTGAAAATTTTCTAATTTTTTTTTTAAAAAAACCACAATATATATTCAGTGTAATGCTCATCTTGTGAGCACGCTGCATGGTGATTTCTCACAGGCTAAACACCCCATGAACCTGCCACCAGTACTCAGGACTCCCGACTTCGCACCCTTCTGGTCTACTCCATCCCAGGGGCAGCTGCTCTCCTGTGGACTGACTCTGCCAGATGTTGGACTAGGAGTGGGAAAGCACAGCCTGTGAAGTGCTTCCTATTCTACCATACTTTGATGAGCTCCCTCCAGGCTGTGTGCAGTGGGATGTTCCTCTCTTCCATCTGCTGGTGTATTGTATCAGACTGTATGCACACTGTACCACCATGTAACCATGTTGGTGGTGGGGGATATGGGTGGCCAGTTTGGAGTTTAAATCCAAACTAGTTCTTTTTCTTAAATACATTAAGTTTGTTTCCATTTAAAAAATATTTTTTAAGTTAACATTCAAAGTGATGGGTTTCATTGTGACATCTTCATACAAATGTGTCATTATACTTGGTTCTAATCCCTTCCCCACCCCACTACACTGTCTCCTCTGTGACACTCTGTTCCGATCCCATTGTCCTGCTCCCTTCTGCTTTCGTACCACCTGTATTCCATTGTGCCTTCTTCCCCGCATGTGCACCTCCTTTAATATCTCTTTTTTTCTCATGGTCTCCTTTCTACTTCATCACAAACACACACATGCTTGAGTGCACACACACATGCACAAGTACACACATGTGGAAGAGTACACATATAGGCACTAGCACACATGCACAAGGATACACACCTGTACATGAGTACACACACACACACATGCTCACATACATCACAAAAAACCATGCAGTATTTGTCTTAATGAGTCTGGCTTTTTACAGTTAACTTCTCTTTAAGAATATGGTCATGTTGTCTGGAAAGAGGAGTAATTTGACTTCCCATTTGTAACCCTTTTATTTCTTTTTCTGTCTTGCTGATATTTGAATGGTTTGATGAATAAGGATGGAGAAAGTGGGTGCCCCAGTCTTATTTCTGGGTTTTAGAGGGCGTGTGTTCATTTTCCATGGTTTTATTTAATGGTTACATGAACTATACATAGAGATTTGCCTTATGCGGCCTTCATTGTCTTGAGGTGTGTTCCTTCTGTCCCTAGTGCCTTCTGAGATTTACCAGAAAGGAAAATTGAACTTTGTAAAGGTCTTCTCTGTGTTGGTAGCACTGATCACAGGATTCTGTCGTTGGATCTATTTGTGTTGTGCTTCTGTATGTCTTTGGACATGTGTGCATTTCTAGTGGCTATTTTGTGAAGAAGAGAATTGCTGTGTCTGCAGGCTATCACAGACAGTACAGTTTCCAGACTGTTCTGATTAGCATTCCCAGTCTAAGTTTTCTATTAGGTCCTCATATTTACCAACACTTGGGAATTCTGTCCTGTTACTTTATTCATTTTGTAAATCTCTCTTTTTTACATTTGTCTTGATTTTTCCTTGATCGTATCAGTTTTGGCTTAATAGCCCACTATTTATTTGTGCAAATAAATATACACACGTGTACTCTTCTGTCACACCAGAGGCAATCTTATCTATCTAGTTCTCTGTCTTGCACATTGTTTTTTTTTTAATTTCAACAATGTGTCCAGTGACTTCTGTGTAATTCAACATGTCTTTTTTATAGCTACATAGTGTCTGACTGCATGAATATAGTTTAAGTTTTCTACCATTCTCTTATCAGTGGGCACTTAGATTATTTCCCAAAATTTCCTATTTTAAATATGCCATAATCAATAGAATTATTCACAATTTTGCTACTGTGTCTTTGCATTGTATTCCTAGAACTGGTGTTGACAGGACCAAGATGGATGCATTTTTAATTTAGTTGTGCATTGACAGATTTCCATTTTCTTTCATGGAGATTGTTCATTTTGTATTTCTACAAGCGATCTGTGAGACATGCACTTATATAACTCTTGCAATAAATTTTTTAGAATAGTATATAGCCAGGGAGTTAAGACAGTGATAATTTTTTTAAAATGAAGAATCTTCAAAAGTTAAATATTTGATTTTTATAATATAACTTAATATACTACTTTAATATTCCTTATGTATATATTTTTGAGTTTAAAATATAATAAATATTCATGGTTTTTAAATCTTTTGGTTGTGAAGTTATGGAAAAAGTAAAGAATTCATAGAGTCATGTAACTGGGAGACCAGAGGCAGAGATAGCCTGTTATTTTCAGGTACAGTAGGATCCAGGCTTGGTCTTCCTGCCCTCCCTTCCTTTCTCCTTCCCTCCCTCCCTACTTCCTTCCCCAGGGGACTGAGCTTAGTGCTTTACCTATGCTAGGCAAATGCTGTCCCACTGGCTATAGCCCGACCTCAGCATGGTTTCTATACTGGCAGGCTTAATGCCTGGTTTTCATTGCCTTTGCAACCCACAACACCAGCAGCAGGCAGGAGGCTGGCCTTTGTCCTGAATATGCAGGTATCTCCTCAAATGACTCTGGCCCTGACTAAGGTGTTCTAAGAGGAAACTTTGGGTCAGTCCCCAATGCATATTTGTTTAACTGAGAACTCTCTTGTTTGGTCACTGCAATCAGTTAAGTCCCTTGTGTAGAGTGTTTCCAGGTTTTATTGCATACTAACAGGATTATTAATATTATTATTTTGCTGTTACACATCTTTTATATTCTACACTTTTATGTACTTACTATATGTTTCTATATGTAGGATTATGAGGTGAACGAATATGAACATTTTATAGATAAGGTAAAAGTCTACACAGTGTATTTTGAATGACATACAGTCTCAGTAGCCCTTGTCAATACCGCTGTTCTACCATACCACAGGGAATATTATGAATTTTAATTTTATAAGGGTTATCACATTGTTTCATGCTTACTTTACATCAAAGAATATCTGTTCTCTTCATAGTAGACATTCAACTGTGGCGCGCAACTCTGCCAGCAGAGAAGACGACCACAACAGGATTCTTCTTGGAACGTACTTTATTGGAGTGCAGAAGACTGAAGATAAGATGGAGGCGAAAAGACCCCCGAGCCCGACCGCACGGGGAATATATACAGGGCCTGGTCCGCCTATGATGTGTCATTGCTTGATTGGCTTGGCCCACACTGAGGCGATCGCGTGAGCAAGACGTGTGAGCAATTAATAGGTGGAATTCAAACCACTCTTGGGCCAGAGGTGAGCGTGCATAGAAGTTGTTTACTAACTAGGGACAACTAGCAAACGGCGGCAACGGGCTTAGTGCCAGACCCTGAGAACATGACAGCGCCGTGGAGCGCAGAGCGCCGTGGCGCGCTACATTCAACATACAGTTTGGCACTTGATTAACATTTCATATTTTCCCATATTCTTTTTCTGAATGTCTACACTGTCTCCCTCAGGTTTAGAAAGGAAAAAACTGAAATTAAAGAAGAATGCTGAGGGCAAAGACGTCAAGTCTTTTTGTTTCCTCACGTATACTTAGGTCTTATCAAGTACCCTGAGTAGGTAGTGGGGCGTCAAGAGGTGACGTGAAGTGTCTTAGGCTAACCATCATTTCTTCAGTTATTCTATTATGGCTTCTCCAAGTAGACACAAAATTCACAGTGGGCTTCCTAGGTTAGCTAGCAAGGCAGATACCCATGTGCTTTTCCCAACCAGACTGTAAGTCCTGGGTGCATTATTCAGAGTTTCTGGAAATGTCCCCACTGTGTCCCTACAGTGGTTCTCATCCAGGATGACCAGGAGCTGGTTGGAAATTCAAGTTCTCGGGTCCAGTTTCAGATGTACTGTAGCAGGACCTCTGGACACGGGACCTTGCAATATATGCGTGTGTCTGTTTCATAGTAGCAAAATATGCAAAGCATAAAGTTTACCGTCACAGCCACTCTGTAATTCACCTTGGGAAACCTTGCTTTAGAATTCTTTGCCTCTGGAAGTACTGAAGTCCCGCAGACATCTCCATGTTCTCTACTTCCTTCAGCCCTGCAGCCATCACTTTCTTTCCTGTCTCCATGGACTGACTGCTCTGAGTGCTTCTCGGAAGTGGGATCACTTTTCCATTGTCTTGTTTCCCTCAGCATCATGTCCTCAAAATGAATCCATGTCGTAGCATATATCAGTAGCACCCTCCTTTTAAGGACCGAAAAATATTCCCGTGTATAGGTATATCATATCCGTGTATACATATATCATATTCAGTTTATTCTGCCCTCCCAGGAATGGTGGACACCAGACTGCCTCCCCTGGCAGTTTGCATCTCCTCATGCCTACCAGATGATTTATTTCAATGTTTAAGTTTCAGAATTTCTGGGTACAAGGAATGAAGTGTGGTAACTGATTGTCATCTGGGCGAGTCTGGCATTGTTTTTAGAATGTTTTGAGCTGTACTTGTCACAGCAAGTTACTCAGTGTAACTGGCTGGGTTTGTTTGTCAACCTGACACAAACAGGAGTCATCAGAGGAAGGAGCCTCAGCTGAGGAAATGCCTCCATGAGATCCAGCTTTAAGATATATTTTTTTCATTTAGTGACCCATGGCGGGTGGTCCTATCTCTGGACTGTTGATCCTAGGTTGTATAAGAAGGTGGGCTGAGCAAGCCAAGGGAAGCAAGCCAGTAAGCAGCTCCCCTCCATGACCTCTGCATCAGCTCCTGCCTCAAGGTTCCTGCCCTCCTTGAGTTCCTGTCCTGACTTCCTTCAGTGATGAACAGCAATGCTGAAGTGTGAGTCTAATAAACTCTTTCCTCCCCAATTTGCTTTTTGGTCATCGTGTTTTGTCAGAGCAATAGAAACCCTACCTAAGACGCTCTGCATGCTTCATAGGAGGGTAGAACACCTCAGCTTCCGGGGATCCCACAAGGATGCAGGGTGGAGTCCTACAGTGCCAGGTCTGAGATCTTTAGTCACGTCTGAAAGAAAAATTGTTCAACTAAGCAGGACTCTGGATGTTGATAAACCGCCCTTCACTGAGACGCTGGCTAAACTGATCTTTGAGACTGGAATTCCTTTAAAACCGTTTAAGTCAAAAGATGAAGAGAATAAAAGAGAAAGTGGAGAGAGAAAAGGGCGTGTGCCTTAAATAACGTCGAGATAAACAGAGCAGTTTGCATGATCACACATGGATGCAGTGGGCTGTTGCTGGAGTTGACAGGTAGAGCTATTTTGAAAGAGCTGGATTCTCTTTCAGTTACCAGGGAACATTTGAGGTTACGTAAGCTGTCATAACAAGGACACTCAAATCTCACGAATCAGAGCACTAACTGACAGCCCGAGGTAGTCAGTCAGTTGAGGACCGGCGGTGATCTGCAGCTTGGCAAAGTGGGCTTTGGGATGAGGAGGTTCAGTTTTCCCAGAGTCTAAGCCACAGCGTACTGCTGGAAGCAAACTGCAATATTAGACAGGCTAATGATATGATATGATTTGGTACAAGGTTATTAATTCTAGCTAAAGAAATGAATGCACATATTTGATTGCAATGCATTTTATTTGGAAAGAGCAAATTATTCAAATGATGATATTCTTGAGGTCTGGCATGGGCATGTATCTAGATACAGTAAATCTGAGTGAATAAATGTCATAACAAATGAATCAATTTTGATCCGATTTATTGAGTACTTAAAACATGCAGGCTAATGGGAGAGTCCATAATGACATTTCAATCCAAGACTTGCCACGTATGTGAAGGTGATTATATAAGATTGTAATGGAGTTGAACATGCCTGTTTCTAATGACATCACAACAGTTACAATGTCCTAGCGCAACATGTGACTCATACCGCTTGTGATGCTACAAGGGGCAAGCCTGCTATACTGCCAGTTGCATACATGTATAGCACATACAATTGCATGCAGTATACAATGCTTGATAAGGATCACGAATGGTTATGCTACTGCTTTCTTTAGTACAATCTACCCTACAAACCATCATGCTAGCGTGCTCTTCCGCTTGTGGAAACCGCTCACTGCTAACAGCGACCTGCTTGTCTGCTGCCGCCTCACCCACCTCATACCTCCTGCCTCTCTTCCCGGCAGCATTTGCTTCGGGGCTTCATCCAATCTTCTGCTGTTTTGATGGCCGCGGCACCAGGAGCAGGAGGCGGTATCACAGCAGCTAAGCATGGAGCAGCCAGTGCAGCCCTGATGTGTGCACGTTTGCTTTACAATGTTCACACCACGAGATCCCCTAACAGCGTGTGTTCCTGTAGTTACATGATCCAAGACTACCAAATAGGTCACCAGACTCTCCAGAGTGTGAATACATACAAGGCCAATGTGCTTTCTTTCATGCAGCTCCTCTCGTTCTCACAGAACTAGCACAGGACCTTGGACAACTTCTTAACCTCCCTGGTTAAAGCTTCCCAGTGTTTACAGCTGGATGGATGCGAGACTCCAAGTTAAACAGCCCTACAGCTTTCTGATTCTGCTTCTTACGTTTTATTTTCATTTTTCGGGGGGAGGGTAGAATTTTCATCTACTAATTCACTTCGCAATGTTTGAGAGAGCATGTAAGGCGTTGTGCTATAATTCTCCCCATAACTTATTAATCATTTTCCTTTCTCATCACTATAAAACGGCTCTGCTAAATGTCAGGGACAACAACAAAAATCTCCATAAACGGATCACCATAAAACTCATCCCAGAATAGCAAGCACTCTGCTTCCTGGCACAGCTCCCACCAGAGGTTAGCGTCTCTCCTACCTTCCTGGTTCCCAAGGCCCAAGAGATGGGAGTCTAACATATGTCCTGGGCGCTACCCCACCCCAGTGCCCTTCACAGTCTCCTGACCTCAGCTTCATAGAGAAGCTTTTCAAAGCCTGATGACCAATCAGCAATACCGTGCAAAAGTTTTGCTTTAAAAAAGCCATTTCAGAGGCATTTGGTTATTTAAAGATTTGAGGCTTCAAAAACACATCCGTCCCATGTGACAGAGACATGGGACTAGCAGATGTTGCCTGGTTTTTATTTTACCTTGGGATTTCATGGTATCCGTTTTTCAATTTCTAGCTAAGTATTAAATGCTTGTAGGATTTAAGTGGCTTGTTTAATTAAGCTTTAAAAAAGGTATTTAAACTTTAGATCGGCCTAGATAATTCAAAAATAGAAACAACTGTGGCAAGTCTGCCAGGTCAGGCTTGAACTCGAGTGCACTCCATCCTAAATGGCTTGAGCCACGGTAAGTACAGTTCTGGGGGTCTCCGAGTAAGCAGTTTCAAATTCTTGACTTTTTCAGGACTATATTTACATAAGCAAGGCTATTATGCTCTATTTCTGGCTCTCATCACTTAAAAAATAGCCCTTTTCTGGGTCTGAAGTTGGGGAAGGAAGAGTGCTCAAGAATTACAAAAGAATACAACGCCAGCAGTGCCACACACCTGGGCCTCATTTTTTATTGCAGCAGCAGAGCCCGGTGACAGCCACAATAAACAGGCACTTGAAGAGCTGCCTTCAAGTGCTGAGCTCGAGCATCCCACTTCCTTCCGGTTTAGGGCTTATTGCTCGGCCGTCTGAAATAGAATTGAACCCAGCAGTTTGGACTCAGCCCAGTGTGCGAAATCGATCATGTACTGTTTGTGGTATCAAGCGATCCAGATTAGAACTGGGGAGTTGATGGAAGCATAGCCGCGTGACTGTCTCCATCACTGGTCTTCTTCTGAGATGCTGGGAGTCATATTTATGAGAGCAGACGGGCTGATTTCGCAAAGTGCAGTAATTCCTTTTTAATGAACATGTGTTCCAAACAACGTCTTTTCTCCTGTGTGGGGGCAGTAATTCCATATTTTATATAATAAAGCTAACTATATCAGACATCCGGGGATGTGTTCTGGTGATGTATTCCTTCCCTGTAAAGCCCACCTAGATGCGTTCTTTCTGCCATTATTACCTTTTGGGAAGAAGCAGGCTCTGAAAGTCGGGGCCTGGTTCATAGCTGGGGTTTTTCCTTTATATGGGTGCAGAGTCCTTCTGGTCTCCTCAGCATCTCCATCGGCTGAGCAATTACTCCCAAATGGTCCTTTTCCTAGAAGAGGATTTTCTGAAAATACATCCACCACTTCTCTCTCTTGCTCCCAATCCTCTGTCCTCTCCTCTCCACTCCTGCTCTGAGGAGTACCTCCTCCTCTGCTCCTACGCAATCAACAGTGATTCCTCTGCACCAGGACCTGTCCAGATTTGATCCATGCTCCCCACAAGCAACAACTCTTCCCGACCTGTAAAATGTGACCATGTCACAAGTGTGCTTGAAATCCTGAGTGGTTCCTGTCACATTTAGGATGCCATCTCCATCACTACCACCTGGCCTCTGTTGTCCGCCTAGCCTCATTTGTCACCATTTGGAGGCTCCTGTCCTTTCGTCTTAGCGGAACCACAGTTCTGTCTCTTCTGTTTGGAGACCGTTTCTCCAGCTTCTTCACCTGACTGATGCAAACAAACTCTTTTCGTTCCGATGGGTGAGAGTTACCACTGTTGCCCCTTCCCTCCGATGGGTGAGAGGCATCACTGATGTGGGGCTCACTAGGTTCCTTCTCTCCTGGTGTCCCATGCTTAGCACAACATTCACCGCCCTACTTAATCCATGGTCTCTTTTGTCTCTCCATGAGATGGTAAGCCTCTCACACCTGTAACCCTAGCCATTGAAACTTCCCCCTTTTTTTATTTTGTCTCCAGCATGCAACAGTAGTTTTTGATGTATAGAATGACTTCTTTCACTCACTTATTACCATCTGGTCAAGCTTATTTACATAGAAGCTTGTTCCCAGGTGATTGTGTTAGCACTCTGTTTAAGGCATCTTTCTCCAGATAACTCTTTGCATCTTTGGTTTTATATTTTTGGTATTAGCCTGCACTACCACCTGCAGATAACATACAGCAAAGCAACATATGCCAAAATACCCTGATGAGAACAGATCCTGGATCCTTCGGCAAAAAGTACAAAATGCCCTTTCCTACAGAAGCTCCCATGGTCTGCTTTTCCATAGATTCTAGATTCTCTGGCAAACTAAGGGCCATATGAGCATGACTTAGCCTATACCATTCTATTTAATAACAGCATCAGAGATGATGATATGGCTCAGTGGGCACAAGCAGTTGCTGAAGGAGTCTGGGAACATGAGTTTGTTTGATCTCCAGAATCTAAAAGAGTGGATGGAGAGAACCAACTCCACAACGTTGTCCTCTGACCTCTGCATCTGCACTGTGACATATGCCCCCAATGCCATCCACACACACACGCACAATAAGTGGCTCTCACAAACAGTCCCAACAAACGCTTGGACATGTACTTACAAAAATAAAAAATATTTCCCTTTCTCAACAAATTGCCCTTACCACATTCACACGAGCGTGTTCATGGCTGTGGGTTGGTGTGCAGAGTGGAAAATCGCTGGACCTGGGGTTATAATGTCGGCTTTGAACCTGGGACCTGTGCAGTTAGGAGACAGACCTTCCAGTGTGTAATCAGCTGTGCCCAATATGTGTCTATATATGAATAGTGGCTCCCAGCTAGAGCATTTTTTAAAGTGGCCATGGCTGGAGGCATGTTTGGTTGATTTGGTGGAAAGTTGTGATGATGACCACAGCATTTAACACTTTATGGGAAGAGACCATGGGTGGGTGCTGTTATTCCTCCTACCGGGCCAGGGCAGCCTCCCCCACAATTATCTGGTCCGAAAGTATGGAATTGGAAATGGGAAATGAGAATGTGAGATGCCCTTAGGTTAAATTTTCTTGCTTGACATATTTTTCATTTAGAGAGTGCTCCAGGAACCATGTATGACCCCTACTAGTAGTTCACAAGAGGGCCATCTGCTTGCTCTAACCTGCTATGACGGGGTCTGGAACAATGTAAGTAGTCATAAAATGGTGTCCATCTCCTTTGCTGCACTGAGCAATTGCACACCAGGTTCCACCTGCACTCAGATCTTATCCCAAATGTGGACACCAGGAAGCAGAAATTATCAGGCCTTCCCTAGCATTCTTCTGCACAATACATGGCTGTCTTGCTGGCAGGTAGGGTGTTTCATGCTGGATCCAGCTGGTTAATCCAGACACTTACATCCCTGTAGAAGAGATTGGGAGGCAGATGGAGTAGCTGTTCTCTCTGATGGTCCTTTACAGTCATCACTGCAGCGATGGAAATATGCTGAGATGCCCAGCTAGCTCCAGTTCCGCTCTTCTCTGTTCCACGTCTGCTCTTTGCCTCAACCGCAGATTCACAGCTGCCCCAGGCCTTTCCCAGAAGCTTGCTGAAGACTGCATAGACAATAACTGCAAAGGTGACAACTTCTCATCTCCCTCCTACCCCTTCTCTCTGTGGCTGGCCGTCTTGGTTTCTCAGATTAATCACTGAGCAATCCCAACAGTGTCTCTACACTTTCCTTCCTTCTGACGATAGTGTAAGGTGGATGTTGTTTTTTTTTTTTACAAGAAGTCTGTCAATCCATAATTCTCAGGAGACTGTGCTTCCCTGACGCTGACTGATACAGATAATATTCCCCATGGCAATCAGATGATTCATGCAAATCCTGGCTGTGTGTTCTAGGTACAGGCCAGGAACAACCATTTTCACAGAGAACTTACCAGAATGTAATACCTGGGTTTTGTTAACAGCTATATTGGTTGGGAATAGTGGGTATTATTTTCATAAATAATAAATTAATGTGTCTGGTTTTAGTGCTACATACATGCATAGATATGTCCCATGTACATATATACATGCATATATGTGCATTATATTTCTATTCTCTATATAACATTCATGTGATTTTCCCCTTAATTTTAGCATTTAAATAATTTTAATATCTAATGACACAGCTGAACGTTTTCCTATTTAGAATATCCTTTAGGGAAGGCAGAGTGATGAATGCTTAAGTACTAATGCCAAAAGAGAATTCCCATTTGTTTGTATTGGCATCCCTCTGATGAAAGTGTTTTCTGATTCCTTACATCTCCTCTCAACTCCATGATGCAAGTATCTGTTCTGCCCCCTCTTAGTTATTTGTTTTCAGTACTTCTCATTTCAGATGTTCAGGGTCTCTATCCCTAATGGACAATAATCCACTGTATTTATTATGCCCTTTACAGTTAAAAAAAATCATGTAAATACATGTTCTATAAATCAGTTGACTTATTAGAAGTTTAAAGTCAAGCATTTCTTGTTCATGTTCAATATTATCCTGGTTCTTTATACATAGGTATACATAGTTTACACATAGGTAGTCCGGGATGTCAGGGACTAGGGAAACTTCAGGCACTAAAAGAGACAGTGAGCTACTTGCAGTGGTCTACCCTGACTTTCCCAGAGGATATTCTGAAGAGAAAAATAGTTCAGGGGAAAGTTCTACACCAAAGGTGTTTTAAATGCTATCAAAGGTGATCAGGAAAAGAGTCTAACATTTGCATTCAAAATAAATATGTAGAGTTTATAGAAATAAGAGGGAAAAAATAAGAAAGAAGGTCTTGAATCTACAGATGTAGCTCAACGATAGAATGCCTAACCAGCTCATAGCAACCTCTGTGTTCCATCACCAGCAGTATAAAAAAATCAATGTGCACACATAGAAAAAAAATCCAACAATAATAGAACTGTATTCCTAGATCTTTGTTGATATGTATCCTGTGTAATGAGAGAGCATTAGCATTGACCCCAAGGAGACAGAACCCCGTCATGCACAGCGCCTTCTTAGAATGTACATTCGCCATTTGGGGAAGAAATTCCCTTTTGTCATTAATATTTTGTTGTTACTTAAACACAATAAAGTAATAAACAGAGACTTGTATTAGAAGCTATCATACCAATGCAGTCTTCATAGTCTACAGATGTAGTAACTGGGCCTGGGCCTTGTGGCTAACAAGTGAGGTAGAATCTAGAAATCAAAGAAGGTGTATCATTTCCAAAGTCTGCTGCTGAGTTGTTACTAATGATTTGGGCAATTCCATGGCTGAAGCAGTACTTCATCTTTGGAATCCTATTAGGACAATGGGATCTTGAGCGATAATAAGAAAGACCACTTTCTTATTATCGGATTCAATTCTTAGCACACGCTGGACCTACAGCATCAAAGCAGAACATGGAGGAGTATCTGGGTCCAAGGAAACTACGAGGAAAGGATTTATAGCCTCCCCCTCCTGAACTCTCTAAGAACACAGAGGGAGGAGGTTGCAGAAACTAATGGCTCATACACATGGAGCCTGTGGAGCCAGGAGACTTTGAGATTCTGTGCTTAAGTATCCTTTTATTTCTTATTCTCTATTATTTAATGTCAACTCTTACATTTATGTCTCATGGTGGTTTTTCTTTTGTTTCTATGCTGCTCAGGCAGGCTTTAATGCCGTTGTTTATGTTTCTCCACCAAGTTTACTATAAACATTCTTTACCACACTTTCCTTGAACATCACATCTACCCTCCCTATTATTCTTATGTCTCCTTTCTCTCATCCTTTCCATTATTTTCTTCTTAGTTGTAACCTACCAGAGATATAATAACTTCTTTTTCATATGATACATTTTTAAAATTTGTACTATAATTTTTTTGAGGTTGGAATATAAATATATAATTTCTCCCTTCCCTTTTCTAGTACCCCTTACTTGCTTCCTCTTAAATTTATTGCCATTTTTTCTTTAATTGTTATGGTTTTCATCTCTTTAAGAGACAAGCCATGCCCACAGCCAGCGACCCCTGCCCTTCCCCCACCATCTTAGATTCTCACTGTCCCCTCTTGGTGCGCACACATTTCTCTCTCTTGGGCTTTTCTCTGTCTCTCTCCTCTTCTCTTTCTTCCTCTCTCCTCTAAGTAATAAATATGCAATTCTATTCTGTATGATGTGTCTGCCCATGTGCCTTCTACCCGCTGCCTGTTCACATTCGCCCGCCTCGCTGGGACCAGCCCACTGCTCACCGCATGGCTGGGTCTGTGCAGCTCTCTGGGTCAGGGAACCTCACTGCCACCGCCGGGGATCTTGCAGCATTTTTAACATTAATTGTCATTACATATATATGCATATGTAAATATGTATGTATAATATATATATATTTTCCTAAATACATAAATACTAAACACTCGTGCTCAGTCTGCATGTTTCTTGAGCATATATTGTATTCAGGGCTGACCATTTGGCTTTGGATAACTAATTGGTATGCTCTTCCCTGGGAAAGACTATTTCTCCAGCTCTCAGTATTCCTTAGCTGCCTGTAGCTCCTTTGTTCAGGGTTGAAGAGCTGTCAGCTTTCCTACTTCTACATTAGCAAATCGCTTGGTGTTGCCCTTGTTGTGGTTTTCTTGAGGGTGTCAAGTTGGTGAGGCTTCATGGGTGTAGCTTCTCTGACATTTCTCAGAGCTAACTTCCTGTTCCTCTGGCTCTTACAGTCATTCTACCCTTTCTATTGCAGTTATTCCTAAGCCTCAGATGCAGGAATTGTGTTAGTTGGGAGATGTATTAGTTGGGACTGGGCTCCATAACTCTATATTCTGATGGGTCATTGTTTCCTGCAATGGTTTCCATCTATTGCAAAGAGTTTTCTTGATGGGGTAAAGAACTATGCTTACCTGTGTGTATAAGAATAGATACTTAGAAGGTAGTTAAGGTGTATGCTGGCATAGTAGAGTGGTGTTTGTAGATTCTCTATTCTGGATCTCAAGATATATTGCAGAATCATAGTAATAAAAATAATATGATACAGCCATGTAGGTCAATGGAATAAAATAAAGACCCAAACATGAGTACACGTAACTTCAGCCATTTAATGTTTGACAGAGGAGCCAGAAACACAAGCTGGAGAAAAAAAGTATATTCAGCATGCATTTCTGTGAGAACTGGATGTTCACCTCCAGAAGAATGAAATTAGACCCTTATCTCTCCCTCTGCACATTTTCTAAAATCTGTGAATCCCAGCTATTCCAATTGTCCCTTTCCATCTACTTTACCCATCTCAAGAGTTTTTTTTCAAAGTTGATCTAATACTTAATCCTCACTTTTGCCACCCTACTTCCCTCCCACTCGAAAGCTTATTGACTAAAATCTGAGTGTGCGCTATACTCTTCTTGGTTAATGAATATACACATATTTTGAGTTCTGTGTCCTGGATTTTATCTCACCTGTATTTCTTACAGTTACTATGGCTGTGATAAAACAGTGTTTATTGAAGTTAATGAGATCACTGTTATTAATTGGCTAGTATGAAATTTCATAATGGTAAGATCAAGTATCTATGGTATCTATTTTCCTAGTTAATAATTAATAATATTAAAAGTTCACATCAGGCACCTAAGATGTGGGACTGAGGAATTACTTTCTAGATTATACACTCAATTCTACCACATCCAAGTCTCACTTTGAAGTTTTAAATAGTTCGGCTAAAAGACTGTAGCTAGTAAAAAAAAAAAAATCAAAACAAGCAACATAACATTGACAGATGTATTAGTCGCAGTTCAGGGAGGCAGAGGCAAGCGGATCTCTGTGAGTTTGAGGACAGCCTGGTTTAAAAGAGCTAGTTCCAGGATAGGCTCCAAAGCTACAGAGAAACCCTGTCTAAAAACAAACAAACAAACAAACAAACAAACAAACAAAGATCATCCTGTAGACAAGCCTGTGAGACATTTCTTACTTAGTGGTTGATGTGGGAGGGTTCAGCCCACTGTGGATGTCACCCCTTGGCAGATGTATTAGGGGCTATAAGAAAGCAAGTGAATAAACCATATAAAGCAAGTCAGTAAGCAACACTCTTCCATGGCCTCCACATTAGTTCCTGCCTTTAGGTTCCTGATTTGAGTTCCTGCCCTGATTTCCCTGGATGACGGACTACAAAGCTATAAGGTGAAATAAACCCCTTTTCTCCTAAGCTGTTTTTGGTCATGATGTTTTATCACAGCCATAGTAGCTGTAAGAAATACAGTGAGATAAAATCCCAGACGCAGAACTCAAAATATGTGTATATTCAAAAACACAAAAGCTGAAAAAAATAAAGTCATGGATGGTGTGAAAGATTCAATAAATAGATAGAAATACTGGGGAGAAACTGATCTGAAATGCTAGGAATAGAAAGCATAGCAAGTAAAATAAAACCAGCACCCAAACCAGAAATCCCTCTGTGGAATGAATGTCTCAGCTACTGAATGGACCAGGGACAGTACAGAGCACAGGAACTTGAAGTCAGGTTGGAGGAATTGGAAAATCCAACAAAGTAATAAGAAAATACCAGCGAAAATCCCAAGATATATGCAACCCCATGAAAAGACCAAATCTATAAGGTATAGGTATAGAAAGGGGAGAAGTTTGTTTTAAAGGCATAGAAAACGTTCTCAATGAATCATAATAGAACAGTTCTCAGAATTAGGGAAAGAGATGCTAATCTAGATACAAGAAGCATTTAAGATGTCAAAGAGACATGACCAGAAATAAACCTCCCCTCATCACATTTCAGCTAAAACATTAATTGCGTAGAACAAAGATAGTATGTTGAAAACAGCAAGAGGGAAATGCCAAGTCACATATAAAGGCAGACCCCTAAGAATAACAGAAGATTATTTGAGCAAAACTTTATAAAAGCTAGGAAGCTTTGAGTGATGTATTTACAAGTCTAAATAATAGCAACTGCCAAACCATACTCTCATACTTAACAAAGTTATTGTATCATAATTGAAAAAGATAAAAACTTTCCATGATAAAAATAGACTAAAAGAATTTATGACCATTAAGCCAGTTCTACAGATGATATTTAAAGAAATCCTTCAGACCAAAAAGAAAAACATATCCATTTACAAGACCACAAGAAAGAATAAGCCACATTATAATAAAAATTCAGCAATGTAGTTTTTGTGGGCTTGTTGCTGCTGTCTGTTGTGTGATCCCTGTTTCCTGGGGAGCAGGGGGTGAGAAGATGCAGAGGCAATGGCACAGATCCCGAGAGATTCCAATGCAGAAGCTCTTGATTATAAAAAGGTCTGGGGTTTTTACGGGGTCAGGGAAATTAAACTGCCGCAGGAACATTTCTGGTTGGTCCTTTTGAAACTAATGATCCCTGCTGGTGTGTTGTGATTGGCTAGGAGTGCCTGCAATTAGTTGGTCTGCTGACAGGTTGTCTTGGCCAATTTTGCTTACTTGCTATGAGTTTGCATGCGTTTGCTTGTGCTTGTGCTATTACCCTGCCTTACAGCAAGAGAAAAAGAGGGAGAAAAAAAACTCAAGCACCACAAAACCATCAAAATGGTGGAAATCAACACATACATTTCAATAATAAGATTTAGAGTGGTGTCAATTCACCAACCAAAAGGCACAGACTAGGAAGCAGATTGGATTAAATGTAGGAACTATGTATTTGTTGCTCCCCAAGAAGCACACCTCACCACAAAATACAGATACTCACTTAGGGTTAAAGGACAGAAAAAAAGTATCTCAAGCAAGAGACCTAGGGGGCAAATTGATGTCACCGTACTAATATCTGACAAAGTAGAACTCAGACCAAAATTAGTGAGAAAGGATAAAGATCTCCTCATAGAACCATCCATCAAGAGGGCATTAGAGTTTTCATCATATGAAAAAGTCTTCAATTAAAGGGAGTTTGAACAGAGGTATCTAACATGGGTGAACATTGACAAGATGGATCATTAAATAAAAGCATTTTAAAAAGTGCCCGGTATGGGATACCCTCTACAAGCTTTTTCATCAGGGAGGCACCAAAGCGGTGCAAACAACACAGGTTATTGCCGCTGCTCTTTTCTGCCCACTACAATTAGACAGTAAAACACCATCGTTGAAGACACCATACACTTCAGCTGCAGGACATGGAGAAATCAATTTGGAATTGACCTAGAAACTTCCCTCCTTCTGTGTAGCTTTCATAGTGTTGGAAGGTGCAGCGTGAGAAAAGATATCAATGGTCCTACCCAATGCCGAACCACGTTACAATACCAACCTACTAAGATGTACCTACTGGCACAATAGTGCCATGACAGTTAGGACGGCAACTAAACACTTCCTGGTTGGATCTGAGGCCTGTTCCACAAAAGAGCTTTATGCCTGGGTCTAATGCGTATGACTAGGGAGATCATAGGCCCTGGCAGAGTAGGGTGGTTGGAGGGGTCAGGTAGGAACTTACTGCTGTTTTACTAAATGATCATGCTGGCAAACAGCATTCTAAAACCCCACAGATAGTACTGCTCACAACCTTGGTGAGATAAACTTTTTGTAATGACCACTGGTTGATGCAAAGACTTGTAAGGGGTCAAATTGTTGAAAACAAGCAGCATCTGTACCACCCTCCAATACACACGAGTCCTGGGAAACATTGTAGGAAGCCGCAGAAAATATGTAAGAGAACAAGGATTAGAAAAAAGGCTGTGGAATGCTGTCTTCTAGATACCACATGGCTGTTGCACGTGTGACATCACAGTAGCAATGGCTACCTGCATAAGATATACAAAATCAAAACAGCTAAAATTCCATCATGGAGATGAGAGGGACCCCCAGGGCCCAATCACTCCCATATCTGAGGAGTTATTAGAAGTCCACAGCTACTATGGAATCATTTTTAGTTTGGGGCTTTGGTCACCTGTAGGTTGCACACACCCCAGGGGCTGGTCTCACACCCGTGGGCATTTGAGTTGCATTAACTGAACTTGGTAGGTGTTAAAAAACAAAAGAAGAGGACCTGAAATTAGAAGGGGGCATTTGGAGAGGTACAGAACTGGACCTGGGCAATGGAGGGAAATGATCAAAATATATTTCATACATGTATAAAATTTTCAAAAACTATATTTGAAAATTCTATTAAGAAATAAAGACCAATACAAAAAATATAAAGACCAGGCTTTTTATGGAGGCATGTGATTCATGTTAACCAATGTATTTCCTTCCAGAGGATTTGTCTTTAAGTATTTTTTATTATGAAGGTGTACATTTTTGGATATTAAACAACCGTACAATACTTTATAAGACATTGTCAACACCATCCTGCCTGTTTGCTACAGGAGTTGAAAGGTTACAACTAAACTCTGCTTTCTATAATGATAAAGAAAACCCTTGGAGTAATTTAACAAAAGGAGTATGCTACTTATACCTAGAAACCAGCAAACGCTGCTGAAAGAAATTAAAGAAAACATAATAAATATTGAGCTAGATCACGTTCATAAACAAGAAGATGAAGTGTTCTAAAATGCTCAGTGCTGATATTTGTCCTGTTCAGTTACTGTAAACAAAAGAAAAGAAACCAGTACCTCCTCAGGAGCAGACCTGCGTGAGCACCCTCCACAAGACTAGGCCCAAGCTAGAGACCTCTACTGGACTAGGCACAAACCAGAGACCTCTGCTGAATCAGGCCCGAGTGAACAACCTTTGCAGGAGCAGGCCAAAGCCAGGGACACCTGTGGGAGAAGGCCTGAGTCAGCGACATCTGCCTAGGCGGGCCTGAGCCAGCCAGGGACTTCTACAGGAGTAGATATGAGAGAGCAACCCTCGAGGGAGCAGACCTGAGCCTGCGACCTTCGTGGTACCGGGACTGAACCAATGACTTCCATGGCAGTAGAGACCTGAGTCAGTGGCCTCTGCTGGTGCAAGTATGAGAGAGCTACCTTCACAGGACCAGGCCGGAGCCAGTGACCTCTATAGGACCAGGCTTGGGTCAGCAACTTTCACTGGAACAGGCCCGAGCCAGGGACATCTGCAGGACCAGGCAGGAGCCAGCCACATTCACAGGAGCAGATAAAAGGGAGCAACCTCGAGGAAGCAAGCCTGAGCTAGTGACCTATGTGGGACCAGGCCTGAACCAGTGACCTCCATGGGAGGAGGGCTGAACCACCTCCAGGATTGCAGAGCAACCTCCAGGGTAACAGGAACCATGGTCCCAACTCCATCATGAGGAGCAACCATCTGAGACTTGGATCCATTGACACCTGGAAGAGTGGTCGCCAGAGAGACAGCCCCAACTACATCAATCAGAGGAGAAGATGGGTAGACAAGGTAAGAACAAACTCAACACCAACACAATACCAACTAAAATAGCAAGACTTGATCACCCAAATACAGATGAAGCAGAAGAAAATTACCTGAAAAATAACTTTAGGAGAATGTATGAGACCTTAAAGAGGAAAGAAAAAATTCTCTCAAAGAAATGAAGCAAAAGGCAAACAAAAAATTGGAAGAAATCAACAAATCCCTTAAAGAAAACTAAGAAAAAACAATCAAGCAGATGAAAGAAATGATTCAAGACTTGAAAACTGAAATAGAGACAATAAAGAAAATACAAACAAAGGGAATTTTAGAAACAGAAAATATGGGAAAATGATCAGGAACCACAAATGAAAGCATAAACAGCAGAAAACAAGAGATGGAAGAGAGAATCTGAAGTGCTGAAGATACAATAAAGGAAATAGACCCATCAGACAAAGAAAACATTAAATCTAACAAAAGCTTAATGCAAAATATCTAGGAAATATGAGACACCATGAAAAGACTAAACCTAAGAATAATAGGGATATACGAAGGAAAAGTCCAACTCAAAAGCACAGAACATATATTCAACAAACTCAGAGGAAAACTTTCCCAACTCAAAGAAAGATAAGTGTATAAAGACACAAAAAGCTTACAGAACACCGAATAGACTGAACCAAAAAAAGTCCCCTTATCAAATAATAATTAAAACACTAAACGTACAGAATAAAGAAAGAATATTAAGAGCTTCAAAGGGAAAAGGTCAAATAATATATAAAGGCAGACCTGTCAGAACTACACCTGTCTTTTTAAGGGAAACAATGGAAACTAGAAGGTCTTGGTAAAACATAATGAAGACATCAAGAGACTATGGATGCCAGCCCAGACTACTATACCCAGCAAAACTTTCAATTACCATAGATGGACAAAACAAGATATTCCATGACAGAACCAGATTTAACCAATACCTAGCCACAAACCCAGCCCTAAATGAAGTACTAGAAGGAAAAGTCCAACCCAAGGAAGTTAGCTACATCCACAAAAACACAGAAAATAGCTGATCTCATAGCAACAAACTCTAAAGAAGGGTAGAACACACATAATAACATCATCAATAACGAAACCTGAAATAACAGGAACTAGCAATCACTGGTCATTAACATCCCTTAATATAAATGGGCTCAACTCACCTATAAAAAGACATAGGCTAACAGATTGGATATGGAAACAGAATCTGTTCTTCTGCTGTATACAAGAAACACAACTCAACCTCAGAGACAGACATCACCTCAGAGCAAAGGGTTGGGAAAACTTTTTCTAATAAAATTAACCTAAGAAACAGGCTGGTGTAGCTATCCTAATAGCTAACAAAATAGGCTTCAAATTAAAATCAATCAAGAAAGACAAAGAAGGTAATTTTATATTAGTTACAAAAAAATCCATCAAGAGGAAATCTCAATCTTGAACATCTATGCCTCAAATAAAAGGGCACCCTCATATTTAAAAGAAACACTACTAAAGCTTAAATCATACTAATAGTGGCTTCAACATCCCATTCTCACCACTGGACAGATCTGCCAGACAGAAGCTTAACAAAGAAATAAGAAAACTAACAGATGTTATAACTCAAATGGACTTAACAGATACCTATAGAACATTCCATCCAAACATGAAAGAATATGCTTTCTTCTCAGAACCTCACGGAACCTTCTCAAAGACTGACCACATATTAGGTAACAAATCAAATCTCAACAGATACAAAAAATTGGAATAACCCCATGCATCTTATCTGATCACCATGGTTTAAAATTAGAACTCAACAGCAACACTAATTTCAGAACTCCACAAACACATGCTCACCTGAATCACAAATGGGTCAAGGAAGAAATAAAGGAAGAGGTTAAAGACTTCTTAAAATTCAATGAAAATGACCTAACAACATACCCAAATTTATGGGACATAATGAAAGCAGTATTAAGAGGAAAGTTCATAACAATAAATGCCTGTATAAACAAGCTGGAAAAAAATCCCACACTAGTGAGTTAACAGAACACCTGAAAACTCTAGAACAAAAAGAAACAAATGCACCCAGGAGGACTAGAAGGCAGGAATCAATCAAATTGAGAGTTGAAATCAACAAAACAGAAACAAAGAAAATAATACAAAGAATCAATGAGACAAAGAGTTGGTTTTTGGAGGAAATCAACAAAATAGACAAACATTTATCCAAGCTACTCAAAAAGCAGAGAAAGAATATACAAATTAACAAAATCAGAAAGGAAAAGGGGGTAAAAAACAACAGACATGGAGTAAATGCAGAGAATCATCAGGTCATAGTTCAAAAACCTGTACTCAACAAATTGGAAACTTAAATTAAATTGACAATTTCCTGGATAAATATCACTTACCAAAATTAAACCAAGACCAAATAAGCAAATTAAATAGGCCTATAACTACTAAAGAAATAGAAACAGTCATCAAAAGTTTCCCCAACCAGGAAAAAGAAAATACAGGACCAGATGGTTTCAGCACAGACTTATACAAGATTTTCAAAAAAGAACTACTACCAATACTCCTCAAATTGTTCCACACAATATAAACAGAAGGAATATTGCCTAACTCTTTTTTTCAGGCTACAATTACCCTGATACCCAAACTACACAAAGACATTACTAAGAAAGAGGATTACAGACCAATCTCACTCATGAACATTGATGCAAAAATACTCAATAAAGGCCAGGCGGCGGTGGCGCACGTCTTTAATCCCAGCACTCAGGAGGCAGAGGCAGGCGGATCTCTGAGAGTTTGAGGCCAGCCTGGTCTACAAGAGCTAGTTCCGGGACGGGCACCAAAGCTACAGAGAAACCCTGTCTCAAAAAACCACACACACACACACACACACAAAAATACTCAATAAAATACTGACAAACCAAATCCAAGAACACATCAGAAAAAATCATCCACCATGATTAAGTAGGCTTCATCCCAGAGATGCAGGGATGGTTCAACATATGAAAATCTGTACATGTAATTCAACATATAAACAAACTGGAAAAAAACTCAAATGATCATCTCATTAGATGCTGAAAAAGTCTTCGACAAAATACAACTCACCTTCATGATAAAGGTTTTGGAGAGAGCAGAGATACAAGGAACATACCTAAACACAATAAAGGGAATATACAACAAACCAACAGCCAACATCAAACTAAATGGAAAGAAACTCAAAGTTATCCCACTGAAATCAGGAACAAGACAAGGTTGTCTACTCTCTCCATATCTATTCAATATAGTGTTTGAGGTCCTAGCTAGAGTAATAAGACAACAAAAATATGACCCCAAAATTTGTACCAAGGAACTTCTACAATTCATAAACACCTTCGGTAATGTAGCAGGATACATGATTAACTCAAAAAAATCAGTAACTCTCCTTTATACAGATGATAAATGCGCTGAGAAAGAAATCACCCTTTGCAATAGCCACAAATAACATAAAATATCTCAGAGTAACTCTAACCAAACAATGGAAGACGTGTATGCCAAGAACTTTAAATCTTTGAAGAAAGAACTTGAAGAAGACACCAGAAAGTAGAAAGATCTCCAATGCCCTTGAGTAGGTAGAGTTAACATAGTAAAAATGGCAACCTTACCAAAAACAGTCTACAGATTCAATGCAATGCCCATCAAAATCCCAGCAAAATTCTTCACAGACCTCGAAAGAATGGTATTCAACTTCATATGAAAAACCAAAAATACTCAGGATAGCCAAAACAATCCCATACAATAAAGGGACATCTATAGGCATCACAATTCCTAAGTTCAAAATTCTATTACAGAGCTACAGTACTGAAAACAGCCTGATATTGGCATAAAAACAGACAGGAGGACCAATGGAACCAAATTGGAGACCTGGATATCAATCTACACACCTATGAACACTTGATTTTTGACAAAGAAACAAAGAATATAAAATGGAAAAAAGAAAGCATGTTCAACAAATGGTGCTAGAATAACTGGATATCAACATGTAGATGAATATAAGTTGATCATATCTATCTCCATGCACATAACTCAATTCCAAATGGATCAAAGACTTCAATATTAAACCAACCATACTGAACCTCATAGAAGAGAAAGTGGGAAATATACTTGAACACGTTGGCACAGGAGATGAGTTCCTAAATATAACCCCAGTAGCACAGACATTGAGAGAACTCTCAATAGATGAACCTAAAATGGCTGAAGGACACTTAAGAAAATGCTCAACATCATTAGCTATCAAAGAAATGCAAATCAAAACAACTCTGAGATTCCAATTTACACCTATCTGAGATCAAAAATACTGATGACAACTTATGCTGGAGAGGATGTGGGGTAAAGGGAACACTTCTCCATTGCTGGTGAAAGTGCAAACTAGTACAGCTTCTTTGGAAATCAGTATTGCAATTTCTAAGAAAATTAGGAAACAACTTACCTCAAGACCCAGCAATACCACTTTTGGGTATATACCCAAAGGATGCTCAATTTTATCACAAGGGCATGTGCTCAACTTTGTTCATAGCAACACTGTTTGTCATAGCCCAAACTGGGAAACAACCTAAATGCCCCTTGCCTGAAGAATGGATAAAGATGTGGTACATCTACATAATGGAGTACTACATAGCAGAAAAAATAATGAAATCTTTAAATTTGTAGACAAATGGATGGAGCTAGAAAACATCATATTGAGTGAGGTAACCCTGACCCAGAAAGAAAAATATCATATGTACTCACTCATAAGTGGCTTTTAGACATAAGGCAAAGAAAAATCTAGCCTACGATTCACAACTCCGGAGACCCTAAACAACAAAGAGGACCCTAAGAGAGACATACATGGATCTAATATACATGGGAAGTAGAAAAAGACAAGATCTCCTGAGTAAATTAGGACTGTGGGGATCATGGTATAGAGTAGAAAGGGAGGGAGAGAAAGGGAAGGGATCGAAGAAAAATATATGGCTCAATAATAAGTATTTGAAAAATAAAACATATAATCACATGATACTACTAACTAAAAAAAGAAACCAGAAAACCTGTGGTTCATATACATTAAATGGATGAATTTGTTAGTGTGTGAATTATATCTCAATAAAACTGTTACTTTATATAAAGATATGTGTAGTTTACTTACATAAAATATTTATATATTTATGGTAAACAGTAAATATATTTAAAACATTCCCTGAACATTTCTAGTGTGCTTACTGTTGTAAGTACATAGGTATAAGACCAAAAGTCCCATCCTTTTTGGTACCTGAGAATTTCTAGTTCAGTGGATAGATTCATCCTTTCCTGTGGAGCCATGGAAAGTCATATCCAACTGGTCGACCAGTGTCTCTCTTCCCATCAGACCTCAGCCTGCGGTGAAAGGCAAATCAGCCCCAGTGTGCACTCTGCAGTGTCCTACTTCCTGACGCCTCCTTTATTCTCCATATATTGAAATAACTTTAAAAAAAAAAGACAAAAAAGCAAAGCTGCACCCTATGACATCTCAGCATGTACAAAAGGGGACACTTTTTTCTAATAAAAAGAAGCATTTTATTTTGGCTTGCTTTCTTCACAGCCAAAGGCTCATTCAGGCAATTCTGACTTTAGGCATTATGTCAAGGTCAATAGAAAACCTTGTTTGTGTTTGCTCGCTACTTAACTACAGATTATAGAATGGGGATGCTGCATGCAAACTCTGACAGCCTCTGCCACTACTGTCAACCAATGATACCTTGCGCCATTCCCTGGAGCAGTGTTGTGTGCTCCGGGCTGTGTTGGTGCCACCGGTACATCTCTGCTGAGGTAGGTGCCAGACCCACCCTTAGGGAACACTGAGGGAGTAAGGAACACAGAGACAATCGCAGAGGGGAAATGATAGATGCTACAGGGCAGCCAGTAACCTGTGGAAACTAAATATGTGAGGTGTGCTTTCCCCTAAAACCTGAGCTTGAGCCCTCAGTCAGGTGACGGTATGAAAGG
This sequence comes from Chionomys nivalis, assembly GCF_950005125.1. Taxonomy (NCBI): domain Eukaryota; kingdom Metazoa; phylum Chordata; class Mammalia; order Rodentia; family Cricetidae; genus Chionomys; species Chionomys nivalis. The sequence goes on from NC_080086.1 coordinate 146,747,367, forward strand.
GTAAGAGAGGAGGTTCAGGAGGTAGAGGCTGCGGGTGCTGGAACAGGGCTGAGTGATGAGCATGAAAGCCCGGTTGGATGTGGAGCTGGAGTAAGAGATGAGACCAGGCATTCAACAAACATGGGAGAGGCAGGGGTTGAAGGCTGCCATGAGGGGTCTGGACTTTGCTGAGGGTCAGTGGGAAAGCGCTGAAGACTTTGGGCAATGGAGAACTGTGATCAAATTATCAAAGAGGCCTCTGAGGACACTGGGTAAAAACTTCAAATCTGCATATTGTGGCAGGAAAAAATGCTTAGAAGAAATTAAATTACATGTTTTAAAATTTTCCAAGATTTCCAAATCCCAGATGAAACTTAAGCTTTCATTATAAGAAACTGTAAAATGTCATGCTCTATTGTCCCATTTAAGCCCCTGGTTATTCAGGGACAAAGCATAGACAGTTTACTTTTTCAACAATATGTTTCTTCTTTCCAGATATTTGGATTTTGAATCCAATAAAAACACGAACAAAGATGCTTTTTGACTTCAAGAACAAATGCCGCAAAAATAAACACACGAAGCACCAGGACAACATTTGAGAAGCAGTTTGTGGGGTGGACAGTGGGTGGCAATTTGTGGGTGTTGGTATGCTGAAAATGCAAGCATTCTCTTGACTTCGGTGAAACTTGAGTAGCCCTGCAATCCAAGTCCTAGACAGGCCTAACCATACCTCCAAGAATCGCCCGTTCTAGGCAAAGGCAGTTGTATTAGCCTTAGTGAAAGAGAAAGGGCTAGGCTCAGCTTCTCAGTGGCTTAAAGACACTGCTCTTCGTCTTTAGTGTCAAGAACACTTCCTGACGTCTGTTTCGTGTATGGCATGGTACTAGACAGTTAAAGATGGGCAGATAAATGAGCGGCAGCAGCCATCCGTAGACAGACCACACTTTTCTACAAGTGCCTCTCTTAATTATAGAATACACCTGTGGTTTGCTTAGAGAATGTGCTAGAATAGATACAATCTCATTCAAAGCAATATTCCTCACATGTTATTCACAACAATTATTCTGGCTTTCCAGCAGTCATGCTTCCAAAAGTTGGGATGCACAACATTGATATGAAAAGCATATTCATAAGATAATAGAGTAAGACTTAAAATCCCAGGGGTTCACGGAAACCTTAGGATGCTCTGTCGTTTATGCCTGCTGCTGTAGCGCCAGTCCTGTGACATTAGCACTACAGAAGGACTCCATTGTGATTCCTGAGAGGCAAGCATGACTCTGAGACCCACATGGGTTTAATCCACACAGCACCCATCACTCATCTGAATTCCTCTTACATTCATGAAGTCACAGAGCACACACCATATGAGGCAATGGACCAATTTTCACCTTTTATCACAATTTATACCATTATCCAGACTTCACTGTCGTGTCTTTGGAGAAGGTTGGTTCCATTCACATTAGCTGCCAATCAAACTTTTCCCCTTTTGCCCCTCTTTCATGTCTGAACTACAGTAGAGGAATCAGACAAGGGCAGAAGTTTAAATACCAAAACACACACACACACACACACACACACACACACACACACACACACTGACCTTTGACTGACATTATGATCATGCACTTCTTTCAAGCCCTATAATTAGAACTGACAAACACCAATGAAATCTTGTCATTTGAATCTTTCTTTCTCATACACAGAAAATCTGGGAAGTTGGTTGGAATGGAAAATCATTCTTAGGGCTCAACCCTTCTTAAAATAGTGACTAAGACTGAATATTCACACAAGGTATTAGCTCATTTCAAAGTATTTACTTAGATTATGGCCTTATTTTAATAATCAGGTTCTCAATACCATCCTGACTTTCAGGGGTCTTCATTACTTTCCTTCCGGGAAAGGTTGTTTATTTTAAAAGAAGTTGTGGGTTTGCAGTAGATTGGGATACCTATAGAAATTCTGGTTTTCTAGGAGGTTAGATTTTCAGACTTAAAAGGATAATTTTCTTTAGGGACAAACCTTTAGCACAATGATTCTCAACCTTCCCAATGTTGCAGCACTTTTCATACAGCTCCTCATATTGTGGTGACACTAACCATAAAATTATTTTTGTTATGAACAGTAAGATAAATATCTGTGTTTTCCAATGATTTGAGATGACTGCCGTGAAGAGATTGTACAATTCCCGCAAGGGTCGCGACCCACAGATTGAGAACCCCTGACTTAGTTAATGTGTATTACATATCAGGTGTGGTGTTGGAGTTTGAAGTATAAAAAACATTAAATCACAATTTCCTATGTGGGTACACACACATGTATACTTGCGTGTGCGCGCGTGCACACACACACAGATATACACTTACACATATACACACATACACACACACCCTGAATGTGCTACCAGATGATGAGATTCAAGCATGAATGGCAAAGGCAGTGAAACAGAAACTTGAAGTATGAACTCCTACAAGATAAAAAGTGCTTTGTGAGTTGGGGAGGGTGAGACAGGGAGAAGCATGTGACAGGCTCATGGAAGACTCTAGTTTTTCCCAATATGGACTTCAGGGGGATGCAGATCAAAATGATCACAAATGACACATGAGTGACATTTCAATTTCATTTTCTTAACTAAAGAGTGCCTGAAGATTTGAAACTGTCCCACTGGTCAACCCTACAGACCAGGTTATGGTAACACACCACTAATCCCAGTAGCCACAGTGACATGCACCTTCAATCCCAGTAGCCACACTAGTTGTCATAGAAATCAGGCAGTGCATGCCTTTAATCACGGTGGTGCTCGCCTTTAATCCAGCCCTGGATAGGATTATAAAATGAGAGGAAACAGCTCTCAACACACAGTCTCATTCTGAGAATCCTGGAGGCAGGATTGGCACTTCAGACTGAGGTAGAGGTTAAGAGCTAGTAGCTGACTGTTTTGCTTTTCGGATCTTCAGGTTGAACCCCAATTTCTGACCCTGAGATTTATTACTCATGCTTCAGACACTAGTGAGAGGCTTGGAGCAGTCTACATTTTCTTGAAAACTGTGACTCAAGATTTGTGAAAAAAAAAGATGTGTCCGATGCATTTCACACACACAGTGAAGTGCTCATATTTCTGAACTATCTAAGTTGAGTAATGTGGTTGAATTCTTTAATTTGAGGGAACACATGTTTTGTGTTAGTCTGTGTGTGTGTGGGGGAGGCACACACTATAACATTTACTGCTGGAACCATTTTTAAAACATGTCTTAAAGACATCCATTCACCATGTTGTATGTTGCACACTCTCATCACCTTCGTGGTCCCGGACATTTTCCATGCACTGCGATTTTGATGGGAGATGCACAGCTGGTCATGGGAGAGGGCTTCTATGGAATCTGCCATTCTTAGCTCTTAAGACAGATTTTCTTTAAATCAGTTGTAGCTTGCAGGAATCACCTGCCTTGAACTGCAGCTGGCCAGGGCCAGAAACTCATGTCTATCAGACCAAATTATTCTAAAAGAAAATGTGAAAATATCTGGTTCAAATGTAAAGTATTAAACTAAGACATTCACAAAATAATGAATTCAACCCCACAATATTTCACACACATTCATACTTTGTTTCCTTCTGTATTGCTAGGCTGTGGTTTAGATACTTTTACTGAATATATATGTATATAATCTCCAAGGTCCAAGTGTCGTCACTGTGGCCACCCAAAACCCAATGCATTCTCTACTAGATTCTGCCATTTTCACTCTGAGTTCAGGTGAAACCTGCATTTTCCTGTCTCCATTCACTTACTCAGTGTACAAAGATCTCATGTGGCAGGTTGAGCCAGTGTCCCACTGGATAGTGGGGTACCATAAACGAGAGAAAGGTGGGAAGAAGCTCAGCCTAGTGGGAAAGGCTGCTCTTGAAAGTTTAACAAGAGGAATGGTTCAGGTTCAATGGGAGAGGTCACTGTGTGCGTGTGTATGTGTGTGTGTCTGTGTGTGTGTGCATGTGTGTGTGTGTGCCTGTGTGTGCAGGGGAGGGCAAATTTCTTTTTGAAGGGGTGGTAACGGATCACATCTCTAAGAAGGAGCTGGTTAGGTTTAAATGGGAATTAAAGGCATGAACAGATGGGGTCCATTTCTCCAGATGTGGAGAATAATGTATCCGGAGTTCCTGAGGAGCAAGAATGAGAGCCTGCTTCCTTGGAGGAAACGAAAAATAAACAGGAGTAGCACAGAAAGCAAAGGTGCTGTTGAATCTGGGTGGATTCTTTGACCAGACTGAGCAAGGATTTGTGAATCATTGTTCTAATAAAAAGAGCACACCAAAGCATCATTCACGCATGAAAGCGGCCTGGCCTGAACTGTATTTTTCATTGACTCATGAGAATAGATTGAGAGTCTGAGATGCGGAATCTCTGGTTTCAGAGGAGAGTGATGGGACATGGTGGTGGGCGAGGAGGGAGACAACCGTTTGACTCCATCCGTTCCGCTTGAATCCACACTCTGAGCCAGAGCTAGAGCAGCCTTTTCAAAACACTAGAATCCATACGGTACAGCTTTAATCTGCACAGTGAGTGTCCATTGTCTTCCGAGTAAAATGGGAGTTCCTTGACATTTTAAACATTTCCTGGTCTGGTACTAGATTTTTCTTTACTTATTTTTCATTTTTCACTGCTGCATCTGTTCACAGCTCCAGGGACTTGACCTGCCTAGGGGTGCGGAAGGAATGCAGAAATGACAGACAGACACACAGCAAAGCAGGGGTCTGGTGGAGTGGTACTGGGATGGAGGAACCTCAGCATCCTGGGAGCTCAGAGTGTGTATTGCATACAGTTGGACGGAGAAGTGGGTTTTAGTATACAGCTGAACAAGGAGGCAGGGTTATTGAATATAGGTAAAAAGAAGGCGGGGTCTATGGTAAACAGCTGAGCGAGGAGGTAGGGTTAGCTAATCTCAGCAGGGGCTGTCTTTGTAGGGGGGCAATCTTTAGTCTGTAAATATCTGGGGACGGGGAAGCATGGTGGCCATTTTCTGTACACACTGTCCACATCCGCACACAGGCCAGACGGGAATGCCTTTCCATTTCCCTCTGAGCCTTACCCCTGGGGAGAAGGTTTTGCCATTCCTGCAAGGCTCTGAGGCCATAGGGTTCTTGACAGGACCATGCCCATGTCAACAACACACACCACTCATTCAGGCTCTCTTCTGTTCCCTACACGCCACCTTCTTTCTCACCTTGCACCCTCCTGAGTTGGCTGGCAGGTCACTCAGTGTCCCTTTCCTGTTTTGTTCCTACTTCTCTGAGAGCACCTTGCTTCTTCTGCCCCAGTGCTTCAGGTCTTGGCTGAGTGGATACGGAGGCAGAACCAGGACTTCTCCTCCACGTTGCCACAGTGCCCTGTCCTTACTTTACGGTCGTGGCTTTCCAGCTCTCACATCTGTCTTTCCCAGTGTCCTGGATGCTGCCTGAGATAACGATGTGTTTGTGTCTCTGCGTCCCTCACAGTGTGGAGCACGAGGGTTGGGTGGAATACTGAAAGAGCGCGTGGGTAATGGGAGAACGAGAGCACACTGAAGGACCTGGTCTGATAGCTAAGCGTGAAATCTTAGCTTCAATAACATCGTTTCACCAATCTGCAAGAACCTCGAGACATTAGATCAAAACAAACTCAGTTTAGAACAGATCAGGAAATATATTTATACTTCCAGGAAATTATATTATAAATATAATCTATAAATTCAATATTGTTCTACTCAGTGATGTTCTCCAGAAGGATTTAGGATTCCACATGAAGTGTTCAGTATCAGATCAAACAAACGTTTTTGGACAGTTCCTTATTGCAGACCAGGTTGGTTGGAGTTTGCTATGTACCCCAGGCTGGCTTTAAATTTGTGGTTTTACTGCTGAGAAAACAGTGCTTGGAAAAGTTAAAAGTTTTAAACAAATATTGCCTTTATAATAAAGCTTTAAAGTTGTGTAATGGTTGAGCATGTCCTCTTGTTGACAGAATTTCTGTTAATGTGAAATTGGAACAAAAGATGAAACATACTGTTTTGTCATCCAGGAAGGAGGACATGGGACAGAGAAGCTGTACAGCCTACTGCAGCTGCAGAAATAGTTACACATGCCTCGGTTTAATTTTTGCAACAGTTTTAGTTTTTATTTTTCACTGGAAATGACACTTGCTTCCTTTTATTCAAAATGTCAGTGTGTTGGATCAATGCCTTTTAGACAGACTTTGGCTAGTATTTCATCAATACTCTGGCAGCTCCCTCCCACTTCAGTGAGTTGCCATGGCAAGGGATCTGCCTGGCGCCAGGATATAGCACAGGGCAAGGACTACTCATTCAAGTCAACAGCCTTTTAGCTTTGTTGGGGCAAATTCTCACTACACAGCCTAGGCAGGCCTCAAGCTCTCCAGATCCTTCTGCCTCTGCCTCCTCATTTTTGATCCTTATTTTTTACACATCCAACCTTAATCAATCAAGACTTCTGTTGACCCCCAACTTCAGAGCATATACAGGAAGATCTAGACACTTATTCCATTTTACCATTCCCACCAACATCAAAGTCTCCATAATTCCTCTTGGATTGTGGGCATTGTGCCATCTTGCTGTTCTCCTTGTTTCCACTATTGCTACTTGCCTGCTTAAGGTGGATTCTCCATGATGTACTCAAAAACTACTTTAAAACAAGACAAACCATAATAGCCTTTGCTCCAAACTCCCAATGCTCCTAATTTGTATAAGTCATGGTTCTCTAGAGAAATGAAACCAATGGTATCTATCTGTCTGCCTGTCTGTTTGAATCTATTAAATGTATATTGTTACCTTTAAAATAGAAAGAGTAGCAGAATCACATCTGAGAGATGAGAACCCAGTGGTTACTTTAGTCCTTGCAGCTCAGTGCCTTAACAGTTCAAGTAGGGCCATAGCAGTTGTCTCTCATTGGGGTAGGGATGAGATAACAACCCTTAGTTGCTCAGTCTACAAGGCTGGGTTCTTATTTGACACTAAAATCCCAGAAGGTTCCTGGAGACCTGTTGGTCCCTAGTCTATGGCAGCTTGACTGCACTGGTTCTGATATCAGTGGAGGGTAAATGAACTCAGTGGCAAGAGGAAAGACCAAGTCAGCAAAAGGCAGGAATGGTCTTCCTTTTGCTATATCCCCTTAAAACTAGATTATAACCACAAGATGCCCCACAGTTGGGGTGGGTCTTTCCATGTCAATCAAAGCAGTCAGGACAGTTCTTCAGGGAGGCTCCCTACCCAGGTGATCCTAATTGTGACAAGTTCTCATTAACCCGACCTTAATACCTTTCTGACATTAAAACCAACCACAATACTATTCCGCTCAGAGAAAAAGCTACCACCCTCACAATTGTGTGGGATGCTGCAGCTAGTACCAAGACGACTTCCAGGAGCCCTTCCTCTGTGAGGTTCATAATTGTAGAAATGTTTGCATGCAGAATCAGGACTCAGTGCATGACTTCCGAAGTTAGGCCATAAAAGGCATTGCTGTGTCTGCCTCAGTTTCTTGGATTTCCTTTCCCTGCAGGAGCCAGTCACCATGCATGATCCTTAAAAAGATCCAGGGAGAGAAGGGAGAGAACCCCTGGACAGGAACTGATCTCCCCTTGCGACAGTCAACACCAAGTTGCCAGCTCTCTGACAGACTTCCTCTGGAGCTTCCCAGTCCACTGATGGCTGTGGTTCAGTTCCGGACGACACTGAACTGAACCTCAGCAGGAACAGCAAGCCAGCACTGCCCACTGTCACTCCCAAATCCTCACTCATAAAAGCCGCAGAGAGGAAAGGAGTAGCTAGTGCTGTTTGGAGCCACCGGATTCGGAGTGATTTGCTCTGCAATAAAAGATGCTGGAATCCAAGTAGGCACGGTGTACATGACTGTAATCCCACAACCCGGGAGGCTGAGGCAGCAGGTGGTCAGTTTGGGGACATCCTGGTTTACACAACAAGGCCTTTGCTAAGAAACCAAAACCCAAACCAAGAGATAGTTCAGTCTTTCCAGGCTTGGTCCTGCTCTAGCTGCTTTTCCTAGTTGGTTTCAGCCACACAGACTTACTTCTGGGTCCAACTTCTCTTTCACGTGTTACAGTAGCTCGCTGTGTATGTCCTCTAAGGCTCTTTTCAAATGGTCCAGTGCTCCATGGATTTCTTCTTTGACCCTTTGCTCCACCTATTTCCCCAGCACCTACCCTCTGACATACTGCACGCTTGCTTGCTTATTTGTGTATCGGCTGTCTTCTAGAAGGTAAGACCCTAAGAGGACAGGAGCTCTTTATACCTGATTCAGTGTTGAGTCCCTAGTACCTAGGGTGCTTATTATTTCAAGACAATCAACAAATAATTACTGGAAATATTGAATGAGACAAGAAAGGGAGGAAATGTCACCATTGCAGAAGGGCACTGGAGGGCACATTGATTGTTAGCACCAACGGACGGCCGTGGGAGGATTGTCCTGTGTGTGTTTGCCCAGGATCACATTAAGTAACCCCACACACTGTGTATTTACATTTTGATACAGGTGCCCTATAGGGAATTCTTATGGGTAATAAGGATTTTTAACTTCACCTGAATCCTGACTCTATGACTTAGGTCAAATGCCTAAATTTTCAAGCCAAGAAATAACAGCTTGTTAGCAGAATTGTAATAATATTCTTAAAATTATTTCAAAATATGGCTTGCATAAAATGTTCCACAGCTAAGTAATCTTTAGAAACACTATATATTTTTCTTCCTCTAGAGGAATCTTAAAGTGCATGGCACATGCAAAGTAGAGAAATAAATCATCATTCCTCATGCTTACTTACCTAAAGCATGTTTTCTTCTTGGCTGGAATTCCAATCAACAATTCTGGTACCCAGTGAGGTCTCCACGTGTCAGGGTCTGTACCTATCATATCTCATCACACCCTGTGCCTGTATGAAGTGACTAGTACTACCATCACCCCACTTCCTACATGAGGGCACGGAGAGAGATTAAATAACCTGCCCGAGGTTCCATTGTAAATCCAACAACAATAACAGGATTGGCTTCCAGAGCACATCAGCCCAGCAGGACTGTGAATGAGAAACCTTAGCTCCTTAACTGATACTGTGACTTTGAAAATTAACCCCTTTTATTAGCACTAATAGTAACCGTATACTTCGCTTTCAAGGAAAACATCTCAGTATGTTGACTCTGTAAGGAGGCGTTTGAACCGCACCCTGTATTAATTGCTGTTTTATTGTTGTGATTAAGACACCCTGACCAAGGCAACTTACAGAAGAAAGGACTTATTTGGTCTTACAGTTCCAGAGGGTTAAAGTCCATGATATAGGGGTGGAGGTGGCAGGCTTGAGGGCGGGAACAGCAAGTAGAGTAGAAAGTGCATATCCTGAACTGCAAACCAGAATCCGAGAGAGTAAACAGGAAGGACAAAGGACTTTAAAACCTCCAAGCCTACTCCCCGCAGTGACATTCTCCCTCAGCAAGATTACACCTTCTAAACCTACCCAGACACCTGAGCCTGTGGGGACCACTCTTATTCAAACCATTACTCTCCCGCGACAGGTGGTTCTCAAATGCTTTGATTACTGAGAAGAGCTTGAGCTATTGTGTTCTAAATTTGTCTGTGTTATGTGTATGTATATATACACGTTATGTTTGTGTGTGTGTGTGTGCTTGATTGCATGTGCACATGTGTGCACATATGTGGAGACCATAGCTCGACACCACATTCCTTCCTCAATCGTTCGTCATCTTATATTTTTAGACAAGGTCTCTTACTGAGTCTAGAGCTCACTGCTTAGCTAGACTGACTGTCCAGTAAGCCCCGTGGCCCTCCTATGTCACCCCAGAAACCCTGGAATTACAGATGTGTGCTACCGTGTCTGGTTTTAAAGCTTATGCTGGGGATTTTCGGTCAAGCATGCGTTTGTGCGGCAAACATTTTAATCACTGATTGTCTCCCCAGTCCTTGTCGATGGTTTAACAAGAAGAAAGTCTGTATTTGGATGAATTTGACCTAGTGGTAGAGAATCATATAATGGCGGAATATGGGAGATCCTAGGCTTTGGGCTTAGATTTCATATACAGTAGACAGCGGTTCTCAGTGAAGTCTCTGGACCACCACCATAACCATCACCCACCACCACCATCACCACCATCACCATCATCACCACCATCACCACCACCACCATCACCATCACTGCCACCATCATCACCACCATCACCACCACTACCATCACCACCATTATCCACCACCACCATCATCATTACCAGCATTGCTATAATTACCAACATATCTGACAAATATAAACCCTTGGCCTTAATCCCTGGCTGACAGAATCAGAAACCCTGTGTGTATGGTCCAGCCACAGTGGGTTAGCAAAGCTCGCGGGCAATTCTGATGTACCCTCACGGCTAAAGCGGTTCTTAGTGCACCTGTGCGCAATTCGGCTCTGTCCTCTAGAGTCTGCCAAAGAGAGGAGGTCAGCGTGATCTCCTCAAGCTCGCTGAGTGTCAGAATATACTAACTGGTGGATTTAATTCCACTGCGTCTTTAAAGCATATTTTAGTTGTCTATCAAGTCTCCTTTCCTCAAATAATTCGTGCAGGCCACAAAGCCGAAAGCGTTGCAATGTCCTTGGCGTTTAAACAGAGCCGATTTAAGACTACGAGGGGCCTTCTTCAGGCTGCGGCGCGAATGCATTTAAATCACGGCCCCACTTTATTACAGCTAATAAGCTAGCTATGCTTCCCTTGTCTGGCAAGTGATAATTGCCTTTTAATATTTTCCTTTCCCGTGTTGTGAAACACGCAGAAGAACACTCGCAGTATAATCTGCTGTACTGGAGCTGATGCGCAGCTACTAGCTCCCTTCCCACGGTTCTCTGGTGGTATCTTAAAATTACATGGAGTGGGGGGATATTTGTACCATGAAAACAGGCAAGATGTTAGAAATTGAGGCTACTAGTTTTATTTCAGAGACTCAACTACTAAACTTTACCAGCACAAAATGAAAAACTGCATGGAAGGATGCTCACTGAAGAATTTATAGGAGTCAGGGATTATCTCTAGGGGAAGGCAAGTGCCAGAGAACACTGCAGCTGTGTAGCCCAAATCGAAGGAACCGGGTCTATCACCAAAGAAGATTACTTTCAGTGAGAAAAATGTGCAGGATAATATGTATGTATAATTCTATTTTTGTAAAACATGTATATACATGCATATATATATATATACTCATATAGAAATACATGAGAGTATAATGCATATACTATGTGTGAAAAGATTCATGAGGGTATAGGGGAGGCAGAAAAGCAAGGTTCTTTCAGTGTGCATGTGTATGTATGTGTGTACATATATGCACATATAAAGCATTTGGGTTTTTAGTTTTTTAACATTTATTTATTTATTTAGCATGGGAGTGAACACACCTTTGTATTCATGTGGAGGTCAGAAGGTAACTTGTGAGAACTGGTTCTCTCTTTTTACCAGTTTGGTTCTGGAGATCAAATTCAGGCTGGGTCACTAACACCTTTGCCTAGTGAACAATCTTGCCAACCCTGCCATCTGGATATCCAAGGAACATCCATGTGTGATCTTGTGATAAGAACTTCTGTTTTGTGTGATTGATTTTTAGAAATGCCCTCTTCTGGTGGAGTCATTGTTTCTGTAAATGCCTGCCTTCTGTTCTCTTACTGATTGGCAGACTGCTCAAGGTCAGGGCTAGGTGACCATTTCTTCCTGTTTTCCATAGCAGACTAACACACTGAAGACTCATATCGCTATAAGCCCTAAGTGAGAAAATAAACAGGTCTTCCATGGTTGCAGTAGTAGCTTGGTTGTCCCTGACACCACAGAAGGGGCAGGCAGGGTCTGTCCAGCTCAGTAAAACAGCTGGGATGTGATTCAGAAGACTGCTTCCCTCTGAAGGAGGGGGCTGCAGGGGCACAATCAGGGAGGTGGCTGGCACACCAGGGATTTGCCACAGCAGGTAAGGGAGGCCTGCAGAATGTTCCCGAAGAACAGGAACAGAGGGGATTGCTGAGTTTTGAAATGGTCAAGGGTCTGGAGGCCAGAGGATGGGGCAGGGGCATCGTAGCGGCAGCAATACTGAGGCGAGGTGGTGAATATGAGACTAAGATTGGTTTGTCAGCCTTCCTTTCCCTTCATAGTTAGATGGAGAAAGGCAAATTTTTGAGAATTTGGAGAAAAGAAATAAAAGGCCATGGGGACTAAATAAGGAAGGAAGGAAAAGGAAAGTAAAAAAAAAATCTAGACACACTGAAACTAAGGTTTGGGGCCAGGGAATCCAAACACACAACACAGATATATGGCAGTTGAAACGGGAGGTCATTCCGGAAGATGACACAAAAAGTGATGCTCAGAGACATTGACCTCCTGTGCGGCGTGCAGGAGGACCTGTCCTGGAGACCACTGAAACTCAAGGTTGTAGATACACTGCTAGGGACCAACATAGGTGTGGGTGTCTAAACTAACGATACATGTACTTCTCCAAGGAGGAAGTGGAGCTATCTGGGGAAGAAGAAGGGGGACAATGGCAAATGGGCCTGCCAAGAGAGGTGCCCAAGAGCGGTGAGAGAACTGGGGTGGGGGATGGGACACCAATGTTGGGAAGCAACTGTGTCACAGAAAACTCAGTTTCAAAGAGTGGGTGGACTGTCTTGTCAGAAACTGAAGATGGGAGGAGGAGAAAAACACTGGAAGAGGCTCTTGCTTCAGAAAGAGGTCAGTTTCATTGTCTCTGGGAATCTTTGTGTGGGGGCATGTTAGTGGCGGGTGGAGTAGAAGGCTTAAAGCACGCTGCTTATCTAAGGATAAACACAGGAAGGGTAGGTTGAGTTTGAGAGGAAGTTGGAAGAGAGAAATAAAGAAGCAGAAAGCTCCAGGAGACCCTGAGATACACTGTGAGCTTTTGCAAGCGAGGAGAATGGAAGGTATCTACAGGCCGAAAGGAACAGATCAAGGGAATGAGCACTAGAACTGGTGAACAAACGGGAGACTTTCAGGAGGCAGAATCAACAAGAACATCCAGGAAGATGGTCACGTCTTCTGATCATGTAGAGGAGTTAGGAAGGACGCTGTGACGCATCGCAGTGAAGTGGTAGATGTACACACAGCTCACAACACAGTAGTAGGTCTCTCTGTGATGCAGGGGGCCACTGTCTCCCAATCCTAATGCCAGAAAGACAATAGATGGGGTGCAGGAATAAAGGAGGGTCTGGAAAACAGGTGCTATGATAAGAAGTCAATCAAATATGCTTTGGGACTACAGACCCCCAACCAGGACCAGACACATAATGGACCACAGATTGTATCACAGACCGAAGAGTGTGATTTTCCATGGAGCAGTGAAAAGAATGCAGGCTTGCAAAGACCAAAACCAGGGACCAAAACCGCCCTGGTAGCATAGAGCTGGCCAAGCCTTTGAACTCGCCTGGATCACTCTTTCTCCATTTGTGAGGGACAGATTCAGTCTTCATTTCTTAAGGTGATTATGAGACTGAAATTACAAGTTCATCTGGTTCTGAATATTAGTGTTTTGTCCTCAGAGATCCTAGAAATAGCAGCAAGGGAGGCAGGCAATGGGTATAATCCTGGATGGACGACCTGTGCATGGAGATGACATGACAAGGGTCAGGGATCTAGGAGGAGGGTATGTCAGATAGTGGTCATTTATAGAGTCTAGAGCTCAGAGGGTACAAATAAATAAATGAATGGAGCCAGGCAATTTTAGGGTTTGGACGGACAAAGGGAGGGTGAATGGGATGTATGGATGGGAGGAACAGGGTCTCACAGGGCGACATAGCCTAAGGACTTATGATTTAAGGACTGATCTTTTACCCTTATGGCCTAGAAATGTGATTTCATCGAATCACCAGATCCCAAGGATGGGATACGTCAAGAGTTAGGAGACTTTGGTTATTATTATCACTAATAATCCAATTCAGAATTATTTTGAAATGACAATTTGTAGTGGAAAGGTCCTAGTGGGGCACAAAGCATTATTTAGCCTTTCCGGTACCCATTCCAGCCCTCCACAGCAATGTAGCTGCCACGCGGATGGAGGGAGAGTCCAGGCTCTGAGGGTAGGTTCTGGTAGTTACACCCACTATGCAACTCCTTCTCTGCTACCCCTCATAGAGAAAATTCAGGGATAGGCAAACCTCCCTCAGTCTGGGTGAGTGCCATACCGGAAAGATTCAGCATTGCCTTTCAGAGAACCAGTGAAATCCCTGCTCTCCTTCTAGAACGGAAGGAGGAAGTGGGTGGCTCTGATGGCGTTAGCCAGTAAGTAGGAGGGCCTGAGACTGGGATAAAGCCTTCTGGGCAGTGAAACAGAAAAGGACAGAACTACAGTATTGAAAACAGCTTGGTATTGGCATAAAAACAGAGAAGTTGACCAATGGAATCGAAAAGAAGACCCGGACTTTAACCCACAAGCCTATGAACACCTGATTCTCAATAAAAGTATACAATCGAAAAAAGAGAGCATCTTCAACAAATTGTGCTGGCAAAACTGGATGTCAATTTGTAGAAGAATGAAAATAGATCCATATCTATCACCATGCACAAAACTCAAGTCGAAATGGATTAAAGCCCTCAATATCAGTCTGAACACACTGAACCTGATAGAAGAGAAAGTGGGAAGTACTCTACAACACATGGGCACAGGAGACCACTTCCTACGTATAATCCCAGCAGCACAGACATTAAGGGCATCATTGAATAAATTGGACCTCCCGAGACTGAGAAGTTTCTGTAAAGCAAAGGACACTGTCATTAAGACAAAAAGGCAACCCACTGACTGGGAGAAGATCTTCACCAATCCTGCAACTGACAAAGGTCTGATCTCCAAAATATATAAAGAACTCAAGAAACTAGACTGTAAAAGGCTAATCAACCCAAATATAAAATGGGGCACTGAGCTGAACAGAGAATTCTCAACAGAAGAAGTTCAAATGGCCAAAAGACACTTAAGGTCATGCTCAACTTCCTTAGCGATCAGGGAAATGCAAGTCAAGATAACTTTAAGATACCATCTTACACCTGTCAGACTGGCTAAAATCAAAAATATCCAATGATAGCCTTTGCTGGAGAGGTTGTGGAGCAAGGGGTACACTCATCCATTGCTGGTGGGAATGCAAACTTGTGCAACAACTTTGGAAAACAGTGTGGCAGTTTCTCAGGAAACTCGGGATCAACCTACCCCTGGACCCAGCAATACCACTCTTGGGAATATACCCAAGAGATGCCCTATCATACAACAAAAGTATATGCTCAACTATGTGCATAGCAGCATTGTTTGTAATAGCCAGAACCTGGAAACAACCTAGATGTCCTTCAATGGAAGAATGGATGAAGAAAGTATGGAATATATACATCTTAGAGTACTACTCAGCAGTAAAAAACAATGACTTCTTGAATTTTGCATGCAAATGGACGGAAATAGAAAACACTATCCTGAGTGAGGTAAGCCAGACCCAAAAAGAGGAACATGGGATGTACTCACTCATAATTGGTTTCTAGCCATAAATAAAGGACATTGAGCCTATAATTCGTGATCCTAGAGAAGCTAAATAAGAAGGTGAACCCAAAGAAAAACATATAGTCATCCTCCTGGATATTAACCTTCATCAGGCGATGAAAGGAGACAGAGACAGAGACCCACATTGGAGCACCGGACTGAAACCCCAAGGTCCAAATCAGGAGCAGAAGGAGAGAGAGCACGAGCAAGGAACTCAGGACCACGAGGGGTGCACCCACACACTGAGACAATGGGGATGTTCTATCGGGAACTCATCAAGGCCAGCTGGCCTGGGTCTGAAAAAGCATGGGATAAAACCGGACTCGCTGAACATAGGGGACAGTGAGGACTGCTGAGAAGTCAAGAACAATGGCACTGGGTTTTGATCCTACTGCACGTACTGGCTTTGTGGGAGCCTAGGCTGTTTGGATGCTCACCTTACTAGACCTGGATGGAGGGGGGAGGACCTTGGACTTCCCATAGGGCAGGGAACCCTGACTGCTCTTCCGGCTGAAGAGAGAGGAGGAGTTGATTGGGGGAGGGGGAGGGAAATGGGAGGCAGTGGCGGGGAGGAGACAGAAATCTTTAATAAATAAATAAATTAATTAATAATAATAATAATAATAAAAGGACAGAACTAACTTCCTGGTGAGTCACTGAACTCAGGCCAGACCTAGCTGACCCCAGAGTCTCTTCTTCCCCTGGGTTTCTACTTTCTGAGGCACACACAATTTCCATGGGGCTTAGGGCAGTGGGTTTTCTGTTGCTTGGTACTGAATTTACCTTGATTGGTAGGGACCCGTTTCAGACTGCTCTGCTCCAGGCTCTTGTTTCTGTCCTCTATGGTTGTCTTGACCCTGCTCCTCGTGTGTCTCTTCTCAGAATGACTTGCCTCGTGGCAGCTGTATTAGTCAGAGCTCTTCGGAGGGAGAGAACAAATGGGGGCAGGGGCAGGGGCAGGATTGAGATACGAAGAATCTGTCTATGCAGTTTTAGGAGAGCCCTGGAGGAGCAGCTGCTGCAACCCTGCCTGGAGGCAGCATGAGGAAGAGTCCTGTCTTCAGGCAGCCCCGCCCCCTTTTACTCTACAATCTGCAACGTAGCTTGCATTACTCTAACTTTTCCAATTCAAAAATTATGTATGCATTTGAAAACCCTCCACAGCAGCATTTCCCCCGCACATGCTGGTCTAGTCAGACCAATGTACAGAATTAAGCATCCATCTGGTAACAAACCGGTTTCCTTTACACCCAAGAGCTACACCATCAGGAATGGGAACCCCCTTAGTTCTAGTTTTCTAAGTGATAGTCTTCTTGGATTTGACTGACATTAGAGCAGATAGGCCCTGGTAAGGTGTGAAGATTGACTTAAAGCAGGCAGCACGCACATGAAGCTGAAAGTTGGACCGGTCAGTTAGAAGCACCAAGGATGATGGTGAGGGGAGAAGCAAATGGCTGGAAAAGTGTCCTGCCAGGAGGCAGAAGAGAAGGATGCTGGGTAAACAACCGCAAATGTCAGAGATCAATATGGCATCCAGGACGACAACTGCATAACTTATGGTAGAAATAGAAGTACCAATTAGAGTTGAATATTTTCTTTTAGTCAATCAGAACAGGTTATGCTCATAGAAAAAATAACTGAAGGGCTGGAGAGATGGCTTAGTGGGAACAGAGCTTGCTGTACAAGGTATAAGAAAGAGTAGCTGAGCACCAATGCACAAAGCCAAGCTTGGCAGCATGCATCAGTAGTCCAGTACCTGGGAGGTGGAGAAAGGAAAATTCCAGGGTTTCTCTGGTCAGAACGCCTCTCTGAATTGACAAGTTCCAGTTTCTTTGAGAGACCTTGTCTCAAAAGGGAAGGTGGAGAGAGACAGAAGAGTGTCCTAGATTTCTGTCCACTGCTGTGATAAACACCATGACGAAAGGATTTATTTCATCGTATAGGTCACAGACCATCAACGAGGGAAGTCAGGCAGGAGTGCAAAGCAGGTACCAAAGCAGAGACCATGGTACTGGATGCTGTTGCTGGCTCTCTCAGCTTTCTTTCTTACAGAGCCCAGGACCACCTACCCACTGTCCACAGCGGACTAGGACTCTCACGTCAATCAGTGATCAAAAAAAAAAAAAAATGCCCCCAAGACATGCCATAGTTCGATCTGTTGGAGGCAGTTTCTCAATTGAGCTTCCCCTTTCCTAGAGATGTTTGTCTTGGTTTGTGACAAATTGACAAAAATTAACCAGCATGAGGAAGGCACGTGATGTTGACCTTAGGCGTTCACTATGTGCTTGTGGGCGTATGCACCTGCACAAACAAATGCACGCACACACACACACATACACACACTTACCCCCAAAACATAACTCACAAGAAGATCACGTATACTCAGGAAGTTGTTTGGTGAGCGTGGAATCAAATTTAATCTAATTCACTGTAAAGAAATATATATTGAAAGTCCATCAAGTGGAATCATGTGTTGGTATTAAGTTCTAGCAGACAAACTCACCAGCTCGGTTAATCTGCATCTCTAAGTCTGTTGGTAGCGAGGGCTCAGCTAAGCATTCACTTGTGAGTCCTACTGTTTAGTCCCAGGCTAACAAGCTCTTGCAATGCCACCTTACTTCAGACTCGCTGAAACAAGACTGAAACAATTTCAACTCCTTTATTTTGCAATCAGCTTCTTTTTTAAGCTGCATTTTTTCTTTCTTTTCTTTCTTTCTTTTTTTTTTTTTTTGAGACATGATCTTACTCCACAATACAGTCTAGATGGCCTCACACTCAACATGCTGCTCAAGCTGGCCTTAAGTTCTTGATCTTGCAGCTTCGGCTTCCAAGACGACAAGGATATCCCATCATGCCTAGCTTGCAGTCCTTTTTCTTGATCTAGTGTTTGAGGACCCAGCATCCCTCACACACTTCAAAACCTTAATACCTAAATGCTGCGGTAATTTGTCACTGTGAAGAAGTTCTTCCCTGTGACTATCAAAGCCGTCTAGCTCCCAATCCAAACTGTGCATAACACAGAGGAACTGTCCCCTTTACAAACAAACAAACAACAACAACAACAAAAAAATTTATAAGTATCAGATAGCTGTTACCTTAAAAAATCCCCCACACAAAATTAATATATACAGTCTGATAAGCTTGACTCTTGAAGCCACTGCCACAATCAAATCGGTGAAATATTTCCATTATCACCTGAAGTTTCCTATTCCTCTTCTCCCCCCCTCCACACACTTATTTAAAAGGGCTGCTTCTGGTGGCATGGTGGCATCTCATGAAGCAGCTCCTCTCCTTCTGCTGCCCTGCTATCCCCAGCTGCTGGTACCACTCCTCTGACTTCTGCTTCTGTATTTGAGCATTTTAACTACTTTTGGGAGTCCCATGTGGTGTTAGTGCTTCCGAGTTGGGCTTGATACACTTAGTACAAAGCTCTCCAGGTTAAATCCATGGTACCCTGGATTAAATATGGCAGGATTTCAGTCTGCAGTCATTTTGAAAGGTTTTGTTGTTGTTTGTTTTGTTTGTTTTAGGTAAAAGCTATGCAGCTCAGGCTGGCTTAGAATTTTCTCTATAGCCCAGGCTGGCCTCTATCTCACTATCTTCTTGCCCAGCCCACCGAGTTTGGCTGACTTTCATCTTTTTTAAGACTGAATACTATTTCGTTAGGTGTCAGTAACACAGTTTTAAAATAATTATCTTCCCATCCACAAGCATTTGGGTTGCTTCCACTCTGGAGCTACAGTGACCAGTGCTTTCGTGGACATGACACTATCGATGTTTCTTGCTTCTTCGTGGTATTAAGTTCAGTTCTTTTGGAGGTACGCCCAGAAATGAAGTTGCTGGAGCATAGGGTAGTTCTCCTTTCCTGTTTTGAGGATCCCTACTGTACCACTGTGGCACCATTTTGCGCTCTCCCCACAGCACACAGATTTCCTGCTCTTCTCCTTCCTTGCCGCCACTCGTCCGGTGTCCTTCATACTGGTCTGCCTGACAAGCATGTGGGGCTCTCTGAACTGATGCTTTGCATTTCCTGGCCAGAGTGATGCTTTATAAACAAGACGAGATCTCACTGCATCTTTGCCTGAAGCCGTTGAGTGTCTTCTGGTATCCTTGATCCGCTATTCAGGTGCTCATATGTAGCTAGATGGCCCTTCATCTCCTTCACTCTGCCCCACACCTGAGTTCTGGCCTCAGACGTATGCTGCTTTCTCATCTTTTGGTCTTAGTACTGCTACCTAGCTCCCCACCTAGGACACACTTTCCTTCTCTTGGTGGGCCCTTCCTCATCTGCTAGATGTTCCACTTTGCCCTTTCCCCAGGAATCCTCTGCCCACTGGTGCCCTGGGTCTGTCCTCCTTGCTCCTTTCTCTATACATCTTCCTGACACACCCTTTGTTCCCTTTAGACTGAGGCAGGACAATGTCTCTATTGCTCGTATCACACACCTACTATCCATCTTGACATCCCCAGAAAGATTTTCCAGCTGAGGGTGTTGGGACAAACCTGTGATCCCAACACTCAAGAGGCTAAGGCAGGATGACCGAGAGTTTGAGGTCAGCCTGAATGACATAAAGAAATTTTTGTCTCCAAACAAAAAAGGAAACGCCCCTTAAAATCAATAAATACCTGTGAGGCCAGGATAGAAGATCTGAATACTCAGGGGACTGCTCCCTATTGCTATACTTACTAAGCATCTTTCTTGTGGAAGGTCTTGTGCTTAGTTGCCGGGATTGCGAAGTATTGGATTAGCCTGGTATTAGACAACTGAGTTTGCAAGGCAGGATGTTAGCAGCACAGAATTCACAATAGGTCAGCAGTGTTGAACACTGTATGGTGTACATCAGGATTTCCCAGTCCAGCACTGTGGGCAGTTGTGGCTTTCTACTGCCTTCTCGTAGGGGGTGACCTCGGAACTGCATTGCCTTCCAGTAGTATCCCTGTCCTCTCCCTTCCAGATGCCATTAGCACCACCACTTTTAGTAGTGACTGGATGTCTCCAGACATTCCCCAAACGCTCCTGCCCCCTGCAGCAAACTTACCCCTGGTTGAGAAGCTCTGATGGATACACGGACAGCATGCAGACTGGAGTGAGGATAGAGACCCCAGAGGCAGGAACCTGGGACTCACAAAGTCCAGGAAATGGCTCTGTTGTCTGGTTCACGCCATGCCAAGAGTTCAAAGCAAGCAAATACTAGCTAGAGAAATGGCTCAGTCAGAGAAGTGCTTGCCTTGCAAGCCTGAGGACTTGGGTTTGAGCTCCATATCCCAAGTGTGAAAAGCCAGGTGTGCTGGCATGCGCTTGGGAGGAGACAGGGGGATCCTACGGGCCTGCTGGACAGTCAGTCTAGCTGAATCATCAAGCTCCCAGTGAGTCCCAGTAGTCTTCTGAGGATCACCCAAGCCAGGTGGGAAGACGCTGTGCTGAGATACTTCTGGTTGCTACTCCTTGGTACAGGAGGGGGATAGCTGAGCTCTCAGGTCTCACAAAGGTTTGCACAGCCAGCAGTACACACAGCACCTCCCAGAAGGCAGCGCCGTAAATGTTTGCTGAATTGAATTGAATTGCCTTAATGAACTTCAAACAAGGTTTCAGGTGACTTTGAATTAAACCAAGCCTGTTTTCCCCAACCTCTTGTGGCCCATCACCAATGGAAGAGAACACGTTCCACATCTGCTCCAAAACAAAAAGCCTGCTGGCTCAGAGGCAAGTCCTGTTTTGTGCTTCAGTAGCAAGTTAAAAACCCATCTCTCACCAGTCCTGTGATTCATGCGCCTGGCTGTGTTCGGCAAATGATTTTTGCTGTTGTGGTGTGTATTGCTGTCTGTGTTATTTCAAGGTGGAAGAAAGAATGGTGCTGAATGACTAATCACAGGAGGAAACCTAGAATTGGAAAAATAAAAAATCGAACAGATCAGATCCCCAGAGGTCGGAAATGATGAACCTAGTCTTGGGATGTGTTTTAAAGGCCTGCTGAAGCCCATTCTGGAGTCAGAAGGCCCTGCACACCCCGCTGAGATCTTTCTCACTGCATTGTCTCAGTCAATTGGGGTTTTGCGATGAGTCGGCAAGTTTCTATTATGGGCATCTTAAAAATCTAATGCAGTCATGTAAACAAGGAAGCTTTTAGAATTTTTCTTTTGTTATAAAAAGTGAACAGCCACACTTTGATTGACGGCTAGCTGCCTTGCAGAGGTTGAAGAATTTCCTGTCCATGGATTTCCTCAAGGCCTGACATCTTCACAGCTGTTGTCTCCCAGCAAAAAGATATCATAATATTTTAGATTTGGGGGAGGAAAAGGAGAGGAAAGGGAGAGGGAAAAGAAGATGGAGAGGGAGAGAGAACTTTGGGGGCATTTGGAATACTCATGATAGAACTCGTATATGCAATATGTAATTTTCCCTCAATTTTCTACCTTGACTTCTCCCTCACTACCATCTCTGACTTTCTTGTAGCCAAACCAATCTAGAGAGGAAACAGACTTTTTTTAAACCTTTGCGTTGAAGTAAAAATGTGCGCGCTCTCTCTCTCCCTCTCTCGTCTTTTATTTTAAAAACTGCTAAGGAATTTTTTGATTGAAAGAAAGTACCAGTTGTCGGGTCAAAAGACACCAGAAATCCAGGAATAGTATTTTGTGGTTGTTCCCATGGAGATGAGCATGGCCTTGGTCTCCTGATCTTCCTGTCTCCATCTGTCTAGCGCTGGGATTTCAGGCGCATGTCAATGTGCCTTCCTTAGGATCAATCCTTAGGGAGTCTCGGTAGGTATGGTGGTTAATGTTGTCAGCCTGACAGATGGAATCACTGAAGACACTCCTGTGGACGTGTCTCTGAGGGATTATCTGGATAAGACTCATTGAGGTGGGAAGACCCACCCTAAATGTGAGTGGTGCCATTCCATTGACTAGAATCTGTACTGAATCAAGAGAAAGCAAGACTCTGCTTCCTGACTGTGACCAGCTACTTCGGGCTCCTGTCTGGGGATGTGGTGTGACTGTCACCTTGGGCTCCTGCAATCAAAAGCAAATGTTCTCTCCCCTAAGTTGGTTTTGTCAGAGTATTTGATCACAGCATCAAGGACAATAACACACTAGGGACGTTGACTCCTTTGCTCTATGCCCATCCAAAGCGCATTCGCTCTGTCCACCTCTCAACAGTGACAGCAGAGATACGGGGCTTTTAGGCATGCATACTCAGGAGAGTCAGAGATGGGCGACACATAAGGAGCCTTGGGATGCTTTACCACTGAGATCGGGACATGATTAGGCTCTAATGCACTCAGAGGGGAAATGAAGTCCACGTAAAATGCTTCGGATAGAAGGCAAGGTCTGCTTCTTGGTCTGTGTCCTAGAGGAAGAAGCTTCTCATTTGAACCCGAGACTGCCGGAAACATCTGAAAGCTAGAAGGCAGGATGCCTTGGTGTAGCTCTTAAACAGATGTCACTGACTATAGTAACTAACTGATGTCACTGACTATAGTAACTAACTGATGTCACTGACTATAGTAACTAACTGATGTCACTGACT
Organism: Chionomys nivalis; assembly: GCF_950005125.1. Classification (NCBI taxonomy): domain Eukaryota; kingdom Metazoa; phylum Chordata; class Mammalia; order Rodentia; family Cricetidae; genus Chionomys; species Chionomys nivalis. The sequence continues at coordinate 146,770,409 of NC_080086.1, forward strand.
TTGCACCTTATCAGACAGGTGTAAAGAACACACCCGGAAGTACTCAGTCTTTGCTGAAGGAGTGAACGAGTGCATGAATGAGCGAGCGAGTGAACACTGAGCTCAGGAAAATTCGTCCAGTTTGACGACTCTTAACTGCTGTGTAAAGGCGGCTGATGAGATGGGGCAAGTTACGACATGCAGAAGAACTGGGTCATAATTATAAAATATCGGGACTCCAGAATTTCTTCTTTTCTTTCCCCTTTAAAGGAACATGGAGTTGATTGCAGACAGGGCTGTAATGTTGTTGCTTCTTCCTCTTTCATTCGGATGTGATTTATTTTGATGGCTGCTGATGTGCTGTGATAGTTGTGATTACAGATGACTGTGCAACTTACGACGATAGCTATTTCTGTTTATTTTTTAATTTTACCCATGAATAAATTTTTAACGAGCTAGAAGGCAAGGGTATATGAAGGGTGTATGTAAAATACATCTATGTGGTAGTTCAAGAGAGTAAGAATGCACTTGTCTGTCGGTAATAACACGAGAGATAGGACCGCCCAGCCAAAAGCACAATTTCTAATGTATGTATTATAAGGCATTATGATTTTATTTATTTTTTTAAAGTAGAGCACAATGGCTATATTTAAGCTTTATTGGTATTATCTGATCTTATTTATATTAACTTTGAGTGTAAGCTTAAAAAAATTGAGTATTAAAATGTTCAATTAAATAGTCACATTAGTTATATACATGATGAGAAGGGTTTAAATGATGGATTTCATTGATCTTAGAAAAGGACTTTAATGGATTACATGCTACAAAAAGATGTGGCACTATTTGCTTTATTTTGCCATAAAATCAGAAGGGGGTGTCAGAATCGCGACCTATGATTCACGTGCTTTTATAGATGAGCACATCACATCTGACAGAGGGGGTGGGGTGGAGAGAGCATGACTGAAGGTTCCCTGGAGGAAGGGGCATCCAGACATTAACAAGCCAGGCTTAAGGGAAAGACTGCATGGATTTAAATACTGGCTTCGTGTGTCCCTCGCTGGCTCCTTGACCTCGGTGACACTGTCCACCTCTCTCTTCCTTAGTTTCTGGTTCTGTAAAATGAGATCATACACAAACCCAGAGCATGCCCAGAGCACACATGGTAGGTAGCAGCCAGCCAGCAAATGCTAATTATTGCTTCCTGACTCAGACCTCTAGCTGACAATCATCTCCCTCCTCCTCTTCCTCCTCCTCTCTCCTCCTCCTTCCTCTGAAGCCTTTATTAACAGCATGCAGTAAGAAACTGTTTAGTTCAAGGACCCGTGGTGAGATGGCTCAGCAGTGGGTGAAGGACTTTGTACCGAGCCTAACAACCTGAGTTTGCTCCCCAAATCCCACATGTTGGAAAAAGAGATTCCTGCCAGTTGTCCTCTGAATGGTCATTTGTGTGCCCCAAGTCCAAAGGTAAATAAATGTAAAAATAAATCAAAACAATAGCTCCATATTTCCAATTTAGACACTGTTGTGTAGGACCTTGGTGTCCAGGAAGCCCCACAGGAATGCTCTCGTTTGCTAGCCCAGAGAGTGGCTTCGGTAGCTTGAAGAACAGCCAGTACACCTCACTCCATGGATCTTTTCTGCTTAGGTCCGAATCAGTAAAAAAGGAAGGAAGGAACAACTTTTCAGACTAAACCCTTTCCCCTTAAAGCAGCTTGGAATGTCTCCCTTTGATCCCTGCGGGAGCATCAAATTCCTGACAAATTGAGAAAAATGAATTATGTTCGTGGCTCTTAATTATCTAGCCAAATCGGTTTTAATTTTCGGTTGGCAAGGAAGGGTAGTGGTCCCAAGAGCTTACAGAGCTTGCTGAGTTTGAACTGGGTCCAGAAAAGTGGGGGAGGGTCATTTTCATCACGAACCCTTTAGCACTCGGGCGATCAGTCCGAGAGCACAAACAAGCCGGCATTTGTCTTGGCACTCACAGAATGTTCGGTGTTGGGGGAAAACGTCCACTCAAGACAGACCCCAAGCTGAACGCTAGATGAGTTCAGCTCACACAGACCTGCTGTCCACAGATGTCAGTTCCTCTGAAACCGTTCCCTGCCAGACTGAGCAGCAGGCCCCTCTTGAGAGCTACGGGACCCGGGTGCACAAATCTCTAAGCTGCCACATTCTGTCTGAGCCTGTTTCAACAGCCATTTGCAAACTAAAACATCTTACCCAGAAGGGGATTTTTATGCTGGTTGGTTCTTTAGTTCCCAGAGTTGAGTGGTAAAAGAAAAAAAAAGAAAAAAATATCTATTTCCCCTGAGCTGAGCCGTGTAAACCTAAAGGCGTGAAGGATGCGGCCAACACCTCTTTCCTGGGGCTGGTGTCTGAGCCAGGCTCTACCTAATCACTCCTCGGTGCCACCCACCATTCTGTGTTATCTCCCCTGGTGCCAGCCCGAGAAGTCGTGTTCTGCACACTAGATGACGCTGGCATGCACACAGGCAGGCACCTCCTTGCTGGGGACCGCTCAGGGACTACTCAAGAGTGGGCGGCTCCTTACAGAAAGGCGCTCATAACTGCTGACAGGAACCAAACAGGTTTGGCCACCGCGGCAGAAACAGGAAGGGAAACTTCATTTTGAAGGGTATTTGATGGGCCTTTGTCAGCGCTGTCATCAGGGGGGCCATTTGGAGCTTGTTCTTTGAATGGCACAGCAGCTTGACAGCTTCAGCCTTTGTACAAACCCGCTTCCTGAGACTGCAGAAAGAAACGATCTGGAGCTTGTCCCACGGTTTCCCCAGTACACAGCCCTGGTGGGCTGTGAACAGAATCGCTGCCTCCCCCTGGCTAATTTACAAACATCCTGCGACTCTCTGCCTGTGGTCTTGTTTTTATTGGAACTTTCAGAAACCTACATTGTTAGCATCCGAGGTTACAGGTTCCTCTATAGTAAGAATGTCTTCATTTTTCCCTCTGACTATGAAGCCTTGTAAATCTATTGCCAGAGCAGAAGAAGACCCGAAGCTGTTCAGAGCATGGTTATTTAATTTTCGAGCTTTGAGAGAGAAAAGGAGGCAGGAACTTGACCCCAGAATGTCCCTGGCTAAGGAGAAGCTTTCCGCTGGGAAGCCAGGCTGCCTGCTGGGTAGCAAAGCAAAGATGTCAACCAAGGCTTTAAAATGCTGCACTCTCTCAGCACAGTATCTAGTTTATCTGCCAACATATCTTGGCAGTTATTGGGAAGGTAGTTTCAATTCAGCACATTCTAAAATCATTAAATTTGTCTCCTCTGAAGAATTACACACTTTAGGGGCTTGGCATCATGGCTGATACCTGCCATCCGATGCTCAACTACAAAGAAATAGTGCTTGTGACTTGGTCCTCAGAGAAGCATTCCTAGATGTTTTGCCTGAGTCGGATCTCCAGTAGGTTCCACAGAAGATTGTGGAGGAGATGACTCGGCACAGTTTCTAATGAAGGAACAAGAGTTCTAGTCTGTGTGCACAGCTCTGCTAAAGTCACACGGAGTCATACCTGTCTCGATTTGCTATGAAATGGAATGACTCCCCCAAATATTAGAAGGAAAAACGTAAGAAGCCAAAACCTTGCTTGCCCATAGATGACTTTTATAATGATGCAACCATTTGGACCAACCACAGACCTGTTTCCAAATACCAAGTAAGCAGTGACTCGTGAGCTGTCCGTGTATATAGAACCCATCCCAGCCAGAGTTCATTCAGTCGAGATGAGAACTTCAGGCTTGAGTTGAGGTTTTTTGTTTTGTTTTGTTTTTAAGATATAGCATGTTTTAAAGAGCAGATGGTTTTAGTGAAAGTTGTTTTGAATCCTGGCTGGTCTGGGGAAAAAGCCTCAGGACTGAGATATCAAACACCCAATCTTTTAGCACAGAAAAACCACATTCCAAAGGTGAGCCTTTTGTGAGTGTCACTGACTTGGGGGAAAGCCAGAACGTTGTCTTTTCTTTTTTTCTATTCCCTCTGTGTCTTTCTGAGGCCTAGAAGAACACAGAGGCACACAGTACCAGGCAGGGGATGAGTACTTATGTTTGTTCTCTTGCCTCAGGTGCTGTCTAAAAGAATATTCTGGAGTCACCGTGTCACCAGAATTTCTGACCTTCTGGACTCTGCCTTCTCATGTCAAGGTGGGCTCCAAACAAAGTCAGCTGTCTTCGGTCATGGAGGTCACCTGCTGAAAAGCCGGAAAATAACCCATGTTCTTCCGCTGGCAATGTTACTGCCCTCAGCTGTCACCCCAGGGGACTTCCAGGGACCTTGATTTAAGAGTGGAAGGACCGTGGGGAGAACAAAATCTTTCAAAGATGACAACCCAGTGAGGCTTCAGACTCCTGCATTGTGATTCTGGCTCTGTCAGGGTCTTCTTTCTAAGCAGACGCTTTCTACTACCTCTCCAACAGCCTGGCACATGCTAAGCTGGACCAGAGCGTCCATCAAATACCGTGTGACCTCTGGTGAGTGCTGCTATGAGCCGCGGTGTTGTCTGCACAGAAACCATGTCCAGGTTTAACGGTGAGGGAAGGAGACTCAAGGCAATACTTGAAGAGAAGGAAGTCTGCATGGGAAGCAAACATGGTGCGCTCAAGGAGGGGGTTGCCAAATCATTCACAGGTCTTCCAGGTGACTCTGAGTTTCATGCAATGGCAGTGTTTTAAAGTATAAGATGCCCAGAATATTTCTTGGAATATACTTATTCTAGAAAAATATTGTTTGTTTATCTGTAATTCAAATTACTGGCACTCTTGTATTTTCATTTGCTAAATTTGTCAAGCCTGGTATGGAACAGAGGTTTTTCAAAAGAGAAAGGGGAATATCTTAGTACTGAGATGTGTGTGTGTGTGTGTGTGTGTGTGTGTATGTGTGTATGTGTGTGTTTGGGGGTGGTGGGAGAGTGTGGTCAAACCAGATACTGTTCTGAGTTGATAAGAGCCCTAAGTTGGTTTGGAGATGAATTGCTAGAATAATTAAGATAGTTTGGTCTCCTCCCTACCCCCACATACACCTTCTAAAAGTGCTACCACAAAGCAGATGACAGTGACTTTTCCTCTTCAGGAGAAAGGCTAACTTCAGCCATCATCCCAGGAATGCCCCATGAGCATCCACCATGTCCTGAATACAGTGCTAGCTACTGCAGGGCAGGAAGAGTGGACAGAGCCTGTGCCCCAGTGGGGGTAAGGGCCTCTGACACTCGGAGCCGTCAGTCTGTCTCCTGGATTCAAAAGCACAATATGGTTTCTTTGTTTTCCTGCAAGTTTCCTTGAGGTTTGGTACCAGTGAAGCGCAACTCAAATTCTTTGGGTAGACGAGAAATAGAAAAGCACCACATGTCAGGAGTTTGTGACAGTGACGCAGACCCTTCTGTCAGCAGCTGTAGCGGAAGTTAGGATCTGTCAAGAAGGACCAAAGGGATGACATGGAGGAGGTGGATCTGGGGGAGGAGCCATTGCATGAGTTCGGTGTCCACAGGGACGTTTACTTTAAGAATCCAGGATGAACTTGAGGCACACAGAGACGGTCCCCAGCACTCTGGACTATAATCTTTTATTCATGCTTTCCCATAAATGGAAGCACTGTCCTCAGATGTCTACATATCCAAATAGCCTTCTTGTGTCTACCAAGTGCCTCTGGTCTTTATTTGAATTCTTCTCGAATCTTCCCAAGAAGTCCATTGTCCTAAGGTGAATAGCTGGCAGCAATGGTTTTAAACGGCTACGTCGATACCTGTTACACTTGTTTCTCCTGCTCCCCATATTGGTTTTGGATCTGCTACTTGCCCTACTTAGTGCTTCAAACACTGTATGAAGATATAGAATAAATGTTTGATAATTAATCTCAGAATAGAAGTCTGTAGGATCAGCAGTGAAAAGCACAGTGCCACGAAGCATCCAAAGACCACCAGGCGAGAACACATAGTGATACATGCAAAACCCTGAATTTAGACCCCAGGACAGTGTGGCTCAGCAGGCGTTGCTATGCAAGCCAACCCAAGCGTTTAAATGAATCCTCAACTGCCTATGAGGCCACAGTGTGATGTGGTTGCTGAAGATCCTACTAACTGTGGCCACACGGCTAGCCAGGGCCACAATTTAGAAATGAATGCCCTATACAGCCTGCCTTGGTTGGATTATATTGATATGCTATATTCAACTTCATGTGTTGCTATATTTAACTTCACAAGCTTTTTGTGTTCCTGTTCTGTAGGGCAGGCTGACCCTAGACTCGTGACCCTCTTGCCTCTGCTTTCCAAGTGCAAGGGTGCCAGGCACACAGCACCACACCTGGCTGCCTGCCACATCCTAAGAGATGCATTCGTGGATAGAGGATGTGTTAGTTGCTTTTTTCTTTGTTTGACAAAAAGCAGCTTAAGGGGAGAAGGCTTATTTTGGCTGGAAAAGCATGGGGGCAGCAGTGAGAAATTTGACGTGGCCATGGGCTATGCTGGACTTGCAACCTTAAAGTAGGAGCGGCTTGCATTTCTGCTCCTCGGCTTAGCTTACAGAGACAACAGACAGGCCGTTACAATATTCCTGGTTTAGAGGAAGAGAATTCCCTGAGTTGGGGTGACTTCAAACATGTATCTGGATCCTCTTTCCTGTCTCTATTTAATAAGAAATATGCAAATCAGCTAGTACAGAGATCAAGTGTTTAATGTTAACTATTTTCCTCCAACATTCGTTTTTCCTATTTTCCAACAATAACTACAAATATCAACAGGCTTCAGAAGTTTCACCCTGATCTGAGCTTTGAAATTGCATTTCAAAGGAGAGTTTTTGTGTTTGGCCTTGAGTCTAAGCCTTTTGTTCCATTGTTTCCCCACATCTTTTAAAAATAAGGATTTCCCTGATATTGATAGCCACCATGGTTTCTATAGAGGTTTTCCTATCCTTGTTTAAGATTGGGGGTGGGTAGATAGATTTATCTCCTCAAGACTTCCACACTTTTGGAGACCTTTTACTTATTTTATTTCCTTTTAGAGTTTTAAGCCCTAGATTGCTTATAAAACTCAGTACAAACCTTTCATGGTTGTCTTTTATTTAGCCATTTTGAAACAGCTAAGCAACTCATGCACATATCCGATATTCTCTAGTTTTTCATTGCATCAAGGTCCTTTTATTTTGATTGCTAGGAGCAGACTCTGAAATAAGAAGACAGAGTTTAGTGAAAGGCTGCTTGCGTGAGTGTGCAGGCTGCTGCGTACAGACTTCAGTGCTTACACACAGAACTCAAGAACAGACCTCAGGCCAGCTCTGGGAATTCTGCCTAAGGCTTGGATTATGAAGTGACTAAGTCCCCACTACCTCCCTGTGAGCCTCTGTCTCTAGGAAGTGAGACTCTGATTGGTCATGTGATCAAGAGAACTGAAGACCTGTGATGGGCAGCCCTGACAGAACAAATTGAGCACAGTCTCTCTCTCAAGAAGGGAGTGCCGAGAAGAAAAACACCACATATCCATCACATTTTCTTAGCAACCTCCGAGGTTACTGCTGAGGTCCCCCTCATTTCCATATTGTCAATCTGTTCAGACTGAAGCCTGGGAAAATGCATGTCTTCCAAGACTGCCTGCTATCTTCCTTAAACATACTTGTCTGCTTGAATATTCCCCGAGGAAAGGACTCGGAAGAATGATAGAAAGACAGCTGTGCCGTGGGGTGGAAGCGGGAAGGCTTGCGGGTTTGGTTCAGGTTCGTCATCTGAAGTGTCTTTATGCCGACAGGAAGGGCTGTCCAGCAAGCAACTGGAAAGATGGATCTTGATCTCTCAATAAGAAACAAGGGCTTAGAGAGGCAATCTGGAAGACGGTGAAAGACCAGTCAACCAGTGAAGTAGCCAGCCAAGAGCAAATAACAGCTACTTCTGCCTGCCAGACACTGCATCGAGGCCACGGCCAGAACCGCCACATTAGATCAGCGAAGGGGCAGTTTTAAGAAGCAGCGTGTCTTTAGGACATAATTAACAAAAATATAAATAACTGCAACAAAGAACTCAAGAGAAGCTCACCTGAGGCCACCCCCACTTCAGATGTCACTTGTGTTACCAGGCTGTCTCCATCGTCCTGGCTCTGCTTTGCTCCGATCATCAGGTTTTGTCCCTCCCCTTCTTACAGCCATTCCCCCCCCCCCCCCCGCCGTAGTCCCTGCCTCAGCATCCAAGTCCAGCACCTTGACTGGTCTCTACCATTTTTTTTTTTTTTTTGCCTTGTTTTCAGATATATTCTCACTATATAGTTCAGGCTGACCTCAAACTCATGATCCACCGACCTGAACTTTGCAGTATTGAGATCATGGGTGTGTGACCCTATGCTTCAGTAGGCCTTTATGATTCTGTAGTCTTGGAAAGATTTTGACTACAGGTGAACAGTTGGTGGTAATAAGGACATTCCATTAAAATGTCTTAGGAATACGCAGACAGCTGTAGAAAGTGTTTTAGATAGCGTCTTTGTCTTCGGTACTTCCCGTCAACTCCTTCATCAACTCCTTCTTTTCCACCCAATTAACTACTGTGGCAGAAAGATGTGTGCACTGAAAAATTCCCTCTCGTCAAAGAGCTAAAAATCACAATTTCACTTGCACTGCTTGACTTCATTAGGGTCTTAGAACAGATGCCCTGGAATAGAAGTAATTCAAAGTCCATTTTCCACCTTCTCCGCTACCGAATCTCTTTGAATGCACATTTGCTCACCAGTTTTAAACACTTGTTCTGAACATCAAGGACTCCACAGTGGTTTTTCAAGGAGCACCGGCACTCTTTTCAGTTCTAATGCTTAATCTGCATTATTTTTCTTTTAATTATATTGTTTAAAAATTTTGCTCTCTGTGAGTCTTAAAAGGTGCTAATGGGTATTTTATAATACTTTGCCTTTTCTAATTACAAAAAGTATCCTCTTCTGGGCCACAATTCATTATCATCTTTTTAGCAGAATGCTTGATGTTTTGAAAAGGTATTTAAGTATTTGTGTATAAAAGATACTTATCAGTTTTGGAGAAATGTTACCATCTTAAAGTTCAAGTAACATCTCCAAGTGAAGAAGCTAAAATTAAGCCAACAACTTCAAATGCAATGTTTAGCTTCCTGTCTCCCTAAGTCTATTTCCAGGAGTCTCAACATGCATGAACAGCAGTGAGGGATTGGAAAAGGAATCAGGTGACGCACTGGCTGAGCCCCTGCCAGTCCGTGTCAAACTGTGCAAGTCTCTGGGAGAACAAGTTAGACTGGCCCGCTGTTTCGGAATTACAGCATCAATGTGGCTGAGGCAGGACAGATGCAGGAACCTGTAACTCAGGTACTCAGCAAACCACAGGCACTAGAACAGAGTCAGAGCTGCTCTGGGGGTCACTGACTCCTCGGTGACTCAGCTGCTCCTTTAGGGGCTGTCAGTGTTTGTGCACAACCCAGGTACCATCTCGGTTTATTTCTCTCTTCCATGATCCCAAGACTCTTTACTTACATAAAATCTTTGTCATGCTCATTCTTCCAAACACTTTGCTGAGCCGGACTTACTCTTTGAAGAGTTTTAATTTTTAATGAGGAAAATAAACACCACGTAAATTTACCATCCCATTTGAAAGCACGTAGTTTAGTAATTCAGCGTGGCTAAGTGCATCCACAGAGTTATGTAAGTTACATAACCAGTCCTCAAGAGTGCTTTATTTTTTAAACTTGTAAAACTGAAACCAGTACCCCTGGGAAAAAACAAACCCCCACCAAAACAAAACCATTCCTTCCTTCTGCTCCCCAAGGCCGCCATTCTCTCTTCTGTTTGTTAGCTTTAGTATTCTAAGCAACCATGTAAATGGAGTCAGTGGCTCGTGCCTTGGTTTGGGGCTTATTTCATTTAACTTAGCTTCTTCAGGGTTCACTGTGTACCCCATGGTAGCATGTGTCCGGATTCATTCTAAAGGCTGGACGATGCTCCATCATGCCCATGCTGCTTGCCCATCCGTTCTGGAGATGGGCGTGGCTCGCTTCCATCGTTAGCTCTCTTTGAAAGACATTGCTGTGAACATGGGTGTAACCAGATCCATTCTTTCTGATGACACATCCTTACCTATTTTTAAAACCGCTTTTGTCATGGAAAATTTTCCAACATGAAAAAGAGAAGAAGAATATTTAATGAACTCCAGAATGCCTGTCACTCAGCTGCGCCAGCTTTCATCCTGTAGTCTGTAGTCATATCTCGCCTCTGTCTCTACCGATGATTCTGTTCTGGATTGTTCTGAAGCAAATCCAGCACATCACGCAATTTTACTTGCCAATATCTTACAATGTATCTTTTTAAAAAACCTTATTTTTAAAAAGATAAAGAATAAAAGTACTTTGACATAAAAAAAACCCTACTCATTGTCATCAGTATTCACTTGCTAAGTCACCGTATCCTAATTATCTTAAATTTTAATTTAAATTTATTTTAGTAGATAACTTAAACATCATATATATATTTATAAAGTGTTACATGCATTGTTTTGGTACCTGTATACATCATGCCACACTTAAATCAAATTGAATTTATACATCTTTTGAAACACTTAACATTTCATAAGGTTGAAAAAATTTAACCCCCTTCTAGCTTTTTGAAGTAAACAGTGCACACTGTTATCTACAGTCTCGCATGCTATCAAGATGAAGACCCAGCTCAAGGTCTACCACACTTCCCTCAGATGCTTGAGGCCCTGGGCTCTATCCACAGAACCATGTCTACCTACAGTTGGCTACTGCGGACCGTCACACAATGCCTTCTTACACCTACAATTCTACCAACTGGCCCCTCTTCACACCACCCAACTTCCCACTCTCCCCAGTTTCCTGTGGCCCCGCCCTCCTTTCAGCTGCCAGTCGAGCCATCTTTTCATGGTCTATATTGGTGCTGCATCATTTGGCACCTAAACTTTTCTTAATTTGATTGAGTGGGAATGTGACTAAATCCGCCCATTTCAATTGTTCGATACGACTGGCGTCTCTTTGTTCGGCGAGTTTCTCATCTACTCATCTAACTTCTTCCTCTTTCCCTTAAAGTTTCCTTGAAGAAACTTCCTTTTTTTTCTAATTCTGTAGAATTTCCCCAGCGTTGGGTTCCCTGTAGTACATTTAGCGCTGTCTTCTTCCTGAATGTTTTATGAACTGGTAATTGGTTTTAGGTGCTTGATCAGATTCAGATCCTTTTGCTTTCCAAGCCTAACATAGAAACAAAACAGTAGTTTTCTACAAAGGGGCACAGAATAGCACGTCTTTCCTTCCCCCGCCCCTGCCATCTCTACGCATTTGACGCTGTGAAGCACCGCTCGTCGATTCTCCTGTTTGCTTCCTCTATATTAGCTAAAATCCTCCCGTAACAGTGATGCTCTATCATCGGTTTTTCTGTGGGCGGTTGTGTAAAACAGTAAGGATAAGTGTGTAATTACACACACATACCCTTTCCTCAGCAGTCCTCAAAGCAGTGAGTTGGCTTCCTGACATCTACAGGTCACCAGTAAACTTTTTTTTAATAATAGATTTTGAAGTTGGTGATTTTTTTTACAGTTTATTTATTTATTTATTTATTTAATATATGTGAATGTGAAGGTATGCCAGGTTTGTCCGGGTGTCTGAGGAGGCCAGAGGATGGTGTTGGATTGCCTAGAGGTAGAGTTACAGGTGGCTATGAGCTGCCCCAGGTAAGTGCTGGGGACTGCATTTTGAGTCCTCTGGAAGAGCAATTGAGTGCTTGTAACTGCTAAGTCATTTATCTCTCCTCGATTCAGAGAAAACAAATTTAAAACATACTTCATTTTGCACCAATTTTCCTTCTTGAATTTAGCTCCTTTTGAGATGACATTGAGTGTCACTGAACGACACCCATCTCTTTCTGACAAGATACCCCAGGCTTAGCCCATGCTTTTCGATTTCAGGCTTGAAACCATCCGCTCCTTCAGAGGTCTTTGGCTCCTGCATTGGGTCTAGCCCTCAGCCACTTCCAGCCTTGTGCGAAGGTTAAAAGCGCTACCGCTCTATCTACTGTGTAGGGGCTGTGCACTCCTCTATCACTGTCCCGGTCCTGACCACTCCTCCTCCTCAGGCTCCAGCAGGTTGGGTGTCACTAACTTCCAGATGACACTCCGGAAACCTTGGCTGGAAACCTCACAAAGAATGACCTTCTCACAGTAGGACTCCCGTTACTCAGCGATGATTCTTTGCATCAGCCTCTCACTGGTCATTCTGTGAGAACAGAGCCTGTGGTCTGTGCATCCTTACATCCCGAGGCCAGCGTACTTCCTGGCTTCCAGCAAACGTTTGATATATGTTGGAGGGAGCTGGGTGACTCCAGCACAAGTTGGTGAAAATCTGTCATTCACAGACTTAAACATCGCTACTAATCTCTAACTGTGAAAAATGCCTGTGCCCTGGCTTTCTCTAGTCTCTAATATCCTAGGAGATGACAGAGCAGGAGGACAGGTACCATGGTCTACATAACTGTCTCTGTGTACTAACGAGCATACATGAACTGGTGGGCGTGGCGAAGGCAGGGCCCTCTGGGGATGAGTGACAGCCCCCATTGCTCGTTAAGGATGCAGTGGTTCTGTGTGTGTGACTCCATCCTCCTGTCCTCTTTGCCCACAGGCATACGTGATTCTGAAAGCTGACCTTGTTTGTTGCATAAGTTGATCTTTTAACTAGATCTCTGTCACTCGAGGAATCTGATATGCTTTGCTTACTTATGGTGAGTGTGGAACGAAACCAATTTATCTTTACTTGAGTCATGCAGATTCAGTCTGTGGCCAGAGTGTTCTACACTCACAAGTCTGGGCTCAAATGGGCTCCCAGTACTGTGACCATTGAAATTTAATAGATGAAAACTGAGATCTCTCACAAGATATTGCCCCTGTTAAGCTCAGCTCAAGCCATGCTCCTGCTTGCTCAGTGCTCAAACCCACACGAGCCTTTCTCTCTCTTTCTCATGTACTGTTAGAATTGTGTCCTAGAACCTATTAGTGCCAAAGGTAGAAATAACAAATATCCAATGTTTTATAATAATTTTGTTTCACATTTTCTTGATATAAATAGCATCTGTTCAATCAATAAACCAATTAGATTTTAAGTGATTGGAAAATGAACACCTATAGAATA